>NC_041398.2:244987319-246188153 GCF_900747795.2 Erpetoichthys calabaricus | reverse complement strand
ATACATCCATTTTCCAACCCGCTGAAACCGAACACAGGGTCACAGGGGTCTGCTGGAGCCAATCCCAACCAACACAGGGCACAAAGGCAGGAACCAATCCTGGGCAGGGTGCCAACCCACCGCAGACAATTAAAATATTGCTATTTATATTTATAATCCATTCATCCATATTCAAACCTGTTTGTCCTGATCAGAGATAAAGAGAAGCAGGCGCCAATCCCAGTAAGCACTGTTTACAAGGCAGGAATGGTCACTGGACAGGGCGGCAGTCCATCACAGGGGGGATATTAATGACATGTAACTACAAAATATGGGCAGGGCATAGTGATTAAGGCTTTGGACTATAAACCCTGAGGCTGTGGACTCAAATCCCACTAGTGACACAGCGTGACCCTGAGTAAGGCACTTCACCTGCCAGTGCTCCAATTGTGTAATAATAATAATAATACATTTAACCAATTATACCTCAAATATTGCAGGTTGGTATGAATAAAATAATAACATGGGGTGGGCAACAGTAGGTCTACAGTTGTGAATACATGAGGCTGGCAATTTGGGCACTTACAAGATTGTACCTGAGTGTGCTGTGTCATTGTGACATTCTTTTGATTTAATAAAGCTAATGATGCTATTGAGTTAGTAAAGATATTCTAATAATCCTAACTTGCTTGTCTTCTTTCATACAAATAACTGTAAATCTGATTTTGCCCAACCCTGTATATACTACAATACTGTAATGGACTTGGCATTGGCTCCAGCAGACCCCCGTGGCCCTCTAGTTAGGATATAGCGGGTTGGATAATGGATGGATGGTTGGACTTGGCAACCTGTCCAGGTGCTGTTCCTGCATGTCTTGCACCCTCTGCTTTGCTTGGATAGGCTCCAGCTTCCCTACGACCCTGCTAAAGATACACAGGTTTGAAAACAGATGAGTGGATTAAGCATATTCATATCAAATATTTATTTAAGTTTCTCTACTGCGATGGACTGGCTCCTTGTCCAGGGAATATTCCAACATGCCATGTGCCATCTGTTTTGCTCAGATAGGTCACCAGTACCACTGCGACCCTGGGTTTGAAAATGGATGGATGGATTACATGTAGTAATAACAAACGTACACATATATACAAACCTATATCTATATATACATATATCTATATATATCTTATAAAATGGATAGATTATATGTAGTAATAACAAACCTACATATACATATATATATATATATATATATATATATATATATATATATATATATATATATATATTATAAAATGGATGGATTATATGTAATAATTGCAAACTTACATATTTATATATAAAAAGGATGGATTATATGTAGCAATAAGAAACAAACATATATTTATATATAATGGATGGATTACATGTAGTAATAACAAACATATATATATATTAGGTGGCACAGTGGGTAGCGCTGCTGCCTCACAGTTAGGAGATTCGGGTTCGCTTCCCAGGTCCTCCCTGCGTGGAGTTTGCATGTTCTCTCCGTGTCTGCTTGGGTTTCCCCCCACAGTTCAAAGACATGAAGGTGAGGTGCATTGCTGATCCTAAATTGTCCCTAGTGTGTGCTTGGTGTGTGTGCTTGTTGTGTGTGTGTGTGTGTGTGTGCGCCCTGCGGTGGGCTGTTGCCCTGCCTGGGGTTTGTTTCCTGCTTTGCACCCTGTGTTGGCTGGGATTGGCTCCAGCAGACCCCCGTGACCCTGTAGTTAGGCTATAGCAGGTTGGATAATGGATGGATATATATAAAATGGATGGCTTATATGTAGTAATAATAAATTTACATATATATATATATATATATATATAAAATGGATGGATTATATGTGGTAATAGCAAACTTACATATGTATATATATATAAATATATACATATAAAATGGATGGATTATATGTAGTAATAATAAATTTACATAATGGATGGATTATATGTGATAATAGCAAATTTACATATATATATATATATAAAATGGATGGATTATATGTAGTAATAATAAATTTACATAATGGATGGATTATATGTGATAATAGCAAATTTACATATATATATATATATATATATATATATATATATATATAAAATGGATGGATTATATGTAGTAAAAATAAATTTACATATATACTATATATATATATATAAAACGAATGGATGCCATGTAGTAATAACAAACTTACTTATATTTATAAAACGGATGGATTACATGTAACAACAAACATATATAAACACACATACATAAATCATATACTGCGATTGCGCCCATCCTGGTGTTGTTCCTGCCTTGCACTCCGTGCTGGCTCAGATGGCTCCAGCTGCCTCACGAAGCTTCCCTGGATAAGTGCGTTTAGAAAATGGATGGATGTCTACTAGCAATAAAACTTACGTTAATAGACAAACAGTTTGCGTGAGTCCCCCTAGCCTAGGATTACACTCCAAACAAAGGTGCCGAAGTGAGAGTCTTTCTGAGCGATGTCCTATAAGGGGAACTCTGGCTCCCTAAAGAACCACCCACAGTTAAGTTCCAGAAAGAACCTTTATTTCTTTATTTTATTTTTATTTTTTTTTTAGATCAATGGCAGGCTCTATCGATAGATGATCACAGATGTATGGCAAGCCAGCGTGTTCCCGATTTGCTTCACAGTAGCACGGGCTGTGAGTTCAGGATTTCTTGGACTGCCCTTATCAATCAGCGCGTATATATATTCATGATTTCTGGTAAATTCCATATACTAGGAACCTTTCCAATGACCAAACAACCAGTTTTCGATGCAAAGATCCCTTCCCTGAATGAAAGGGTGCTTTGCCAGGCAAAGGAATCACTCAAGTAAAATGCCATGCAGAACCTCTGTTTTTACAAAAAAATGTGCCTTTCCGCGTCTATCGAATCGATCATTAAGTTGCATGGCGTATTTGCTGAAGACCAGAGGTGCTCGTTTTAGCCATCCATCCATTCGTCCACCGGTCCGCATTCTAACTCAGTTGTCCAGTCGCGGACGCTGCCGCCGATTTTAACAGCTTTAAGCTGAAGTCGGACATGAATCGTGCACCGGGCGCCAGTCCTTCACAGGTTCCTCCAATGAACACAACTCACAGTCCCGCATACTGGGTTAACTATGCTCGTCCAGTTAAACTCACCATTACAATTATATATGAATACCCCCCCAACCCGTCACTCTTCTCGGGATTAAGCGTTCTTATAGTAAATGTCATGGTGTAGCATATATGAGTACATAATTTACGACGTCTTTATTTATTTTGCTTATTCCATCCAATCAACCTTTCATTTATCAAATCCGCTTAATCCTGAGCAGGGTCGCGGGGAAGCGCGGGAGCCAATCCGAACACGCATAGTGCGCAAGGCAGGAACATAGTGCGGGATATTCTAACGAAGCAGTCCTCGTCCGTTAAGGCAAATCGTCAGTTCATTGCTACTGACTAACCGCCGCTGTTCACTCTTGTCACTTAGTATAAAAGTGACAGCGCAAAGTTTGTGCCTTTAGGCTCTGCCTACAAATCTGTCAGCCCCCTCGTAACTAATTGCTGCCCGCGACACTTTTGTAACTTTATATTCTACATTCGTGCTCTTTATAGTGCCCACCTCCCCGCTTTAACACAGACGCACGTGCTTGCTTTCCTGAGGAGCAGCCCCCGCCCCGTCCCTTGAGGTCGGACACGATAGGGGGGCGCCGATTTGTACAATCAATTCCGTTAAATTCAACGTATTTATGTGTAGCGCTAGGGCTCATTTGCCGTATCATTGCGGGGGGAAGCGCGACTTGTCACGCGCCGATCTCTCGCCTTTCATCAAGCCCAGTGACTGAAACTTGTTACAGTGAGTGACTTCTTAGCGAAATGTGTCCAGACGTTACGATTTAGAGTGCCTTCTTGGCGAGACTTCTCTTCGAAATGGAAAAGAGCTGCTATTCTGATTCCGAAATGGATGTGTGAGAGAACAGACTGGCGTCCCTGCCGCGGAAGGTTCCTGCCCTGCAGCGCTACCAGAGCTCCCATAAAGCCTGTACTGAATAAAGCTCAAAGAAAATGGACCAACAACCGCGTAGTACCCCACCCCTACGCAAGCAATTTTAGACAGTGTATTTCAAACCCTGACGCTGTGTGACCCCGAGCAAGTCAATAAAACAAAAACAAGAGAATTGTAACCGATTGTGTTTCAGATGTTACAAGTTACTTTGGATAAAGCCAACGACCACTACTACTACTACTAATAATAATAATAATAATCATCATCATCATCAACATCATCATTGTAACCCTCCCGCGGCTCACACCAACACGAGCAGTCCTCCATGTCCGAGTGATAGCGGCCCGGGTGCACGCGCCTGGCGCGCTCTCGTACGCGCTACTTACCCGTGCGCTCCGGAGGTGCGGATTCTGATGGACGCTTCTGCGGGGGTGACAACAGGACATCCTTGGGTACAAATCGTGACACGTTTCGGAGCCGCTGATATCCAGAGTCAGCTTCTTCTCTCTCTTCTTCAGTCGTCTCGGCGTGCTGCCGTCCAGACATCTCCTCCTTCTGGGACCGTTTTCTCCTTTTTCGCCAAATTTCGCATCAGCGCTTTCCCAAAAATGGACCGCAACGACAACTATCAGCATTAGTTTTAAGTGCACCATCCTCCTTCTTTCGCTCTTTCCTTTTTTATCTACTCTTAGTTTTCTTTTTTAATTTGTCTTAAAAATTTTCAAGAAAAAAAAAAATACCAACAGCAAAAAAAAAAAAAAAGTGCTCCTTTTTGCTAAGCAATCAAAGTTATGTGTAGACAATGTAATAAAACAAGGTTATAATTTAGAATTAAGAAGCTTAAGCGTTGATTGTAATTCAACCACTAATGCTGTAATATCAGTTAAAATGCCAAAAAGCAGTAAAACCATAACATAAAAAAAACTCAGAAGATCAATTTTGCCAGGTAATGTTTCAGCCAAGTTTTAAAAAGCGCAGAGTTGCCCAGTGGAAGATGCGTTGGGCTGTTCGCTCGCTCTCGCCGTCTCTCTGTCTTCGTGCGGGTCTCCTTCTCCGTCTTTCTCAGGCTCTCCGACAGCTCACATGTTTCTTTTTGCTCCTTTCTGCTTCTTTTTAACCAGCGCGCTAGGAGAGGAGCGCACTCGATGACGTCACCGCCGCTATGAAGAGTGAACACTGTACACCCCCCAACACACACGCGCGCACACTCCCCCATATTCTCCTGTTTGTACTCTCTTTCAGACGCACGCACGCACTCACACACACACACACACACACACACTGCCCTCCCGGACACGAGCACATGAGACGGCAACCTGTTACAGCCTGACGCTTTTCAGAATAAATTAGACGAACTCTTTGGGGGTGCCTGTCTTAGGAAACACATCATCTCAAGTACATTTGTAATAACTTTTTGCATAATACACTTCGCTATATATTTACAATATACGTTATGTGCCTTGTAAATGAGATTAATTGTTAATTACACATAAAGAATTCTGGATTTAACCTTGCGGGGTAAGGCTTCAATGTAACGCGACATCGTAGGAGCCTTGAAAAAGAAACGTCACGGAAATGTGTATCACGACACGACCAGCTTGTCTTATTTGTGTCCGTCATTGGCAAAGCAATGGCTCAGCAGGTACACTCTTAAAAAAATGACGGTGCCAGAGTGGCTCTTCTGAGCGATGTCATTATAACGGGTGACCACAAACATGACTGTCCCGGAACGATCGTTTATTAAGTAGCCATGCACGAAAAACACGTTTGTGAAATCGCAAAGGATTCCTGATTTTTACAGATTTTCTCAGTTCCTTTGGCACATTTCCCAAAATTGTCTTGAATCTCCCATAACTTTATATGCAGGTTATATATCACTTTAAAAAAATCAAGTAATATACATGACATTAACCGCGCTCCACGGTAAAAAATGAAATACAGTACATTAAAACAATGACATAAAAACTGATAAATTCATGCGCAGTGCTTTAGCTGCCACTATCATTGCCTGATTATTTTATGAATAATTGTCGCAGTGCTGTTAACTCACAATGGCACCAAACTCTATATTTGCATGTAGTTAGTTTTAAAATACCTGATATAGGGGGTGCCAAATATATCGAAAAATATTTCTCCGCAAAAATCAGCCTCCATAAACACCAAAAAAGCATTCAGAACACGCTCAAAAACGATTTCGCTAGACGTCATTAAACTTTTGTTACTGCGCAAAAAAGTAAAAAAGGGCCACAAGGAAGAATTTGCAGCTTCGCAGGGGAAAGGGGGCGTTCCATTATGCAAATATACAAACTTTATGCAAATGTAGAATTCTGAACCAGGGGAAGTTTACGGCAGCGCAACAATCACTCATAAAACCGCCTTACACACTGAAACAATCGATATTGACAGCTAAACACTGCTTAAATATACATTTACCGGCATTTATCTATTCAACATTATCATTCTAACCGTTTGTTGTATTATAGTTTTTTAAATTAAAATATATGGTTAATTCAATGCATTTTCCTTGGTTTTTTACAGTATACCATCGAAACATTTCGGGCAGTCATTACCAGTGACCGCTCACTTTACACACTGCAGTGTCTCCGTCGTTATACTCTTCAAAATAAAGGCACAAGTAACAGGATCCATACAGTAAATAACAATAAAAAGATAGTGACACATTTGTGAAATAGCAGTGGGTCATCATTTTAAAAGGACTTTTGTTGCACACAATAACACAGGTGAAGTCCAAGTGAAGTGTTCTGCTACGTAAACCACTAAACATTAAACATAGCAGTTTTTTTACTACATATTAAGATTTTCAAAGCACAAAGAACCAAATTCATATGCAAAGAACCCATCCCAGAATGAAACCGTGCCATTAAAGAACCAGCAGTATGTTAGAGAGTCCTTGAATGCTGCAGCAAATTAAATACCACGAGCATTTGTGTCAGAGGCCACACTCAACAGCGCACGACTCTACATGGCTATACAGTGTGCATTGAACAAGACAGAGATAGATAGATAGATAGATAGATAGATAGATAGATAGATAGATAGATGAAAGGCACTATATAACTGATAGATAGATAGATAGATATGAAAGGCACTATATAATAGATAGATAGATGAAAGGCACTATATAACTGATAGATAGATAGATAGATAGATAGATGAAAGGCACTATATAACTGATAGATAGATAGATGAAATGAACTATAGACAGACAGATAGATAGATAGATAGATAGATAGATAGATAGATAGATAGATAGATAGATAGATATGAAAAGCACTATATGATAGATAAATAGGTGAAAGGCACTATATAATAGATAGATAGATAGATGTGAAAAGCACTATATGATAGATAGATAGATATGAAAGGTGCTATATAATAGATAGATAGATAGAAAGATAGATAGAAAGGCACTATATAATAGCTAGATAGATATGAAAGGTGCTATATAATAGATAGATAGATAGAAAGATAGATAGAAAGGTGAAAGGCACTATATAATAGATAGATATGAAAGGTGCTATATAATAGATACAGTGTGTGTGTGTGTTTAAAAGACAAGATCTTCACCCCAGCGAGGTAGACAGAAGGACAGGGTGTGGCTGACGTTTCACAGATTCCTGCTGGTGTCCCAGGACATGTTCTCACACATGTTTTTAGCTGTAAATGAAATCTTCAGCATTGTGACTGTGGTCTGTTTTAGATCTTTGACAATATAGTTGGATTATGCAAGTTCAGTAAATGTGTACATTTATTAATATTATGGATGGTGGCTGACACTCATATATGTAAATGCAGTGACAAGCAGTGTGTGTGATGCTCAGTATAAATCAGGGGTCTGGTGCTCACTGAAGTTTACCTCTGTGGAATAGCTATGGAGAATGTTGTCACCTAGGAGGTGCCCTTCTTCAGCAGACAATCGCACCACACACGGATAGGCAAACTGCAACCTAAAGCCGCACCACTTTGCACTTCTGGCTAGCATTGTACAGAACAGTCACTTTCTATGACACAAGTGCATTTTGACTCAGTGTGTGCAGTATTATACCGGCAATTTCATCCTGTAGATGGATTCAGGTATTTGCTTGGCGTAAACTAATTTGCTACTCTGCTATTTACCAGCACTGCAGCTCTAGTTAGTTAAGAGTGTGGAAGGCAGAAACATGCCATTCAGAGAGCAAAGAATTGTTCTCATGCCATGTAAACACCATCAGTTTCATAGTACTGGAGATCTCCTTCTCCTTCTGCTTTCCACCATCACACTCCACAGCATCATGGAGACCAACACGAGTATATTAGCTCTGTGGAGCTCCAGTTTATTCTTTTTCTCTGAAAGGCTTTACTTTCTTTCTCAAATCTTCTGGATAGTCACAAAAGAATGCATTTCTTTTTCCTGCTAAACCAACTGGTGTCATGCAACATCAAGTCTCGCCCAGCCTGCTGTCATTCAAACATTTAGTCCCACCCTGGAATTTTGCATTGGGGCTTTTGGTTGTATTGGATTGCCTTATTGTTTGGGGCAAATTATATTATTACCTTTGTGCTCCACAGAAATGCAAGTTTATTGAAAAGCATTTTTGTGAAGAATATATGTTTCTTAATTTAAGAAAGATTCCATAAAGCCACTTTTGTGTCTAGCAGGAAGTTCCTCCTCTAGTGGGCATTTTGGGAAATGCTTTTAGGACTAAATTGGATTAATAAAGTATCTATCTATCTATCTATCTATCGATTATATAGCACCTTTCATATCTATTTATTAAATAGCGACTTTCATATCTATCTATCTATCTATCAATTATATAGCACCTTTCATATCTATCTATTATATAGAGACTTTCATATCTATCTATCGATTATATAGTGCTTTTCATATCTGTCTGTCTATCTCTCTATCTATCTATCTATCTATTACATAGAGCCTTTCATATCTATCTATTGATTATATAGCGCCTTTCATATCTATCTATCGATTATATAGTGCTTTTCATATCTATCGATTATATAGCACCTTTCATATCTATTTATTATATAGCGACTTTCATATCTATCTATCTATCGATTATATAGCACCTTTCATATCTATCTATTATATAGAGACTTTCATATCTATCTATCGATTATATAGTGCTTTTCATATCTGTCTGTCTATCTCTCTATCTATCTATCTATTATATAGCGCCTTTCATATCTATCGATTATATAGTGCTTTTCATATCTATCGATTATATAGCACCTTTCATATCTATTTATCATATAGCGACTTTCATATCTATCTATCTATCGATTATATAGCACCTTTCATATCTATCTATTATATAGAGACTTTCATATCTATCTATCGATTATATAGTGCTTTTCATATCTGTCTATCTCTCTATCTATCTATTATATAGCGCCTTTCATATCTATCTATCGATTATATAGTGCTTTTTATATCTATCGATTATATAGCACCTTTCATATCTATTTATTATATAGCGACTTTCATATCTATCTATCTATCGATTATATAGCACCTTTCATATCTATCTATTATATAGAGACTTTCATATCTATCTATCGATTATATAGTGCTTTTCATATCTATCGATTATATAGCACCTTTGATATCTATCTATTATTTAGAGCCTTTTATATCTATCTATCTATTATATAGAGCCTTTAATATCTTTCTATTATATAGCACCTTTCATATCTATCTATCTATCAATTACATAGCGCCTTTCTATCTATTGATTATATAGCACCTTTCATATCTATTGATTATATAGTGCCTTTCACATTATCTGTCTATGTACAGTATCTATCTATCTATCTATCTATCTAAAGAAAATAAAAAAAACACAAACAAGAAACTCAGTAAAATAACAATATGTACAACTCCAACACAATCTCAGTGTTCCACTGCTGACTTTCTTTTTCCTGCCCGAATATAAAACTAGAAGGCGGAGCCAGCACCTGTGATGTCAGAGTTGCCCCGCCTCCTGGGGATCCACCCACAAAGTACATAGAATGGCTGCACATTTAAAGTTATACTACAAAATTATTAAATTAAAGACAAACATAACAGAAATTACATACAAATTCAAGAAATAATTAAAAACAATGCTAAAACAAGAATAATTACTAGCCTAGCTGTAAAATTACAAACTTGAGATCAGGTTGGCGTAATTAGGATTGGTGAGCATGTTGGGCTGAAAGGCCTGTTCTCGTCTGAATTGTTCTAATGTTCTAGAATGTGTGTCATGGCGTCACTATGGTTGGTGCCACCGAGTGTGGTAACCAAGGCTGAATTAAGACCCCAATGGGCTGCCAGGTGACTTGATGAAGCTCTTTAACAAAGAGTTGCTTGTACTTTAAACAGTGCAGCACATGGACCCCTGGCTGTTTAATTCTGCATTGTAATTCCCACTATTAATGGTGAGTGGAGATTCAACTGTTGTATCAAGGGGGTGGGGGGGCTCACCCCCCTTGGTGATTTCAGCCCCCGGACCGTCAATCATTCCATTCCCCCTATGATTGCTTTTATAGTCAGTCAGTAAGTGGTCAGCCCCTCTGATGGTGTTAGCTAGTGCAGACCATCACACCCCACTAGTGACACCACTGACCATGTGATCTTCTGCTTAATGGTCCAGCTCTTTAGCCACCAGGTGACACGCCGCCTGCTTTCTTCTCCTTTTAGCCCTACATACAGAGAAGGCCCTTTGGTCCACAGGGATGGAAATGTCACTCATCACCAGGCACCACAGTCACAGCTCATGTGTCCCAGTAAAGTCGTGGCATTTTGCAAAACTGCCACCCAAGGATGAAGTAACAAAAAAATTCCAAAGGATGTTTACCTTCCTCAGTGAGAAAAGCACTCGTCCACTTGCCGTGCCTGTTAAATGTGTTTATTCTACTCAGAAATGGGCACTGAAATGTAAGCCGGCTAATTGAAATCTCAGATTCCTCCGCTTTTCCGGGGAGTGCGAGATGGAAGTGTCTGTCTGTGCAGGCTGTACACACTTACTCAAAATGTCCTTTAACTTCAAGAGTGCTGGACAGTTTATGAAACCTGAAGCAACAGACACAAGCCAGACACCGAGAACAATTAACGGAGCTAAACGACAGACAAAGAGCTCCATTACAGCCCGAAGTGCAGACCTGGGCAAGGAACTGAGGCTATGGGCATCTCTGCGGGCTGATGAATACCACCACATGGCTTCAGCAAGGGGCCGGATTCACACTGTAAAAAAGGTGAACTGCATGAGTGAATGAATGAATGAATTACTCAGTCCTATGATAAATCACACTTTTACAAGGCACTATACAGTACAAACTAATGTGAATAAATGAAAGAATGAATTCATTACATGGTCTTTAGTCCTAATCATAAGTCACAGTATTACTAAGCACAATGCAAAACAAAGCAATATGAATGAATGAATTACATTATTAATTTTATTGTAAATGATATATCACACTCTTACATGGCACTATGCAGTTTACAGCAATATGAATGAATGAATTTCTCAGTATGTAGCGCCAATCATAAATCACACTCTTACGTGGCACTGTGCAGAACAAACCAATATGAATGAATGAATGAATGAGTCTTTAGGGCTAATTATGAATCTCAGTATCACATGGCACTGTACAATACAAAACAAGAAAGAAAGAAAGAAAGAAAGAAAGAAAGAAAGAAAGAAAGAAAGACTCGGTTTTTAGTGTTAATGATAGGTTACACTATTATGAGGCACTATATAGTACAAAGTAATATGAATGAATGAATTAAATTATTAATTAATTACTCAGTTCTTTGTGCTACTGATAAATCACATTATTACATGACACTATACAGTACAGTGCTGATCAATATGAATGAATGAATGAGTCTTTAGGGCTAATTATAAATCTCAGTATCATATGGCACTGTACTATACAAAACAATAAAGAAAGAAAGAAAGAAAGAAAGAAAGAAAGAAAGAAAGAAAGAAAGAAAGAAAGAAAGAAAGAAAGAAAAACTCGGTTTTTAGTGTTAATGATAGGTTACACTATTACGAGGCACTATGCAGTACAAAGTAATAATGAATGAATGAATTAAATTAATTAATTACTGAGTCCTTTGTGCTACTGGTAAATCACACTATTACAAGGCACTATACAGTACAGTGCTGATCAATATGAATGAATGAATGAGTCTTAGGGCTAATTATAAATCTCGGTATCACATGGCACTGTACAATACAAGACAAGAAAGAAAGAAAGAAAGAAAGAAAGAAAGAAAGAAAGAAAGAAAGAAAGAAAGAAAGAAAGAAAGAAAGAAAGACTCGGTTTTTACTGTTAATGATAGGTTACACTATTATGAGGCACTATACAGTACAAAGTAATAATGAATGAATGAATGAGTCTTTAGGGCTAATTATAAATCTCAGTATCACATGGCACTGTACAATACATAGAAAGAAAGAAAGAAAGAAAGAAAGAAAGAAAGAAAGAAAGAATACAAAGCTTTTAGTGTTAATGATAGATTACACTATTACAAGGCACTATACAGTACAAAATAATATGAATGAATGAACTAAATTATTAATTAATTACTACCTACCGTATATAAATCTTGCTATCATATGGCACTGTACAATAATAAACAAGAAAGAAAGAAAGAAAGAAAGAAAGAAAGAAAGAAAGAAAGAATTGCATGGTTTTTAGTGCTGGATTACACTATTACGAGGCACTATACAGTACAAGGTAATCTGACTGACTGAATGAATGAGTCTACAGTGCTAATGACAGCCATAATTCCTAATAAACCTGCCCCCAATTCCCTCCAGTCTGTGCAATGTAACTACGTGGTAGGGGCTGCAGTGTTGAACTTCTTCAAATGTCTCTCTATTATAAAAAAAAATCTTGGAAGGAGACAAGATGTGATTTTCTCGGAGAGACACTTTTCTTATACGTTCCGTGAGAAAGAGATTTAACCAACACCCAGGGCCAGAAATAAAGGACAAAGAGTAGATGACAAAGTAGAACGCCGTAAAGAATTCAAAAACGTTGGTGTGATACATATGCAGAGCAGGTTAGAGGTAATGGAAGTACGAAAATGCAAAAGTCTCCAAAAAATGATAATAAAGCTCGCATTAGCGCAAACAAACGGAAATTATTACTCGGTGAAATAACGGGACAGCAAAAAGAGATCGAATATATTGTTCAGATTTAAACTTTAAGTCGGAGACTTTTAGATCGTCTAATTTGTGTTGCCAGCGAGAATTAAAAGATTCCAAAAACGTTGACGCGGTATGAAGTCCCGTGAGTCGGAGGCTTTTAACATGAGATTCTTTCAAGTCACACCCGACTTACAACTATTGTCAAACAGGACCGCAGTCATCTAACCTCTCAGTCGTGTGAATGCTTTTGTCAGACACACTTCCTGCGCTCTCAGCTTTGATAAATTTTATTAGGACTATAATTCTCTACATTTTAGATGACACGTCAAAGACAAAGCAAAGAAGAAAGAGCATGGACACACATTCGAGAAAGTCATTTTATTTATTAGAGAGAAAAAGCGATATTCACTCACTGGCAGTTATACGTTGCGTTGTCACGATGTAACGCCAAACACAGAATCAAAATTCAATGCGATCTTGAAGAAAAGTTAATTCCAAATATTGTTTTTACAAAAGTTTTAAAGTAAAAGTGAAAATAATGCATATGTAACAAGTCCCATGAAAATAACGATCTCCTTAAATTGTATATATGGTAAACCAAATCCAGGGGTGGGCGAGCGAAGCGAGCAGGGGGAGGAGCCCCCTCGTATTAAACAAATATGTAAAATAACAATGGAAAGACAGAAAAAGAAATGAAACAGAAGACTTAAAGCTGAATGAAAATAATGTTATAAATTCAAGAGCACAGGAGTACTTATATACAGTATATTGTAAGAGACGCCCAGGATGTGGAAGGATGGGGGAAGGTAGTTTCTTTAGGGCACTGCCTCCCCCGAGACGCTAGATGGCAGCACCCCAGGATTCCCGCTTGGCAGTCTGGGACTTGGAGTTCTTTATCTCAGCCCTGTTGGGTACCACTGGGAGAGGCTGCCAAGGACTTATATGAGACAAGGTTTAGTGCTGGCAGTCCAGGTGGGCGGAAGAGAAGAAGTACTTCCGGGTTGGCCAATATAAAAGGAACCACCTCAAGCCTAGTCGGAGAGCCAGAGTCGGATGGAAGGTGAACAAAGCTTGCTGAGAGGAGTGGAGGGGAAAAAGAGACAGAGACAATTGTCTGTGTGCCTAATTACTTGTGGCTGTGGTGGTGGAAAGCATTGTGGAGGGTGTCCACGCAATAAAGGAAATCATTGTGCTTCTAACGTGTGTCCTGAGTATCTGTCCTGTCGGGTTTGAGGAGCAACAGTGCCCTCTAGCGGCCACAAAAAAAAAAAAAAATATATATATACTGTATATATATACATATATATATATATATATACATATATATATATATATATATATATATATATATATACTGTATATATAGTATATAGTCAGACATGCATGTTGGAGGACCATCTCACAGGCTCAGTCGAGGTACAGTATGTAGTAACCCATCGAGATGAGAGGGGGCGCTGACATTAACTTTGTCTTCTCCTTATTTCCCCAGAGCCCCGAGAATACGCCCACTGGAGACATTTGACTCCGCCCCTTCCAGTCAAGCCGCCATAACACCCCTGGGCATCCCGGAAGGAGACGTCATTTACTGACTAAAGCAACCCGTCAGACAGAGCTCCACTAGAAGCGACCAAAGTGACTTCCAAAACCTTTGTTTACTGAATTCCTGGGTTCGGGATGTGTTATTTCTTTTCATTATTCATTTAGTTGTCCATAGGCAATAAAAAGAATAACCCGGTTGTTGCCCCAAACTTTCTTTTGCTCTCTGGAGAGGTATATATTTATTTAAAGAGCGTTAATATGTATTAAACACTATGGCTCAGTGCTGACTGCCTCTTACCCTTTTATGCCTGAAGAGTATCCCCACCTGGTAATAATTAAAAAGAAGTTAATAATTAAAGAATAAGCAAAAGCTGGTGTTCAGCCAAATTAAGTAACAGACTCCGTAATTGCGTAGCATGGGTTCCAGAGCCCCTGTACCTAATAACAAGCCCTATATGATGTTACACCGTCTCAAACTTTGCTTAATTCTAATCAGGGTCATGGCAGCCCAAGTCTACCCTGGCAGTAGTGGCCACAAGGCAAGAACCAGCCCTGGATGAGGGGCTCTCTTGTCTCCAGTTACCCTAACATGTCCTGCATGGTGTAAAGCATACGCAGACACCAGGAGAGCGTGCGCACTTCCCACAGATAGTGTTTCATCTCATCTGAGGTCATCTCCTGCTGTCTCCTCTAATGAGTGAGTGAGTGAGTGTGGACGAGTGTGAGTGGGCAGTGAGGTGGCCTCCTTGTGTCCAGGACTCCAGTAAAAGTGGAAATGTGCCGTACTCCCATTATGCGCAAATGACCCTGTTTATCCGTCTTCAGCATTGGATTTCTTGTTCGAGTTTTCCAAATATGTCCATCTGAGTGAATGACAAGAAGAAGGCGTCCAGTACTCCAGTCAAAGCCACTGGCCACAGGACCTAAATTAAGCAGGTTTCAGAGTGCATGAACGTACATTATAACATAATGTCGTTGTCTTCAGCTTCTGCAACTAAGCATTTTGCACTTTATGTACAACTGTAGGTGACAAATAAAATCTGATTTGACTTGAGCACTGAGAAAGTCACTTGGCGGCTCTGAGGCTAGGGATCTGTACTGGCAATCGGAAGGTTGCCGGTTCAAATCCTGTAAATGCCAATAGGGACTCTGCTCTGTTGGGCCCTTGAGCGAGGCCCTTAACCAGCAATTGCTGAGCACTTTGAGTAGTGAGAAAAGCGTTATATAAATGCAAATAATAATAATAATAATTATTATTATTATTATTATTAATCCAACTCAGGGTCACACTGAGCCAGTGCCTATCACTACAGAGAGAGAAATCAGCCCTGGGGGATGCGTCAGTCCATTAGAGGGTCCCCTCACATCCTCACAGGGTCAATAATAAAATGTCAGATAAGCTAACCTGCAAATCTCTGGAGAGGCGGAAAGACAAGTAGAGAACTTGAAGGAAAACTCAAGCAGATGCAGGGAGAACATGCAGACTCCACATGGATGGTAACTGGGCAGGAGATTTGAGCCCGGGATGCTCACTCTGTACATGAAATTACATGTCTGTCATACACACAAACACAGGGAGTGTCTCACAGGTATGCGTGAAGGGAATCAAAGAAGAAAGAGGTGCTGGTGAGGCCAGCAGGGGGCGCTTACCCTGTGGTGTAAATGTGGAGTCCAGTGTCCCGGTGCAGTGACGGGGAAACTGTGCTGTACAAACGGTGCTGTCCTTCTGATGAGACATAAAGCCGAGGTCCTGACTCTCTGTGGTCATAAAGAGCAGGGTGTATCCCGATGTCCTGGCTAAACTACCCACCATGGCCTAGTCATTCTGGACCTCCTAATCATCCCCTGTCTCTAATTAGCTAACCATCCTACCACTTCACCACATAACAGCTCCTGTGTGGTGAACGTACTGGCACAAAAATGACTGCCATCACATCATTCAGGTGGGGGCTACATGTTAGGGGGGGGTTAAAGTGGCTCCCCATTCACTATGAAAAGGGCAACAGAAATAAAAAAAATAATAATAATAATAATAATACTGCTACTAGTACTATGACGACTACTACTACTACTAATAATAATAATTATTTATGTTAAAAATAATAATAATAATAATAACAATACTACTACCAGTACTATTACTTCTAATAATAATAAAAATATGCATATTAATAATAACAACTGTTATTAGTAGTAGTAGTGTTATTATTATTAATAATAATAATAAATAACAATACTACTACTAGTACTACTACTACTGCTACTACTAATAATAATATTAATAATAAAAACAACATACTACTACTACTACTACTACTTCTAATAATAATAATACTAGTACTACTACTATTACTACTACTACTACTAATAACAATACTACTACTATTAGTACTTCTAATAATAGTAATAATAATAATGATAACAATAACAATACTACTACTACTAATAATAAACAATAATTGTTATTATTAATAATAACAATACTACTACTAGTACTACTAATAATAATAATAACAACAATGCTACTACTACTACTTCTAATAATAATAATAATAGAACTACTAGTACTACTACTATGACTACCTCTAATAATAATAATTATAATAATAATACTACTACTAATACTACTACTACTAATAGCAGTAATAATAATAATGATAACAATAACAATACTACTACAAGTACTACTACTAAGAATAATAATAATAATAACAATACTACTTCTAAAAATAGTAATAATAATAATGATAACAATAACAATACTACCACTAGTAGTACTACTACTAATAATATTAATAATAATTGTTATTATTAATAATAACAATACTACTACTAGTACTATTACTACTACTACTACTAGTAATAATAACGATACTACTACTAGTACTACTACTACTTCTAATAATAGTAATAATAATAATGATAACAATAACGATACTACTACTAGTACTACTACTTCTAATAATAATAATAATAATGATAACAATAACAATACTACTACAAGTACTACTACTACTAAGAATAATAATGATAATAACAATACTACTTCTAAAAATAGTAATAATAATAATGATAACAATAACAATACTACCACTAGTAGTACTACTACTAATATTAATAATAATTGCTATTGTTTAATAATAACAATACTACTAGTACTACTACTACTTCTATAGTAATAATAATAATGATAACAATAACAATACTACTACTAGTACTAATACTACTAATAATAATTGTTATTATTAATAATAACAATACTACTACCAGTACTACTACTACTAATAATAACAATACTACTACTAGTACTACTACTACTTCTAATAATAGTAATAATAATAATGATAACAATATCAATACTACTACTACTAATAATAAACAATAATTGTTATTATTAATAATAACAATACTACTACTAGTACTACTACTAATAATAATAACAACCATGCTACTACTACTACTTCTAATAATAATAATAATAATAGAACTACTAGTACTACTACTATGACTACCTCTAATAATAATAACCATAATAATAATACTACTACTAATACTACTACTACTTCTAATAACAGTAATAATAATAATGATAACAATAACAATAGTACTACAAGTACTACTACTACTAAGAATAATAATAATAACAACAATACTACTTCTAAAAATAGTAATAATAATAATGATAACAATAACAATACTACCACTAGTAGTACTACTACTAATAATATTAATAATAATTGTTATTATTAATAATAACAATACTACTACTAGTACTATTACTACTACTACTAGTAATAATAACGATACTACTACTAGTACTACTACTTCTAATAATAGTAATAATAATAATGATAACAATAACGATACTACTAGTACTACTACTTCTAATAATAATAATAATAATGATAACAATAACAATACTACTACAAGTACTACTACTACTAAGAATAATAATGATAATAACAATACTACTTCTAAAAATAGTAATAATAATAATGATAACAATAACAATACTACCACTAGCAGTACTACTACTAATATTAATAATAATTGCTATTGTTTAATAATAACAATACTACTAGTACTACTACTACTTCTATAGTAATAATAATAATGATAACAATAACAATACTACTACCAGTACTACTGCTACTAATAATAACAATACTACTACTAGTACTACTACTACTTCTAATAATAGTAATAATAATAACGATAACAATACTACCACTACTATTATTAAGATTACTGAGGTGACACCAGCACTGACCTCTGGTCTGTTTTCCCCTTCTGCATTGGATTAACACCCACAAGAAGAGCTCTGACATCACTTCCGGGATTTCAGATAAAGCCCCGCCCCTTCCACTCGCATCACTATTTAAAGAGCTCGCTGAGTAGAAGTTAATATTAATTTTTTAGGCCAGCTGACAAAGAGTTCAGTCCTGTACACAGCAGCTACTTTTGTATCTAGCATTTGTGCTCCATTCTTCTTTCATTTTCAACTTACCGACATTAAATGGCGGTGCAGTGGTTAAGTGCTGTTGTCTCACAATAAGGAGACCAGAGTTCATGTGCCAGGTCCCCCCTGTGTGGAGTCTGCATATTCTCCTTATGTCTGTGTGGGTTTCTTCCTACAGTAGAAAGACATGCAGGTCAGGTGGATTGGTGTTTCTAAATTGGCCTGTGTGTGTGCCCTGCGATTGACTGGCACCCTGTCCAGGGTTTGTTCCCCACCTTGCACCCTATGCTATCTTGGATAAACTCCAGCAGACCCCTGCAACCCTGTTGAGGACAGTGCAGGTTAGGAAATGACTGACTGACCTTTCAGAGTGGGGTGACATGGTGGTGCAGTGATAGTGCCACTATCCTCGCAGTAAGGAGACTGGGGTTCATGCGCCGGGTCCCCCCTGTGTGGAGTCTGCATATTCTCCTTATGATTGTGTGGGTTTCTTCCTACAGTAGAAAGACATACAGGTTAGGTGGAATGGTGTTTCTAAATTGGCCCGTGTGTGCCCTGCAATTGACTGGCACCCTGTCCAGGGTTTGTTCCTCACCTTGCACCCTGTGCTAGCTCCAGCAGACCCTTACAACCCTGTTCAGGACAGATAAGGTTAGGAAGTGACTGACTGACCTTTCAGAGTGGGGTGGCACGGTGGTGCAGTGACAGTGCTGCTGTCCCCACAGTAAGGAGACCAGGGTTCATGTACCGGGTCCTCCCTCCCTGGAGTTTGCATGTTCTCCTTGAGCCTTCTTACAGTCTAAGGACATACTGGTTAGGTGGATTGGTGTTTCTAAATTGACCCGTGTGTGTGTGGTTGGTGTGTGTCTATGTGTTTGCCCTGTTTTGCACGGCTGCCCTGTCCAGGGTTTATTCACTTCTTGTGCCCAATGTTGGCTGGGGTAGTCTCCAGGACCCTCCATGACGCTATTCAGGAGTAAGTGTGTTAGACAATGACTGACTGGCTGACTGACATGCAGGTTAGGCGAATTGTTGTTGTTGTTCAATGGCGTCCTTCAATGGAAGGGTTGGCGGTGATTTCTCGCTCTCTTGGGCTAATAAGATGATTGGCACTCGACTCTTTCCACCTCGCTGTTAGTAAGCCATT
The DNA here is from genome assembly GCF_900747795.2 of Erpetoichthys calabaricus. NCBI lineage: Eukaryota > Metazoa > Chordata > Cladistia > Polypteriformes > Polypteridae > Erpetoichthys > Erpetoichthys calabaricus. The sequence continues at coordinate 246,167,847 of NC_041398.2, read as the reverse complement.
CTTTTGTTAGTTCATGTACAAGCACTGCTAGTTGCTCTAGTTGCCTGCTGCCATCCTCAAGGTGGCCCTCCTTCCATAAAAACACAAGACGCGCTGCTGCCTGAGACTCTTCACCGCTCTCGTTGGCCGACATTTTCAGGGTTCCTGTTGAGCCGCTCCACCTCGCGTGGCATCCTAGGTGGTACTTCAGTTACTCTTGACCCTGACTGGCAATCCCCTACTTAGTCATTTACTCCTTCACCACTCTGAGGTGAGAGTCTGTTTTTGAAGGAGGAGGCAAATTGGTGATGCTAAATTGGCTCCTCTGTGTGTGTGTGTGTGTGTGTGTGCCCTCTGATGGACTGGCACCTACTCCAGGATTTGCTCCTGCCTTGTGCCCTATGCTAGCTGGGATAGGCCCCCCCTGCAACTCCTGGTCCAGATTAAGTGGGTTAGACAATGACAAGGCATCAAATGGGGTACCCCTTGGGACCTCAACCCTTTATGATTTGCCACTCTCTTCACTTCACATGTAATATAAGATGGCATCATATGATTTAATGAAATCCTTTCCCATACTGTGCAACCCAGAGTGCAATGAAGACTCTGCCATTTGAAGAGCGAAAACATTTGCAGCTGCTGCTAATTTGACGTGACCCGCGTGAATGCCATCTGGACTGGTGTAATCTTTTTAATCTCTTATTTTTCGAAAGAAGTGCAATGATTGCAAAACGTCTTCTTCTGTGCTGTATAATGTGAAAGGCGAAGCTCAAAACGTGTCATTTCTCTCGCTTTGTTGGATTTGGTGAGATCGGGGAAGTGATGAAGGTCTCGATAAAGCCCAGTTTTTAAACAAAGCTGCTTACAGCGAGGCATAAAATAAAAGGCAAGACAAAGCATGAAGTGGGCATCAAGGAAATTTGGGGATGGGGGCTGACTGGCATAAATGTGTCACTGTGGACTTGATAACCAGTGGGCCTCATTTGTAAAACTTAGCATGAATTTGTGAAAATACGCATGCGGCCAAAAAATAATCTGACTTATAAAACCTGCCATTCGCACATTTCTATGCAATTTACCCTTTATAAACCACAGTCGCCTTGAAAAGCCATATATGGAGCATGCAAATCCACCTCATGCATAAGTAATCACGATGCTGCAGAACAGTTCATTGGCTGGCAGAGCAGCCTCTCCCTCCTCCTGGTGCATTTTGGCTCCGCCCACCTGCATATGCTTAACATATACATTAAAACTAGCTGAAGACATTTGTGACAAACAACACCACAATAGGAAGAAGAAAAGGAGGAAGAACAATGACATCTGATGAGATCTAGCAAATTGCAGATAGCGATTAAGTTATGAGGAACACTGTAACAGAAAAAAAAAGAAGAGCAAAGACAGCTGATGGGCATCAATTGCGGGGTACAGAAATCAAGAATGAAAATAGACAGAGAAAGACATGCCAACAGTCAAGGAGATTAGGTTATGACCTGATATGTTCTGGTAGTTCAAAAAGGTTAATGTGGCACTTTCAGTAAAGTGACCACCAGAATGGCAGAAAGAAAAAAGAACAGCAGTGACATCTGCTGAGCAACAAGCAAATTGCAGAGTCTGATTACGTAACAAAGAACAGAATAAAAGGAAAAAGAAAAAGAAGAGCAGTGACATCTGCTGAGCATTGAGCTGCAAGAATGACAGAGATGGAGAAATGCATGCTGACAATTGAGAAGACCAGGTTATAACCTGATATGTTCTGGAAATTCAAAAAATGTTATATAGCGAAAAATCTCAGCAAAGTGAAATGATAACTGTGTGTTAAACCATCTGAATGGCAGAAACAAAAAGCAGAGCAGCCACATTTGCTGAGCATCACGCAAATTGCAGAGGCTGATTATGTAAGAAAGAACAGTATAATGGGATAAAGAAGATGAAGAGTGGTAACATCTGCTGAGTGTCAAGCAAACTGCAGAGGCTGATTACATAGCAAAGAGAAATATAATAGGAAAAAGAAGAAGAATAGCAATGACTGTCTGCTGAGTGTCAAGCAAATTGCAGAGGCTGATTACATAACAAAGAACAGTATAATAGGAAAAAAATGCAGGACAACGACCTCTGCCGAGCCTTGAGCTACAGGAGAAAGAATTCAATAATGACAAAGACGGAGAAATGCATGCCGACAATCTGAAAGACCAGGGTATGTTCTGGAAATTAAAAAATGTTATGTCGTGGCAATTTCAGCAAAGTAACTTATGGTCATATATTAAACCACTAGAGTGGCAGAAAGAAAAATAAGAGCAGTGACATTTGCCGAGCGTCAAGCAAATGGCAAAGGCTGATTACGTAACAAAGAACAGTATAATAGGGAAAAAAAGCAGGACAGCGAAATCTGCTGAGTGTCATGCTGCAGGAGAAAGAATTCAATGATGACAGAGATGGAGAAATGCATGTTGACAGTTGAGAAGATCAGGTTATAACCTGATATGTTCTGGAAATTCAAAAAATGTTACATAGCAAAAACCTCAGCAAAGTGAAATGATGATCTTGTGTTAAACCACCTAAATAAAAGAAAGAAAAAGAGCAGCCACATCTGCTGAGCGTCAAGCAAATTGCAGAGGCTGATTATGTAACAAAGGACAGTATAATAGGAAGAAGAAGAAGAAGGACAGCGACATCTGCTGAGTGTTTAGCTGCAGGATAAAGAAGTTAAGAATGCCAGAGATGGAGAAATGCATGCTGACAATTGAGTGGACCAAGTTATGACCTGATATGTTCCGGAAATTCAAAAATGTTATGTGGTGCCAATTTCAGGAAACTGAGCTATGGTCATGTATTAAACCAAAAGAATGGTAGAAAGAAAAAGAGCAGTGACATTTGCTGAGTGTCAAGCAAATGACAAAGGCTGATTACGCAACAAAGAACAGTATAATGGGAAAAAGAAGATGAAGACTGGTGACATCTGCTGAGCGTCAAGCAAATTGCAGAGGCTGATTATGTAACAAAGGACAGTATAATAGGAAGAAGAAGGACAGCGATATCTGCTGAGTGTTTAGCTGCAGGATAAAGAAGTTAAGAATGCCAGAGATGCAGAAATGCATGCTGACAATTGAGTAGACCAGGTTATGACCTGATATGTTCTGGAAATTCAAAAATGTTATGTTGTGCCAATTTCAGCAAACTGAGCTATGGTCATGTATTAAACCAAAAGCATGGCAGAAAGAAAAAGAAGAGCAGTGACATTTGCTGAGTGTCAAGCAAATGACAAAGGCTGATTACGTAACAAAGAACAGGATAATAGGAAAACGAAGAAGAAGAACAGTGAGATCTGCTGAGTGTCAAGTGCAGTAGAAAGAATTCAAGAATGAAGACAAACAAGAAGACCAGTTTATGACTTGATATGTTCTGGAAATTCAAAAAATGCTATGTAGCAAAAGCCTCTTTTTGAGGTTAGAGTTTATTCTTGTATTACTATTTATTTACTTCTTATTGTATCATTTGCCTTCTTCTTATTATTATTAAAGTGTGCTAAGATCTGTGAAGATGAGTCACTGTTGGCCACCCTGGGGGTCCGTTCTAAAAATAACTTCTGACTGACCGATGGACACCACTTCCTGCAGTCAGCACTTCTTCTTCCTTGGAGGTCGGAGCAGTGACCAAGCCTAAGCTCTTATCTTGACAGATCTCCGAGTGGGTGTGCCCATCATCACCTTGGTATGGCTGTGGGTAGGGGGGGATGGAAGGTGGGGGGTATCTTTCTCAAGCTACAGGCCCAGCAAATGGGAGCTAAATACCTGTGGCCACTCTGCTCAGTTTTCTTTGAATTCCGAGTGGTCCGGGACCCCTCTAGTTTTCAGGTAGATGTCCAGCGGTAGCCCATTCGGCGGCTCAGTCTCCGCCGGATTAACAGTTCAGAACCCTGAGAGGGAAAATCACTTGTAATGTGCTTGGAAAAAAAAAAAAATCAGCAGAGATTATAAAGAGCTAAAACAACAGCAACGGGCTTCATTACATGGCGTTCAACATGTGGGGTGCAGATGTGCGGATCGTCATCGGGGCAGGACTGGCAGCTGGGATGAAGCGCATTGCCGCTTGAGAGAGTGAGAGAAACTGGTAAAGAAAGGCGAATAATCGTCATTGAGGGTATCATTTGATAAAATGAACGTGTTTGTTACCCTCGATGTTCGCTGGGCAGGAGTATTTTGTTAGCCTCGAAAAGGAATATCCATAATGAGCAGATGCACATAAAGAACTCAGCAGGCCAGGACTTTGACAGATCATTTGTAATGTCTGTAGTCGGATTTATGTTCCCCTTTTTGACAGCAGAATCTATCAAACGTACGTCCACACAAGAACTTAATCTGCTATGAAAGGCTGCGCCCTGACCCCGAGCCTAACCTCCACCACAAATCCTGACCCTCGAAACACACCTGGACATTCCCCACACAAACAGCCAAATTCTCGCTACCTGACTCATTCCTGCTTGCCCACCTCCCCCTGCTTTCACCGGATTCTGTTGTGCTGCTTTCATGTTTGCTTTTTTTTTAAAAGCTGTGAATGATTTGAAAGACCCCCCCCCCCCCCCTTCCCAGCACCACCACCACCACCACCAAAGGAGCCAGTCGGCTCTTTCCAGGTCACAAGGCAGGGCTGGGGTGGGATTACACCACCACACTGCTGTCAACACCTGAGGCTGATACCTGCAACTGCGCTGTGCACTCGGCCATGAAACCCACCAACGCCACCAACACACAACATGCTGACACCCACACATTCAACCATCAGGTCCTGTGGGCCCACTTAATCACCATTGCAACCATTAAATCCCACTGGTGCCGGACACCGACGGCAAAATAATCTTCTTGGAAGTGGCAGAGCCAAACCAGTGAGGTGTCATCATGTCCTCCTAATAAAATGATGTCTGGCCACATTCCTAATACCATTCTGTTGTGGTCAATTTTTCCACAGATGAGATGTTGGTGTAAACCTCACCACTGCTGTGCATCAGAGGACTCCCCTCACCGGTTCTGTCGAGGTCTGTGATAACCCGCCGGGACGAGAGAGGGCGCTGCTGCTTACACTCTCTCTCTCTCTCTCTCTCTTCTTGTTCCCTTACAGAGTCGAGAACCCTCCCAGTGAGGTCAAGTAACTCCACCCCTTGCGGCCCCGCCCACATAAGAAGGCATCACTTTTGGCCCGAAGCAAATCACAGGACGGAGCTCTCTGAAAGTCGGACCACCTTAAAAAGCATCTATTAAACTCTCCTTAAGGCACACTTTTTGACGTTCATTTTTGGACGATTAAAGGGGACGACTCGGTTGGTGTCCCAAAAAATTCTCTGTTTTTGAGTCTGTCACTGCCGCCCCTGACCACAACCCCCAAAACCAAATGGTTTCTGACTTTTTTTTAGAGTGCATACAGACGACTTCCGTATGTGGTACTGAATTCAGATTCTATTCCGATGACCAATCGGAGTCATTAATTTACGTCATTATGTCAATTAATGTGACCTTAATTATGTCATTGGGGTCACATTTCTCACCATGTCTTCTTCTTCTTCATCTTTTCGGATATTGAGCTTGATCAACCCGCTCCGGTTCTGACGGAACATGCAAGGGACAATTTCATTGTACTACGTATTGTCACACACATGCGCATGGGAGGCAGCTAAAGGACAGTCAATGAGAGTAATTCCATGCCAGACCAGGGGGTGGCGGAGTGCACGGACTCTTTCTCTCACTTCTCTGCAGACCAGTTACAGGAAATTCCAACTAGACCCTGATGATGTCACTTCCGGTTCCGGGCCTATTGATGACATCACTCCCTCAAAGCTGCCATCTTTGTGACGAGCCAATCAGTTCTGTTCTGGACTCCAACCTTTACACTTCTGTAGAATTATTAATTTAATTTTGCAGCCATGAAACAATATATGGGTGGTTGCCTCAAACCTTTGTGTGGCTTTTGTCGAGTTTGCGACAATACACATGACTCTCAGAACTGCCTCATGTCTTTGTGGCATGGATTCCACAAGAAGTTTGAGATTCTGGCCCATGCTTGCATCATGCAATTTCTGCAGATTTGTTAGCTGCACATTCATCTTCCATTCCATCTCATCCCAAAGTTGTTCTGCTGGGTTCAAGTCCAGTGACAGGGAAGGTCACAGAAGAACACTGAACTCCTTGTCAATTTCATGAATCCAGTTTGCTTTGTGACAATAGTGTGTTATCATGCTGGAAGTAGCCATGAGAAGATGACTCAATGGGGGCCATGAAGGGATGCACGTGGTCAGCAGCAGTACTCAAATAGGCCGTGGCATTCAAGCGATGACTGATTGGAATTAACTGTCCCAACGTGTGTCAAGAAAACATTCTTCACACCATTACAGCACCACCACCACCAGCCGTGTCTGTTGACACAACGCAGGTTGAGTTCATGGATTCCTACTGCTGACCCCTACCATCTGTCTGCCTTGAGATTCATCAGACCAAGTGGTGTTTTTATATTCTTTGTGCCCACTGCAGCCTCATGTTTCTGTTCTTGGCTGGCAGGAGTGAAACCCGACGTGGTCTTCTGCTGTTGTAGCCCATCCGCCTTGAGGTTCAGCATGTTGTGTGTTCTGAGACGCTTCCCTGCAGAGTGGTTAATCTGAGTTACCATCAGGCTTTCTGTCAGCTCAAACCGGCCAGGCCATTCTCCTCTGAGCCCTCTCATCAATAAGTCATTCCCAGGTGCAGAACTGACGATCATTGGATGCTTTTTGTTTTTCTCTGTGTAAGCCCTACAGACTGTTGAGCATGGAAATCCCAGAAGATCAATAGTTACAGAAATCCTCAAACTACCCTGCCTGGCACCCACACTTACTGTATGTCATGGTCTAAATGAAAGGGACTGCAACTGCTTCCCATTCTGTTGTTAACTGTGAACATTAACTGAAGCTCCTGACCTGTATCTGTAGGATGGCATGCAGGTGTTCCTAATAGTTAGCTCAGTGAGTGTAGATATCCACCTTAATACAATGATAAGTGACTGCATCTGTTCGCTTGCTATGTCATTCCAACAGATGGTGTGTTTCAAACATTTGTAGTAATACAATGCACTGTATTTGTCATTCCATCAAATGGCACATCACAAACATTAACATTGGTTTTATGAATAGCATTCCAAATGGCATTTAACTGAGTGAAATGCATTTTATGTGTCGTTCCAACAGATGGTGCATCACAAACATTAACACTACTTTTGTGAATCCCAAAACAAGTGCCATATAACAGAGTTAAATGCATTATATGTGTCATTCCAACAGATGGTGCATCCCAAACATTAACACTACTTTTATGAATCCCAAAACAAGTGCCATATAACAGAGTTAAATGCATTGCATTTGTCATTCCAACAGAGGGTGCATCACAAACATTAACACTGCTTTAACAAATCCAATAGCAAAAAGCATATAACAGAGGTCATATTTGTCATTCCAATTGAATGATGTATCACAAACATTAACACTCCTTTTACAAATCCCATACGAACAGCATCTAAAATAGATAAATACATTATATTTGTCTTTCCAATGGATGGTGCATCACAAACATTAACACTGCTCTTACAAATCCCATACCAAATATCATATAAAATAGATATATACATTGCATTTGTCATTCCAAAATATGGCACATCACAAACAAATACTGCTTTTACAAATCCCATACCAAATGACATATAATACTGATATATGCACTGCATTTGTCATTCTAACAGATGGCGCATCACAAACATTTGTAGTGATTTATTATAAATGTAATGCATTTTTTTTACTGCAAACATTATAAAGTATATACCAATAGCTTGTGCACTGCAAATGCTATTGCTGGGGTCCATGTTGATCACTTCAGTTTCAACCCATCTTAGACAGACAGCACAGCTAGTTTTAAATATATATATATATATATATATATATATATATATATATATATATATATCTCCTCTTTAATAAAACCCCTGTGTGCGTCCACTGTCCGTGTGTGTGTGTCTTCTGGTCAAGTGTGCATACGCGGGGCACGGTGCGATGCTTCAAAGGCCGCCTGACGCGTCACTCAAGAGAGAGAGGGCGGGACCTATAAAATATCGCGTGGCCGATCCAATCGGATTTCGGTAAATGAGGTAAGACCTAAAACATAAAACACGAAAAATCCAATCGGGCACTGAGACGCGGAGACCAGCTTCCCCAAAGAGGTGGGATTAGTGTTTGTGGCTGTGCAAGTGTTCACTCTGAGGATGTCAGATTTGCGATTAAGAAGCTTGGCCCGGGAAAGCGTAAAGTGTCAGTCGTTGAAGGGGTTTTCATAAATATACGAATTTTCATGATATTACAATACAATGACTTTTAAAAGTAGATTTATTTTCGCGCACATTAAATCAGTTGCTGGTGAGAGTCTGCTGATTGCCCACTGTTGTGACAGAAAATTAAACGCATATTACGGACAGCAAAGCCAGTATTACTGTCAGAGAAAATTACAGGCATTTTATGGAAAAAATTTAATGAGGTAAAAGGTCCCTTGCCATTTAATAGAGACTGTTCCTACTAATGTTTATGGACTACTGTTCTAGCGGCCGTTATTGTAACGGGCTTAATGTCTAGCATATATATATATATATATAAAATATATATCTATATATATATATATATATATATATATATATATATATATATATATATATATATATATATATATATATATATATATATATATTCATGACATTCGTAGTCTGAATCACAATCTGATTGTATGGGTGGTTACCTACCAGGTAACGCTTGTGGTTGGTCTGCAAGTCGGCAAACATCCGCCACGGTGCCCTCTTTCAGTTGCGAGAAGCAGATCATAGAATGTTGCATAGTTTACTGTCAAATATTCCAAAGAGTACGCGACATAGTGTTTCACCCTAATTCTGGGCTCATCAGGCGTACACACTCACTACACCCCCTCTCGGGGAATCGAACCTTTAAATGTATGGATTGCGGATTCAGAAAGTATTTAGACCCCCCCCCCCCCCACACACACACACACTTTCTATTGTAGATTTCATTTTAAATGGATAAATTTGCCATTTTTGCTCATCAATCACTACTCAATAAAGGTTTGCAAATTCATTAAAAATCAAAAACATGTAATGTGATCAGAAATCATTGAATGTGTGAGTGTTGTTTGGTCTTCTGTCTAAAGGCGCCTCCTGCCTTGTGCCATTTTCAGGACAGACAAACAGAAACAGAAAGGCCACTGGGAGAACAAGCAAAGATTTGAACGCAGCTCTTTGTAGCTCTCAGTCGCCAGCACTAACCCCTGTGCCACCCAGCTGCTGTTTGTTGTTTTTGCCCTGCGTTTCTTGCGTTCAATCCCGTCTTCAACAAACTTGGGTCTTGTTAAACTCGGATGGCCTCTGACTTGTTAGTTGTTATCACAACACACAATGGGATTGTTATTATTATAAACTAGTGGAGTTTGTGGTTCTTTTATTTCAGCATCACTTTTTTTTTAATTCATTCTCAGTGCCACTTTGATGAATGTACCCTCGCTGGCATTACTCATTGTGGCTCCATGTCTCTTCCTGTATAGTTTTGCTCTATAATCTTTTCTTGGCCACCCAGAGCTGCAAACTAAAGCTTTTGTCATTTCCCATTGCTTGTTTTTTTGTATTATTTTTGGAAATCTGCTTCATTTTTAGCTGCAGACTCAGATCATCAGGTTTTACCAGAAAGCCTTTGGGCAACAGGTCTTCAATCTGGTTTTGTTGATGGAGCTGCACGGCACTTCAGTGCAGGGCTGGAGTGCTAAGGAGACTTGAACATGGTGAGAAGGGGCCGAGGCTCTTAGAAATAACCACAAAGCAGGCCACTAGGGTCTTCACTAACCAATCCAGATGAGACTCACCCCAGACCAGCCTGCGCCAGAAAACTACCTGCAGTCTTCAGATGCCCAAAGTGGGGAACATTGGCTTAACAGTTCAAAATATAAAGGGATGCCCTACAATCTATTAAAAATGACATACAAGAGAGAGGATTACTGCAAAGCTCTGGGGCCTCATGTATAATGCCGCGCGTAGAACTCACACTATAACATGGCGTAAGCACAAAAGCGGGAATGTGCGTACGCACAGAAAAATCCAGATGCAAGAATCTGTACGTACGCAAACTTCCATGTTCTTCTGCTACAGAAATCCGAGCCAACATAGGGCACAAGGCAGGAATAAATCCCGGGAAGGGCGCCAGCCCACCGCAGAAAACATACACACACACACACCAAGCACACACTAGGGACAATTTAGGATTGCCAATGCATCTAACCTGCATGTCTTTGGACTGTGGGAGGAAACCCACACAGACACGGAGAGAACATGCAAACTGCAGATCAATCATTTTGGCAGATGCTCGAGAGCGATGGCCTCGGCTGAGTTTTATTTTCCTGTTGGCGTTCAATCTTAGATCTTGCAGAGGTGATAGCAAGAAGGGCATAGGGCAAACCTGAGCCTTACTAATTGGGCAGGTCAACGTAGATGTCCGACAGCATTGTTTTATTTGTTGGTCTGGAAGTTTCTATCACTTCATTTTAAAACAGCTTGGCAAAAGTCTCCTGGTGTTTGGCTACAGGGTCTTGCCCTAATCCAAAATATTAGGATTAAAGAAAAATTTACAGAACGATGCAATGCTGAGCCCCCCCGAAGCATTAATGACTGCAACTTTAAGAGGAGTCCAATGTTTAACTTTGTGAAAAAGTAAGTACATCCCATGGACTTTTTTGATAAATTTGAACAATTCAATACAATTTATTTTTGTATAGCCCAAAAATCACATAAGAAGTGCCGCATTTGGATTTAACAGGCTCTGCCTTTTGACAGCCCCCCAGCCTTGACTCTCTAAGAAGACCAGAAAAAACTCTGCCAGGGAAAGAAATGGAAGAAACCTTGGGAAAGGCAGTTCAAAGAGAGACCCCTTTCCAGTTAGGTTGGGCGTGCAGTGGGTCTCAAAAGAAAGGGGGTCAATACAACACACAGAAAAGAACACAAGTAATACTCAATAAAATCCATCCATCCATCCATTATCCAACCCGCTATATCCTAACTACTGGGTCACGGGGGTCTGCTGGAGCCAATCCTAGCCAACACAGGGCACAAGGCAGGAAACAAACCCCGGGCAGGGCGCCAGCCCACCCAAGGGCACACACACACACACTAGGGACAATTTAGAATCGCCAATGCACCTAACCTGCATGTCTTTGGACTGTGGGAGAAAACCCATGCAGACACGGGCAGAACATGCAAACTCCATGCAGGGAGGACCCTGGAAGCGAACCCGGGTCTCCTTACTGCGAGGCACAGCGCTACCCACTGTGCCACGGTGCCACCCTCCTCAATAAAATATAATAGTAAAATAAAAATATTACAAGTACGGAGCAGAATTCAACTGTAGATGATATCCCATAATACGATTCTGATTTGTTCAGAGTCCTGAAGACCTCGGCCATCAAGCTGCCTCCCCTTATTGGCCATTCCACAGCTGAGTCAGTGCTGGGCCACCCAATCCGATGAAAGGACCCCTCTACTCGACGATTCCTGTGATCCTCCATCAGGGATGACTTTACCTTAGGCAGGTAAAACAACTTGGCACATTTGAGTACAGAGAAGAGAAACAGAATAGGTGAGGGTTAGTAACAAATTCTAACATATGACTTATGTTTTAAGTGCTAATGACTAATAACAGAGATGCAGTCTGTACAGTTAATCAGCAGCTCTAGTCAGGGTGTGCTAATCTGAAGTTAGTTAGATATAGATAGATAGATAGATAGATAGATAGATAGATAGATAGATAGATAGATAGATAGATAGATAGATAGATAGATAGATAGATAGATAGATAGATAGATAGATAGATAGATAGATATCACATCACCATATCCGGCGCCGCCGAGAGTGGCAGCCTTTTCAGCAGCTCCGTGTATGACTGTATGTGTATGTGTACTTTTCTACTTTTATTTTTATATTTTTATTTATTGATCACTCCTATCACGTAATGTGAATTTCCCCTTGGGATTAATAAAGTATCTATCTATCTATCTCTATCTATCTAGATACTTTATTAATCCCAAGGGGAAATTCACACAAGTTGTGAGTCTTTGAAAGCTAAGACTGAAGGGGCATCTCTTATAGTAGCAAGCAGACCATTTGACAGTTTAGGGGACGTGTAACTAAAAGCTCGACCTCCCGCTGTTATTTTATTAATTCTTGGAATCCAGAGCAGCCCGACATCTTGAGATCTTAATGTGCACTCTGGTTTGTAAGTCATGATAAGTTCAGATAAGTAAGCCGGACCTCCGTCATTTAAGGCTTTATGTGTTAAAGGGAGGATTTCTAAATCTGTCCTAAACTTAACCGGGAGCCAGTGTAACGACTCTAGAACTGGAGTTATGTGTTCGTATTTTCTTATTCTTGTAATAATTCTTGCAGCAGCATTTTGGATTAATTGGAGGCTGTATAAAGAACAATATAAACATCCAGTGAACACCGCATTGCAGTAGTCAATCCTACTAGAGATAAATGCATGATTTAATTTCTCAGAATCCTGTTTATTTAGAAAGCGCCTTAATTTCCCAACATTTCTAAGATGGAAGTAACATGATTTGGACAGCTTTCTAATATGTTCTTTAAATGACATGCTAGAGTCAAAGATAACTCCTAGATTGCTGGCTGATTCATTAAAATTAATGTTGATTCCAACTGAGTTAAATGATGACAAAATATTGTTGTGATCAGCATCATTCCCTCCAATAATTAACATCTCTGTTTTATCTGTGTTTAAACACAAGTAGTTCTCATCCATCCACTCCTTTAATTCACTAACACAACTAAAGACAACATTGGAAAAACTTCATTTGATCTAAAAGAAAGGAATAACTGGGTGTCATCTGCATACAAGTGAAAATTAACATTATGTTTCCTAATGAGATATCCCAGTGGATGCATGTAAAGTGAAAGGAGTAAAGGTCCCAGTACTGAGCCCTGTAGGACACCATATTGAACTTCTGTGTATAATGATGGAGTCCTGTCAGCACATTTCTGTATGTATTAGAACTGATTTGATAAATAAGAACTAAACCAAGCGAGCACGGTGCCATTTTCTAGCCTGTGCAGTAAAATAGAATGGTCGATGGTGTCAAACGCTGCGCTCAAGTCTAAAAACATCTCTCCTCTACCATCAGATCATCCTACTTGCTTCCCTTTCTGAACTTGTGTGACGATGCGAGTTTGCTGCAGGCCCCCACCTTGTGTCCGGGAGCCCTAGAACCCGTCACCGTCGGTAATGCTACCGATGAGCTAGGCAGTGAGGCAACAACAATGGAGCAAGGGGATGATGTTTAAAAAGTGTCAAGTGCTTTCATTAAAACAACAGAACAAAACAGTGTTCAAATTAAATAAAGTGCAGTGATTCAAAACGAGTCATCCTCTTTAATAAAATCCCTGTGTGCGTCCAGTGTCCGTGTGTGTGTGTCTTCTGGTGAAGTGCGCATGTGCCTCGCACGGTGCGCTGCTTCAAAGGCCGCCTGACGCGTCACACAAGACAGAGAGGGCGGGACCTATTAAATATCGCGCGGCAGATCCAATCGGATTTCGGTAAATGAGGTAAGACCTAAAATAGAAAACACGAAAAATCCAGTCGGGTACTGAGACATGGAGACCAGCTTCCCCATTGTTGTGCAAGTGTTCATTCTGAAGATGTCAGATTTGCGATTAAGAAAGCTTGGCCTGGTAAAGTGTAAAGTAAAAGTAGATTTATTTTCGCGCACATTACATCAGTTGCTGGGGAGAATCTGCTGATTGCCCACTGTTGTGACAGAAAGTTAAACGCCATATTACGGACAACAAAGCCAGTATTACTGTCAGAGAAAATTACAGGCATTTTACGGAAAAAATTTAATGAGGTAAAAGGTCCCTTGCCATTTAATATAGACTGTTCCTACCAATGTTTATGGACTACTGTTCTAGCGCCCGTTATTGTAACGGCCTTAATGTCTAGTTAAATAAATAATCCATAAAACAAGAGTGAAAAGTGGAGGTTAAAATCCATTGGAAAAAAATCTTTAAAACAACGAGGTTAAAACCATGCAGAAAACTGTCCTTTTGAAAATCCAGTGCATCCTTCTTCTACTACTGGCAGCCCCCCTGCTTTTCCCATCTGGGCTCCTCAACAGGGGAGTTGCTCTACATGCAGCTGACCTTCTCTCCACTGTCCTATTGTTCAAACTGCCTTACCGATCCCTGGCTCCGGTAGGCCCCACTAAAAACAGCGATTTGGGATTCCCCCAAAGACCAGGGGTCTCGGGCGGCACGGTGGCGCAGTGGGTGGCGCTGCTGCCTCGCAGTTAGGAGACCAGGGTTTACTTTCCAGGTCCTCCCTGTGTGGAGTTTGCATGTTCCCCCGAGTCTGCGTGGGCTTCCTCCCACAGTCCAAAGACATGCCGGTCAGGTAGATTGGCGATTCTAAATTATCCCTAGTGTGTACTTGGTATGTCAGGGTGTGTGTGTGTGTGTGTGTGTGTGCCCTGCGGTGGGCTGGCACCCTGCCCGGGGTTTGTTTCCTGCCTTGCGCACTGGGATTGGCTCCAGCAGACCCCCGTGACCCTGTAGTCAGGATATAGCAGGTTGGATAATGGATGGATGGATGGACCAGGGCTCTCACACTGGGGACACCACGTCCCAAGTCCCGACTCCCGCTGCCTTACACGGAGAGTCATCCACCCTTCATCTTTGGTCACTCCCGCTCCATGATTACACCGCGGGAGCGACCATTACTACTTCTCCCCAGGTGTCGGCCCAACACCCAGGCTACCTGCTTAGCTGCACGCGAGCTGCATCCTGCTTTCTCCTACAACCTCCGTTTGTTCTCTCTTTTCTTTCCTCCTAACCGCCTCGCACTTCTATTTATTAAGAGGGCATGGCAGCCGTGGCAAATCAGCAGCCCCAGGAACAACCACGGATGTGGACAGTTTCTCACCTGTGCACTTAGGTGAGAAACGCCCACATTGCGAATCGCCCTGAGATCCGCTAAAGCCACACAACCACCACGCCCCCTCACCGAGCCATGAGTGCGGTGATTATTTATTTTAAAACTGGCCTTACTACGGGAGCTGTGGACCCGCTATACCACACCCAGTCCTAACACTTGGGCGGATCCTGCCAATGTCTCATGGCGGGTAGAGTTGTCTAGGGGTGCATTGAGCAAGTATGTTGGTGGCCAGGGATCAGTGGTGGGTCCTCTCCTCTTTTACATTTACACCTCCTCACAAGGGCCTATCATCCAGCCCCATGGTTTCTCACATCAGTGCAATACGGATGATATGCAGCAGTGCCTATCATTCATGCCAGAGGACCTTGCGGTATCACTTGATGCTGTAACTTGGATGTTGCCAGATTAACCTCACAGAGATGGACCCTCTTGTTATACCAGCTCGTCCATCTGTTCAGCTCATTATTGCTAACACCCACCAAGCAGGCACACAACCTTGAGGTGGTCATGGGTGACCAGCTGTCCTTCACTGACCATGTCGCAATGATTTCCTGGTCTTGCAGAATCACGCTACACAATATCCGAAAGATCAGGCAGAGTATACACAACTCATGGATCCTGGATCTGGTCCTGTCAAGTCTGGGCTAACTGCCACTCTCTGCTGGCAGGAACACCGGCATGTGCAGATGACTGAAAATGCAGCAACACATCTGGTGTTCAGCCAGCTGGGGTGGGCACATGTTAGTCCTCCTTTCAGATGCCTACACTGGCTCCATGGCACAGCACAGATTAAGTTCAAATCCTTGATCTACAGAGCAATGGCTCAGCACCTGTATACTGTATACGGTAAAGGGGAAATAAAAAGTACAGACAGTGAAATAGTGGATCAACTGCCCTGTGGGACATCCTGAGACTTGTGGGTTCCTCTCAAGGTTGCTGGATATCATGGCCGGCCTGTCCACTGGTACTGTGAGTGCTGTGCAGACTGGAGGAGGCAGTTTTTACCAGTTGATTCTGGGGTCCGTCAGCGGTGTGTTCTGCTCCTACTCTGTTCAATGCTTGTATGGACTGGGTGGTGGGGTCCAGTGGCTGTGGGGCATCTGTTGGTGAAGAAAGATTCACAGATCTTGACTTTGCTGGCGATCATTGAGAACTCGATTGGCTGGACCAAGCCACAAGGGGATGCCCATGTAACACCTGGCTGTGGCAGACAGTGGGTCATTTCTGGAGGGTGGCACTGGACCGTTTGTCTGCCAGGGTGGTTGCCAACCAGGATCCTGAGCTGTTTCGTTGTGTGGTGGGTGCGACAGCATGCTGTACCAGTGCCTGCTCCCCAACCTGACCGGACCTTATTAGCAATAAAATGCATGGGGGGTCATGAGGTCAATGGACAGGAATGTGTGTTGCTCCCGATAACTCTGTAAAACGATAAAGGTCCAAGTCTTTAGAGTCCTGGTGCTCCATATATGGTTGGGAGTGATGGACACTATCCAGTGACCTGAGATGAAGAATGGACTCCTTCATGTGGGTCTCTTCAGAGAATCCTTGGGTCCTGTTGGTTTGACTTTGTGTTGCTCACGGGGTCCAGAAAGAGGCACATGACCTGCATTGTGAGGGGGGAGCGTCAGTTACGGCACTATAGCTATGTGGCGCAATTCCCCAAGGGTGATCTGACTTACAGGACTCTCAATATTCAGGACCCGAGGTGCTGGACCAGGTCAAGGGGACCCCCACATAACACGTGGCTGTGGCAGATAGACGGTCATTTCCCGAGGGTGGGACTGAACTGCGTGTCTGCCAGGGGGGTTGCTAACTAGAATCCCGAGCTGTTTCATCATGTGGTGGGTGTGGCAATGTGCAGTACCACTGCCTGCTCCTCAACCTGACCTGACCTGAAGTAGCAGATGCTCTAAAATTGCATTTCTCTGAAGTGAGGAAGTGGATAATAACCCTAACCCTGCAGTAACAGGGACTACTGAGGGATTTGGAAATTGTAGAGAGAGAAGAGCTGCTCAGATTAAACAGGCTGAAATCAAACAAATCACACGGACCAGATAATATTTAACCTCGAGGTCTTAAGAAGTATAGTGAGTACAAATATAAACCCTTCACAAATACTTTTAGGACATCACTGCACAATGGGGAAATTCTGAAGGACTGGAAAATGGCAAATATTATCCCGTTATATATAAAGGGTGACCGGGCAGATCCAAACAACTATAGGCCAGTAAACTTAACGTGCATCACAGGAAAATTAATGGGAAGAATTATTAAGAATAAGAGTGAGCAGCACATGAAAGAACAAGAGTTTAAAGTAAGTAAATAAATAAAGGTAAATACAGTGCATCCGGAAAGTATTCCCAGCGCATCACTTTTTCCACATTTTGTTATGTTACAGCCTTATTCCAAAATGGATTAAATTCATTTTTTTCCTCAGAATTCTACACACAACACCCCATAATGACAACGTGAAAAAAGTTTGAGATTTTTGCAAATTTATAAAAAATAAAAACATTGAGAAAGCACATGTACATAAGTATTCACAGCCTTTGCCATGAAGCTCAAAATTGAGCTCAGGTGCCTCCTGTTTCCCCTGATCATCCTTGAGATGTTTCTGCAGCTTCATTGGAGTCCACCTGTGGTAAATTCAGTTGACTGGACATGATTTGGAAAGGCACACACCTGTCTATAGAAGGTCCCACAGTTGACAGTTCATGTCAGAGCACAAACCAAGCATGAAGTCAAAGGAATTGTCTGTAGACCTCCGAGACAGGATTGTCTTGAAGCACAAATCTGGGGAGGGTTACAGAAAAATTTCTGCTGCTTTGAAGGTCCCAATGAGCACAGTGGCCTCCATCATCCGTAAGTGGAAGAAGTTTGAAACCACCAGGACTCTTCCAAGAGCTGGCCGGCCATCTAAACTGAGCGATCGGGGGAGAAGGGCCTTAGTCAGGGAGGTGACCAAGAACCCGATGGTCACTCTGTCAGAGCTCCAGAGGTCCTCTGTGGAGAAAGGAGAACCTTCCAGAAGGACAACCATCTCTGCAGCAATCCACCAATCAGGCCTGTATGGTAGGGTGGCCAGACGGAAGCCACTCCTTAGTAAAAGGCACATGGCAGCCCGCCTGGAGTTTGCCAAAAGGCACCTGAAGGACTCTCAGACCATGAGGAAGAAAATGCTCTGGTCTGATGAGACAAATATTGAACTCTTTGGTATGAATGCCAGGCGTCACGTTTGGAGGAAACCAGGCACCGCTCATCACCAGGCCAATACCATCCCTACAGTGAAGCATGGTGGTGGCAGCATCATTCTGTGGGGATGTTTTTCAGCGACAGGGACTGGGAGACTAGTCAGGATAAAGGGAAAGATGACTGCAGCAATGTACAGAGACATCTTGGATGAAAACCTGCTCCAGAGCGCTCTTGACCTCAGACTGGGGCGACGGTTCATCTTTCAGCAGGACAACGACCCTAAGCACACAGCCAAGATATCAAAGAAGTGGCTTCAGGACAACTCTGTGAATGTCCTTGAGTGGCCCAGCCAGAGCTCAGACCTGAATCTGATTGAACATCTCTGGAGAGATCTTAAAATGGCTGTGCACTGACGCTTCCCATCCAACCTGATGGAGCTTGAGAGGTGCTGCAAAGAGGAATGGGCCAAACTGGCCAAGGATAGGTATGCCAAGCTTGTGGCATCATATTCAACAAGACTTGAGGCTGTAATTGCTGCCAAAAGTGCATCGACAAAGTATTGAGCAAAGGCTGTGAATACTTATGGACATGGGATTTCTCAGTTGTTTTATTTTTAATAAATTTGCACAAACCTCAAGTAAACTTTTTTCACGTTGTCATTATGGGGTGTTGTGTGCAGAATTCTGAGGAAAAAAATTAATTTCATCCATTTTGGAATAAGGCTGTAACATAACAAAATGTGGAAAAAGTGATGCGCTGTGAATACTTTCCAGATGCACTGTAGATAAATAACATTCGATCTGGCTCTTATGTAAGTAACATATAAATGTTAATGTTTTGGGCACATGCACTGTCCTTACATACACTGTCCTACACCGAGCCAGATCGAATGTTATTTACCTTTACTTATTTACTTACTTTCTACAGCATAAAGTCACAAGTAAAGTGCAGAGCTTCCCATGTACATATACAAAGTACAGCGATGGCAAAAATGCATTCTTGATCCGATGTAGAACCGTTGTCATGATTTGAGTTTACCTCTGTTATGGGGGGTGGTTGCTTTGGGATTGTGAACACGGCTGAGAGAATAAAACTGAATAAAAAAAATTAAAAAAAAGCTAACCTTTACAAGTATCATAAATTACAACGGCTGTTACAGACTGGAATCAAATGTATGTTTTTATTCTAAAATGGTAAAAATACGAGCAGCTCACTTCTCAAAACGGACTCGAACCCGTGAAGTTTTAAATTACCAGTCAACAATTGATACCGTTGCGCCACCGAAGCGCTCGTACCAAATGCGTGAAGTTATATGTTTGAAAAAAAGCGCACTTGTTCTGTTATAGTTGTACCTTTTGTGAAAGTGTTTCTTTGATATTTGGAATTCAGGCTTCACACATTATACACTTCATGTCTACATTTTGTCAATTATTACTAAAACATGAAAAACGTTTCTGTTTTAACAATGTGTTTACATAGATCGTTGTAGACACGGAACACACATGAAATGCAAGTGTTCCAAATAACCATATAGTATTTATAAAAGGTGTCATTTTGCTTGACTTCTCACTCTATACAACTCTAAGCAACTGACACGCAGGTAAACAGACTTGAGCTGAGAAAACTGTGTGGGGTGAGGGATGTGATAGCAGGCTGCTTGCTGCTTATCGACACATTTACAGGACAAAAGATGCTGACGGAGAGGTGAGAAGCGATTTAAGGTGGAACGGATCTACGAGTTTTTTCATAGGCTCTGGTAATTCTAGTGTTAACTGAACAGTCAGCATGGGTTCAGACGAGGAGGTCACGTTCTTACCAACATGTTGGAATTCTATGAGAAAGTAACAAAAGAATACAACCAGAGTGGAGCTTTTGAGATTATTTATCTGCACTTTCAGAAAGCATTTGATGAGAGGGGGTGGGCATGAAACTAAAAGAAGTGGGAGTTGAGGGTGTGGTGTGTAGGTGGGTGCAGAATTGGCTCAGGAAACACAGGAAGCAGAGGGTGATGGGGTGAGGTAACCTCATCAGAATTGGGTGAAGCTATGAGGGGCATCCAGTAGAGGTCAGTGCAGGGGTCGCTGCTATTTGTAAAATAAAGAAATGCATTGGGTAGCAATATAAAGAACAAGCTAGTTAAGTTTGCAGATGGTATCAAACTGGGTGGATTGGCAGATAATGTGGAATACGCTAAATCATCACAGAGGAACGTGGACAGCAGACAGGGTGGGACAGATTTGCGGCTGATGAAGTTTACTGTCAGTAAACGTAAAAAGAATTACACATAGGGAGTAACAATGAGAGGTTTGAATACACAATGGGAGGTATGAAAATCAAGAGTCCTGTGTTATCGTTTGTTTACCCCTTACACTTGTCAAGTTCGTGATTGGATTTGTCTACTCCCGCACCCTAAATAATAACACACACTTACATAGATACACACACACTCAGACCCTAACCACAACAGTGCTCTATGAATGACACACACACACAGTTGGCTAACTTTTAGCACTTTAAACCACACAAGTGCTATAAGAATAACAAAACCTCTCTCAGCACATCAAGAGACTTATTTATTATCAGCACGAACAACATACAATGTTTTAAATAGACTTCAGACCTAAATATTACTTTTGGTCTCCAAGAAAATATTAAAACATACAATACTATAGGCCAGTTATCAGCCAAGAATGCCTTACTTTATGTCCTGTTCCCTACTATTGAGTGGAACTCTCACCCTCAGCCTTAATAAACCTCGCTGCACAGAGCGTATGGCAAACCTCCGGCTGCACCAGGTGCTCAAAGAAATCTACCTTATTATTTCAATCACTCCAGACATTAAGACAAAGCATAGAAAGATGAAAACAAGTTACTATTTATTAAAGAACAATAATAAGTAATAGAAAATAAGATCGATAGTAAAGTCTGGATAAAAGCTTACTGAAAGGAATCAGTGATGTCAATGATGAAAGTCCCAGGGCGGCGTTTGATTTAGCAATCGATGTTCATGAAAATGCTGTTAACTGATGATCTGATGAAAACTGGTCACATGTGTCTTTGTTTTCTTTTCTGACGTCGCTTTCCCGTCATCGCTGTTTCTCTTCTTCTGACGTTGCTTTCAAATGAGGCATATTTATTATAAAGTTTCATGGTGTGGTTTCACAACAAATAATTGTTGCATGCACCTGATTGGCTGGCTGTCAATATTATGGATGAATTTTGCTCAAACTCTTTAATCTATCTTTTCCTAGATAATAAAGTTTTTTGATGTTGCCTAAAACATCGCCATGTCCATCTTTCCCAGGCTATAAACCAACTTGTTGTCCCAGAAGTCCATCCATAAAGTAATCAATAGCCTTGAGGTATTGGCTCAGTCTTCCTTTCCCAGGCTGTAATACCAATTTAGAACTATGCTGTGAACAACTGTTATAAAAGTGAGGTGTAAGGGAAGATGATATGACTTTTTTATTATAATGCTTCCAAAATCTGAATTCATCTTGTTGGGATTGAGCAAAATATAATAATAAAAATATAGAAAATAATTTGTAAATTTTATACACCATAACAAGTCCACCTTATGAGAAGGACTTGGGAGTCGTAGTGGACCCAATGCTATCAACTACCAGACAATCTATTAAGAAGACTAACAGAATGTCAGGTTATATAGCGCCTTGATGTGTGGAGTACAAGTCGCAGGAGGTTCTACTCAAGCTTTATAACACACTGGTGAGGCCTCATCTGGAGTCCTGAGTGCAGTTTTGGTCTCTAAAAAGAACATAGGAGCACTAGAAAAGGTCCAGAGAAGAGCAACTCAGCTGATTCAGGGCTACAGGGGATGAGTTATGAGGAAAGATTAAAAAAGCTTAGCCTTTACAGTTTAAACAAAAGGAGATGAAGAGGAGACCTGAGTGAAGTCTTTAAAATTATGAAGGGAATAAGTCCAGTGGATCGAGGCTGGGACTTTAAGATGAGTTCACCAAGAACACGGGGACACAGTTGGACACTTGTTAAGGAGAAATTTCACCCAAACATTAGGAAGTTTTTCTTCACATGGAGGACCACTGACACTTGGAATGAGTGACCAAGTAGTGTGGTGGACAGGAGGACTTTAGTGATTTTAAAAACTCAGCCTGATGTTATTTTACAAGAATTAAATGAATTGGACTGGAGTATTTGATTGGGCTCTATGGCCTCTTCTTGTCTAAACTGTTCTAATATTCTAATGTAGAGGTATGTGGAGACATTTGTGAGGTCCTATGTTCCATCCTGACCCCTCAAGTCTGCTCTTTTCATGTGTAGCTCCCAGTTTACTGGAACAAGCTGCCCACCAACATTTGGAATTCGGACTCCCTCAGTGTTCTTAGGAAGCAGTTGAAGACCCTCTTGTTCTATGAATTTCTAACAGATGATTAATTTATTAGGTTCTTGCAACTTAGGAAGTGTAACTCGCTTGTATTTTGTTCGGTGGTCTTCAATTTTGGTGATCAATTTTATACCCTTGTCCTGTCACACTTGTTCTCAAACAGTTTCACCAGGCTACTCAATTATGTGGACCTCTTTTTGTACATCTAATATACAATCCTCAAAAAATGAGTTGGAAGTCCCAAAATACAATTAATCAGTAAAACACCAAAGACAGGCCAGCAAATAACCAGAAACATTTAAATCCAACAAGGAAATGACAATCCTCCCAACTCTAAATACACACTTAATGATCTCCTGATCTGAGCCTTCTCTGTGCCTCACCTTAAATAGTCAGAGGGCGGGTTTACGAGTGGTGATGTTGGGTAACTCCGCCTCCTGGGGCTCCACCCACAAAATACAAGGAAGGTACAGCATTACAAACATGGCAGAAAATGCATACAATCTGAGTTGTGATGCAATTTATAATTCATAACTTACAAACTGACTTGTAACTCATTCATTGTTATCATGATCTCTCATTTCTAATTTTTCTGAATGGTTCCTCGGGCTCAAAAAATAACCTAATACATTTTAGGGGAGGTTTTTGAAAGCCAGGAATCTAATGGTTATATATTTTGTCCAATGCACTTTTACTTATGTTAGTTATTGTGTTTCCCCATGGAGCCATTTTGTCTTTTTTATTTTTTTATGGGCACTGCCATTTTGGTACTTGACGGTCGCTATGCCATTGTCAGGTAAGGTGAACTGGAATTGCACGGCCCATGACATCAGCAGGACAAAGGTTTAAAGGTCCCCCGGTTGTCCAAGTTTGGATGGAATTAAACAGACTTGGCACGTCGCTTGTTTGCCTGTTCAATGATGGCCTCTTGGCTTTCAAAATGTTCTGTGCCCCCAGCTACAGCTTACGTCTCTCGTTGTGGCCCACTTAGGTGGATTAGTCTGAGGTTTTAATCTTATTTCTCCAATCGTTCCCTCTCAGGGTTTTTGTCTTCCAGGAATCAGTAGACAGGAGTCCCCATGGACTGTGAGGTTTGTTGATGACATTGTGATCTGTAGCGAGAATAGGGAGAGGGTTGAGGAGACCCTGGAGAGGTGGAGATATGAGAGGAAAGGAATGAAGGTCAGTAGGACCACCACGACATAATACATGTGTGTGAATGAGAGGGAGGTCAGTGGAATGGTGAGGATGAGAGAGTAGAGTTGGTGAAGATGGATGAGTTTAAATACTTGGGATCAACAGTACAGAGTAATGGGGATTGTGGAAGAGAAGTGGAGAAGAGAGTGCAGGCAGAGTGGAGTGGGTGGAGAAGAGTGTCAGGAGCGATTTGTGACAGATGGATATCAGCAAGAGTGAAAGGGAAGGTCCACAGGACGGTAGTGAGACCAGCTATGTTATATGGGTTGGAGATAGTGGTTGGAGGTGGCCGAGTTAAAGATGTTAAGATTTGCATTGAGTGTGACGAGGATGGAAAGGATTAGAAACGAGGACATTAGAGGGTCAGCTCAGGTGGGACGGTTTGGGAGACAAAGTCAGAGAGGCGAGATTGCGTTGTTTTGGACATGTGCAGAGGAGAGATGCTGAGTATATTGGGAGAAGGCTTCTAAGGATAGTGCAGCCAGGCAAGAGGAGAAGAGGAAGACCTAAGAGAAGGTTTATGGATGTGGTGAGAGGGGACATGAAGGTGATGGGTGTTACAGAAAAAGATGACGATGAGAGGGGGATATGGAACAAGATGATCCACTGTGGCAACCCCTAACAGGAGCAGCCAAAAGAAGAAGAAGAAAAAGGTCATTAAGTAAAAACATCAGTGAATGACAGGTATACATTTCACACAGATAGGATACACATAGACAAAGTAAGAAGAACAGAAACTCTTGACATTTCCCACATATCTGAGCAGGCAAACAGCAGATCTTCATGCACTGATAGCCTAAGTTTAATCTCTATGACTGCAAGCTGCTCGGAACTCTGAGGGAGCAAAGCAAACCCAAATCAGAGTATCTCCACCGCCATGCTGGTATGAGGTTTACCCTCCTGAAATGCTGCCAAACCTGTCTGCTGCTAGGCCAAACAACTTGAATCTTTGATTCCTCTGTTCAGTTCACATTGTTCCAGAAGGCCTGGGGCCTCATGTAGAAATGGTGCGTATGCACAAAAATGTTGCGTATGCCCATTTCCACTTTCATATTGCGATGTATAAAAACTAAACTTGGTGTAAAGCACAACGCACATTTTCACGCCAGCTCAATCCCTGGCATACGCAAGTTCTCCGCTCGGTTTTGTAAACTGGCGCCACCCAGCATCAAAGCAGTGCTATTGTTCCTTTGTTTTTTCCCTTTATTTTTTAGATTCACATCCTTGATGCGCCTTTATCAAATACACTGAAATTAACCGAAAATCATTTTTTAGTTTAAGGCAATTGATTGTAATCAACCCATAACCATATAATGGTGCACGGAATGGCTAAACTATTCCAAACACCATAGCTGCTTTAACCTTGTTACTCTCAGTGCACCACTCAGAGTATTTTAAGCCACTGTCTCTGAGTGTGGAATCACAGCTCTACAGCAGCTGATTGGAAAGCTCTACAGAAGATTGTGTCAAGAGCAGGGAGAATTATCGGGGTAGAGCTTCAAGCACACGCTGCCTCCGCCATGTGCACAGTCTACTTGAACTTCTCCCAAACGCTTTAGAGCCTTTCCTGTAGGAACCTCACGGTTCACAAACAGTTTCATCCCAAGAACTCTAAACGCACTCAATCAGTCCATCAAGTGGTCCTGGTAGAAATGTTTGTACTTATAAGTACAATCACCTCACTGTAAACTTGCATTACAGTTGTAATATCACACGACCTGGAACCACTTATGCCTTCATATTGTATCTTTTTCACTGTTTTTTATCCTATTATTATTGTTGTTATTTTACCATTTTATAGGAAAATAAGTTTATGTCATTGTACCATACAATAACAATAAAGGAACTCAATTCAATTGAGAGCTCGTATTTACAGATGATGATGACTGGCTTCTACGTCGACTTAGATTTCTAGGTGCTATCTTTGTGGAGCTCCTGATATCATTTTAAAGATGAAATGCAGAAAAGTATATATATTACGTCATACAGGTAAAACGTTATCATCATTTAAATGGAAGCTGGATGACTGATCGTGAGTTAACGGAATGTGATTTCCAGCAACTGCGGTGGGTTGGCACCCTGCCCGGGATTGGTTCATGCCTTGTGCCCTGTGTTGGCTGGGATTGGCTCCAGCAGACCCCCGTGACCCTGTGTTCGGATTCAGCGGGTTGGAAAATGGATGGATGGATGGATTTCCAGCAAGATCGAGCAACGTGTCACACATCGGCAAGGAGCATAGCAGGAATGGAGTCTTTCTTTGGCAATAGGGTGATTTCAAACAACAACAACAACATTTATTTATATAGCACATTTTCATACAAAAAGTAGCTCAAAGTGCTTTACATAGTGAAGAAAAGAAGAATAAAAGACAAATAAGAAATTAAAATAAGACAACCTTAGTTAACATAAAAAGGAGTAAGGTCCGATGGCCAGGGTGGACAGAAAAAACAAAAAAAAACTCCAGAAGGCTGGAGAAAAAAATAAAATCTGTAGGGGTTCCAGGCCACGAGACCGCCCAGTCCCCTTTGGGCATTCTACCTAACATAAATGAAATAGTCCTCTTTGTAGTTAGGGTTCTCACGGAGTCACTTGATGCTGATGGTTATACAGACTTCTGGCTTTTAATCCATCCATCATTGTTGGAACATCATGGTGCTTTGGGTAGATGGTGGTGGCACAAGCCACCACCAATAGGACACCGGAAAAGGAAACAGAAGAGAGAGTAGGGGTTAGTACAAATTTTGAATGAATAGTTATTATAATGAATTGGATATACAGAGTGTCAGGATTAAATTACAGTGAAGTTATGAGAAGGCCATGTTAAAGTAATGTGTTTTCAGTAGTTTTTTAAGTGCTCCACTGTATTAGCCTGGCGAATTCCTACTGGCAGGCTATTCCAGATTTTAGGTGCATAACAGCAGAAGGCCGCCTCACCACTTCTTTTAAGTTTTGCTCTTGGAATTCTAAGGAGACACTCAGTTGAGGATCTGAGGTTGCGATTTGGAATATAAGGTGTCAGACATTCCGATATATAAGACGGGGCGAGATTATTTAAAGCTTTATAAACCATAAGCAGAATTTTAAAGTCAATTCTGAATGACACAGGTAACCAGTGTAGTGACATCAAAACTGGAGAAATGTGTTCGGATTTTCTTTTCCTGGTAAGGATTCTAGCAGCTGCATTCTGCACTAACTGCAAACGATTGATGTCTTTTTTGGGTAGTCCTGAGAGGAGTGCATTACAGTAATCTAGTCGACTAAAGACAAACGCATGAACTAATTTCTCTGCATCTTTCGATGATATAAGAGGTCTAACTTTTGCTATGTTCCTTAGGTGAAAAAATGCTGTCCTAGTGATTTTATTAATATGCGATTTAAAATTCAGATTACAATCAACGGTTACCCCTAAGCTTTTTACCTCGGATTTTACTTTTAATCCTAATGCATCCAGTTTATTTCTAATAGCCTCACTGTATCCATTATTACCAATCACTAAGATTTCGGTTTTTTCTTTATTTAATTTGAGAAAGTTACTATTCATCCATTCTGAGATACAGGTTAGACATTGTGTTAGCGAATCAAGAGATTTAGGGTCATCAGGTGCTATTGATACATACAGCTGTGTGTCATCAGCATAGCTGTGGTAGCTCACGTTATGTCCCGAGATAATCTGACCTAATGACCATCATGGCCGCCGGACCTGACACCACCAGACTTCTTCCTTTAAAGGAAAAGTCTATCGGAACAAGCCTCACTCTATGGAAGTTTTGAAGGAAAGCATCCAACGTGATATTGCTGCTATTCCCCCTCCTGAGATGCTTTCCGATACATTCAGGAACATGGAGCACCCCGTTAAAATGTGTCTGGCAGAAAACAGAAATCACTTCCAGCATCGCATGCAATGCAATCAATGACACATACGTCACGGTATAGAGTGGATTTTTTTGGTTCAGATTGCCTCATCCTAATGGGAGTTACAACAGAATATTCGAGGCTTCTTTCAAGTGAATCTCCCTGTACTATTGTATTGTACTGAGAATTACTTGTGTTCTGTTCTGTGTATTGTGTTGTGTTGTATTGACCCCCTTTTTTTGACACCCACTGCACGTCCAACATACCTGGAAAGGGGTATCTCTCTAAACTGCCTTTGTCAAGGTTTCTTCCATTTTTTCCCTTCAAGGGTTTTCTGGGAGTTTTTTCTTGTCTTTTTAGAGCGTCAAGGGTGGGGGGCTGTCAAAAGGCAGGGCCTGTTAAAGCCCATTGTGACACTCCTTGTGTGATTTTGGGCTATACAAAAATAAATTGTATTGTATTGAATTGTATTGTTCAGATATATCAAAAAAAGTCACCAGTTCCATGGGGTGTACTTACTTTTTCACAAAGTAAAACATTGGACTCCTCTTGAAGTTGCAGTCATTAATGCTTGGGGGGGCTGAGCATTTCATCGTTCTGTTAATTTTTCTTTAATCTTAATATCTTGGATTAGGGCAAGACCCTCTAGTCAAACACCAGGAGACATTTGCCAAACTATTTTAAAATGAAGTGATAGAAACTTCTAGGCCAACAAATAAAACAATGCTGTCGGCCATCTATGTTGGCCTGCCCAATTAGTAAGGCTCAGGTTTGCCCTATGCCCTTCTTGCTATCACCTCTGCAAGATCTAAGATTGAAGGCCAACAGGAAAATAAAACTCAGGCCGAGGCCATCGCCCTCAAGCATCTGCCAAAATGATTGATCTGCAGTTCCGAAGTCACGGAGGAGCCGTGGGGGCCTCGTTTAGCAACCGCTTAATGATGTTCAGGTGTGCCGTGACCACCTGGATGGCCCCTCTGCTTACTAATTCATGTGGGAGCCAACATGAGGACATCAAAGAAACACCTTCAGCAATTGATGAACTGGGCCTTCCCCTAGTGGATGGGAGGGTGAAGTAGGTCAGGGATGCCATAGGAAATGTTTGGGTGACAACTGGGCAAAAATTATAGTGCCCTTGACACTCATACTATAGTGGCTTTCAAAAGCCCAAAGGTATAGCAACTTCAGCAGCAGCTCTGTCACCACTTAGGTTCAGGTCCAAAATGAACGTCTCCTTCTGAGAGCTGCTCAATTTTATCATGTTATGCGCTAAAGGGGCAGAGCCATCTCTGGGCATTGTGGGTGGGGCTAGCCAATCATCTTGGGAGGTCTTCTCAGAACTGTGGTGAAGGAAGAAGAAACGGTTAGCACCAGCGGCCCCTCTCATCCCAAGATGGTGTCACTTACAGTACTGTGCAAAAGTTTTAGGCAGGTGTCAAAAAATGCTGTAAACAAAGAATGCTTTCACAAATGGAAGTGTTAATCATTTATTTTCAGCAATCAACAAAATGTAGAGAATGAACAAAAGAGAAATCTAAATCAAATCAATATTTGGTGTGACCGCCTTTTGCCTTCAAAACAGCATCAATTCTTCTAGGTACACTTGCACACAGTTTTTGAAGGAACTCGGCTGGTAGGTTGTTCCAAACATCTTGGAGAACTAAGCACAGATCTTCTGTGGATGTAGGCTTCCTCACAACCTTCTGTCTCTTCATGTAATCCCAGACACACTTGATGATGTTGAGATCAGGGTTCTGTGGGGGCCATACCATCACTTCCAGGACTTCTTGTTCTTCTTTACGCTGAAGATAGTTCTTAATGACTTTGGCTGTATGTTTGGGGTCGTTGTCTTGCTGCAGAATAAATTTGGGGCCAATCATACGCTTCCCTGATGGTATTGCATGATGGATAAGTATATGCCTGTATTTCTCAGCATTGAGAACACCATTAATCCTGACCAAATCTCCAACTCCATTTGCAGAAATGAAGCCCCAAACATTCAAGGAACCTCCACCATGCTTCACTGTTGCCTGCAGACACTCATTATTGTACCGCTCTTCAGCCCTTCGACGAACAAACTGCCTTTTGCTACAGCCAAATATTTCAAATTTTGACTCATCAGTCCAGAGCACCTGCTGCCATTTTTCTGCACCCCACTGCCTATGTTTTCATGCATACTTGAGGCGCTTGGCTTTGTTTCCACGTCGGAGATATGGCTTTTTGGCTGCAACTCTTCCATGAAGACCACTTCTGGCCAGACTTCTCCGGACAGTAGATGGGTGTACCTGGGTCCCACTGGTTTCTACCAGTTCTGAGCTGATGGCACTGCTGGACATCTTCCGATTTCGAAGGGTAATAAGCTTGATGTGTCTTTCATCTGCTGCACTAAGTTTCCTTGGCCGACCACTGTGTCTACGATCCTCAACGTTGCCCGTTTCTTTGTGATTCTTCAAAAGAGCTTGAACAGCACATCTTGAAACCCCAGTCTGCTTTGAAATCTTTGTCTGGGAGAGACCTTGCTGATGCAGTAGAACTACCTTGTGTCTTGTTGCTGTGCTCAATCTTGCCATGACATGAAACTGTCTTCCACAACCTCACCTTGGTAGCAGAGTTTGGCTGTTCCTCACCCAGTTTGAAGCCTCCTACACAGCTGTTTCTGTTTCAGTTAATGACTGTGTTTCAACCTACGTGTGACATTAATGATCATTAGCACCTGTTTGGTAGAATTGGTTGATCAGACACCTGACTAGAATCCTACAAAATCCCTGACTTTGTGCAAGTGGACCTATAAGAATTGATGCTGGTTTGAAGGCAAAAGGTAGGAACACCAAATATTGATTTGATTTAGATTTCTCTTTTGTTCACTCACTTTGCATTTTGTAAATTGATAACAATAAGCAATCATTATTTATATTTCTGAAAGCATTCTTTGTTTACAGCATTTTTTCACACCTGCCTAAAACTTTTGCACAGTACTGTACCTTCTTCGAGCCTGGAAGGTGGTCCCTTGTGGACCACTGCTTTAGGACGCACTACAGCTCTTTCACTCTTACAAAGTATGTTTTCACATGTCCTTTTGTTTAAGTGCCAGAGTAAGATGTTATATTTGATGGGGGACGAAATAAATGGATTATGTCCCTGGTGGTTAAATGTTCCTGGAGGCTAAAATTTAGGACTCTCACCCACATGGCACGGGTTCAGTTCCTGGTGTCAAGTAAATGTGTTGGAGGACCTCCTCACAGGCTCAGTTGAGGTATGTAGTAACCTGCCAGGACTAATAATTATTTATTAATAACTAGTCATTTAGCCCATTACAATAACGGGCACTAGAACAGTAGTGCATAAACATTAGTAGGAACAGTCTATATTAAATGGCAAGGGACTTTGACCTTTCTTTTTGTTGGTCGTATTTTTCTTTCTTTCAGCCTTTCTTTTGTTGATGTTTACTTGCTGAGCTGACCGTTCTTCGTGGGCTGCCGCTGTGTATTGTGTGTCTTTAATTTTCTGTGACAGTAATACTGTCTTGTACGGCTCTATTCAATAAGGGCGCGCACAAAAAGGCGAGCTTCAAAAGGGCGACCTCAATTGAGCGCGGCGAATAAAGGCATTCGTAGATAATTTAGTTCAAATGGCTCTGGAATATGTGAAGAGCAACAAAGGTGCAGATCTTTATTTACGCGCGCCTTTATTCGCTGAGCCCAATTGAGGTTGCCCTTTTGAGGCTCGCCTTTTTGTGCGCGCCCTTATTGAAGGATACCATCTTGTACGTCCGCTGGCTTGTACGTCCGTAATATACCTTTAATTTTCTATGGCGGTAATACAGGCGTGCACGTCGGTAATATGCCTTTAATCTCCTCTGACAGTAATATTGGCTTGTATGTGGCTGTAATATGCGTCACTGTATTGTGTACATTTAATTTCCTCTCGCAGTAATACTGGTTTGTATTTCCGTAAAACGCCTCTAACTTTCTCTGACAGTAATATCGCGAGTCGCACCGTGCCCCGCGCATGCGCACTTCATCAGAAGACACCCACACACGGACACCTGGACTCACATAGGGATTTTATATATATATAGATAATAATAATTCTTTACATTTATATAGCGATTTTCTCACTACTCAAAGCGCTCTCCACACAGGGAGGACCCAGGAAGTGAACCCACAATCTCCTTACTGTAAAGCAGCAGCACTACCACTGCGCCACCTGTGAGGATTAGAGATGGTGCTGCTGCTAACCCCATCTTCTTCTTTCCCCACAGTGATGAGAAGCCCCCCAGAGATGGCGATTAAGCCTGAACCTTAAAGGAGGCGTTATTTACTGGCCTGAGCAACCAACTGGACTGAGATCCATAAGAGATGACTGCATTGCAAAATCCTTGTTCGATATTTTCCACATATGGGATGCACACCATTGTAGCGGTGCCACTGGGGATTGAAACTTCAACTCCAAGCAGTGACTCTGTCATCTACTGAGGATGGAGGGGGTAGTTGGGTACAAGGAGACCGGCGTGACATTTAAAAGTGGGCCAGCGATACAAAAAGAAAGAGAAGTCCTTTTTGTGTTTCGTGTCTGGGGTTTCCTGTCTGGGTGCCTTCTGTTCTGATACTTGTGGATTCTTCTTTTGTCCTGGATCGTCTCTTGTTCTGGGTTTGATTGGTCTGCCTGGTGTCTTCCTGCATGTGAGGACTGTCCGAGGATTTGTTGTCATCCTGTGAAGAAAGGAGCGCTGCTGATCCCATTCACCTGTCTTCATCTCATCAGGAAATACTGGTAGGACTGATCTTTACATTCCCATTCAACATGCTGATCTCCATCTTTGCATTTCATCAGTTGACCTTTTCCATGGACTTTATAAGGAGTGGTTTTTCTTTGTGGTTTGTTTGTGTTTATTGTACATCTTCATAATGGGAGCTGGGATGGGATCGTTTAGCGTGTAGTTATATTTCGGTTATTAGTGTTTAATACATTCTTTAATTGTTTTATTACCGGTTGCTTTTTTTTTGTCTCTGCTTGTGAGTGTGTGCGGGTCGGGCCAAGGCTGGGTGCATCCCTGGAATTTCCACCAAAAAAATTAAATAAATCACCATCTGTGTGAATCTTAGCAGCACCGCTTCACCACAGAGTGTTACTTCTTTCATCTTTACTTTACATTTGTCAGCGGACAATAAAAGGGACAACCCAGATGGCACCTCACACTTTCTTTTGCTGTTTGGAAGGTCTGTCATTTCCGCACCTGGCCACACTGAGCAGGGAAAGTCAATCTTTACTAATCAAAGATGGCCTGAATGGCCTCTTCTGATTTCTCAAATTTCTTATGTCCTAGGACCGGGTATTAAGATTCCTGCCACATCCATCCATCCAGTTTCCAACCTGCTGAATCTGAACACAGGGTCACAGGGATCTGCTGGAGCCAATCCCAGCCAACACAGGGCACAAGGCAGGAAACAATCCCGGGCAGGGTGCCAACCCACCGCAGGACACACACAAACACACCCACACACCAAGCACACACACTAGGGCCAATTTAGAATCGCCAATCCACCTAACCTGCATGTCTTTGGACTGTGGGAGGAAACCCACGCAGACACGGGGAGAACATGCAAACTCCACGCAGGGAGGACCCGGGAAGCGAACCCAGGTCCCCAGATTTCCCAACTGTGAGGCAGCAGCGCTACCCACTGCGCCACCGTGCCGCCCATTCCTGCCACAACGAAACCCAAAAAGTAAAAAAAAAAAAAAAAGTGCCTGCTGAAGGAGACCTCACCGCTAGGCAGCCTTACCCCAAACTCAACCGGCAGGCCTATGGCCTTCTCAGGTCTGAAAATGGGTCTGTTCTTTTTGTTTTTAAATGCAAACTGTTGTATTTCAGAAAGCGTTCCTCCCTTGGGAGTTGTAAAGCAGCCCACTTCAACAGCCATGGACACTTGTGAGAGGGACTTTCAAGTCCCAGTGTTTCTGGGCAACTTCAGAACACAGCGAATGGGAAGTGAAACTTAACACATTACAACAAATAGAGACAAGAGTTTTATGGCTAGATATGAGGATTGTTTAAATCTCTCGGACTGACACAACCTGTCTACAGACCCACATTGTTTAGAAAAACTCTTCAGAAACTTCAAAAGACTTTGTTGGACAGTTATCTTATCCAAAGAGCTTGACCATACATGAAGAGGACCCATTAATTTTTTACATTTAAGATGTCTCATTTAAAGGTTTTCCAATGCTGTATCTGTCCTACTCTCTATATAAACCCAGGGAACTCCAGTTTCCCTATTACATCTTACCTGGAGAAGGGGCCTGAGTTGACTCAAAAGCTTGCATATTGTAAACTTTTAGTTAGCCAATAAAAGGGGTCATTTTGCCTGATTTCACACTACAGTCATAATGGCCAACACGGTACAACACCTTAGTATTAAGCCCCATCATGAAAGGGTCTTAAACAGCTCAGCCATGCCTTTCAGTGCCAGATAGAGACATGGAGGTAAATTCATGTGTGTAGTCCCTTAGATGTCCTGTCCTGAAGCCCTGGAATGTGCTTGGTTATTGTTATCTCTATTGTCGCTATTGTTGGCATGGAGCTGGACAGTTTGACATCTGTGGCAGAGCGACGGGTGCTCAGCAGGCTCCTATCAATTATGGAGAATCCACTGCATCCACTGAACAGTGTCATCTCCAGACAAAGGAGCAGCTTCAGTGACAGACTGCTGTCACCATCCTGCTCCACTGACAGACTGAGGAGATTGTTCCTCCCCCAAACTATGCGATTTTTCAATTCCACATTTGGGTTAAATGTTAACATTATTCAAAGTTATTGTCTGTTTTTACCTACATTTTTATTACTCTTTAATTTAATACTAGGCTCACCCGCCTTTTCAGGTGACCGACTTTTATCCTCAATTTGTGTGCACTCCATGTATACATCAGGCATGTAAGTGTAGGGAATGAGAACATCAAAGTGCCCATTCATAACACCTCAAGTTTTTTTATCCCCGAGTGCCTGTCCAAACTTGGAATGTAGGATTCCATAATAATATACTTGAAACTCATAGGGGAATAACTCTCCCACTGCCATTAGCTCAGAAATGGTACCATAAGTTTGAGACTTTGACATTTCAGTGAGATACAGAAGCTCATTTGTATAAGAGATTCCTGACGGCATCATTGTAAATGGCTGAAACCTTGACCAATTACTTAAAACATGTCGTACAATGTCAGCCCGAATCTGTACCGCTAAAGACGGAGTTTCATGCACTAAATAAGCTATAGATGAGAATAAGCAAGCACCATCTCCCCTGATATTTACTACGCGGTGAGGCATTTGTACTCCATCAACATTAATTATTTCCAGAGATATAATTTTGTCTATTTTTCCAGTGCATCGCGCACAAAAGCAAGGGAATGATGGGAGCACCACAACTCTGCTCTCATCGCGTCGCTTCGTACCACAAGCCGCAAGTAGTAAGTCTGTGATAAGCGGAATACCGCTACGCTTTGCACTCACGGGACGGAAGGACAATCCCGACCGCTTTTATATAGTGTATGGATTATTTTTTTGTATCAGTATGCTGCTGCTGGAGTATGTGAATTTCCCCTTGGGATTAATAAAAGTATCTATCTATCTGGTTGCTCTCCTCTGCACAGCTTCAGGTGCTGCTTTGTGTTTCTTGTCCTATGGTGACCAGAATTGCTCACAATCCTCCAGATGTGGCCGTGATTCAGCCTTAAGAGGAAAGAATGTTGCTAGATCTACTTTATCAGCACTCAAGACTTTATCTGATATCAGAGCCTTAAGTCAAAATGCACAGCAAAAGTGGACAGTTTCCTAGTGGTCTCCCTGGCATCAGCTCCAATTCTTATATATATATATATAGATATATATATATATATATATATATATATATATATATATAGATATATATATATATATAGATATATATATATAGATATATATATATAGATATATATATATATATATATAGATATATATATATATATATATATAGATATATATATATAGATATATATATAGATATATATATAGATATATATATAGATATATATATAGATATATATATATATAGATATAGATATATATAGATATAGATATAGATATAGATATAGATATAGATATATAGATAGATAGATAGATAGATAGATAGATACTTTATTAATCCCAAGGGGAAATTCACATACTCCAGCAACACCTTACTGATACAAAAAACAATATTAAATTAAAGATTGATAATAATGCAGGTAAAAACAGACAATAACTTTATGTAATGTTAACGTTTACCTTTACCTAACGTTTACGAATTTAAAGAAACCCGTAGGTGTCTTCTTCAAGAGGACTCGGCTCTAGAGAGAAATGCATGACAGGGACAGGACAAGAGGGGGAACAGGACAACAGGTGAGTGGATTGGCTTTAAAGACTCGTAGCAATGTGTGTAAAGGACAGCTGGGACTCTTATGCGCCTAGTCAAAAGGAAAAGGACAGACGCTACAAAAAAGGGTTGGGGTAGCCACCTCCCGTATATTGGAAGTTTGCTCAAAGACCAGGAAAATTAGTTCAAAAACTGAGTTCAAGACCGAAATGATTTCTGCAGAGGCAGAGAAAGTGACGTCATCGGGCCCGGAACCAGAGGTGCCGTCATTGAGGCCTGGGACCGGAAGTGACATTATCAAGGCCTGGGACCAGAGGTGCCGTCATTGGGCCCAGAACCGGAAGAGACATCATCGAGGCCAGAAGTGATGTCATCGGGGCCAGACGGAATTTCACGTAACTGGTCTGCAGAAGAAATTAGTGCACTCTGCCACCCCCTGGTCCGGCATGGAATTACCTTCATTTGAGCCCTTTAGGTGCCCCCATTTGCATTTGAGTGACAGCCTTTTTAAAGGAAAGAAGGGGGGAGGGAGCTTGCACAGGGCAGAACTTCCCCCGGAATGACAGATGGCAATCCCCCTGGCTTGCTAAAGTGCCACAGGTTTGGAGTATGGAAGCTCAACCCTGTTGAAGCCTGTGGCCACTACCAGGGGTCGCATGGGGAATGGCCGAGTTCTTCTCTGAATGGCTGCCGCCACACGCAGAAGGAGATTATCGGTCACCTGGAGCTACTCTATAAAAGAAGCCGCCTCACTCCATTCAAGGAGCCAGTCGGGAGGTGGAGGACAAAGCTTGCTGGAGGAGGAGTGCAGGCGGAGAAGAGACAGAAAACAGAGAAACAAAGTGCTCATCTTGGGATGAGAGGGGCCGCTGGTGCTAACCGTTTCATCTTCCTTCACCGCAGTTCTGAGAAGACCTCCCAAGATGATTGGCCATCCCCACCCACAATGCCCAGAGAAGGCTCCACCGCTTTAGCGCATAACATGATAAAATTGAGCAGCCCTCGCAAGGAGACATTCATTTTGGACCTGAACCTAAGTGGTGTGCTGTATTTACTCGTGCTTCTGTACTGTGCTACATTGGTGGGAAACGTTTCCCACAGTTGAATAAAGACTGTTTTCTGCTGGGACTTGTGCCTGCGTCTGTTGTGTCGGGTGTCTGGGTGAGATGTGTGCCCCCCCTGGTGGGTGGTCACAGTGGTGAGGCAGAAGCTGAACCGACATTTGGCATTCGGAGACCGTGTTTCTTTTGCTTGCGAATGCTGTTGAGGTTTTAAAAGAGTGTCTCCCCGGTGCCTCAATGCAATCCCGTCTTGAAGCTCCACAGGTAATTCCTTTGTCCTGTTGTGTGGGACCTTCTATAGACAGGTGTGTGTGTGCCTTTAGTAATAAGGTCAATCAACTGAACTGACCACAGGTGGACTCCAAACATCTCAATGATGATCAGGTGAATGAGATGCACCTGAGCCAAAGCACTGGCTCTGAACACTTCGGTTTCTAATCTATATAGGTATAGCTATATAAAATCCAGCATCCGTCTGTCTGTATGTCTGTCCGCTTTTTACGAGAGAACCACACAAATTTAGATCGGGTTTTTTTTCTATAATTTGCCTTGAACATTCCGGTTGATTTTTCGACTTCTCTCATTGCGCTAAGTATCACAGTTTGCTTGCGGTTCCGATTTATTTGTGCAAATCTGAGACAGACTCAGCGGGCCGAGGGTAGGGGGCAGTGCCCACCTCACTTACGGACCAGCCTCGGGGCGTGTACCTTACCTCCATTTAGCTAGTGAATGGGAGAACTACTTAAACAGATTTAGATCGGGTTTTATTCTATAATTTGCTTGAACATTCCGGTTGGTTTGGCGACTTCTCTCATCGCACTAAAAATCGTAGTTCACGATATATTTGCACTAATCCAAGAGAGGCTGTTGGCTAGTACGCGGGCAGAGCCACAGGGGACGGGTAGCATATATTAAATATACATAGATATATATATATACAGTGCATCCGGAAAGTATTCACAGCGCATCACTTTTTCCACATTTTGTTATGTTACAGCCTTATTCCAAAATGGATTAAATTCATTTTTTTTCCTCATAATGACAACGTGTAAAAAGTTTACTTGAGGTTTTGCAAATTTATTAAAAACTAGTCATTTAGCCCGTTACAATAACGGGCGCTAGAACAGTAGTGCATAAACATTAGTAGGAACAGTCTATATTAAATGGCAAGGGACTTTGAGCTCAGTCTGTTTGTTGGTCGTATTTTTCTTTCTTTCAGCCTTTCTTTTGTTGATGTTTACTTGCTGAGCTGACCGTTCTTCGTGGGCTGCCACCGTGTATTGTGTGTCTTTAATTTTCTGTGACAGTAACACTGTCTTGTACGTCCGCTGGCTTGTACGTCCGTAACATACCTTTAATTTTCTCTGGCGGTAATACAGGCGTGCGCGTCGGTAATATGCCGTTAATCTCCTAAGACAGTAATACTGGCTTGTATGTGGCTGTAATATGCGTCACTGTATTGTGTACCTTTAATTTCCTCTCACAGTAATACTGGTTTGTATTTCCGTAAAACGCCTCTAATTTTCTCTGACAGTAATATCGCGCATTGCACCGTGCCCTGCGCATGCGCACTTCACCAGACGACACACACACAGGCACCTGAATGCACACAGGGATTTTATTAAAGAGGATAAAAAAACTGAGCAATCCCATGTCCATAAGTATTCACAGCCTTTGCTCAATACTTTGTCGATGCCCCTTTGACAGCAATTCCAGCCTCACGTCTTGTTGAATATGATGCCACAAGCCTGGCACACCTATCCTTGGCCAGTTTGGCCCATTCCTCTTTGCAGCACCTCTCAAGCTCCATCAGGTTGGATGGGAAGCGTCGGTGCACAGCCATTTTAAGATCTCTCCAGAGATGTTCAATCAGATTCAAGTCTGGGCTCTGGCTGGGCCACTCAAGGACATTCACAGAGTTGTCCTGAAGCCACTCCTTTGATATCTTGGCTGTGTGCTTAGGGTCGTTGTCCTGCTGAAAGATGAACCGTCGCCCCAGTCTGAGGTCAAGAGCGCTCTGGAGC
Organism: Erpetoichthys calabaricus; assembly: GCF_900747795.2. NCBI lineage: Eukaryota > Metazoa > Chordata > Cladistia > Polypteriformes > Polypteridae > Erpetoichthys > Erpetoichthys calabaricus. The sequence goes on along the minus strand of NC_041398.2, from coordinate 246,128,749 downwards.
AGGTTTTCATCCAGGATGTCTCTGTACATTGCTGCAGTCATCTTTCCCTTTATCCTGACTAGTCTCCCAGTCCCTGCCGCTGAAAAACATCCCCACAGCATTATGCTGCCACCACCATGCTTCACTGTAGGGATGGTATTGGCCTGGTGATGAGCGGTGCCTAGTTTCCTCCAAACGTGACGCCTGGCTTTCACACCAAAGAGGTCAATCTTTGTCTCATCAGACCACAGAATTTTCTTTCTCATGGTCCGAGACTCCTTCAGGTGCCTTTTGGCAAACTCCAGGCAGGCTGCCATGTGCCTTTTACTAAGGAGTGGCTTCCGTCTGGCCACTCTACCATACACGCCTGATTGGTGGATTGCTGCAGAGATGGCTGTCTTTCTGGAAGGTTCTCCTCTCTCCACAGAGGACCTCTGGAGCTCTGACAGAGTGACCATCGGGTTCTTGGTCACCTCCCTGACTAAGGCCCTTCTCCCCCAATTGCTCAGTTTAGATGGCCGGCCAGCTCTAGGAAGAGTCCTGGTGGTTTTGAACTTCTTCCACTTATGGATGATGGAGGCCACTGTGCTCATTGGGACCTTCAAAGCAGCAGACATTTTTCTGTAACCTTCCCCAGATTTGTGCCTCGAGACAATCCTGTCTCAGAGGTCTACAGACAATTCCTTTGACATCATGCTTGGTTTGTGCTCTGACATGAACTGTCAACTGTGGGACCTTCTATAGACAGGTGTGTGCCTTTCCAAATCATGTGCAGTCAACTGAATTTACCACAGGTGGACTCCAATGAAGCTGCAGAAACATCTAAAGGATGATCAGGGGAAACAGGAGGCACCTGAGCTCAGTTTTGAGCTTCACGGCAAAGGCTGTGAATACTTATGTACTTCCTCAATTTTTTTTATTTTTAATACATTTGCAAAAATCTCAAGTAAACTTTCTTCACGTTGTCATTATGGGGTGTTGTGTGTAGAATTCTGAGGAAAAAAATGAATTTAATCCATTTTGGAATAAGGCTGTAACATAACAAAATGTGGAAAAAGTGATGCGCTGTGAATACTTTCCAGATGCACTGTATAAAGTATATTGCTTGAAGATTGATGACTTTTGTCATCAGGCTTAGTATCATAGTTTGCTTGCAGGAGCGATAAATTTGCGCTAATCCGAGACAGCGGCTGAGGGCCAAGAGAAGGGGGATGTGTGATATCAGGAGGGGGGAGCCGGGTGGGGTCCTCCTCACTCACGCACCAGCCTCGGAGCGCACCTTGCCTTCAGCTAAGCTAGCGAACGAGAGAATTACTTAATGGATTTAGATCGGGTTTTTTCTTTAATTTACCTGAACATTCCGGTTGGTTTTGCGAGTTTTCTCATCACGCTAAGAATCGTAGTTCGCTTGCAGGAAAGAGACAGAGGCTGTGGGCCAAAGGGAGGGAGAAGCATGACGTCAGGAGTGGAGAGTCGGTCTACCTCTGAGTTTTGGAGTGTACCTTATCTCCGCTTAACTAGTGATACCTTCTTGTTTATTGATTTTTAAAGTTTGTCCTGTTTCATTACTACACGGGTGCAGCCGCGGAGGAAGAGCTAGTATATATAAAATCCAATGGCTTTCTTTCTGCCTGTCTGTCCGCTTTTCACGAGAGAACTATTTAACGGATTTAGATCGGGTATTTTTCTATACTTTGCTTGAACATTTGGCGACTTCTCTCATCATGGTATGTATCATAGTTCACTTACAGTACCGATTTATTTGCGTGAATCTGAGAGACAGAGACAGTAGGCGGAGGGGAGGGGGGCGGGGCCTCAGGAGTAGGGAGCGGGGCGGGGCCCGCCTCACTCGCGCGCCAGCCTCTGTTCAAATCACTCTACCTCTCGCCATATGTTGGAGTGCACCTTGCATCCTCTTAGCTAGTGATATGTTTGTTCAGCAGACATTATCATCTAGAGATTGTTACTCCTTAACGTTTGACGATTTTGAGAGAGAGATCAGAGCTACATGTGTTTTAGAGGGTAGTTGGTGATTGGCAGAGATATCACGGCCACATGCTCTTCTCCCCATGCGGGGGACTCTCGCCCGTCAGAGCTGAACACGATCAGATACAGTGGTGATGTTTGATGTTAGAACATACCGACCTTCCGCTTGGGCATAATTACATTTAAAAAATTTTTTTTTATTGATTTTTAAACTACACTACTGCATGGGCGGAGCCGCGGGGGACAGCTAATATTTAATAATTTGGATGTAATGAGAAGTCAAGTAAAATGACACCTTTTATTGGCTCACTACAAAGATTAAAATATGCACATCACATTACATGTAATTACATCTTTGTCTGAAGAAGGGGCCAGAGTTACCTCAAAAGCTTTCATATTGTAATCGTTTTAGTTACACAATCAAAGTGGTCATTTTGCTTGACTTCTCATTACATCCATAATGGCTAACAAGGTCACAACACCATAATGATTTGGAAAAATATCAAAAAACCTGTTTTCACTTGGTCATTCTGGGGCAGAGTTTTTCGGTGTGTGGTGCGCCATGGAAATAACAATGTCATGCACCTGGGTCTGAACAAACTCCTCAGACTCATCAGAGGTTCATTAGAACTATCTAGATGTGAAGAGGCCATTGATCCAAACCAAACACTGCAGTCCAATACATTTCATGCTTCTAACATAACATCAAGTCGAGTTTTCAAAGTCCCTAAAGTCCTACTGTCCACCACACTACTTGGTCACTTACTGTAAGTGTCTATGGTTCTCCATGTGAAGAAAAACTTCCTGATGTTTGTGCAAATTTTACCCTTAATAAGTTTGCAACTGGGTCCCCGTGTTCTTGATGAACTCATTTTAAAGTCAGTCTTAACCCACACGACTAATTCCCTTTACAATTTTAAACACTTCAGTCAGGTCTCCTCTTGATCTTCTTTCTTTAAACTGTAAAGGCTCAGCTCTTTGAATCTTTCCTCATAACTCATCCCCTGTAGCCATGGACTCAGCCTGGTTGCTCTTCTCTGGACCTTTTCTAGTGCTGCTATGTCCTTTTTGTTGACCAAAACTGCACAGATAACTCCAGATGAGGCCTCACCAGTGTGTTATAAAGCTTGAGCAGAACCTCCTGTGACTTGTACTGCACACAACAAGGCGCTATATAACCTGACATTCTGTTAGCCTTCTTAATGGATTCTGAACACTGTCTGGTAGTTGAGTCCACTACGACTCCTAAGTCCTTCTCATAAGGTGAACTTGTGATTTTCAGACAGCCCATTGTGTATTCACACCTCATATTTTTACTTCCTATGTGTAATACTTTACATTTAATTACATTTTCTTCTTTTGCTTAAACTCTAAAGGCTCGGCTCTTTTACTCTTTCCTCATAACTCATTCCCTGTAGTCCTGAATCAGCCTCGTCTCTCTTCTCTGGACCTTTTCTAGTGCCATTATGTCCTTTTTGTAGACAAAAGCTGCACAAAGAACTCCGGATGAGGCTTCACCAGTGTGTTATAAAGCTTGAGCAGAACCTCCTGTGACTTGTACTCTACACGTCAAGGCGCTATATAACCTGACATTCTGTTAGCCTTCTTAATGGCTTGTCTGGCAGTGATAGTGTTGAGTCCTCTATGGCTCCTAAATCCTTCTCATAAAGGTGGACTCTTGATTTTCAGACCTCACATTTTGATTTTGTCCGGCGTCTCAGGAGGGGGAAGCAGTGCAGTGTCAACACTGTGTATGGTGGGGATGGTGTGATGCTGACCTCGACTTGGGACGTTGTGGGTCAGTGGGGGGAGTACTTTGAAGACCTCCTCAATCCCACTAACATGCCTTCCAATGAGGAAGCAGAGCCTGGGGACTCAGAGGTGGGCTCCCCCATCTCTGGGACTGAGGTCACCGAGGTGGTCAAAAAACTCCTTGGTGGCAGGGCCCCGGGGGTGGATGAGATACGCCCGGAGTTCCTCAAGGCTCTGGATGTTGTAGGGCTGTCTTGGTTGACACGTCTCTGCAACATCGCATGGACATCAGGGACAGTGCCTCTGGATTGGCAGACTTGGGTGGTGGTCCCCCTCTTTAAGAAGGGGGACCGGAGGGTGTGTTCCAACTACAGAGGGATCACACTCCTCAGCCTCCCTGGAAAAGTCTATTCAGGGGTCCTGGAGAGGAGGGTCCGTCGGAGAGTCGAACCTCGGATTCAGGAGGAACAGTGTGGTTTTCGTCCTGGTCGCGGAACAGTGGACCAGCTCTACACCCTTAGCAGAGTCCTGGAGGGTGCATGGGAGTTTGCCCAACCAGTCTAGATGTGTTTTGTGGACTTGGAAAAGGCGTTCGACCGTGTCCCTTGGGGAATCCTGTGGGGGGTGCTCCGAGAGTATGGGGTACCGGACCCCTTGATAAGAGCTGTTCGGTCCCTGTACGACCGGTGTCAGAGCTTGGTCCGCATTGCCAGCAGTAAGTCGAACCTGTTTCCAGTGAGAGTTGGACTCCGCCACGGCTGCCCTTTGTCACCGATTCTGTTCATAACTTTTATGGACAGAATTTCTAGGCGCAGCCAGGGTGTTGAGGGGGTCCAGTTTGGTGGACTCAGGATTGGGTCACTGCTTTTTGCAGATGATGTTGTCCTGTTTGCTTCATCAGGCCGTGATCTTCAGCTCTCTCTGGATCGGTTCGCAGCTGAGTGTGAAGCGGCTGGGATGGGAATCAGCACCTGCAAATCCGAGACCATGGTCCTCAGCCGGAAAAGGGTGGAGTGCCCTCTCAGGGTTGGGAGCGAAATCCTGCCCCAAGTGGAGGAGTTCAAGTATCCCGGGGTCTTGTTCATGAGTAAGGGAAGAATGGAGCGTGAGATCGACAGGCGGATCGGTGCGGCGTCCACAGTGATGCGGGCTCTGAATCGGTCTGTCGTGGTGAAAAAGGAGCTGAGCCGTAAGGCAAAGCTCTCAATTTACCAGTCGATCTATGTTCCTACCCTCACCTATGGTCATGAGCTAAGGGTAGTGACCGAAAGAACGAGATCGCGAATACAAGTGGCTGAAATGAGTTTTCTCCGCAGGGTGTCTGGGCTCTCTCTTAAAGATAGGGTGAGAAGCTCAGTCATCCGGGAGGGGCTCAGAGTAGAGCCGCTGCTCCTCCGCATCGAGAGGAGTCAGATGAGGTGGCTCGGGCATCTGATCAGGATGCCTCCTGGACGCCTCCCTGGTGAGGTGTTCTGGGCACGTCCAACCGGGAGGAGGCCCCAGGGAAGACCCAGGACACGATGGAGGGACTATGTCTCCCGGCTGGTCTGGGAACGCCTTAGGATTCTCCCGGAAGAGCTAGAAGAAGTGGCCGGGGAGAGGGAAGTCTGGGCATCTCTGCTCAAGCTGCTGCCCCCGCGACCTGACCTCGGATAAGCGGGAGACAATGGATGGATGGATCATAACTCATCCCCTGTAGCCCTCAATCAGCCCAGTTGCTCTTCTCTGGACCTTTTCTTGTGCTGCTATGTCCTTTTTGTAGTATGGAGACCAAAACTTCACCCAGGACTTCAGATGAGGCCTCACCAGTGTGTTATAAAGCTTGAGCAGACCCTCCTGTGACTTGTACTCCACACATCAAGGCGCTATATAACCTGACATTCTGTTAGCCTTGTTAATGGCTTCTGTTCACTGTCTGGCAGTTGATGGTGTTGAGTACTCTACGACTCCTAAATCCTTCTCATAAGGTGGACTGTCGATTTTCAAACCCCGCTCCCCCCCCCCCCCCATTGTGTATTCAGTCCTCACATACTTTACTTCTACTGACGTTACGTTTCATCATCCACAAATCTGCCCAAGCCTGTCTGCTGTCCAAGTGTCTCTGTGATGATTCAATGGATTCTCAATTATCTTGCCAATCCACCTGTCTTGGCATCATCTGCAAACGTCACCAGCTTGTTATTTATATTCCTATCCAAATAATTTATACGTACGTGTATATTAAAAACAGAACTGACACCTTGCTGGGCACCACTATTAACATCAGCCAATTCTGATGAGGTTTCTGGCATCATAACTCTCTGGTGGTCAAAACCTGTCAGAGAAGAACAGAACCACCTGGAGACGCTGGCATTACAACAGCTCTGTGATTGCTATGTTGCAGAGCACTTTGGATGCGTCTCCCGGCTGCTAAAGTCCACCCAGCTGGGTGTGTGTGTGTGTGTGTGTGTGTGTGGTCGCCAGCGAGTCTCACAAGGCCGGTGGATAGTAAAGGGCACACAAGTTGCCTCTGAGGCAGAGAGAGGTGGGCAAAGGAATGAAGCAGCTGGGAGATGTCACCAAAGTGCTCACTAAAGTGCAGTGTCTGCAAACGCTTATCTCTGAGCTTTTTCTTTTTTTTTCCGGTAGTCCCACCCCTTCGGACAGTTGAGGGCGTGTCTAAGACAGAATGTTCTTGCGATTACTAGAATAGTGGTGGGCCTTGGGATGTTTTTGCTTACCGAATAAAAAATTAGGAGACAGTGGGGTATTGAGGGTTGCTCGATGACAGAAAGAGCGAATTGAAATGACTTTAATTATTTCTAACTTGTTTAGTTCTTAGGGTTGGTGGGGGGGCTGGAGCCTATTCCAGCTAGTAAAGGGTGCAAGGCAGGAACAAACCCCAGGCCATTGCGGGAAAATGATATTAGCCGATAACAAAATGTGACAAAAATGCAGGGGTCTGAAGACTTTCGGAATCCATGGTATGCAACCTCTAATGTGTTCATTTTCATTGTTTTCTTTGATGGATGTATAGGTCTGTCTTCATCATCATCATCATCATTTCCATTCCAAGTTATACTGCCTTTGTTTCAACTCTGGTAAATGCCAAATCGTTCCTAAGGAATGTGTCAGGATGACATTTCTATCGTATGCGACGGATAAAGAAAACAAAAGGGTTTTCTTTGCTCTTTTTTGGATGTGTTTTTCTAATTGCATGGAATGGAGGTGTTCTGCCTCCATTCTGCACAAGTGCTGAATTTGGCAACTGGATTAAGTTTTGCATTTGTCAGATTGTAAAAATTTCATAAAGACGCACTTGCCAATCTAGTGCTAGAGCTGCATCCAAGGACTTGCTATTGCATTCGTTATATGCGGAATATTTGCCAACTATGAAAAAATAAAAGAAAAAAAAAGTTCAATCCAAATATCCATTTATCCACGGTGAGTGCCACGGAGGACAGACGGGCATCCCAGCTGGACGATTGCATGACTTCTTGGATAAGATGGAAGGTGACAGGGGATGGATGAGCAGAAAGCCTGGAGGCCAGGAGCAGTTCCATCCGCCAAACATTAGGTGGTAGTGGTCTGCGGGAGGCGTACCAGCTTGGACACCCATAGATGTTCATGGGAACTGTAGTCTGGAGATGAAAACCTGTTGGGACCCCTGGGTACTGTCAAGGGGAGGACTGCCCTGGTTTTTAAACAACCTGGAAGTGCTCCCCACAAGTCATGCTAGGTCAGTATATAAGGAGTCCGCTGTCTCTCCTCGGGAGTCAGAGTCGGGGCCACCAGGCAACACTCAACTGAAGACAGAAGGAGAGGAAAGAAATTCAATTGATTATTTATGGTATTTGGCTGTGTGTTATTATACGGGGTGCCTGGAGGATTAAAAATCCATTATTTGAACCCATGCCGGTGTTGGATATTATTGGGTTTGGGGCTCAGTGGTTCCCCCTATTGGTCACACCATCCATTTTCTAAACCCTCTTTTCCAGTTTGAAGTCACAAGGAGCTGAAGCCTATCCTGGCAGCTTTGGAGCCAAGGCAGGAGACCACCCAGGATTGGCACAACACCACCAGAGGGCGCTCTTGCACACTGCTGGCTAATTGAGAGTTCTCCTCATTATGGGGGTGAAAAAAATCCATTCGGAATTAGCACCGAATGTGACAAGCCAACATATTCACACACATAAAATTGAATTTGTAGGGGAAACATGGAGCTTCGCTTTTCAGAAAATTTTACAAAACTCTGTTACAAGTCAGGTAACTATAAAAAAAAAAAAAAACTTTACATCTTATTTTCTTGGGCTCAAATGGGTATTTCCGGAAGATGGTAATGCAATCCATCCATCCATCCATCCTCTTCCGCTTATCTGATGTCGGATCGCGGGGGCAGCAGCTTGAGCAGAGATACCCAGACTTCCCTCTTCCCGGCCACTTCTTCTAGCTCTTCCAGGAGAATCCTGAGGCGTTCCCAGGCCAGCCGGGAGACATAGTCCCTCCAGCTTGTCCTGGGTCTGCCCCGGGGCCTCCTCCCGGTTGGTCGTGCCCGGAACACCTCACCAGGGAGGCATCCTGATCAGATGCCCGAGCCACCTCATCCTGACTGCCACCTAATGTATGGCGGATGGAACTACTCCTGGCCTCCAGGCTTTCTGCTCATCCATTCCCTGCCACCTTCCATCTTATCCAAGAAGCCATGCCATCGTCCAGCTGGGATGCCCGTCTGTCCTCCGTGGCACTCACCGTGGATAAATGGATATTTGGATTAAAATGCCATCTGGTGGTTATGTTCACTCTGAATCAAACATTCTTATGGACAGCGAACGGGAGGGGGCTAAGTCAGGTGTTTTCTCGGTGCTATGGAGGACAGAAGAAGATGACAATGTTAGCGACGGCAACCCTGCTTGTCCCGGGAGCTTAATAAAACCTCAACAGAGGTCCTCCGACGTGCATGAGTGCCAAAACATACAGAATCTACTTGAAATTAAGACACAGGTTCAACAGAAAAGTGTTGGGGTGTCAGTTGGTAACCCCATTTAATAGAATCAAAGCAAAATAGCAAGTAGGGGTGGGCGGTATGACCAAAATTCTATATCACGGTATTTTTCTAAATTATCCCAGTTTCACGGTATTCGACGGTATTTTTTTCCCCCATGCATGAGTGGATGTTAACCACATTTTCCACTGCAATTACTGGCTAAGAATAACCTATTCCACCGTCAAGAGTACTGTACATTGTACAAAAAAAACATTTTAATGTGCACACAAGTATTAATACAGGTTTGCACTGCCCCATAAAGTGATACCTTTCAAGGGGGTGGCACTAATGGAGAAGGTATCACATTGCATGACAGATGCAGTCAAAATATAGAACCTTTTTATTGAACAAATTTTGCAAAAAACTTAAACTATAATTTTGACAACATATTTTCAACCATACAAAGAGGCATTTAGACTTAGTAAAATATCCAGAAGTGCTTGTCAAAAGTTGTATTGCACTGAATATGTCTTAGAAAAGGAATAAATAGTAAATATTTTTTATAAACCAACTACACTTTCTGTTAATGTTAACAATCTCTGTCCACTGACACGTTAAAGTGACTTTTTAAACAACTTTATCATCATTAAACTGCATAATATTTAAACTAATAATAACAATAAAATAAATTACAGTATTATTACTGATAGTTGCACTATTATGTTCAGTGTAGAGAAGTATGAATGGCTATCGCACAGGTTTAACTTAAATATTGTATAAATGTTGGGTTTGTGATCTGGTGGTCGGAGACACGAACACAGAATTCAATGCATGTTCTTCTGAGTGGGCTTTCTTTATTGCACGCGTGCTGTCTCTATCTGACGTACTAAAACCCCAGTTCCGATCCGTCCTTTTTCTTTCTCCACATAACCAATCACCACACGATAAACGTCTTTGTGAAATTAAAACTAGTTATAAACTTAGCCCACGGAGTGTTCAGAACTTTAAAAATATCTTCGTTATACATGTTTAATTATGCCATCCATTCAGAGTTGCGCCCATCTCTGAACGAGTCGCCAGCACATCGAAGGATGAATACAAGCAAAACACACACTAGCAGGGTCAATATAGCACAACAAAACCCCACATCCTACATGACTTTGAAAGGAAACTGAAGCACGCCGAGTAAACCCACCAGAAAAACATGCAAATGCAAGGTAGGCACGCTGCCGTGCCACCATATGATTAATGCATGCTTTAATGCATTTCACCATGAAAACTATTTTAAGTATTTATGTTAGCATTCTAAATGTTCAGAGAGAAGGAAGATCATGAAGTGAATGTATTCTGTGCGGGGTTCGCTGCCGGCGCCTCCTCTTAGTGCAAGAAGAAGTCAGTTTAAGAATCACTTAACACAAAGCATTTAATGTGCTATATAACTTATGACGGGCTTTGAAAACATGTCGTCACACTATTACACAGTACCCAGGTACATTACACTGTAATTAAAACAAATAAAACAAGTACAACTTGGCTTGCAGTATTATCCAGTAGTATCGAAACAGTATTTACACATCTGACCTTTTAAAACTAAAGTATCTCCAGGCTCTCTGTCCATTTTCACCGCGCAGCATTCCTATGCTACCGACCACTATTTGGTGGTGTAGCAGTGAAAAAGAGCCCTAGTGCAACAAATCTGTGTTTAGCGGTGTAGCAGTGAAAAAGGTCCCCACTTGAACAGTTTCCCGCTGCGCCACGTTCCGAACGTCGTTTAGGCAATTTAAACCGGTGTTGCGGTATAAGAAAAATACATATCATAAAAAAAATTAAAAATGGTTTTCGGTATGAACCGGTATACCGCCCAGCACTAATAGCAAGTAAATGAAAAGACACAGAAGGGTTACAAAAGACAGCAATGCTCTCAAAAGAAGGTGAGAAGAGAACGCCTGGAGGTTCAGATCGCTCTCCTGGTTCCAAATGAACCATGACTTCCTGTAGCCGTGGTCCGCCCACAAAGGGGCGGGAGACTGAGGTGAAGGAGGAAGTGATGTTTGGGCTCATCCAATCCTGAAGCTTCTGGACTGTGGACAGAGGAAGGAGGGAGATGCATTAACGTTGGCGCTCCCTCCTGGTTTGAGGTGGTAGTGTTTACCGTTCATGGTGCACTGAAGATAACTCCTGCGTGACTACATAAAAAAGGAACTTAAACAGTGGAAAAAAGAACATAAATAGACAGAAGCAGGACAGATGTGTTCAGCGACTATGTCAACCGATATGAAAGTTGGAGCACTTCACAGTTGTAGTTACTTTGTCAAAGAGTCAGCTATCACAATATGTCGGGTCAGGTTGGGGAGCATGCACTGGGACACACACCACATGACAAAACCGCTCGGGAACTCGGTTGGCACCGCCCCCAGGCAGATATGCAGTCCAGTCCCACCCTCTGGAAATGACCACCTATCTGCTTCAGCCAGGTGTTACGTGGGTGTCCCCTTGGTCTGGTCCTTACCAGTGAGGATCCTGCAAGCCAGATCACCCTCGGGTAATCACGCCACATGGGAGTGGTGCCGAAAACTGACACTCCCTCACAATGCAGGTCATGTGCCTCATTCAGGACTCTGTGAGCAACACAAAGTCAAACCAGCGTTACGCAAAGAGAAACAGGAGTCCAGTCTTCATCGCAGGTCACTGGATAGTGTCCATGTCTCTCGAACAGGAAGCAGCAGGACTCTAAAGACTTGAACCTTCATCCTTTTGCAAATATTGGGAGTGCCACACACCCCTTTCCAGCGACCTCATGACCCCCCATGCTCTCCCAGTCCGTCTACTGACTTCATAGGAAGAGTCACCAGAGACATGAATGTCATGGCCGAGGTAAGTAAACCTCTCGACGAGGTCGACCCTCTCTCCACAGACAGACACACTGCTGATGGCCACGCCCCAGAGGTCATTAAAGGCCTGGATCTTTGGTTTTTATCAGGACCCTCACAAGCCCAGACACTCAGAAACCTCACTCAGTCTCTCGAGACCCCCGATCAGAGCCTCCATTGACTCTGTGAAGATCACAGCATCGTCAGCAAAGTCAAGATGAGTAAATCTTTCTTCAGCAACAGATGCCCCAGAGCTGCTGGACCCCCCAACCCTGCCCTGCCCAACACCCAGCCCATGCAAGCACTGAACAGAGTAGGAGCAAAAACAGACCCCTGACAGATCCCAGAATAAACTGGGAAAAACGCAGGTGTTCTGCCTCCATTCTGCACAGCACTCCCTGTACCAGTGTACATATCACAATATGGTTTGTTCGATATTTTTATAACAATAATTCATATTCAAAAATAACAGTGGTAATAAAACAATGACATGTGTTAGTAGACTACATTAAAGATGTGCTTTTTAACAGCATTGTCATTGTGGTGGTCCGGAGTTAGCTCAGCACTCTGGTTCAGGGCTTTAGGTCTTATCTCATCTAGATTGCTGCAACTCAGTTCTAGCCGGAGGGCCTACATGTGCCCATGACCCACAATGCAGCAGCATGTTTTGTATTCGACCAGCCAAGATGGACACACATTACTCCCCTCTTCAAGTCAATACATTGGCTCCTTGATGCTTGCCTACAGAGTGGTCAATGAATATGGAGACACTGCTGAGATGCTATGGTCCTGCTCACCCCCTCAGGTTTTCCAGTGAAAACCACATAGTGATGCCACCTCCTCTTCAACGTTTCCTACTTCTATGTGGGGTCAATGTGTTTGATCAACCTTCTCCATACAGCTTGATCCTGCACCTCCTCACCAATCTGACCCTTTTCCTTCAGATCTTCTTTTGCTTTCTCCATCCACCTCCGCTTTGGCCTTCACTGCTTTCTCTTCCCCTGGACCTCCAATCCCATCACTCCTTTGCACACATTTTCTTTGTCTCTCCTCATCACCCGTCCATCGCACTCCAACTTTCTTTCCTGTACTTTGGTAGACGTCTCCCCCACTTCTGTTGTACCTCTGATTGTCTCATTTCTGCTTCATCGAACATCTTCTCCTGTGCCCCCTTTACTGCCCATTATGTATCATCACTATACATAATTGCTGGTCTAATCACTGACCTTAAACCTTCGCCCTAATCCTTCAATCACCTTCCTCCAATGGTTCCATCCACACTGCACTATGTGGGTTATCTCTGCAACTAATTTTCCATCTTGGGCTACCAGTGATCCTAGATATTTAAATGTATCCACTCTTTTCAATAGCTCTCCCTGCACGCTAACTTCTGAATGTTGACCATCATTAATCCTTAAATATTCTGTCTTCATCTTCCTATTTATCTTCAATGCTATGTCTTCCAAAGCTATTCTCCATTTTTCCAACTTCCACTCCACTCTCTCGTCTGGTGCTACACAACACATTGTCTTTAGCACAAAGCCTGCACCAGAAGGATTGATCGTTTATCTCACAAGTCAACACATCCAGAGGCACAGTGGTGGCTCTGAGGCTAAGGAGCTACACTGACCACCGCTGGTGAAGACCTCCTCTAAATTGGGATTGTCTGTAACCCCACAACTGCTTTTAACCTGAGTCCTCACTCCCTCATACATGTCTTGGACAATCCTCACACACTTCACTGGTCTTCCTTTCTCTCTTACACACCTCCAGACCTCTTGACGTGACACCTTTTTCAAATTGATAAAATCCATATATCAATGGATCAACACTTTGTTTTTCTCGGCGCTTCTCTATCAGCTGTCTCAATGCAAAGACTGCATCAGTCGTCCAACTCCCTGGCATAAAATCTAAATGCTCCTCCCCTGTGGTGGTCTCCTCCTTAAGCCTTCACTCTATAACTCTGTCTCTGTCCCAGATTCTCATTGTGTGTGACATCAGCTTTATCCCTCAATAATTTCCACAATCCTGAATATCACCTGGCGGCACGGTGGCGCAGTGGGTAGCGCTGCTGCCTCGCAGTTGGGAGACCTGGGGACCCGGGTTCGCTTCCCGGGTCCTCCCTGCGTGGAGTTTGCATGTTCTCCCCGTGTCTGCGTGGGTTTCCTCCGGGCGCTCCGGTTTCCTCCCACAGTCCAAAGACATGCAGGTTTGGTGGATTGGCGATTCTAAATTGGCCCTAGTGTGTGCTTGGTGTGTGGGTGTGTTTGTGTGTGTCCTGCGGTGGGTTGGCACCCTGCCCAGGATTGGTTCCCTGCCTTGTGCCCTGTGTTGGCTGGGATTGGCTCCAGCAGACCCCCGTGACCCTGTGTTCGGATTCAGCGGGTTGGAAAATGGATGGATGGATGAATATCACCCTTCTTCTTGTAAATGGGTACAATCCCATTGCCCCTCCACTCCTCTGGTAATCTCTTCTGTTCGCAGATCTTCTGCATTACCTCTGTGTGGTATCAGATATCCAAGCCAGACTCTATTTGTATGTTGCTCCTAGTTGGTGGAATAAGCAAATAATAAGCAAATCAGCAAATAAAGATGGCGCCGACTGTTGAGGCACGCCGTCAGCCACTCTGGCTTTTGTGTTTCTTGTTACTCCTGCTTTTTTCTCGGCTTACTTACTCCTGTGATGCTCTTCCTGACTCGATCATTCGTTATGATCGCTTCACCCTTTTGGCTCTTCGAACGAGTGCGGGGGTTTCTCGACATTTGACTCCGGAGTTCAGTCAAACCTTTGGCCGACTGTTTGAGGAAGTCCCGGCCTTCCTCGTCACTGTCCACGGCTTGGCCGGTCGCCGATGGAAACGCCGCCGCCGTGGGAAGCGTGGAGGCACCAGGGCTCGGCTCCGAGCCTCCCGGATCCTCTCTAGGAACAACTCTCCTGGCTCCCAACATGAGTCAATGCTCCCGAAATGCCTCTTGCCCTCGGATGCTCCGGTACACTTCCCTGCCTCGCTCCGTCACCGCCGCCGGGGAGTGAACTTTAACAACCTACGCCGCATCATGACAATGTCAGCCGCCACGGCTGGTGCGTCTTTGTTAACGTCGTCCCAGCCGGTTCGTTTTTTCACATCCCCGGCTGGATTTATTTTGTGGAATGAATTCTAAGCTGCGTAAAGTGGATTTTAATGTTCTGCGTCCTGTACAGAGATTTACTTCACAGTCATTGGTTAAATTTGAACTATTTAACTCTCAATCTATCAGCAATAAATCCATACTGATTGAAGAACACATCAGGGAAAAAGGACTTGACTTCATGTGTCTGACAGAAACCTAGCACCAGTCAGAGGTTTACTCTGCCTTAAATGAAGCCTGTCCACTTGGCTACAGTTACTTGGAGGCAGCTCGCAGCACTGGGCGTGGTGGTGGAATAGCTGTTATCCACCGTCAGGACCTGGGGTTGTCCCCTATCTCGATACCTGCAATATCTTCCTGTGAGTGCCTTGCATTTAAATGTAAGCCCCCGTTTCCCCTGACTGTTCTCCTTATCTATCGACCTCCAAAACCCAATTCTGCCTTTATTCCGGAAATTACTGATCTTCTCACAACACTCTGTGCTACTTCTGCCAACATCATAATCTTAGGAGATATAAATATTCATGTTGACAATCCCACAGGTTATCTCACTGCTGATTTCCTTGAGCTGCTAGATTCTCTCAACCTACAACAACATGTTGATGTTCCCACACATTCTAGGGGTCACACTCTTGACTTGGTCATTTCAAACTGTGCCCCAATCAGGAATCTACAGGTATTTGATCTTGGTATTTCAGACCACAAAGTTGTGTCATTGGAGCTGCCCTTTTTCTCCTCCCGTATCAAACCAAAACGACAGATCTACTTCAGAAATCTGAAGATATCAATGTGGATGCCTTGGCCTTGGACCTTACATTTCTCTCCTCTGACTTTATCAGCTCCCTCTCTGTTGCTGACCTTGTGGATTTTTACAACCAGTCCCTGAGCAGTCTCCTGGACTTCCACGCCCCTTTAACATCTAGGTCCGTCTCATTCTCGTGCTCAGCACCTTGGTATACCTGCGAGCTGCGAAAAAATGAAGGCGGCTGGGCGTGTCCTTGAGCGGCGGCTCAAGGCCTCTGGGCTGACTGTCCATAAACAGGCTTACAGAGAACACATGAGAGCGTATGCAGAAGCTCTGAAGGTTGCACGGTCCAAGTTTTATTCCACCATCATCAGAAATGGCTCCAGCAACCCTAAAAAAACTTTTTTCAACCATAAATCATCTTGTCAAACCTCCTTTACCTGCCCATTCTGAGACCACTGATGACAGATGCAACATGTATATCAACTTTTTTAAACAAAAAGTTGATAATATCCGTTTACACCTCTCTACCAAGGATATCTTGCCCTTCCCAACTGTTGACTCATTGTCTGAGACCGTCCATCCTCTTTGCTCTTTCTCTGTTGCCACACGGGAAGAGGTGGAGGATGTCATCAGGAAAATGAAACCGTCTACTAGTTCCCTGGACCCTTTCCCCTCACCCTTGCTGAGGGCCAACATTTCTGCCATCTCTCCACTTATCACCAGGATAATAAATCAGTCCCTCCTGGCTGGCCATATTCCTTCTGCACTAAAAACTGCTGTCATCAGATCTCTACTGAAAAAATCCACCTTGGATCCTGAAGTTCTCTCCAATTATAGGCCCATCTCCAATCTTCCATTTCTCTCCAAAGTCCTGGAAAAAATAGTTGCAGCACAACTTCACGATCATCTCAAACTGAACAATCTGTTTGAAAAGTTTCAGTCTGGTTTTCGCCCTGGCCATAGCACTGAAACAGCCCTGGTCAGGGTCACCAATGATCTTCTGATGACGGCAGATACTGGTTCACCTTCACTACTTATCCTCCTTGACCTGACAGCTGCTTTTGACACAATAGACCATAACATCCTTCTTCACCGCCTGCAATACACTATTGGACTCTCAGGAATTGTTCTAAATTGGTTTACATCATACCTGACTGGCAGAACTGAGCATGTCGCCCTTGGCAGCGCAAAGTCCCACACCCACAACGTCGCCTGTGGTGTTCCACAGGGCTCTGTGCTGGGCCCTATCCTTTTTTACTATCTACATGCTCCCCCTTGGAACTGTCATTGGCAGACATGGTTTATCGTTCCATTGCTATGCCGATGACACTCAGCTTACCTCAGGACTACTCCCACCTCCTCTACTGCTCCTCTGCCAACATCTACATTGTCTACCTGCCTGGAGGAGATAGAGGCTTGGATGAGGCTCAATTTTCTTCAGTTGAACAGATCCAAAACAGAAGCCATCTTAGTTGGTACATCACATCATCTTCGCTCTTCTACCATCACCAGTATTACTTTCTCTGGCCAAAATATTCCTCTTTCCACATCTGTTACTAATTTGGGTGTTAGAATGGACTCCCAACTTACTTTTGACACCCACATCAAATATCTCTGTAAGTCATCTTTTTACCATCTCAAGAACATCGCCAAACTCCGCCCACTACTCACCCTGGCAGATGCAGAGAAGCTCGTCCATGCCTTTGTCTCTTCCAGGCTGGATTACTGTAATGCACTCCTCATTGGGATTCCTGGCAAGAGTATCCAGAGACTCCAGTATATTCAGAACAGCGCTGCCAGGATCCTGATGAGGGTGCGAAAGTATGATCACATCACCCCAATCCTGAAAACCCTTCACTGGCTCCCTGTTTCATTCAGAATAGAGTACAAGGTCTCCTTTCTTACCCATCAGTGCATTTATGGACATGCCCCTCTTTATCTACAGGAACTCCTTACCCCCCATAACTCCTTACGTTCCCTCCGCTCTGTACTCACTAACACTCTTCAAGTCCCCAGAACTAAGCTCAGCAGCATGGGTGACAGGGCGTTTTCATCGGTGGCGCCGAGGCTGTGGAATGCCCTCCCTGATTACCTGAGAGCCCCACAGTCGACTGAGGCCTTTAAGCGAAACCTAAAAACTCATCTTTTTAGAAAGTCATTTTGTTAAAGTATTTTATAGACTCTTCTGTTCTTTTTTTTTTTTTTTTTATTTTATTATTCTATTTTTACTCTGTAGCACTTTGGGATTGCTAAAATATAAAGTGCAATATAAATAAAATTTATTATTATTATTATTATTATTACCTCCATCCAAAGTGCTGACTCCCTGCAGTTGCATTTACATGTACAGTCGAACCTCGGTTTGCGAGTAACTTGGTTTACGAGTGTTTTGCAAGAGGAGCTAAAATTTTTAATAAATTTTGACTTGATAAACGAGCAACGTCTTGCAATACGAGTAGTATGTACTGTACATCACAAATATTTGTAGCATAAAATGCACTGTATGTCATTCCAACAGATGATGAATCACACATGGCTGTAATAAAATGCACTGCATTGTGTATTTGAGAGTTGTTCTAAAATAATATACTTGTATTTATTTATTCATTTATTTATTGAGCTTCTGCAAAATGCCTTTCATCTATGTATTATATAGTGCCCTTCACTTCTATCCATCTATCATCATCATCATTATTATTATATAGTGCCTTTCACATTATCTATCATATAGTTAAATGGTGCGACTCAAACCACCTACACCTGAACACCAGCAAAACCATGGAGCTGGTGGTGGATTTTAGGAGGACCAGGCCCCTCATGGACCCTGTGATCATCAGAAGTGACTGTGTGCAGAGGGTGCAGAGCTATAAATACCTGGGAGTGCAGCTGGATGATAAATTGGACTGGACTGCCAACTATACTTCCAGAGGACAGAGCTGACTATACTTCCTTAGAAGGCTGGCGTCCTTCGACATCTGCAATAAGATGCTGCAGATGTTCTATCAGATGGTTGTGGCGAGCGCCCTCTTCTACGCGGTGGTGTGCTGGGGAGGCAGCATAAAGAAGAGGGACGCCTCACGTCTGGACAAACTGGTGAGGAAGGCAGGCTCTATTGTAGGCACAGAGATGGACAGTTTGACATCTGTGGCAGAGCGACGGGCGCTAAGCAGACTCCTGTCAATCATGGAGAATCCACTGCATCCACTAAACAGGATCATCTCCAGGCAGAGGAGCAGCTTCAGCGACAGACTGCTGTCACCATCCTGCTCCACTGACAGACTGAGGAGATCGTTCCTCCACCACACTATGCGACTCTTCAATTCCACCCTTGGGGTAAACGTTAACATTATACAAAGTTATTGTCTGTCTGTATACCTGCATTGTTATCACTCTTTCATTTAATATTGTTTTTTATAAGCATGCTGCTGCTGGATGTATGTGAATTTCCCCTTGGGAATAATAAAGTATCTACAGTATCTACAGTATTTATTGTTAAAAAACGCTTCTTTGATTCATCAGCAGCTTCAAAATTTACAAACATTCTAAGCAACCAGTCATTAGTAAATGACTTGTGGGTACAGTCATCCCTCACCTATCGCAGGGGTTACGTTCCAGAGCCCCCCACGATAGGTGAAAATCCGTGAAGTAGCGATCTATATATATTTTATTATTTATATATATATTAAGGCTTTATAAACCCTTTCCACAGTCTTATAAACACTTCCTATGCTCTTAAACACTTTCTACATTCTTAAACACCACAGACCAACACTGCACACTGCACACAGCGATCAGACGTCGATGTGTCTGCCACTCGCTTTGTGAAGGGGGGCAGCTGAACTCACGCCGAGCAGAAATGGACTTTGTGCTGCTTCTGCCAAAATGCCTGCTTGTCGCTCTGTGTATTCTGAAGGAGGAGGAGGAGTGGGGGTGTGTGAGGGCTGAACGCACGTTCGCTCAAACCCCCCTCCCCGGAGGCGCAGTACGCTCCTGCCACTTCGTGTTGTCAAGGGGAAGGGGAGCTGAATGCACGCTAAGGAGAAGTGGACTTTGTGCTGGCTTTATGCAGCTTGTCGCTCTGCGTGTCAATAATTTAAAAGCCTGTACAGCACCTATTTTCCTGTCTCACTGCCTTGTCTTATGTGAAGTTAAAATGTTTTATAATAGTGAGATGTTACTCATATCCTTAGCCCGACATCCACATATCACATGTGTTAACAAAATGTGTTTCATAAGTTTACATGTGTTTAAAGCATATGGGATGGGTACTTTAAGGCTTAAACTATAACAATGTTTATTTATATGGTCTTTCTATATCGCGGATTTTCACCTATTGCTGATGGGTCTGGAACGTAACTTCCACGATAGGCGGGCGATCACTTGAATTTAAAAAACCCGCGATACTGTGAAGCCGCAATAGGTGAACCGCGATATGGCGAGGGATGACTGTAAATGCAGACAGAGGCCATTTATCTGTTCTCATCCTCTTAGATCTGAGTGCGGCATTCAATACCATTGATCACAATATTCTTAGAAATCGCCTTAGTCAATGGGAAAATTCTTTGTAAGTTGTGGTAATTACACTTCAAAGACACATGATATTCTATATGGTGGTCCACAAGGCTCTATTCCTGGGTCCACTGCTCTTTTTGATTTACATGCCCCAGATTATCTCGGGGCATAACGTGAGCTACTGCAGCTATGCTGATGACACACAGCTGTATTTATCAATAGCGCTTGACGACCCGACTCTCGATTCACTGACACAATGTCTTACTTGTGTTTCTGAATGGATGAGTAATTAATTTTCTCAAACTAAATATAGAAGAAAACAGAAATTGTAGTGATTGGCAATAATGGATATAATGAGGTTATTAGAAATAAACTAGATGCATTAGCTAAGGCGGAGGTAAAGAATTTAGGGGTAACTATTGACTCTGACCTGAATTTTAAATCACATATTAATCAGATTACAAGGACAGCATTTTTCCATTTCAGAAATATAACAAAAGTTAGAGCCCTTATAACTTTGCAAGATGCTGAGAAATTAGTTCACGCTTTTGTTTTCAGTCGACTAGATTACTGTAACGCACTCCTCTCAGGACTACTTAAAAAAGATATAAATCGATTGCAATGAGTGCAGAATGCAGCTGCTGGAATCTTAACTAGGAAAAGAAAATCCGAGCACATCTCTCCATTTTTGATGTTGCTACCTGTGTCATTTAGAATTGACTTTAAAATCCTGCTTATAGTTTACAAAGCCTTAAATAATCTCGCTCCATCTTATATTTCGGAATGTCTTACACTTTACACTCCAAATCGTAACCTTAGATCTTCAAATGAGGGTCTGCTTAGAATTCAAAGATCTAAATTTAAAAGAAGTGGTGAGGTGGGCGGCCTTCTGCTGTTATGCACCAAGCTAATACAGTGGAGCACTTTAAAAAACACATTACTTTAACATGGCTTTCTCATAGTTTAATCTTAGTTTAATCCTGATGCTCTCTGTATATTCAATTAATTATCACTATTATTCATGGTATTCATATTCAAAATCCGTACTAACCCCTACTTTCTCTTCTGTTCTTTTTCTGATTTTCTGTGGTGGCGACCTGCGCCACTACCACCTAATCAAAGCACCGTGATGTCCCTACATTGATGGATTAAAGGCTAGAAGTCCACATGACCGTTATCATCAAGTTCTTCCATGTGAACCCTGAATACAATGATAACTGATCATTTATGTTAGGTAGAATGCCTAGAGGGGGCTGGGTGGTCTCGTGGCCTGGGACCCCCTGCAGATTTTATTTTTTTTCTCCAGCCATCTGGAGTTTTTTTTGTTTTTTCTGTCCTCCCTGGCCATCGGACCTTACATTTATTCTATGTTACTTAGTGTTCCCTTATTTTAATTCTTATTTAGTCTTTTTTCTCTTTCTTCATCATGTAAAGCTCTTTGAGCTCCATTATTTGTATGAAAATGTGCTCTAGAAATAAATGTTGTTGTTGTTGACAAGTTAGAAGAAGTTCTAGAGCCAGATTTTTGCTCCTGCCCTCCCACTCTTGATTGCCAAGCTATAGGGTTAGTTTCAATTTTTTTGTTTTGGATCTCATAAAATTATTATTATTCTAGGAACACTAGGTGTAAGGTAAGAAGCACCTGTACCGGTATGCCTCTCTTTTGCAGGGCTCAATTATACAGCCCAAGCCCAAAAGAGTTTGCTAGGTGATATCCAGTAACACAAGCCTGTAAATAAACTGTCAAATTGACTAAACATATTTATAAGACACAAAATAAGAAGATCACAGACGTCACACTTACTACTGGATTTGTGCTGGCCGATGAGGTCGTTGAACTCTTTTTTTTGTTTTGCTCAGTTTAATGACATTGAAGCATTTCTTACTTCTACACGTAAAAGTGGATTTTTAAAAAAATCAGACTTCTGCCGAGATAATGTTGTTTGCATGTAGACACATTGAATGTGTTGTCACAAAATCCACAAAGAGCCATAGCAAGGTTTGGGGCAGCCACCCATATATTATTTTCCCTGGCTGCATTTTGCAAATAAATGACAGCACTGATGTGCACAAACTGGAGTCCAAAACAGAACTGAGGGAATAGGGAAAAGGTAGAGGCTTTTAAAGGTCAGGGTAGGAAGTGACATCAAAGGGGCCGGGATCGGAAAGGTCTTCAGCCATAGGCTCGAACCGGGACGTGATTTCAAGGGGGCCAGAGCCAGCAACGCCTAACCTCTATAGGTACGTACCCGGAAGTGACGTCAACAGGGTCAGGTGGAACTTCCTGTGAATGGTCTGCAGGAAAGCGAGAAAAAGAGTCCGTGCACTCTGCCATATCCCAGTCAGATTTGGAATTGCCCTCACTGAAGCCCTTTAGCTGCCTCTCATGCGCACGTGTGTGACAGTGTTTAAGTAGCGATTGAGAACCCTACTGCTCTGCGAATATCGATCCAAATCGTTAAGAGGGTCACCTTCCGAGCTCATCAGAGGTAAGCACCTCCACTCTGCGACTCTAGGGGGATGTGATCGCTGACTCTTCTGTCCCGCCCACAGCACCAAGAAAATGCCTACTAAGGGCAAATGACCCCACCCCCTTCAGTTTGCAAGCCAAAAAATGCAGGGTGCTGCCATAAAGAGGTGTCTCATTCGGGAAAGATGTAGCACTGCTACAAACGTACAACCTGTCCTGCTACACTCATCCAAGACTGATTATGTTGACCTGCTTTGTAAGTCGCTTTGGAATAATAAAAATAAAAAAGAGTAAACCTGCAAGACAGAGAGCATAGCAACATACTCATTGCAGGATGGCTGGTCATCAATAATCAACCCACAGAGGTGAAGTCTTTTTTATTTTTCGAGTGGGACATTGAGTCCTCCTTCTTCTCCTATTCCCCATATGCTACTCCCACCCACCCCACTCCATCATTGAGGCTCCCTCCATGTCTAACAAGCTCCAGTCTCAAATTGACGTAAGGGCCAGAGGTCAGTGAAGTGTCGAATGAACTCCCTGTGGCGGCTTGCTGTGGACAGATCGCATATTCACAGCTTTCTTTAGCACTATGGGTTTAACGTGGGGAATGCCGACCTTCTGTTTTCACAGCGAAATCCGAACCAACTCACCCTGTGGAAAAGACAGCAGCAAAGGTAAAAACGGAACAAATTTATATACCGCCAGGCAAGCAACTAAGCACACCCCATGAAATGCCTTCTTCTTTCTAACAAATTACATTTACATTTAAAACCTCAAATTAGTAGTACTAGGTTGTTGTACCATGTTAGCCATTATGAATGTAGAGAAAAGCCAAGCAAAATGACACCTTTTATTGGTTAACTAAAAAGATTACAATATGCAAGCTTTCGAGGCAACTCAGGCCCCTTCTTCAGGCGAGATGTAATCAAATTAGAAAAAGTTGGGATGGCATGGAGAATGCAAATAATAAAAACAAAGGCAGTGATTCTTAAACGTACTTTGACTTTGATTTCATTTCAGACAATATTAGGTCAGGTTGGGGAGCATGCACTGGTACAGCACGTTGCCACACCCACCACACAATGAAACAGCTTGGAATCCCAGTTGGCAATCCCCCAGACAGACACGCAGTCCAGTTCCACCCTCTGGAAATGACACAGCCAGGTGTTACGTGGCCATCTCCTTGGCTTGATACAGCCACTCGGGTCGTCAACAATGAGCCGGATCAACCTTCGGGAATCGCATCACATGGCCGTAGTGGCATAACTGACGCCACCTCACAATGCAGGCCATGTGCCTCATTCGGGACTCCATGAGTAACACAAAGTCAAACCAGCAGTACCCAAGGATTCTCTGAAGAGACACAGCAGTCCAGTCTTCATCTCAGGTCAATGGATTGCGTCCATGTCTCACAAACAGGGAGCACCAGGACTCTAAAGATTTGGACTTTCATCCTTTTGCCGAGATATCAGGAGTGCCACACACCCCTTTCCAGTGAACTCATGACTCCCCCCCCCCCCCCCATGCTCTCACAATCCGTCAACTGACTTCATAGGAAGAGTCACCAGAGACATGAATGTCACTAATGAGGTAAGTAAAACTCACGACGAGGTCGACACTCTCTCCGCAGACAGATGCACTGCTAATGGCCGTGCCCAAGAGGTCATTAAAGGCCTGGCTCTTTGGTTTTTATCAGGACCCTCACAAGCCCTGACACTGAGACACCTCACTCAGTCTCAGTCTCTGCGAAGATCACAGCATCGTCAGCAAAATCAAGATCAGTGAATCTTTCTTTACCAACAGATGCCCCAAAGCTGCTGGACCCTACGACCTTGCCCAACACCCAGTCTATGCAAGCACTGAACAGAATAGGAGCAAAAACACAACCCCAGAATCAAATGGGAAAAACGCAGAGGTTGTGCCTCCACTCTGCACAGCACTCACAGTACCAGTGTACAGGCCAGACATGATGTCCAGCAACCCTGAGGGGATGTCCCACTTGATTAACTAAGTGAAACGCTTTAAGAAAATCGACAAAGGCTGCAGAGAAACTCTGCTGATATTCGCGTTTGCTCTCCACGAGAACCCTCAGTGCCAAGTTCCGGTCAATGGTAGACTTTTTAGGCATTAAGCCAGACTACTCTGGTTGCTGGTAGGTCAGCAAGTGATTACTGCTTCCTATTGAGGATGACCCTAACGAGGACCTTACCTAGTGTTATCCCCTGTAGTTGCCACAATCCAGGTGATAGCCATTCTGTTTTCGAGATTTTCCAGTCAGTTGGGATGATGCCCGTCTCCCAAATAGAAGCAAAGATTGCTTGCAATGCCAAGAGGACAGCCTCATCACCAGCCTGGAGAAGTTTACCCGCAGCCTTCCCTACCCTCAACTGGTCCACCACCTGTGCAATCTCAGTGAGACTGAGGGGTTCACAGCTAATTGGAGGATCAGCCTCAGGAACTGTGGACCCAAAGATGTCCAGCGTCCTAGGCAGAGGATCAGCTTTGAACAACTTCTCAAAGTAGCCAGCCCAGTGGGTTACAACTGCAGAGTCATTCATAAGGACCGTTCCATCACCTGCCCTGACTGCGACTCTCAGAAAATCAGATTCAGAGGATGCAGGTCACTAGACCATAGACGGTGTGTCACCTGCTCACAGATTCCTCTAACAAACGCCTCCTTATCTTCCCTCAGAGCCATCCTCAGTTCCCAGTATAGACCGGAGTTGCCATCAAACTGTGCGCTGCAACTCCTCTCGAAATCCAGGGCACACTAAGATGAAACACCTCCTTCTGGGCACACTGGTAACACCAACACAACCCTCAGCAACGTTCAGGGTCTTGTCACGGAAGGTCTCCCACATCACATTAGGATCAGCAGTCACTCCCAAGGAAGTAAGTTCCTCACACAAACTGCATGCAGACTCATCAGAAACAGTGTGATCTTGGAGTCTGGCCAGGTCCAGCCTCATTCTTCTTGTAAGTGGCAGCCTACTGGACCTAAGCTGGATCTTCTGAGTAGCAACAAGAAGTCTGTGGTCAGAATCCACAAACTTGCCACTTTTGTAGACCCTGCAGTTCTATGTCTCCCTACGAGGATTGATTGATCTCCTCCACTTCACCACCAGTATTGGAGTACCAAGTCCAACAATGTGGCTCAGGGCGCCAGAGCCAGGATCCAGTGATCTGCAGCCCCTGACCTTTCACACAGTCAAGGAACATGGAGCCACTTTCAACATTGTCGCCAGACCCATGGGGACTGAAACAATCCTCACAGCTAGCCCAATCAGTGCCAGTGGTCACACTTAAATCACACATGACCAGAGCAGTGTCACCTCACAGGCACTCATCAACCACCAAGCGAAATTGAGAATAAAACGTCTCCCTCACCGAGACATCACTCACTGCGGTCTGAACATACACTGAGACAACAGACAAGGCAACCAGAGAGTGCAGCAATCTGAGGCTCATAATACGCTCGTTGAAAGGAGTGACAGTGGACATCATTGGAAGGAGCCGATCCACCAGAGCAACAGCCACTCCCGGAGTATGACAACCGTCAGAGTGACCTGACCAATAAAAGGTGTACTCACCCACAGAGATCTGGCCAGATCATGTCGAAGACTTTCCACACACATACCGGGATGGGCCGTATCAAATTGGGACCCGAGTGTTGCTGTGTAGGGGGCGACGCATGTTCCTGATTGTATTGGCAAGCATCTCGGGGGAGAATAGCAGCAATTTCATGTTGGATGTTTTCCTTGAAATCTTCCACAGTGCGAGGCTTGATCCGATTGTATGCTCAAAGGAAAAGTCAAACAAAGGAAGAAGTCTGGTGGTGTCAGATCCGGCAACCGTGGTGGCCAAAGCCCCTTTGAAATGACCCTGTAAGGACTCAATTTCTGCCATGCTCCTTGCCGATGTGTGACACGTTGCTCCATCTTGCTGGAAGTAACCTTCCGTTAACTCACAATCGATCATCCAGTTGATTCTGACATCGCTTAAATGAATTGGTCAGCCAATAGGTTCGTACTATGAAGACGCGCTACTCAATACTGTACACCACCATCCGGATGAGAAGTCGAGTGACCGAGTGAAGGGGTTCGGGCGGTAGGCACCCAGAAGTTGCAAAACGGATGTTAAATGTCACAACGGCTGTCCGGCGTCTATCTCATCGCTCTGACGCAGGGGCTCCATATACTGAGGAACACACTGTACATTATTTCATTCAGATTGCTTCATCCTAGCGAGAGTTATTACAGAATATTCGGGGCCTCTTTCGAGTGAATCTCCCTGTATAATAAAATATATTATAAATTTATGGCTGTGTGTTATGGGTTGAACTCCCAATGCTGATACTGAGTGACCCTAAGCGAGCCACTTCACCCGCTTGTGCTCCAACTATTTCAAAAGAATAAAAGGAATTTTAAACAATCCACAAGGGACTGTGGGATTTCTTCAGCCTTTATAAGACCGATGACACATAACCAATTGTATCTCAGATGTTGTAAGGCACAAATTGAAAATAAATCATTTTAGCACAAGACTGTGAATAAAATGAAGGGGTCTGAAGACTTCCTGAGGGCACAGTATGTCTACTTTTACTCAAGTATGGCTGTTGGGTACTTTATACAACACCGATCAATTGTTTATATGTTGAATTATTATTATTATTTCATGTGAAATGCTTGAAGACTTACGCACTGCCATACCAGTGAGGACCCAAAGTGGCAATCTGGTATCAAACCCAATTTCAAAGCCCAGACCACCCTGTCATTTCCGCTGAAGAAATGACAAACTTTACATCTTTAATCACCGAAGCCCCTTCATTATTTATCCCACCTGAAAGTCTGGCCAAAATCATCTACATGGCGTGGGTCCCATTTCTCTGAATCTACCACAACATACAGTCCCTTTATAGTGAGGCACGCTGACTCTATAACTGTGTAAGGAGTGTGAAGTGTGCCAATGTTTTTCAGAAGTCTACAAGCGAGGGCATCACTGAGGTGTCAAGCAAAGTGAGTGTTTCGTAAACTGTGGATAACAATGTCCCCGGCACCACCCAGATGGAGACAGACAAACACCTCATCCCTGGAAAATAAAAGAAGGTGGTCTGAACTAACATTTACAAATCAAATGTCACATTCATCCCTCGAGCCTCTCCGCTGATCTGCGAGCCTGGCATTAAACTTCAAGTAACTGTTCTCTCAATGTTTACAGCACCACCCGACATTGGCGATTTGTAGAGCTGGAGGTTTAGATAAGCGCAGCCTTTTGTGGTCTCTCGGTTTCTCTCTCTCTCTGTGTATATAACATTTTGTACTTTACTTATACTTAATAGTCTTTAATCCTGGGTGGCACAGCTGTTAATGCTACTATCAGACAGCACTGGGGTACCCAGTTCAATTCCCAGACTTGTAACCTTCTGGGATGTCCATGATCTTAATTAGTGAAGTGAAACTCAGTTTTATTGAAAGGCAAAGAATAAAACTTTATATACAGTACCCAACACGGGCCAGAAATGTGAGATAGCAGGTCTGAGGTAAGTGCATTTTACAGGTCTCTGGAAGCAGATGTGGGGGTGGCCGATCCTGCATCCACGTGTGCACATGCGAGATTGACCCGTTCACTTATTAGTGCTGGAGCCATACTAGATTCCCACAGGGTTTTTAAAAGAGAATGGAGGATCGAGAATGAGAACGAAACGAGAGGTGGAACGAGAGGACCATGAGTGAGCACGGTATCAGGTGACTCAGCCAGCCGGCCACCAAGCTAACCAATCGGAGGGGTCGATAGCCTCACAGTGGAGCAACGATTGGCGCTCCATGACTTGGATTGGTAGCCGCTGATTTAATGGAGGAGCGGGTACGATGGTGATGGAGTCCACTCTAGGGATCTGTAGAATGCATAAAGGAAGACAGGACAGAGCAAGCCATTGGGTGAGCTTGGGAGACAGGACAGTTGAAGGGAGAAAAAAGATGAAGGACCCGATGACTGTGTTTTATTCTGGTTTTACCATCAGATTACCTATTTGAATTTTTAACTTTCACTTGGACTTTATGGATTAGGGTTTGGCTTAGGGTTAGAGATAGAGTTAGGGTTTTATAATAAAAACACGAATCACATTGCAGCAACCCCTTACTGACGCTGTGTGCGTGTGTCATCATTTGCCCAGCTCATCCTCGGCTACATTACTGATGTTTCCGGATTCAAGAGGCTCCTGGAGGTTATCCTGGAGGAGCACAAAGATAACCCGGGCCGTCTCAAGAATATCTGAACAAAAAAATGGCATCACATTTTCTTAAGTAACAATATAACAAACGCCCGATACGGGAACGCGATTACTACATTTCACCACCCAAGAATGAAGTGAACGATATTTGAAGGATAAAATAGCATTAACATATTCTGTCCTCGGCCCTTCTTCTCCCCTATACGCACCATTAAATAACTGGCAAAAAAATCAGAAGGAAGCGAGTCTGGTAAATATATTGAAATCCAATTAATACATTTACTTGCCAGGTGCCTGAGTGCTCATTTGTAGGGGTGGGCGGTACGACCAAAATTCTATATCACGGTATTTTTCTAAATTATCCCAGTTTCCCGGTATTCGACGGTATTTTTTTCCCCATGCATGAGTGGATGTTAACCACATTTTCCACTGCAATTACTGGCTAAGAATATCCTATTCCACTGTCAAGAGTATTGTACATTGTACAAAAAAAAAAAACATTTTAATGTGCACACAAGTATTAATACAGTTTTGCATTGCCCCATAAAGTGATACCTTTCAAGGGGGTGGCACTAATGGAGAAGGTATCACATTGCATGACAGATGCAGTCAAAATATAGAACCTTTTTATTGAACAAATTTTGCAAAAACAAACTATAATTTTGACAACATATTTTCAACCATACAAAGAGGCATTTAGACTTAGTAAAACATCCAGAAGTGCTGGTCAAAAATTGTATTGCACCGAATATATCTTAGAAAAGGAATAAATAGTAAATATTTTTTGTAAACCAACTACACTTTCTATTAATGTTAACAATCTCTGTCCACTGACACGTTAAAGTGACTTTTTAAACAACTTTATCATCATTAAACTGCATAATATTTAAACTAATAAATAATAACAATAAAATAAATAATAGTATTATTACTGATAGTTGCACTATTACTTCAAGACTTCAAGCCCAGGTGCATTACACAGTATTCACCAAATTAAAATAAAATAAAACAAGTGCAACTTGGTGATGACATCTTTACCAACTGAACCATCATTTAGGCAAACTGCATTAATATGGACCTTGCTTCAAGCTAAGCTATACTGGGAAGAAAAAAACAAACTATATGTCGAGAACAAAGTCAACATTTCCACTTTATTCTCACAGTTTACTTCATAATTAAAGTAGAATGTCGTAAACTAAACGTCTTCCTAAAATCAATGTTTAATCAATGACTTAATTTACCCCGTCATAAATTAATGCAGCACATTAAATGCTTTGTGTTGTGTTCCCCGACCCAGTGGTTAATCACTACGCTTCTTAAACTGACTTCCTCCGCACTAAGAGAAGACAGCGATCACCATACAGAATCCATTCACTTCATGATATTCCTGCTTTCTGAACATTTAGAATGCTAAGATAAATACTTGATATCATTTTCATGATGAAATGCATTAAAGCGGGTATTACACATGCACGGTAGTGAGGCGGTAGTGCTGCTCCCTCGCAGTAAGGTGTATGTTCAGTGTAGAGAACTTTATGGCAGGTGTGACGAGGCTCCAAAAAACTGAATGTATGAATGGCTATCGCACAGGTTTAACTTAAATATTGTGTAAATGTTGGGTTTGTGATCTGCTGGTCGGAGACACGAACACAGAATTCAATGCATGTTTTTCTGAGCGGGCTATCTTTATTGCATGCATGCATGCTGTCTCTATCTGACGTAGGCTACCAAAACCCCAGTTCCTATCCTTCCTTTTTCTTTCACCACATAACCAATCACCACACGATAAACGTCTTTGTGAAATTAAAACTAGTTATAAACTTAGCCCACGGAGTGTTCAGAACTTTAAAAATATCTTCGTTATACATGTTTAATTATGCCATCCATTCAGAGTTGCGCCCATCTCTGAACGAGTCGCCAGCACATCGCAGGATGAATACAAGCAAAACACACACTAGCAGGGTCAATATAGCACAACAAAACCCCACATCCTACATGACTTTGAAAGGAAACTGAAGCACGCCGAGAATAAAGTCAACATGTCGTCACACTATTACACAGTACCCAGATACATTACACTGTATTGAAAACAAATAAAACAAGTACAACTTGGCTTGCAGTATTATCCAGTAGTATAGAAACAGTATTTACACATCTGACCTTTTAAAACTAAAGTATCTCCAGGCGACGGACGTGACTCCTTTTTTTCGGCAGAAGTTCTTCTGTTCATCATGTTCAACTTTACTTTTAGTCCATTTTCACCGCGCGGCATACCTATGCTACCGCCCACTATTTGGTGGTGTAGCAGTGAAAAACAGCCCTAGTGCAACAAATCCGTGTTTAGGGGTGTAGCAGTGAAAAAGGTCCCCACTCGAACAGTTTCCCGCTGTGCCACGTTCCGAATGTCATTTAGGCAATTTAAATCGGTGTTGCGGTATAAGAAAAATCCATATCATAAAAAAAATAAAAAACGGTTTTCGGTATGAACCGGTATACCGCCCAGCACTACTCATTTGTGAACCCCTTTCCACAGGCGCCCTTCCCCAGCGGCCAAATCTTAACCCCCGGTTTGACACAGACGTAAAGAGAAATGAAAAAGAACTGATCTCAGAGAAAACAAAAAGAAAGATTTAATGTAGTCCATAAACACGGCAAAGAAACCTGCAGTACAGTTCCTAATGTAGGATGGAGTGAGGAAAACAAAAACAGTCCTCTGGCGAAAATGGCTTTCCAGCAGGCTATCCCGAAGAAACTCAATCACGTGTCCGACTCACCCAACGGGAGCAGCCAGAGAACACCAGTCCCTGGCCTCTTCTCTGGGATTCGTCACACTGATTCAACCTCGAGGTGGTCACCCACAAATAACAGACGTCCCTGGGTGAAGTCTGATCCTGACGATTCTTAGAGTGCAGATAGTCGCCTCCTTGCCTTCTCCCTTTTCCTATTTCGCTCCCCTCCTCGATCTGCCATTCCCCTTAAAAAGAAAAGTTTCCCCACCAAAACATCCTATCCCCGCTTGGTTGTTACAGTAACTTGACGCCGGTAACTGGTAGCTGTAATATTTACCGGGTGGGATCCTCCTAGCACTTGGTCGTCCACAAAAGTGCCTGAAGGGTTATTCATAGACACCCTCTAAGCCACATTATAAAGTGACGGAACAGTCCAGAAGGTCAACCCATCCTGTAGCCTTGCTACAACAAGACACAAGCACATATCTTGATTGTGACAATTACACAACTCCCTCAGAAAGACTTCAAAGCTCTTCACTTCACTTTCCTCACATTTTGTTATGTTGCAGTCTTGTGCCAAAATCATTTATTTTAAATGAACACCTTTATCCAAGGCAACTTACAACGTCTCCCTTGCGGTTCATTAAATGGCACTGGTGAGATCTGTTCGATTTGTGATATTCTTGCACTTTGTGGTTTTACTCTGACAAAGTGAAAACAAGATTTGAGTGTCCTCTCTCCGTTATGCCTGCACATGAAAGATTTCTGAAGCTTTATGCAGTTCTTCAAGGACAGAGCTTAGGACATCTGAAAGGAAATGGAGGATTTATAAGCCCAAGCTGATCTGGATAAGCAACCAGTGCTAACACAGGGTTCTTTCACAATAGGATTAGCAACTCTTCTGACACCCATGGCTTGTTCTCTGCTTTCTCCTCCCTTTTCAACAACCCAATGCCTCCACCCTCAACGTTCTTGACTGTTGATGACGTTGCAACCTTTTTTCAGGAAAACATGGCTGTCATCAGCAGTCAGTTCTCATCACCCTTGACAGCAAGCCTGCTCCTTCCTGAACACCACACAACGTTCTCCTCCTTCACTCCTCTCTCCACCACTGAAGTTTCCAAAATTCCTCTATAGACAAGCCACTATTTGTCCACTTGCTTACTTAGCTGACACCTTTATCCAATGTGACTTACAACATTTGAAAGACAATTGGTTACATTTCTTTTGTTCTTCTAATTGGAGCACAGGCGGAAGTGAAGTGACTTGCTCAGGGTCATACAGAGTCAGTAGTGGGATTTGAACCCACAACCTCAGGGTTTAAAGTCCAAAGCCTTACATGTATACGTTCCATCATCAAGCAAAGCTCAATACCAAAGAATGAGAAAGCAGAAAGAGGATTATGGGAATTTGAATTTTTTTTATTAAAAGAAAATGAAGACCCGTTTCTCCTGATTGCTCAGTCTGGCGATTCCAAGAATTATGGAGGCTAATGTGGTCTTGGGAACCTTCAATGCTGCAAATTTATTTTTGTGGCCTTCTTTCCCCAGATCTTTGCCTCGGTACAATCCTGTCTCTAAGCTCGGCAGGTAATTCTTTTGACATTTTGGCTTACCTTCGCAAAACTGTAGGACTTTCTATAGACCAGTATGTGGCAATCAATTGAACTGACCACAGATAGACTCCAAAAGAAGGTGAAGAAACACCTCAATAATTAGCATTAGAATGGGATGTACCCATATCAATGTGAAGAGAGGTGAATTTTCACCATTCTTATCAAGGTCCTTCTTCACCGATTCTTCCATTTTAGCATTATGGAGATCAAGGTCCTTTTGGAAACCTTCAATGTTGATATTTCTTTGTAGTCTTCTGTAGATCTCTGCCTCTTCGAAATCCTGGATCTGAGCTTTGCAGGTAATTATTTTGATCCTTTTGGCTTGTTTTTTGTGCAACTGTAAGGCTTTCCATAGACCAGTATGTGTCAATACGGAACTGATCACACAGGTGGACTCCAAATAAGTTATAGAACCATCTCAGTAATGATCAATAGAATACCTGAGCCAAATGTCAAGTGTCATAGCAAAGCATCTGAACACTCGTGTCAATTTGATATTTCAATTTTCACCTCTCTCACCACTAATTGCTCAGTCTGGCCAGGCACCAAGTTCTAGGGAGAGTTGTGGTTGGTCAAAGCTTGTTCCATTGTAGTATCATGGAGGTCACTGTGCTTCATGGAACCTTTCAATGTTGATTTTGTTTTTTGCCTTCTTCAGATCTTTGCCTTAATACAATCCTGTAGGAGGTCTTATCGCCTGGTGTAGGCTCAACTGTGAGACCTTCTATAGACAGATTGGACAGGATTAGGAAAGATGCCCATCAACTGAACTGACCACAGGTGGGCTCCGAACGAGTTGTGGAAACATCTCAGTGACGATCAATAGAATGGGGTGTACCTGAGCCAAATATTAAGTGTCATAGCACTTGTGTCAATGTCATATTTTGCTTTTCACCTCTCTTACCAAGGCCTTTCTTAACCGACCGCTCAGTCTGACCAAGCACCCAGCTCTAGGAAGAGGTGTGGTTATTCCATGCTTGTTCCATTTTAGAATTATGGAGATCACTGTACTTTTGGGAACCTTCAATGTTGAGTTTTTTTCTAGTCTTCCCCAGATCTTTGCCTTGGTGCAATCCTGTCACTGATCTCAGTAGGCAATTCCTTTGATCTCATGGTTTGGTATGTTGATCAATTGTGAAAACTCTATAGCCAGGTGTATGACTTTCTTCATCCTGTCCAATCAACTGAACTGACCACAGGTGGACTCCAAACATGTATTAAAAACACCTCAGTAATGAATGACCAATAGAATGGGACTTACTTGGGCCAAATGTCAAGTGTCACAGCAAAGGGTCTAAACACTTGTGTCAATCTGATATTTCAATTTCCACTTATCTTACAGAGGCCCATCTTCACTGATTGCGCAGTCTGGCCAGGCACCAAGCTCTAGGAAGAGTTGTGGGTGTCTCATGCTTCTTCCATTTCAGTGTTATGGAGGTCACTGTGCTTTTGGGAACCTTTTAAATGTTGACTTCAGATCTTTGCCTCAACACAATCCTGTCTGTAACCTCTGTTGGAGATTCCTTTCATCTCATGGCTTGGTCAATACCTTCTATAGACAGGTGGGTGCCTTTCCTAACCCTGTCCAAATCAATTAATCTGGCCACAAGAGAACTCCAAATGAGGTATGGAAACATTTCAGTGATTATCAATAGAATAGGATGTACCTGAGCCAAATATTAAGCGTCATAGCAATGAGTCTGAACTCATGTGTCAACGAGATATAGCAATTTTCACCTCTCTTAACAAACCCTTCTTCACCAATTGCCAGGCATCTAGCTCTAGGAAGAGGTGTGATTGTTCCAAGCTTCTTCCATTTTAGAATTTTGGACGTCACTGTGCTTTTGGGAACCTGTTGACTTTTTTTAGTCTTCACCAGATCTTTTCCTCAACATAATCCTGTCTGTAACCTCTGTAGGTAATTCTTTCAACATTTTTGGATTGTTTTTTGTGCAACTGTTGGACTTTTTATAATCCAATATGTGTCAATATGGAACTGACCACAGGTGGACTCCAAACAAGTTGTCGATGCATCTCAAAGACAATTAATCAATGGAATGAGATGTACCTGAGCCAAATGTCAAGTGTCATAACATTAGGTTTCAATATTCATGTCAATGAGATAATTTCAATTTTTACCTCTCTCATTAAGGTCCATCTTCACTGATTGCTCAGTCTGGTCAGGCAACCAGCTCTAGGAAGAGATGTGGTGGTTCCAACATGTTCCATTTTAGAATTTTGGAGGTCACTGTGCTTTTGGGAACCTTTCAATGTTGACTTTTTTTGAGTCTTCCCCAGATCATTGCCTCAAAACAATCCTGTCTGTAATCTCTGTTGGAGATTCCTTTCGTCTTAAGGCCTGGAGCTCAACTGTTAGACCTTCTACAGACAGGTGGGTGTCTTTCCTAATCCCGTCCAATCAATTAATCTGGCCACAAATGGACTCCGAAAGAGGTGTGGGAATATCTCAGTGACTATCAATAGAACAAGATGTACCTAAGCCAAATGTTAAGTATCAAAGCAATGAGTCTGAAAACTCATGTCAACAAGATGTTATCAATTCCCACCTCTCTTACCAAGGCCCTTCTTCACTGACTGCTCAGTCTGGCCAGGCATCAAGAGTTGTGGTTGTTCCAACCTTCTTCCATTTTAGAATTAGGAGGTCACTACACTTTTGGAAACCTTTAAAATTGAGATTTCTTGTAGTCTTCCCCAGATCTTTGCCTTCAATCTCATGATTTGGTATGTTGCTCAGCTGTGAGAACTCTATAGACCAGTGTATGCCTTTCTTCATCCTGTCCAATCAACTGAACCGACCAGAGGTAGACTACAAACAAGATGTGCAAACATCTCAGTAATGCCACAGATAGAATGGGATGTACCTGAGCCAAATAGTGCAGTGATGATTGTCCTTCTGGAAGTTTCGCCATACAGTTTCTGGAAAGCTCTGCCAGAGTGACCATCGACTTCCTAGTTATCACACTTACCAAGGCTCTTGGGAACTTCCTGTGCTGCAAATTATTTTTTGTAGCCTTCTTTCCCCAGATCTTTATTGTGACACAATCCTGTCTCTAAGCTCTGCAGGTAATTCTTTTGACCTCTTGGCTTGGTTTATGCACAACTGTAGGACTTTCTGTAGATCGGTAGGTGTCAATCAATTGAACAACCACAGATGGACTCCAAACAAAGTGTAGAAGCATCTCAATATTAATCAATAGAATGGAACGTACCTGAGCCAAATGTCAAGTGGCACAGCAAAGTGTCTGAACACTCATGTCAATCTGATATTTCAATTTCCACCTTTCTTACCAAGGTCCTTCTTCACAGATTGTTCAGTCCAGCCAGACATCAAGCTCTAGGAGAGATGTGGCTATTCCAAGCCTGTTCCATTTTAGTATTATGAAGGTCACTGTGCTTTTAAGAACATTTCGGTGTTGATATTTTTAGTCTTCCCCAGATTTTTGCCTCAACACAATCCTGTCTGTAACCTCTGTAGTAGATTCCTTTGGTCTCTTGGTTTGGTTGTTGCTCCACTGTGAAACCTTCTATAGACAGGTGAGTGCCTTTCCTAATCCTATCCAATTGATTAAACTGGCCACAAGTAGACTCAAAACAAGTTGTGGAAACATCTCAGCGATGATCAATAGAATGGAATGTACCTGAGCTAAGTGAAATAGCAATGAGTCTGAACACTTGTGTCAATGACATATATCAATTTTCACCTCCCTTCTTCACCAATTGCTCAGTCTGGCCAGGCATCCAGCTCTAGAAGAGTTGTGGTTGTTCCAAGGTTTTTACATTTTACTATTATGGAAGTCACTATGCTTTTGGGAACCTTTGATGTTGAGGAGATTTTTTGTAGTCTTTCCCAGATCTTTGCCTTGGTGAGATCATGACTCTGAGTTCAGTAGACAATTCCTTCGATATTATGGCTTGATATGTTGCTTAGCTGTGAGACCTTGTATAGACAGGTGTATTCCTTTCCTAATCCTGTCCAATCAACTGAACTGACCACATGATCAGTAGAATGGGGTGTGTACCTGAGCTCAATGTCACGTGTCATTGCAATGAGTCTGAACACTTGTGTCAATGAGATATATCAATATTCACCTCTCTTACCAAGGTCCTTCTTCGCCAATTGCTCAGTCTGGCCAGGCATCCAGTTCTAGAAAGAGTCTGTGGTTGTTCTAAACTTCTTCCATTTTAGGGCTATGGAGATTATTGTGCTTTTGGGAACCTTCAATGTTGCGAAGATATTTTTTGCCCAGATCTTTGCCACAACACAATCCTTTCTGTAAGCTCTATTGGTGATTCCTTCACTCTCATTGGTTGAGTTGCACTGTTGTGAGACCTTCTATAGTCAGGTGGGTGCCTTTCCAAATCCTGTCCAATCAACTGAACTGACCACAGGCGGACTCTAAACGAGGTGTAGAAACATCTCAATGATGATAAATAGAATGGGATGTACCTGAGCCAAATAATGCAGTGATGGTTGTCCAATTGAGCTCCATGGTGCAGGGCAGTGAGCACATGGCTTACTAGAGGTCAAGGGCATTCAGGTCACCCTCATGAAGTCTGTTTCTGAATGTTTGGTCAGAGACATTCACACCAGTGGCCTGCCTGTTGGAGGTCATTTTGTAGGGCTCTGCCAGTGTTCATCCTGTTCTTCCTTGCCCAAAGGAGCAGATATCAGTTGGTGCTGCCGATGGGTTAAGGACCTTCTATGAGGGGCCCTGTCCAGCTCTCCAAGAGTAACTGCCTGTCTCCTGGAATCTCCTCCATGCCCTTGAGACAGTTCTGGGAGACACAGCAAACCTTCTGTCAATGGGAGGCACGTATTGATGTGCCATCCTGAAGAACTTGGACTAACTGTGCCACCTCTGTAGGGTCCAGGTATGTCCGCTTTCAGTAGTGACGCTGACCGCAGCCAAATACAAAACTAGTGACACAACAGATATGGAGGAAAAAATGTCAGTGGCCTCCCTCCACCTGTTAACCCATTCATTCCTGTTTTGGGGGTCGTCTCATTTTTGCCCCTCTAGTGCACCAAAGCAGCTGAAACTGATAAACAAGCCCCTCTGCTACTTAACTGACCAGACCAATAGGCCAGAAGTTTCATTGACTTGATGCTGCACTCGGATTAAGAAGCGTTCCTTTCATTTTTTTGAGCAGTACATTAAAACAATTTGTTTTTTCAATTCTGGTTATTTTTGGGTACCCCCTTGTATATTCAGTCCTGTAGCCAGTGGAGGCAAAGCTGGATGGGTGTTACATGCTCACTGTTAGGACTGTTGCTTTCAATGAACTGGAGCCGTGATAGAAGATTAGACATGGCCCCTGGCAGTAGGGAGTTACAATAATCGATGAGGGATGTGATGAAAGCAGGGACAAGTTTATCAGAATTTAAAGAGGAGTAAAAAGGGGTATATTATGGAGGTGGAAGAAGGAAAGTTTCTTAATGTGATTTATGAAGGAGGAATAAGAAAGGGAGGAATCAAAAAATGACACCAAGATTCTTTGCCATAGAAGAAGGTCTGGTGAGATCATTGTCACTGTGATTGAAAAGGAGCTCATTTTGTTAAATTGCACTTTAGTGTTCAGTTTTGCTGCAATTTACTAATTGTACTAACCCCTACTTTATCTCCTGTTCTTTTTTGGGTTTTATGTGGTGCCGATCTGCACCACCACCACCCGATCAGGGCACCATTCAGTACCTCCATTGATGGATTGAAGGCCAAATGTCCACATAACCATCGTAATCCAATTCTTCCACGTGAAGCCTGAAAACCATAAGGTCTGACTGAGATCATTTATGTCAGGTAGAATGCCCAGTAGGGGCTGGGTGGTCTTGTGGCCTTGGAACCCCTGCAGATTTTTTTTTTCTCCGGCTCTATGGAGTTTTTTTTTTTTTTTTTTTTTTTTTTCTGTTCTCCTGGCCATTGGACCTTTCTTTATGCTTTGTTACTTAGTATGGCCTAATCTTATTTTTTAAATATTTTTCTTTTTTTTTTTTTCTTCATCTTGTAAAGCACTTTGAGCGACATCATTTGTGTGAAAACATGCTCCAGAAATAAATGGTGTTGTTGTTTCATTTTAAAGGGTTCTGCTCCATCCAGGTTTTAATTTCACTGAGGCAAGTTGAGAGCCAAGAAAACCTTGATGAAGTTTCACTTTTGACATTGAAATGGAGTATCATCTGCTTAAAAATGGTAACTCAGTCCATAGGTACAAATGATACGGCCACGGGGAAGCATACAGATACAGAAGAGCAGAGGGCCGAGGACAAAGCCCTGAGGAGCCCCTTGTGTGACTGGCGCTGAGCTGGACCTGCTGTTGCCAAGACTAACAAACTCTTGCCTATCAGTGAGATAGGACTTAAACCAGTAGAGGGCAGTGCCAGAGTCACCCAGCATGTTCTCCATTCTGCACAGGTGAATGTCATATCTGACAGTTTCATATGCAGCACTAATATGCTGGTTGGTCCAGAGTCTGCTGCCATAAGCAAATCATTAGTTACCTGAAGCACAGCAGTTTCACAGGAGATGTGCTGATGTTCTCCTTTACCTTCATTATATTCCAGGCCACTCCAGAGATATTCAACTGTAACTTCCTTAGAAGGCTGGCGTCCTTCAACATTTGCAATATGATGCTACAGATGTTCTATCAGACGGTTGCGGAGAGCACCCTCTTCTACGTGATGGTGTGCTG
Source organism: Erpetoichthys calabaricus (assembly GCF_900747795.2). Lineage (NCBI taxonomy): Eukaryota > Metazoa > Chordata > Cladistia > Polypteriformes > Polypteridae > Erpetoichthys > Erpetoichthys calabaricus. Next base: position 246,089,059 of record NC_041398.2, on the reverse strand, counting down.
GGGAAGCAGCATAAAGAAGAGGGACGCCTCACGCCTAGACAAACTGGTGAGGAAGGCAGGCTGTATTGTAGGCATGGAGCTGGACAGTTTGACATCCGTGGCAGAACGACGGGCGCTGAGCAGGCTCCTGTCAATCATGGAGAATCCACTGCATCCACTAAACAGGATCATCTCCAGACAGAAGAGCAGCTTCAGCGAGAGACTGCTGTCACTGTTCTGCTCCACCGACAGACTGAGGAGATCGTTCCTCCCTCACACTATGTGACTCTTCAATTCCACCCGGGGGGGGTAAACATTAAAATTACAAAAGTTATTGTCCGTTATACCTGCATTGTTATCACTCTTTAATTTAATATTGTTCTTTATCAGTATGCTACTGCTGGAGTATGGGAATTTCCCCTTGGGATTAATAAAGTATCTATCTATCTATCTATCTATCTATCTATCTATCTATCTATCTATCTATCTATCTATCTATCTATCTATCTATCTATCTATCTATCTATCTATCTATCTATCTATCTATCTATCTATCTATCTATCTATCTATCTATCTATCTATCTATCTACTTGAGTTCAAGTCCAGTGTCTGGGTGAGCCACTTAAAAACATTCCCAGAGTTGTCCCATAGCAACTCATGTGTTATCTTTACTTTGTGCTTAAGGCCATTGTCTTGTTTGGATCATCTGCCGTGGCTTGATAGCACATGGTGGGGCTCCTGCCAGCAGAGAGTCGAAGAAATCCAGATGTAGCAAAACCAAAGCCTTGACCAGAGGTTGTGCTGCATACTCATGTCAGGTATGGTCTGATCTGGTGGATGTTTGTATAGAGTGAATCTGCAAGACAACTGGTTATTGAGCACCACACCAAAGTTGTGTGGAGACTCTGACATGAACAGAGATGGGATGCTGAAGAGATGGATGGCCGGGGATAACACGAAGGTCTGTCTTTGACAGGGTCAGCTGGAGATGGTAAGTAAGGGATTCTAGCTGGTAGTGTGTGGTCCTAAGGAGGGAGTGACAGATGCAAACGAGTATCATTGGCACAGAACTGACATGAGACATGCATGATGACCCTAGTGAGGAGGTGCATTGGGAAAAGAGGAGAAGACCCAGTGCCAGTCCTTGGGGCACACCTGTACCTGCCTGATGTACCCTTGACATCCCTCCTCACCGGAGCAAGATGGTTGAATTTGCCCAAGAGGTAGGACACACACACACACACACCACCAGAGGGCAGTCAGGGTGATGCTGAGGAGGATCAGTTGGTTCACCCGAGTCCAAGGCAGAGGAGAGATCTAGCAGGATGAGGACAGAGAATGATAATTCAGGTCAGGTTGGGAGCATGCACTGGTACAGTGTGTTACTGCAACAGCTCAGGGTCCTGGTTGGCAACCCCCCCAGGAAGACACGTGGTTCAGTCCCACCTTCCAGAAATTACCCTCAATCTGCTGCTGCCAGGTATCCCCTTGGCCTGGTCCAGCCACTCGGACTGTGATCCAGATCACCCTCTGGGAATTGCACCACATGGCTGTAGTGCCGTAGCTGACTCTCTCTCATATAATTCAGGTCATGTGCCTCAATTGGGACTCCATGAACAACACAAAGTCAAACCCAGCGGTACCCAAGGATTTTCTGAAGAGACACAGGAGTCCAGTCTTCGTCTTAGGTCACTGGATAGCGTCCATGTCTCATAATCATATAGCATATTCAATATGAAAAATCTGTAAATGTTTAAAATGTCAACAGTGGGACGACAACCTTTCCGCACAATTGTGGAAGTCCCACTAAGTGAATAAAAGTAAGGATCTCCCACCAGTCTCATTCTGGAGAACCTTGAAACATCTGTCTGTCATTTCAAGCACTTCTACATCATCTGCAGTGTTGCCATGTTGCACGGTTACAGCTCTGTAACCGTGCAGGAGATCTGCCAAGGATTTCTCTTACCTTCTTTATATTTCAGTAAATTTCTATACCAAGATACACAGGACCAACCCAGAAGGGTCCAGTGCTCATGACCTGGATCTTAATAACCAGATTTGCCATGCTGTTTTGCAACAAATTTCATTCACTCCCCCCAATCCAGGGAGATGCCATTTCAGATGCCACATTCTCATATTAGGTCCTGGCTAAGGGATGCGTCCCACTTTTTCCAAAGCAAAATTTTTGAGACCGACGTAAACTTGGCAGGGGGTGTTGGAGAGAATGATGGATAAAGCTGGTTGGGCTAAGAATTTTGTTTAAATTGGCTGCAGTGCTTTTAAAATGTTTTGCCTGCACCGCGAAACATTAACAGTTTATTTTAAAAATGGCTCGAGGTTTATTTTAAAGATTGGTCACCAAAGTGTCCTCAATTAAAGTTTAGTGATATGTTTGAAGCTGCCTAAGGAGGTGTTTGGCCTTCAACAATACAACACCAAAAGATGTGAAGAGCGGCGTGAAGTTAAGGCCACAGCAAGATCACCCAAGATGTGCCGCCTCAGCGTTCGGAGTTCTGGGTGGAGAACCATTCGGACTGTGCTTCCACCCGTGTGTTCTTCCCTCTGTTATCTACGACAGGTTTAAATGTCAAAGGAGCTGACCCTGGCAGCGTCGGGCACAAGGCAGGAACCAGCCCTGGGTGCTTCATCAGCAAGCACCTTCTGTTATATGACACTTTCTGATTTAACTTTGTAGACATTTCTTCTTGCTATTTAATGGTCTTTTCAACTCAGTTTAGGTTTCTATCTTTGTGGAATCCAAATTGAACTTTAGTATCGGTTTTTCTAGTGTTATATGATTTGATAGATAGATAGATAGATAGATAGACAGATAGACAGATAGATAGATAGATAGATAGATAGATAGATAGATAGATAGATAGATAGATAGATAGATAGATAGATAGATAGATAGATAGATAGATAGATAGATAGATAGATAGATAGATAGGAAAGGCACTATATGATAGACAGACAGACTTATAGATAGAAGTGAAAGGCCTTGATAGATAGATTGCTAGCAGAAAACTACATAAAGTCTGTCTATCTGTCTGAGGTGTCTGGGATTTGAGGCTCAGTGGCGCCTCCTTTTGGCTATATTGGCATAGTCAACAGGATTTTCTTGTTGTCTGCTAGCAGAAAACTACATAAAGTCTGTCTATCTAACAACAAGGAATTCCTGCTGACTATGCCAATATAGCCAGAAGGAGGCACCACTGAGCCTCAAATCCCAGACACCCCAGATAGACAGACGAAAGATAGATATGAAAGGCACTATATACTATAGACAGATAGACAGACAGAACTTCATTTGTTCCAAGGGTGGGTCTGAATGCTGCAGTGTTTCTGGATCCATTGTAATTGGGAATCTCCAATCAGCCTCACAGACACCTCCTTGAGAGAAACCTGAGCACATGGTAGATAATTCAAAAAGATGCATGGAGAAGGTAGAAGCAGGCAGTAACTAGAATTTGAATCCAGAATTAATGATCCATAAGGTCAAAGCACAACTACTAAATGATGTAACCAAATTTTCTTTATTAATTTATTAATCCCAAGGGGAAATTCACAAAAAAAATGGAACATTTTAAAATGTATTCGTAACATTCTGAAAGCTGTTATAGACAAAACAAACCTTTTTAAACTGCCTAAATAAAATAACTAATGATATCCTTTTTATTACGGTGGAAAAGTAAAGGTAAGTACATATCTACATGTCCATCGAGTTGCTATGTCTCTGTCATTCCAAAAGATGGCACATCAAACATATGTAGTAATAGAATACATTCCATTTGTCATTCCAACAGATGGTGCATCATAAACATTAACACTGCTTTCACAAATCCCGTAACAAATGGCATATAACAGAGAAATATTCAGTGCATTTGCCTTTCCAACAGATGGCACACCACAAACATTAACACATCTTTTATAAATCTGAAAACAAATGGCATGCAACAGAGATGTATTGATTACACTGCACAACAACTTTTTTGAAAAGTCTTGCTTCCTGAAAAGTTGCTGATTGTGACAAGTACCTACTGGGTATGCACAAATCTAGTTTTGGTTTTACTGCATCACGTAGGAACTCTGAGAAACAGACATTTATATGTTTACTGACAATAACGTATTCAGTCACGTTTATGTTTCGCATAAGCTATTAAATTCAACAGAATTCAAAGTGTTTTGCTCCTGATTTTCTTTGGTATTCAATGTCTGATGCATCACGTTGCAGTGTCCAACAGTAGTCAGCAAGCATTGACGGATTCCAGGTGCCCTGGTATCGTCTCTCCATCGTAGCAATGTCCTGGTGAAACCTTTCCCTGTGTTCGTCACTGACAGCACCGAGATTTGTGGGGAAGAAGTCCAAGTGTGAGTGGAGGAAATGAATCTTGAGTGCCATGTTGCACTTCATTGTCTTGTATGCTTTGAGAAGTTTGTCTACCAGCTGAATGGAGTTTGGGGCTCTGTAATTGCCCAGAAAATTGTCAACAACGTCTTTTGAAGGCTTTCCAGGCAATTTTTTTCCGGCCCAACTAGCTGATCTTCAAACCGCTTGTCACTCATAACATGTCTGATCTGAGGGCCAACAAAAATGCCCTCTGATCTTGGTGTCAGCTATTCTTGGGAACATCTGTCTTAAATAACGAAAACCTTCTTCTTCCTCGTTCATTGCTTTCACGAAATTCTTCATGAATCCCAGTTTTATGTGAAGAGGAGGCAAAAATATATTTGCCGGGTCGACAAGTGATTCATGTGCCACATTTTTTCTGTCCTGGAACTAACTTTTTACGGGGTGGCCAGTTCTGTTGAGAATAGTGCGACTCTTTGGCACGGCTGTCCCATTCACAGATGAGACAATAATACTTTGTATAGCCGAGCTGCAGTCCTAGTAACACAGCGACGACTTTAAGATCTCCACAGATATTCCAGTTGTACCTGCTATACTGTACGTGCTTCAGCACCAGTTCCATATTCTCATACGTTTCTTTCATGTGTGCTACATAACCAACAGGTACTGAAGGATAAACGTTGCCATTGTGTAGCAGAACAGCTTTCAGGCTTAACACTGACGAATCAATGAAGAGACACCACTCTTCTAGGTTGTGATGACAACCCAAGGCCGAGAACAATTCTTCAATGTCACAACAGAAACTGAGACTGTCGACTTGTGCAAAAAATTTGGTTATATCCTGATGTCGACCTCGAAACACAGAAACGTTCATATCTGGTGACAGCAAACACCGTTCCTGCAGTCTCGAACCCAGCAGCTTGGCTTTTGCTTTTGACAGACCCAAATCTCTGACCACATCGTTCGATTCAGACTGTGTTATCAGATGTGGATCGCCTGATGAGCACGGTTCAAAATCTGGGTCAATGTCACTGTCAGTACCCTGCATTGCAGTTTATTCATCTGGTTCATCTAAGGTCCAATCCTCTGGTGGTTTCAGAACTGGAAGACTGTCATCATGTGGCACGGGTCTCATTGCTGAAGGCAGATTAGGATGTTCAATTGACTTCTTGTTTTTGACAGAGTGACCAGACACATTAGTCAAACAGAAGTAACAGTCCGTCACATGGTCTTTCTGTTCTCGCCATATCAACGGAACAGCAAACGGCATCGTCTTTCGAGGGCCTCTGAGCCAGGCTCTCAGACTGACAGCACGTGTAACACAACTAATGTGAGGCGCCCATTCCTTGTCTTGATCACCAATTTTGCAGTTGAAATACAGATGATAAGCTTTCTTCACAAAAGCAGTCATCCAACATCTCTGAGGCACAAGTGTATATTCGCTACAGATATAGCAGAATGTGTCACGGTTGTTATGACATTGACAAGCCATATCGCCCGACACCAAAACGCCTATAGCGTCAAGCTTACTTACTGTTCTATTGCTACAGATACTCTACATACACACTGACTATCTATATTAACCAAATGAGCAGGATCGTTGTATGCAGGCCACCTTTATAGCGTGCTGAGACAGCGTCAAGCTCGTTCAGACCTGCCCAGGATGTCAACTTTCACAGAACAGCTTCCAACCTGGCTTGATGCCATACCTGGACATACCCAGGCTGCACAAACCGTTGTTGATAAGTCACTTACGGGAGCGAAAATGTTTGGATACAAATATAAGAAAAAATCATGACAAAACTGAAGATTCCTCTGAAACGGTACGTGATGGACCCAGAAATCTATACGAAACACCCAAGAGTGTTCAAGAACCAAAAACTTTGTTGTGCAGTGTTACATTTGTCATTCTAACAGAGGGTGCATCACAAACATTAACACTGCTTCTACAAATTCCATACAAATGGCAAAAACAGAGACATATACATTGTATTTGTCATTTCAACGGATGGCACATCACAAACATTTGTAATAATAAAATGCATTGAATTTATCATTCCAACAAATGGTCCATCATCAACATGAACACTGCTTCAACAAATCACAAAATAAATGACATAATAAATATATGCATTGCATTGGTCATTCCAACAGAAAGTGCATCATAAACATTAACACTGCTTTCACAAATCCCATAACAAATAGCATGTAACAGAGATATATTCAGTGCATTTGACATTCCAACATATGGCACATCACAAACATTAATTCAGCTTTTATAAATCTCAAAACAAATGTCATGCAGCAGAGATATATTAATTGCATTTGTCATATTAACAGATAGTGCATCACAAACATTAACACTGCTTTTACAATTTCAATAGAAATGGCAAAAAACAGAGACATGTCCATTATTGCATTTGTCATTTCAACAGATGGCACATCACAAACTCTGCTCTGTTGGACCCTTGAGCATGGCCCTTAACCTGCAATTGCTAAGTGCTTTGAGTAGTGACAAAAGCGCTATATAAATGCAAAGAATTATTATTAAACATTTGTAATCATAAAATGTATTGTATTTATCATTCCAACAAATGGCGCATCATAAACATTAACACTGCTTTTACAAATCCCAAAACAAATGGCATATAATAGATATATATGCATTGCGTTGGTCATTCCAACAGAAGGTGCACCATAAACATAATCACTGCTTTCACAAATCCCATAACAAATGGCAAATAACAGAGATATATTCAGTGCATTTGCTATTCCAACAGCATTTGCGCATCACAAACATTAACGTAGCTTTCATAAATCTCAAAATAAATGGCATGCAACAGAGATATATTAATTGCATTTGTCATTCCAACAGATGGTGCATCACAAACATTAACACTGCTTTTACAAATTCAATACAAATGGCAAGAAACAGAGACATGTGCATTGCATTTGTTAAACCAACAGATGGTGCATCACAAACATTTGTAGCAATAAAATGCATTGCATATGTCATTCCAACAGACGACACATTACTAAAATTAACACTGCTTTTATGAATCCCATACAAGTGGCAAAAACAGCATTGCACTTGCCATTCCAACATACGCTGCACTACAAACATTTATAGTAATGCATTTTATTACTACAAAATGTTTATTTAACATTCTACTTTAACATGGCCTTCTCATAACTTCACTGTAATTTAAATCCTAATACTCTGTATATCCAATTCATTATAATAACTATCCATGGTGGCTCTAAAATCTGTACTAACCCCTACTCTCTCCTGTTTCCTTTTCCGGTGTCCTTTTGGTGGTGGCACTCAAAGTACCATGATGTTCCAACAATGATGGATGGATTAAAAGCCAGAAGTCTGTATAACCATCAGCATCAAGTGACTCCGTGAGAACCCTAACTACAAAGAGGACTATTTCATTTATGTTGGGTAGAATGTCCTGAGGGGACTGGGCAGTCTCGTGGCCTGGAACCTCTACAGATTTTATTTTTTTTTCTCCAGCTTTCTGGAGTTTTTTTTTTTTTTTTTTCTGTCCACCCTGGCCATTGGACCTTACTCCTTTTCTATGTAAACTTATGTTGTCTTATTTTAATTTCTTATTTTGTCTTTTATTTTTCTTTTCTTCATTATGTAAAGCACTTTGAGCTACTTTTTGTATGAAAATGTGCTATAGAAATAAATGTTGTTGTTGTTGTTATGATGTACTGTCTGTTGGAATGATAAATGCAATGCATTATATCACTACATGCATTACAAAATACATTCTAATAGATGGTGCACTGCAAATGTTAATGCGGGGGTCCATATTGATTACTAAAGTTTCAACACATCTTAGATGGGTAGCACAGCTAATCCACCTTAACAAAAGGACAAGTGTCTGTGTGTCTACGAATCTGTGTCTTCACTCAGATGGTGCATCACAAATATTTATAGCAATAAACTGCACTGTATATGATATTCCAACAGATGGTGCATTACAAACATTAACACTGCATTTACAATTCTCATACAAATGCCTAAAAATAGAGCCATATGCATTGCATTTCACATTCCAACAGATGATTCATCCCAAACATTTGTAGTCTGTTTTTCTTTCTCATCTTCTTTTTCGGCTGCTCCTCTTTATGGGTCACCACATTGGATTATTGTTCTTCATCTATACCCGTCTTTTACATCATTTTCTCCCACACTGACTGCCTTCATGATCTCCCTCATCACATCCATAAACCTCCTCTGTGGCCTTCCTCTTTTCCTCGTGCCTGGTGATTCCATCCTCAACATTCTTTTCCCAATGTACCCCTCATCTCTCCTCTGCATGCGCCCAAATCATCTCAATCCAGCCCCTCTCACTTTGTCACCAAATTGTCACACCTATGTTGTCTTGCATACTCATTCCTAATCCTGTCTACCCTCATTACTCTGCATCTCTTCAACTCTGCCACTTCCAGCTCTGCATCCTGTCTTTTCGTTAGTTCCACTACCTCCAACCCATAAAACAGAACTAGGAAGATGCTTGGCGTGACATCTGAACAGAGGACAGAAGACAAAGAGACTTAGTTGTGGAATAAGGAAGTGCAGGAAAGCATAAAGAGGAAGAGGTTAGCGAAAAAGAATTGGGATCACCAGAGTGACAACAAAAGCAGATAGGCATTCAAAGAGATGAGAAAGGAAAAAAATAAACACCTCCATGAATAAGTAAGACAGATAGACTTTAGGCAGTTCCCTGCTAGCAGACAAGAAAATCCCGTTGACTATACCAATATAGCCAGAAGGAGGCGCCACTGAGCCTCAAATCCCTGACACCCCAGACAGACAGACGTGAAAGGCACTGATAGATAGATAGATAGATAGATAGATAGATAGATAGATAGATAGATAGATAGATAGATAGATAGATAGATATGAAAGGCACTATATGATAGACAGACAGATATATAGATCGAAGTGAAAGGCCTTATTTAAAAGACAGACAGACAGACAGACAGACAGACAGACAGACAGACAGAATCCTGAGAGTCAAGGCTGGGGGGCTGTCAAGAGGCAGGGCCTGTTAAAGCCCATTGCAGTACTTCTTGTGTGATTTTGGGCTATACAAAAATAAATTTTATTGTATTGTATTGTATAGATCTTTATGTACTTTTCTACTAGCAAACAACAAGGAAGTCCTGCTGACTATGCCAATATAGCCAGAAGGAGGCACCACTGAACCTCAAATCCCAGACACCCCAGATAGACAGATGAAAGATTGATATGAAAGGCACTATATAATATATACGGCGGATTATAGGGCGGAGTGGTGGCTCTGAGGCTAAGGATCTGCGCTGGTATCCTGAAGGTTGCTGGTTCGAATCCCCGTCACTGCCAAAAGAGATCCTACTCTGCTGGGCCCTTGAGCAAGACCCTTAACCTGTAATTGCTCCAGGGGCGCTGTACAATGGCTGACCCTGCGCTCTGACCCCAAGGGGTATGCGAAAACTAACAAATTTCTAATACGAGAAATCATATAAGACGAAATAAAAAACAAAAAAAAATAAAATAAAATAAATAAATATATATACTATAGACAGCTAGACAGACAGAACTTTATTTGTTCCAAGGGTGGGTCTGAATGCTGCAGTGTTTCTGGATCCATTGTAATTGGGAATCTCCAATCAGCCTCACAGACATCCCCTTAAGAGAAACCTGAGCACATGGTAGATAATTCAAAAAGATGCACGGAGAAGGTAGAAACAGGCAGTAACTAGAATTTGAACCCAGAATTAATGATCCATAAGGTCAAAGCACAACTACTAAATGATGTAACCAAATTAGATTTTCTTTAACAAATCTATATAAGTTTTCCAGCTGAACTAGACCACTACCTTGAATTTTAACCAAATTTTACTATCCCACTGCTTACTGATGACTATGTCACAACAGGCCAAATGGCTTGCGTGAGAAGATAAACCAGACACTTGGATGAAAGGTGAAGGGAATCGCACGCTGGCAGCCCAGAAGCAGGCGTCTTCTCGCGTGTTTCGATCAGTAATGGAAAGCACTCGCACAGCTTGACTTTAATGGCTTTCTTCTTGCTGGCTTTATTACATTGTGCCAAAGTGTTCAAAACTACGCACTGCACATTTGCCGTTTGCTCCAGAAGAAGAAAGAAGGAAAGAAAGAAAAAAAATTAAATAAATTGCTTTTGATGATAAACCAGATTTTGTTGTCGACACCGGCCTGCCAAAATACACACATAAAATTCAGCGTTCACTTTTGATGATTAGGACCAAAGCATCCGCAACACACATGAAAGCATCAGGGTGTAACATCTGGAGTAAAAGAACACAAGCCGACTGCGGCTGAATCAGGGTGCCTCTTGCCATCTTCCTTTTCGTCTACTGCTAATGAGTAAATGTTATTATTTTAGGGTGGGAGTAGGGGGCGCTATAATACTTTAGATAGCATCTCAGCCATGTGTAGAGTCGACCCAAACCCAGTTCCTTAAAGGTGTCTTAACAGAGACATTAGAAACTCACATGAGCCCAGATTATCAAAAGCAAAATTTCCCCCAAAGTTCTATGTAACTCTCTCAACATTATGCCATAGTTTTGGACAAACTATTAAGATATTAAAGTCCATCTATCTTATTATCTGCAGGTGCTGCTTACTATTTTGCCTGAAGGCAAGAAGAGGAGTGGGAGACGAAACTCAGACCAGCCCATTTGGCACCAGCAAACATGTCACATTCAAAGTCACTTCTGTCACCTTTCTTCTCCATTCAGATGCTCGGTTTGAACTTCAGCAGAACGTCTCGAGAAGGTCTACATTCCAAAATGCATTGAGCTGCTGCCATATAATTGGCCGACTAGATATCTGCGTTAACAAGCATTTGAACAGGTGTACCTAATAAAGTGGCCGGTGAGTGTACCTACTGTATACATAGATGTGTATATCTCTCTCTCTATTAGAATAAAAAAATCCTGGGAGGAGACGCGACTTTTTCAGAGAGACACTTTCACATCCCGCGAGACGAGACTTTGTGCCAAGAGATTTAACCAACGTCCAGGGCCGGAAATAAAAGACAAAGAGTAGATGACAAAGTAGAGCATCGTAAAGAATTCAAAAACATTGGCAAGACACACATGCTGAGCAGGTTAGAGATGATGAAATTACAAAATTTCCAAAGTCTCAGAAAAATGTTGGTAAAGATCGCAATAGCGCAATCAAACGGAAATTATTACTCGGTGAAATAATGGAACAGGAAAAAAAAGAGATTGAATATATTGTTCGGATTCAAGTGCCCTCTCAGGGTTGGTAGCGAGATCCTGCCCCAAGTGGAGGAGTTCAAGTATCTCGGGGTCTTGTTCACGAGTGAGGGAAGAATGGAGCGTGAGATCGACAGGCGGATCGGTGCGGCATCCGCAGTAATGCGGGCTCTGCATCGGTCTGTCGTGGTGAAAAAGGAGCTGAGCCACAAGGCAAAGCTCTCAATTTACCAGTCGATCTATGTTCCTACCCTCACCTATGGTCATGAGCTATGGGTAGTGACCGAAAGAACGAGATCGCGAATACAAGTGGCTGAAATGAGTTTCCTCCGCAGGGTGTCTGGGCTCTCCCTTAAAGATAGGGTGAGAAACTCAGTCATCCTGGAGGGGCTCAGAGTAGAGCCGCTGCTCCTCCGCGTCGAGAGGAGTCAGATGAGGTGGCTCGGGCATCTGATCAGGATGCCTCCTGGATGCCTCCCTGGTGAGGTGTTCCGGGCACGTCCAACCGGGAGGAGGCCCCGGGGAAGACCCAGGACACGCTGGAGGGACTATGTCTCTCGACTGGCCTGGGAACGCCTTGGGATTCTCCCGGAAGAGCTAGAAGAAGTGGCCAGGGAGAGGGAAGTCTGGGCATCTCTGCTCAAGCTGCTGCCCCCGCGACCCGACCTCGGATAAGCGGGAGACAATGGATGGATGGATGGATGGATGGACTTGTAGATTGTCTAATTCGCGTTGCCATTGGGGAAAAGTCGTGTTTCTTCCCAATGAAAAGGCGTTTCCACAAGAATTAACATATTTGTTGTTTGGTGAAATCCACATATGTGAGTGGCAGAGACGCAAAGTGCCTGGTGCGTAACGCAAGCCCTTGGGGGTTGGCGAGCGAAGCGAGCAGGGGGTGAAGCCCCCTAGTTGTATATAAAATGCTAATAGTTGTATGCAAAAACTCAGGCAATCCTGGCCTTTGAAGCTTGATCTCGGTCTCAATCAACAGCTTATGCTGTGACACACACAATGCTACCCATGATTTGGAAGTCTGGTCCATGGCAGCTTTGCTGTAAGGAAGATTACAAAGACGAGGCACCCGTAGGCAAAGTCTGTATAATTGAAAAGAAAATGCGGTTTCACAAATGCATTGCAAAAGAAAATCATCCTGACAGATGTGAGTCTAACTATTGACTGCTTCAATATTGTGGATCTTCCTATATATACACACTAGGGGGGCAAGGCGACCAAGAGACTAAATAAATGATCCATTTGTTTTAATTGACATTCTAAAAGATAAAAAAAAACTTTTAAAAAAAATAACTTTTTAGGAAAAATCACGTGAAAACTAAAGTGGTATGCAATGGGTCATCGTAACTCGACCTTCAGCTAACTAAATCACCTAAATACAAATATTGGTGTTATAGATAGATCTGTTTTTTTAATAGTTTGTTCCTGTGAAAGAAAGTTTACTCAATCAAATATTTTTTGATTTTCCCCTTGGGATTAATAAAGATTAATAAAGTATCTATATACGTAAAAACCATGACTTTCTTCATATTAAAACCCTCGACTGTCTTGATATTTTACTTTATAATTTAAAAACGGAATAAGAATCTGAAAATCTAACAACATCACATTAAAGTTCGATAACTTTATATGTGGGTTTTAAAATAAGCCTGATTTAAAGCGTAACATAAAATCGTTGCACTTTTAGGCTTAGGATTTTAGATAGATAGATAGATATATAGATTTCTATCCATCCATCCATCCATCTATCTATATCTATATCTATATCTATATCTATATATATATCTATATCTATATCTATATCTATCTATATATATATATATATATATATATATATATATATATATATATATATATATCTCTATATATCTATATATCTATATATATATATATATATATATATATATATATATATATATATATATATATCTATATATCTATATCTATATATATATATCTATATATCTATATATATATCTATATATATATATCTTAATATATGGGATGGGCAAAAGTAGGTTTACGAATGTTTGTACTCATTTGGAAAAAAGACATGTAGGTTATTCTTGTAGTCTACTTGCTAATCCTCTTTAATAAAACCCCTGTGTGCGTCCAGTGTCCGTGTGAGTGTGTCTTCTGGTGACGTGCGCATGCGCGGGGCACGGTGCGATGCTTCAAAGGCCGCCTGACGCATCACAAAAGACAGAGAGGGCGGGACCTATAAAATATCGTGCGGCCAATCCAATCGGATTTCGGTAAATGAGGTAAGACCTAAACCAGAAAACACGAAAAATCCAATCAGGTACTGAGGCGTGGAGACCATCTTCCCCATTGTCGTGCAAGTGTTCACTCTGAGGATGTCAGATTTGTGATTATGAAGCTTGGCCCAGTAAAGTGTAAAGTAAAAGTAGATTTATTTTCGCGCAAATTACATCAGTTGCTGGGGAGAATCTGCTGATTGCCCACTGTTGTGGCAGAAAATTAAACGCATATTACGGACAGCAAAGCCAGTATTACTGTCAGAGAAAATTACAGACATTTTATAGAAAAAATTTAATGAGGTAAAAGGTCTCTTGCAATTTAATATAGACTGTTCCTACTAATGTTTATGGACTACTGTTCTAGCGCCCGTTATTGTAACGGGCTTAATGTCTAGTAACAATAATAAAAATAATAATAATAAGAAGAAGAAGTTGGCAAATACTACAAATAAATAATACATTGATAAATAAATAATACAAGAATAAGTTTCACATGCTCACAACTGTAAACCTCCTTTTGCCCACCCCTGTATATATCCATCCATCCATTACCCAACCTGCTATATCCTAACTACAGGATCATGGGGGTCTGCTGGAGCCAATCCCAGCCAACATAGGGCGCAAGGCAGGAAACAAACCCCGGGCAGGGCGCCAGCCCACTGCAGGGCACACACACACACCAGGGACAATTTAGAATCGCCAATGCACCTAACCTGGGTGGAGTGGTGGCTCTGAGGCTAAGGATCTGCGCTGGTATCCCGAAGGTTGCCGGTTCGAATCCCCGTCACTGCCAAAAAAAGGCCACTGCTCTGCTGGGCCCTTGAGCAAGGCCCTTAACCTGTAATTGCTCCAGGGGCGCTGTGCAATGGCTGACCCTGCGCTCTGACCCCAAGGGGTATGCGAAAACTACCATATTCCTAATACAAGAAATTGTATAAGGCGAAATAAAGAACAAAAAAAAACCAAAAAAAAAAAACCTGCATGTCTTTGGACTGTGGGAGGAAACCGGAGGAAACCCACACAGATACGGGGAGAACATGCAAACTTCACACAGGGAGGACCAGAGAAGTGAACCCGGGTCTCCTAACTGCGAGGCAGCAGTGCTACCCACTATATCTATATAAATATCTATATATATTGTCACGCTTGGGTCACAGATATGCACAGAAACACATGTTTATTCAAACACTTCAACAAACATTTCTCTCTTTCAAAAGGGCTGTGTGTCAGGAGTGTGACCCCCCAACAGGAGCAGTGGATGTCTGGAGGAGGAGGAGAGAGAAAGACAAGCAATTAGCAAAAAAGGACAGGTGCTGTTCAGGCTTTTAAGTATGTGAAGTGCCGCATGAGAAGCATAGCACGTGACAGAGCAGCCGCACCAGTCCAGCAAGTAAGGGAGCAATGTGAAGGTAGTCTATCAGTGTTTTTAAGAAGGGGTTTTTGAGGAGCATCTGTGACTTCTAGGGGTGCGTTCAGCCCCCCTACTCACAATATATATATATTGTGGCGGATGGCTGGAACCCTTACCGAGCCAGGACACCCAGAGTGTGGAAGGACCAGGAGGACAAAAAGGACAAAAGGCAGCCCCCTTGGTTTCCAGCAGGACCACGGGTCATGAGCATGGGAGCCCAACCCTGTTGGAACCCATGGCCACCGCCAGGGGGCGCCTGAACCTTTTCAGGGCCTTATTTGGCCACACCCGGGAAGTGTGGCCGTAAGCAGCTCATTGGGCACCTGGAGTTCTTCTGGGTGCGTGCCCTATTAAAAGGGGCCAGTTCCCACCATTCTTTGGCCAGAGTCGGGAGGAAGAGGACAAAGCCCGAGGAGTTGTGGAGGCAGTGTGTTGATTGGTGCAGGGGTCACCAACCCCCGGTCCGCGGCCCACTACCGGTCCGCAGCCGTCTGACAGCCGGGCCACGAGAGAACTGCCGGCAACGGCGACTCACTCAGACTTTTCAGAACGCTTGGCGGGCAGGGCTTTGCAGCGGCGCAGAGAGAGGAGAGAGACCGAGGTGAGAGAGTATTACAACAAAGTATTTTTATGGTCCCGACAGTTTCCCCATATGACATGAGTCTATAGAAATCGTGTCACTACGAAGTACATTCAACAGATGCTTTTGTGGTCGCAGCTCAGTTGTGCACATTTGCACAACGATCCCCAAACAGAAACATTGTAAAAAAATCTCTTTCTTCGAACTTTCCTCGTACTGTTTTTATTTTTTACTTTGCCGTTTTTGTTGTCTGTGGTTTTCAGTGATACCTTTTGCTTATTGCTTGTCAACATTTGAAAAACATCCATTGGAATTTAACTCATTGTCACCCTCCTATAGAAACGGCAGACACGAAAAAAAGATAGCAGTGTTAATGTTTGTGATGTGCAATCTGTTGGATTGGCAAATGTAAAGCATATGTCTTTGTTATATGCAAAAAAAGAAGAAAAATCTTAGATTGCAAACGTATGCGAACTGCTTAATAACTTTAATAATAATAGAAATGTTATGTAAATTGTGTATAAAACTGCCCCCCCCCCACCCGACCGGTCTGTGGAAAAATTTGCATCTAATAAAGTGGTCCTTGCTGTCAAAAAGGTTGGGGACCACTGGATTGGTGCACTGTGCTGTGGGGCGCAGGGTGAAACGCTCCTCAATGTAAACAAACGGGTATAGTGTGGCAAAATCTGTCTCCTGTCTGTCCGGGTCTTGATTCACAATATATGTATCAACTTGGATTATTAGGTGGTTACCTAACAGATAACACTAGCTATTCTCAAAATGGATTGTGGCTAAGTGTGGATGAGGCAGACAACATTTTAAAAGGCAGTCAAGAGCTTACGTTTAAATTTACTATCATTTTTTCATGAAATTCTTACTTCCATGTCTCTTCGGAATGGTGACAATAATACAATATCAGCAAATGGATACACAGAAATAACTAAGAATACAGCATATACCATTTACATATATTATTACGTGCAGTATATATTTACTGGTACTTGTTTACAAGGTTAAGTGATTTGTGTAGGGTCACACTGTGGGTCAGTAGCATAAATTAAATCAGCAAGTGGAGCGCTGAGGAGCTTCTCCATCATACCACGCTGCCTGGATTTTTCCATAAACTGCGAGTTACACATATGGAGTGATTTAGGCCTGTATGTTGCCCCTTGTATTCATTTTTTATGATACTGTCATTTCTGAATTATTTTTGATTACAAGCATTTCTGCACTCTGACACCTTCTGGTAAATCAAAGTTTTAATACCCACTGAATTAGGCTGTGACCCTGAGCAAGAGGAGAGGTTAGGAGCAGGCGCTGATACAGTGCATTGTCTCACCCACCACATGACAAACCTACTCAGGATCCCAGATTAGGACCCGAGTGCAGCCATATGACGGAACAGTGTGAGGTTCTTAATGGTGGCTGGATTGCTATTTCTCCCACCAACCCCCAGGTTTTTCCCTGCAGGTTGGAGGGCTTACATGCACGGCTGGATGCAGATTAATGTCATACCCAGGACAGAGCAATTGCAGGTTAAGAGCCTTGCTCAAGGGCCCAACAAAGTACGGTCACTTTTGGTGTTTACGGGATTTGAGCCGACAACCTTCTGATTGCCAATGCAGATCCCTAGCCTCAGGGACATCACTCCGCCCAGCTGACCCTGAGCAAGGTCACTTGTTAATTGTTAAGTCACCATGGACATCAGTGTCATCTAAAAATCCTTAAATGGTCTTTGTCTTGTTTGATAAATTGTGTATAATTATATAGCACCTTTCACATGATCTACCTATGTATCTATTATATACTGAATTTCACATTACCTATCATATAGTGCCTTTCACATTATCTATATAATAGTGACTTTCATCCATCCATCCATCGTCCAACCCGCTGAATCCAAACACAGGGTTACGGGGGTCTGCTGGAGCCAATCCCAGCCAACACAGGGCACAAGGCAGGAACCAATCACGGGCAGGGTGCCAACCCACCGCAGGACACACACAAACACACACCCACACACCAAGCACACACTGGGGCCAATTTAGAATCGCCAATCCACCTAACCTGCATGTCTTTGGACTGTGGGAGGAAACCGGAGTGCCCGGAGGAAACCCACGCAGACACGGGGAAAACATGCAAACTCCACGCAGGGAGGACCTGGGAAGCGAACCCAGGTCTCCTAACTGTGAGGCAGCAGCGCTACCCACTGCACCACCCTAGTGACTTTCATCCATCCATCCATCCTTTATCCAACCTGCTGAATCCGAACACAGGGTCACGGGGGTCTGCTGGAGCCAATCCCAGCCAACACAGGGCACAAGGCAGGAACAAATCCCGGGCAGGGTGCCAACCCACCGCAGGACACACACAAACACACCCACACAACCAAGCACAAACTAGGGCCAATTTAGAATCACCAATCCACCTAACCTGCATGTCTTTGGACTGTGGGAGGAAACTGGAGCGCCCGGAGGAAACTCACGCAGACACGGGGAGAACATACAAACTCCACGCAGGGAGGACCCGGGAAGCGAACCCAGGTCCCCAGGTCTCCCAACTGCGAGGCAGCAGCGCTACCCACTGTGCCACCGTGCCACCCTAGTGACTTTCATATCTATTTAATTTAAATATACTATTTTTGTATAATTATGTGTCCTAAGGTAAGAGATTAAACCTCTTCCAAAGGGCTCCATGTGGAGATATTACTACTACTACTACTAATAATATTATTATTATTATTAATAACAACATGACTATTCCTCCTACATCTAATACTAAATCCCATAGTAATGGAATTAGTATTACTCATTCTACTACTACTACTACTAATACCACTACAACTCTTAGAACTACTAATATTTATACCTCTGCACATACTACTGCTATTAATACCACTACCACTAAGATGAATACTACTACTCATATTACTATTGTTAATGTAAAACAAGCACATTTTAACACTAATTGTAATACTACTACACTTACTAGTTCTATTACAGTGAACCCTCGTTTATCACGGTTAATCCGTTCCAGACTCTACCGCGATAAATGAATTTTCGCAAAGTAGGATTCTTTATTTATAAATCGAATATTTTCGCAGTTAGAGTATAGAAAACCTGTTTACGACCTTCTAAATACGTTTTTTAACATTATTAGAGCCCTCTAGACATGAAATAACACCCTTTAGTCACCGTTACACTCGTATTAACCAATATATTAGACAAAATAAGAGAAAATAAGACATATTAGATGTTACAAATATCATATTATTATTATTGTACTGTACATTTTATTACACACACACACACAGTTCTTACACACAACCACTAACCTATGAAGGCACGAGCTCAGTAGGAGAGTCTTCAGGTTGTAAGCTGGAGCGCTGATCGCACCCTCAGGGGCCCCTGGGAAAACCCCTGAAACAGCTGACAGTCTACCTTCACATTGCTCCTTACCCTTCTTACTTGCGCTATAACGTACGATAAACCTCTCATGCGGTACTCCGCTTACTTAAAAGTATTGTGCAGCGCCTCTCAGCTTTGGAATTGGTTGTTTTGTTTCTCTCTCTCTCTCTCTCAGACATTCTCTGCTCCTGGCGGAACTGTCATCTCTGACTTGTCATGGAGCACGTTTAAACTTTTGAAAAGAGACAAATGTTTGTTTGCAGTGCTTTGAATAAAGTTCTTTTTTTTTCTACAACCTCCTGTGTCTCTGTGCAAATCTGTGACCCAAGCGTGACAGGGTGGTGCAGTATCTTCAGCAGGTGTGTCTTCCGCTGAAGGAGTACTAGGAGTAGGCAGTGAGTGTCTGGGTTCGCGGCTGAAGAACATCTTGATAGGCAGTTGCTGGCGCTGTCTTTTCATATGCATGAGGAGGCTTTTGTAGGATATTGCCATCTTTGATCATATCCAAGAGTTTCACCTTATCCTGGATGGTAAGCATCTTCCTCCGGCGTTTAGTTTCATTGTCAGAAGGCTTAGAAAAAGCAGCACATTTAGGAGCCATCATGGGGCTTAGATAAAAGTTCTCAGAAAGCGGATGTGTAGTGATGTAAGCGTGTATGAGAAAAAAATCGCGATAGAGTGAAGCCGTGAAAGTTGAAGCGTGATATAGCGAGGGATCACTGTAATACCAAATACACTCATTCCACTACTAATAACACTACCATTAATTCTACTGCTACTAATACCAGTACTACTCCTACTACAACTAAAACCAACATCACTACTCTTAAAACTACTATTCACATTAAAAAATGCTTATTCTACTACTGTTACTACTACTACTAATACAAGTACTCAAACCGGTACTATTATTATCCTGCCACTACTACTTCTGATAACACTGCAACTAATTCTACTACTACTAATAATAATAACACTACTCATACTAACTAGTACTAATACCAGTACAATTCCTACTACAACTAATACCAATTCCAATATTCATCCTACTACTATTAATACCAAAAATATTCTTTCTACTATTAAACCACCACCACTACTACTACTAACACGATTAAAACTACTATTATTAATACCACTAGCACTACTTCTTTTACTACTGATACCACTACTACTGCTATCATTTATTATATTAAGATCAATAATGCCCTTTGTTACCGATTCTGTTCATAACTTTTATGGACAGAATTTCTAGGCGCAGCCAGGGTGTTGAGGGGGTCCGGTTTGGTGGACTCAGGATTGGGTCACTGCTTTTTGCAGATGATGTTGTCCTGTTTGCTTCATCAGGCCGTGATCTTCAGCTCTCTCTGGATCGGTTCGCAGCTGAGTGTGAAGCGGCTGGGATGGGAATCAGCACCTCCAAATCCGAGACCATGGTCCTCAGCCAGAGAAGGGTAGAGTGCCCTCTCAGGGTTGGTAGCGAGATCCTGCCTCAAGTGGAGGAGTTCAAGTATCTCAGGGCCTTGTTCACGAGTGAGGGAAGAATGGAGCGTGAGATCGACAGGCGGATCAGTGCGGCGTCCGCAGTAATGCGGGCTCTGCATCGGTCTGTTGTGGTGAAAAAGGAGCTGAGCCATAAGGAAAAGCTCTCAATTTACCGGTCGATCTACGTTCCTACCCTCACTTATGGTCATGAGCTATGGGTAGTGACCGAAAGAACGAGATCGCGAATACAAGCGGCTGAAATGAGTTTCCTCCGCAGGGTGTCTGGGCTCTCCCTTAAAGATAGGGTGAGAAGCTCAGTCATCCTGGAGGGGCTCAGAGTAGAGCCGCTGCTCCTCCGCATCGAGAGGAGTCAGATGAGGTGGCTCGGGCATCTGATCAGGATGCCTCCTGGACGCCTCCCTGGTGAGGTGTTCTGGGCACGTCCAACCGGGAGGAGGCCCCGGGGAAGACCCAGGACACGCTGGAGGGACTATGTCTCCCAGCTGGCCTGGCAACGCCTCTGGATTCTCCCGGAAGAGCTAGAAGAAGTGGCCAGGGAGAGGGAAGTCTGGGCATCTCTGCTCAAGCTGGATAAGCGGAAGAGAATGGATGGATGGATGAGATCAATAATACTCATTCTATTATTAATCTACTTCTACCACTATAACTACTACTATTACTAATACCACTTCCACTAATTCTACTACTAATAATATCACTCCTCATACTACTACAACAACAATATTTATTTTTAGAGCACATTTTCATTCAAATGATGTAGTTCAAAGTGCTTTACAAGATGAAAAAAGAAAAAATACAAAAATTTGGCAGTGCTATTTAACAAAGAATAAAGTAAGGTCCGATGGCCAGGGAGGACAGAAAAAAAAACAAAAAAAAAACCTCCAGAGGGCTGGAGAAAAAAAAAAAAAAACAAAATCTGCAGAGGTTTCCCAGGCCATGAGACCACTACTACTACTACTACTACTACCACTAATTCAACTACTACTAGTAAAATCATCACTACTAATGTCACTAAGCCCAGACACTCTGACTCCTTACTCAGTCTCTCATGAACCCCAATCAGAGCCTCTATGGACTCTGCGAAGATCACAGCATCGTCAACAAAGTCAAGATCTGTGAATCTTTCTTCACCAACAGATGCCTGGATGCAGAGCACCATCCAAAAGCAACACAAAACAGTTCAATGGAGGTTCTGACATGTCCATCCTCGAGCCGAGTTTGTGACAAGTTTCAACTTTGTTTGATACTGTCAGTCGTTTGTGAGCCTCTGTTGAGTTCAAGTTTGTCGTAAATAATGGATATCGAGCAACGCATTGACATGAAATTTTGTTTCAAATTGCAAAAAGCTCAGGAAACCCATCAGATGTTAAAATTGGTTTATGGTGACACTGCACCAACAATTACGTCCGTTTACAAGTGGTTTGATCGATTTTGTAATGGATCTGACTCGGTTGAAGACGAGAAAAGATCAGGACGTCCTTCAACATCAATAACCGAGGAAAATGTTGAAACAGTTTCATTCTTCATCGTGACAACGCTCCTTGTCACACATCCCTTCTAGTAACGACAATTTCTGTCGAATCAAAACATTACGCTGTGTCCGCACCCACCTTATTCGCCGAATCTGGCACCGTGCGACTTCTGGCTGTTCCCTAAATTGAAAATGACCATGAAAGGCAGACAATTTTAATCCACTGAGGACATCCAGGCAGCCACGACAGCCCAACTAAAGACACTCTTGAAAGAAAACGTCCAAAGCGGCTTCGCAAAGTGGCAGGAGCATTGGGATAAGTGCATTCAAAGTGGAGGAGGGGAGTATTTTGAGGGGGGCTAGTAGTTGTAAATCTTTTACTACAATAAACGTTTCTTTTTTAAAATTTTTACCACGCTTCTTTTAATTTCACTGGTTTGTTGTCTGGTACAAATCTTGTAATCGATATTTAATCCACTTTTCTACTTACTCATTTCTGATGACAATACATGACTCAATAATCAGTTTCACTAATTGATCAATTAATCCATGTTAATTAAGAAATGAAATTTTCATATGAAGAATAGTTCAAGATTTCACCAATAGATGGCGCTAGTAACGGATAGAAATATTAAAGGAAGTGTTAAAATATTGATTACAAAATTATACTAAAACCCAAGACTAAAAAGTTGAAAATAATCTATATATATAAAATCTCTATGTGCGTCCAGGTGTCCGTGTGTGGGTGTCTTCTGGTGAAGTGCGCATGCGCGGGGCACGGTGCGATGTTACTGTTAAGAGAAAGTTAGAGGTGTTTTACGGAAATACAAACCAGTATTACTGCGAGAGGAAATTAAAGGTACACAATACAGTTACACATATTACAGTCACATACAAGCCACTATTACTGTCAGAGGAGATTAAAGGCATATTACCGATGCGCACGCCTGTATTACCGCCAGAAAAAATTAAAGGTATATTACGGACGTACAAGCCAGCGGACATACAAGACGGTATCCTTCACTAAGGGCGCGCACAAAAAGGTGAGCCTCAAAAGGGCGACCTCAATTGGGCGCAGTGAATAAAGGCGCGCGTAAATAAAGATCTGCACCTGTTGCTTTTCACATATTCCAGAGCCATTTGAACTAAATTATCTACGAACGCCTTTATTCGCCGCGCTCAATTGAGGTCGCCCTTATTGAAAAAAATAAGTCATACATCACTCGTAAAATAAAACTGTGGGCGCTTTTCATCAATCAAAATCTTAGCAGAAGCGCCCACGCTTTTATTTTACGAGTAATGTACGAGAGACTTATTTTTTACTTTTTAGTACACTTTTTATCTTAATATAAGCATGGTTTTTAAAAAGTATTTTTTCATATAGATATTTTTTGATCATACATCATATAACCATTGCTTGTTCACTGCCACCAAACCCACCCAGTAGCGTGTCACCTCTCTTTTTGATGAAATGGCAGTGTCGGCCCTCTTGACTGGACTATACACCCACACAGACCCCCTCAGACGTGTCCCCTTTAGTACGTTTACGTGTGATTCTCTTCACTTAATAAAAGTTCAAGGTGCCCAATGGACCCAGTAAAGATGTCGGCTCCCCAGTTAAGAAGCCGAACACGTTCAGTTCAGCCAGTTCACCATACCCACCTCAGCGTGCCCGCCCACCCATGCCAACCTGGTTGCACTTCCAGCAGACGGGCTGATCCGCCTCATCGAGTGCATCACCCACCCGCGTCTCTTTTGTACCCACTGATTATTATTATTATTATTATTTTTTTCTTTTTAAAAACCTGCAGAGCTCCCCACATGTTGTTAACATTCAAAGCCACCCATGAATTGGCGTGCTGTATTTGTTTTTCCTATGGCATGAGGCACCAGCTTGTGTAAGCAGACAAGATAAAGTGGTCTGTGTTTGTCTGCCGGACCCTTACAGACCGTATAACATCCAGTGGAGGTACAGATGAGGAATGTAAATCTAAGCAGTCACATTCCTCAGGAAATGACCAGACAGGTCCATCTGCAGCCGGGCCGCTGAGCGTGCTGCCGGTGATGGACCACAATTGTGGCGTGAGCTACGCATGGGGCCCATGGACACCAGGCTGCCTTATTAGGTCCCAACAGCTAAGACTCTCTAGATGCCTGTGTGGAAATCCGGTGGGGCCCGTGTAGGTCCTCATCGTTGTATCTCGCTACCCGATTACCAAACATTTGCTGGGTTCAACTAGGCTGTCTGGTTGACCCCCAAGTCTCGATTACATTGGAGCAGAAACTTTTACGGCCCTTCCTGACGCCAACCTCTGTTAGTCACCTTTTATGACATGCAAGAGGGTTGGTGACCTTATTCTAACCCCAGGTCACAAGGGTACCGTCACCATTTAACACTTTGAGACCTAAGACCAACGATAGCTGTCTGGGTTACCCTGGTATATGTTTGACTGTAAAAACAGTGAGAACTGCTCTTGAGATTCTTCATTGAAAATAAAGTTCAAATAGTCTTAGAGGGACACGGTGGAGCAGTGCTTAGTGCATTAGAGCTCCACGGAATGAAATGCCAGCCCGGCCACTGTACGTATGAGGTCTGCCCCATTCAGTCTGCGTCCTTGACAATGTGGCACAATAGTCTGAGCTGCCATCTCACACCTTCAAGGACCTGGGTGCAAATCGCAGCTCAGTCACTTTCCTTGTATCGTGTGAGATTTACTTAACAGATGGCATAGTGGTTAGTGCTGCTACCTCACAAATCCAAGGACCTGGGTTCAAAATCTTGACTAATTTGCTATCAGTTTGCATTTTGTCCTGTAAGATGGTAGGGGTCACTGTTGCCTCTCTAACCCCAACAGACTGATGCTCAGGACACAAATTAAAAGCAATAACACAGCACCACAGCCACAATATTAGAGGCAATAAACACAATAATTCAATTCTCTTTCCTATTTCTTCTCCTCCAAACCTCCCAACAAGCTTGTCCACCTCCACCCGACTCTGGATCGCCTGCTGGGTCTTCAACAGTCCTTTAACTAGTGCCCGACCCGGAAGTGCTTCTGTTCAACTTCCCCCACGTGACTTGCTAGCACTTCCGGGTCAGATGGAGAACTCAAGTTCTTTAATCGGCTCGGAAGTACTTTGGGGCTTCCATCCGCGTGATCCATTAGTACTTCCGGGCTATAAGGGAAGGTATGACTCCCCTTCGACAGCTCCCCCTGGCGGCACCCAACAGGGCTGAGAAACCGAACTCCAAGTCCCAGGATGCCCTGCTATACTCCAGGGAAGCTGCCATCTAGCATTTTAGGGGAAGGCAGTGTTGACAAGTAGCTGCCTTCCCCCATCCTACCATTTTAGGGGCGTCCCGGCCGGGTTGAGCTGCCGGCTTTCTCCCACAGCCCATACTCTCCATATGTTGTGTGTGTGTTTTTTTTTTTCCCCCCAGATGGCACAATGGTAAGACTTGGGTTCAAATTCCAAGCTCTGCTCTTTATTTCCGGATAGCACAGTGCTTAGCACTACTGCCTGAGAGATCCAAAGCCTGCACTGTGGTGTTCATTTTCTGATGGCTGACCGCTTATTGCTACTTCCTTAGAGATAAAAGGACCTGATTACAAATCACGAATTGGGTTTTTCATTTTTTATTTCCAGATGATATAATGGGTTATCACTACTGCCTTACAGATGTTAGCGCACATCATTATGTCCTAAGCTTTGCCATGCATTTCCAGACATTTCGGATTCTGAGATTTTTCTAAGACCAAATATTGACAGATATGTTACTTCTGCAGGGAAAAATTTGAAGGTTGCTGAATCTGAAGGGATACTATTGGGGAAAAGAAAGCTCAGTATGATTTCTGTGTTAAAAGTGTCACATTGTCACGCTTTGAAAGACTTTAAGGCACTCGCAGGTGGGAATGTTTTGATGTGAGCACTTTAAATACCCCTGCATGGAGAGCACTATATAAACTGTCAGAATGAAGAAAGAGTTGGAGATCCACACTGGAGAGTAAAACGCGGAGCAGTCACCACTTTGACTGGGATTGGCTTCAGCGATGTGGACCACCGTCCATTCTGTTTTAAAAAGGAAACACTTCTTTGCTTTTTGTTTTAGATTAACTCCTTTATTTGAATGTTTGAATGCACTTTTTTTAAGAAACTAAATTTAGATTTGCAGTAAATCCTTTTGTTTTTCTGGCTTTATGATTTCTAGAGAACTTAAAACCAAGTGCCTACATAGCAATTTTTTTTCTAGGTCATGGCAAAACTAGCAATTTTAAAAACTAGAAAAGTCAAGGACACTTTCGCAACCGACGCAGTACTGATGTTTAAAGTGACAGTGAGAAGTAGATTAAAATTGAATTTGCGTATAATAAACTCATCAATGATATCAGAATGTTTTAAAGCATCTGGGGTGTCTTGGGGAGGTTGTGTGTTCGGTTGTTGATGGGGAATCGTGTGTGCCCTGGTGATGGGGGATCACCCGATACTCAGATGCTTGGATTAGCTCCATTTATATTCTTAAATATAATGTTTGTTGTAATTTCGGGAGTTGGATAAACGCTGTTATCGAAGTATATTTGCATGTCAAGTGAATATATTGAATTTTTAAGTTTATCTTGTTATTTGACTGAATAAAAATCATTTAAAAAACAGAAAATCTATTATATAGCGCCTTTCACATATCTATCCCTCTATCTAGTATATACTGCCTTTCACAGAACTATCTACCTATTTATTAGATAGTGTCTTTCACATATCCATCTATTATATAGTACCTTTCACATATCTATCCATCTATTATATAGTGCCATTCACATATCTATCCCTGTATCTAGTATATACTGCCTTTCACATAACTATTATTTAGTGTCTTTCACATATCCATCTATTATATAGTCCCTTTCACATCCCTCCATCCAACTATTTATTTATTATATAGTACCTTTCACATATCTTTCCATCTATTATATAGTGCCATTCACATATCTATCCCTCTATCTAGTTTATATTGCCCTTCACAGAACTATCTACCTATTTATTATATAGTGTCTTTCCCATGTCCATCTATTATATAGTGCCATTCACATACAGTGCATCCGGAATGTATTCCAGCGCATCACTTTCTCCACATTTTGTTATGTTACAGCCTTATTCCAAAATGGATTAAATTCATTTTTTTTCCTCAGAATTCTACACACAACACCCCATAATGACAACGTGAAAAAAGTTTACTTGAGGTTTTTGCAAATTTATTAAAAATAAAAAACTGATAAATCCCATGTCCATAAGTATTCACAGCCTTTGCTCAATACTTTGTCGATGCCCCTTTGGCAGCAATTCCAGCCTCAAGTCTTGTTGAATATGATGCCACAAGCTTGGCACACCTATCCTTGGCCAGTTTCGCCCATTCCTCTTTGCAGCACCTCTCAAGCTCCATCAGGTTGGATGGGAAGCGTCGGTGCACAGCCATTTTAAGATCTCTCCAGAGATGTTCAATCGGATTCAGGTCTGGGCTCTGGCTGGGCCACTCAAGGACATTCACAGAGTTGTCCTGAAGCCACTCCTTTGATATCTTGGCTGTGTGCTTAGGGTCGTTGTCCTGCTGAAAGATGAACCGTCGCCCCAGTCTGAGGTCAAGAGCGCTCTGGAGCAGGTTTTCATCCACGATGTCTCTGTACATTGCTGTAGTCATCTTTCCCTTTATCCTGACTAGTCTCCCATCCCCACAGCATGATGCTGACACCACCATGCTTCACTGTAGGGATGGTGCCAGGTTTCCTCCAAACGTGACGCCTGGCATTCACACCAAAGAGTTCAATCTTTGTCTCATTAGACCAGAGAATTTTCTTTCTCATGGTCTGAGAGTCCTTCAGGTGCCTTTTGGCAAACTCCAGGCGGGCTGCCATGTGCCTTTTACTAAGGAGTGGCTTCCGTCTGGCCACTCTACCATATAGGCCTGATCGGTGGATTGCTGCAGAGATGGCTGTCCTTCTGGAAGGTTCTCCTCTCTCCACAGAGGACCTCTGGAGCTCTGACAGAGTGATCATCAGGTTCTTGGTCACCTCCCTGACTAAGGCCCTTCTCCCCCGATCCCTCAGTTTAGATGGCCGGCCAGCTCTAGGAAGAGTCCTGGTGGTTTTGAACTTCTTCCACTTACAGATGATGGAGGCCACTGTGCTCATTGGGACCTTCAAAACAGAAGAAATTTTTCTGTAATCTTCCCCAGATTTGTGCCTCGAGACAATCCTGTCTCGGAGGTCTACAGACAATTCCTTTGACTTCATGCTTGGTTTGTACTCTGACATGAACTGTCAATTGTGGGACCTTATATAGACAGGTGTGTGCCTTTCTAAATCAGGTCCAGTCAACTGAATTTACCACAGGTGGACTCCAATGAAGCTGCAGAAACATCTCAAGGATGATCAGGGGAAACAGGATGCACCTGAGCTCAATTTGGAGCTTCATGGCAAAGGCTGTGAATACTTATGTACATGTGCTTTCTCAATTTTTTAATTTTTAATACATTTGCAAAAATCAAGTAAACTTTCTTCACGTTGTCATTATGGGGTGTTGTGTGTAGAATTCCGAGGAAAAAAATGAATTTAATCCATTTTGGAATAAGGCTGTAACATAACAAAATGTGGAGAAAGTGATACGCTGTGAATACTTTTCGGATGAACTGTATCTATCCCTCTATCTAGTTTAATTTAGTGTCTTTCACATATCCATCTATTATATAGTGCCTTTCACATATCTATTATACAGTATAGTGTGTTACACATAGCAGTCCTTCCAACTATTTATCTATTATATAGTGCCTTTCACATATCTACTCATCTGTTATATAGTGCCTTGAACATAACTGTCACTTATTATATAGTGTCTTTCATGTATCTATCCATCTTTCTGTTGTACAGTGCCTTTCACGTAGCCATCACATAGTACCTTTCTCATATCTGTCTGCCTATCTGTTTTAGAAAGAAAGGGTCTCCATTAAGGCGCTGTATAAAATAACTGACCAAGCAACTGATCTGCACCTTTTTATTTGTGGCAGTTCCTGGGTGCGCATTTGCCATATTCAATTCCTTTCAATCCAGTTTCTTTTGGAATTGCGCTCTTCAGCGAGTTTACATACAGAGTGCTGCGAGATGTTCTCATCCGTTTTATATGCACAATCTCTTCCGCATTTCATGTCAGGCAGCTGCTGCACTTCCAGTGCTGATCTCAAAATGGACCAGCTGTGGCGTTTTTCACCCGATCGCTTCAAGATGTGCCCAGATTTACAGTAAAGGATAAATAAATACAAAAAAATATATATAAAAACATTTTAAAGTACCTTCCTTTTAAAGATCCCAGAGTACAGTGGGAAAAGGATTTCTCACTCAATATATCAGAAACGGAGTGGAAGGTAGCCGTGCAGAGAATTCACTCGCGCTCCACATGTGCAAAACATTCAATTATTCAACTCAAAATCTTTCATCGAGCACATCTGTCTCGCTTAAAATTGTCCAAAATGTTTCCAGGGCAAAAGCCAACCTGTGAACGTTGCACTCGAGCTCCAGCCTTACTAGATCACGTTTTGAGCAGCGTGTACCAAATTAACATCATTCTGGACCAAAATCTTTAAACGCCTATCAGACAGCCTTGGTGTCACAATCCCTCCTGATCCATGAACAGCTGTGTTTCGTGATCTTCCAGGTGGGCTTAAAGTGGAGAAGGACAAACAAACTGTGATTGCCTTTACTTCACTATTGGCATGTAGACTTATTTTGCTCAACTGGAAGAATCCTAACCCACCTCTTTGAAGTCAGTGGGTAACTGATGTTATATACTATTTGAAATTGGAAAAAAATCAAATTCTCATTTAGAGGATCTGCACAAAACTTTTTTTTAAAAAACCTGACAGGACCTAATCAATAATATTTTACAATAAGCAATTATATTAGGGGAAAAGACTCCTTTATCTCTTTACTACTCTCAATGGTTTTACTCTGGGCTGTGGGCCTTCCTCTCTTTCTCATGGATGGGAGTTGATTTGAATTTAGTTTTGTTAAGTTTGATTTGATTGTATGGAATGCTATATGCTTTTAGTAAATTCAATAATTTAAAAAAAGACGTAAGTTACATTATTCAAACTTTGTGCCAAATATCAGGAGCTGAAAAGGAGAAGGGCTTCAAGTGATATGTTTCAAGCTACCGCCACAAATATGAACGTTAGATCCGGACGTATTATAAACTTGTGTCTAATATGAACTTACTTGGGACAAATATATGATTACATTAGGCTTCCTTTTTAAAAAATAAAATATCAATAATTAATCATTAAACTTTATTCAGGGACATCCTGGTGAGGAAGGCAAGCTCTATTGTAGGCACGGAGCTGGACAGTTTGACATCTGTGGCAGAGCGACGGGCGCTGAGCAGACTCCTGTCAATCATGGAGAATCCACTGCATCCACTGAACAGGATCATCTCCAGACAGAGGAGCAGCTTCAGCGACAGACTGCTGTCACCGTCCTGCTCCACTGACAGACTGAGGAGATCGTTCCTCCACAACACTATGCGACTCTTCAATTCCACCAGGGGGGGTAAACGTTAACATTATACAGTGGAACCTCGGTTCATGAACGTCTCGGAACACGTACAAATCAGTTTACGACCAAAAAGTTTGCCAAACTTTTGCATCTGTTCACGACCACACACTCGGTACACGAACAAGCCAGTTTCACTTTCGGTTTGTGCGTGCCGATGATTTCTGCACGTGTTGCATTGTTCTCAGTCAGACGTGCGTGCTTTACCTGTGAACTCTTTGTGCTCTATTTCGTTTCCCTTCCGGTTCGTATGCGCCGATTACTGTATTTAAGCATGTGTTCAGCCTCTCCCTGTTCATTGTTCTCAGTCAGACATGCGTGCTTTACCTGTGAACTCTTTGCGCTCTACAGTATTTTTCGTGTGCTTTTGCAGTTAACCATGGCTTCTAAGCAAGTGAAGAGTGGCGAGAAGAAAGTTTTGAAGAAAATTGAAATCGAAGTAAAGAAAGAAATTATTGAAAAGTATGAGTGTGGCGTTCGTGTTACTGATCTTGCCACTGAGTACAAGAAGTCAAAATCTACGATTTCGACTATTCTAAAGCAGAAAGAGTCTATTAAAGCAGCTGATGTTACAAAAGGAGTTACAGCGTTAACCAGGCAGAGGCCTCAAGTGCTGGAAGAGGTAGAAAAACTGTTGCTAGTGTGGCTGAATGAGAAGCAACTTGCAGGGGACAGCGTAAGCGAGGCGATGTTATGCGAGAAAGCCAGGAAGATTCATCATTTTAATATCGTTCACTGCATCGGCCTCATTGATAAAGCCTGGGAAGATGTCACACACCGCACCTTGATCTCGGCCTGGAAGAAACTTTGGCCTGAATGCGTTCCAGAACAAGTTTTAGAAAGCTTTCAGCCTCATCCTGTTGTGGATGAGATTGTGTCCATGGGCAAGAGCATGGGTCTTGAAGTGGACAATGAGGACATCGAAGAGCTGGTCCTGGATCACAAGGAGGAGCTGATGACGGAGGACCTCGCTGAACTCCAGCAGGAGCAGCTTAGGTTGCTCACCGAGGTGCAGTCCTCTGGGGAAGAAGAGGAAAGGGCGGTTATAAAAAGTGATGCGATAAAAGCCATCATGGAAAAATGGAATGAGTGCCAGGATTTTTTCGAAAAGAACCACCCTGACAAAGCGGTTACGAACAGAGTAATAAACATGATGAACGACAATGTCGTCTCGCATTTCTGAAAAAATTTAATGCGTAGGAAAAGGTAAGTCACATTAGACCGCTATTTCGTGAAGTCTGATCCACATGTCTAAACAGCTAAAAACACAAGAAATCACAAGAGAGAAAACACCTGAAGGAGAACATCCCTCCATCGCACAGAGGGACTCTCCCTTAAAACTGCAACCTCCTCTCCACTCAGTTCCTCCTCACTTCCTTCATGTCAGAACAAGACTCACGCAAGGTGAGTTTTCTTGGTGGTTTATGGTTAGTTTTGGTATTACGGATTTTTCAAATGTTCATTTTTCAGTTCGTAGCGTGAATTGCTGCAATGTTACTTTTCTTGGTTGTTTATTACATTTCTATTAAATTTTCAAATGTTCATTTTTTTCCCTGTGCTTAAAACTCATTAAAAAAAAAAGTTTACACAGCGATCAGGTCGTAAGGCTATTAGCGTGAACTCCTGCAATGTTACTTTCTTGGTTGCTTATGGTTGGCTTTTAAATAAAGTTCGGATTTGTTCAAATGTTCCTTTTTTTCCCTGTGCTTAAAACTCATTAAAAAAATAATAATAAATTGTTTACCGCGATCGGGTCATAAGGCTACAGTATAGCGCGAACTCTTGCTTTGTTAGTTTTCTCTGTTGTTCAAGGTTTTCTCAGTGTTATTCAATGTTTTTACATTTAGTTTACTATTACGATGTGCATTCTATGGTATAACTAACTATATTTGTGCTTAAAAATCTTAAAAAAAAAATATATTTACATGCAGTACGTACGGTCTGGAATGGATTAATTGTATTTACATACAGTCGACCCTTGATATACGACCGGCCTGACATGCAAACAACTTGATTTACGACCAAAATTTTTGTTTTGAATTACGACCAACGTCTTGCATTACGACCCGAATGCGGTCATGTGTATCCGCTTGCGCGATTGTAAACAAACAGCCGAGAGCGTTTGTAAGCGTCAGTCGGAGCCCAGATACGTGTGTTTGTGGACGTAATTTTGGTTAGTGCAGTGATTTATATAATTTTTTTCGATAATTGCTAAGGAAGGAAGAGAAGGTAACAAAGGTAAAGAAAGCGATCACAATTGAAACGAAGAAGGAAATTGTGCGGAAATATGAGAGTGGTGTTCATGTGACCGATCTCGGTAATATGTACAGCATGTCGAAATCCACCATCTCGACAATTTTACAAAGAAAAGATTTGTATAAGGAAAATAATAACCACCAAACAATAACCACCTTCCATTTCATTCTCCTCCTCCTCCCTTCCTGCAGCCCAAAGATGTCAAATTAAATGGTGAGTACAGTATGAAATTGTTGTTTCTGGTAGGCTAGGCACTTTTTATAACTTTTTGGTTAGTACATTAGAAAAATTATTGGTGTTTTGGTAAATTATGCACATTATACAACCCTTTTTTATTATGAAAAGGTTAAGTAAGTGGGACGTTCGGAACGCATTATGGGTATTTCCATTATTTCTTATGGGAAAAATAGTCTTGACTTACAACCAACTTGAGTTACAACCAGCCCTCGCGAACGAATTGAGTTCTTAAGTCAAGGGTCCACATGCTGTACATATTAGCGAGATCAGTCACACGAACACCACTCTCATATTTCCGCCCAATTTCCTTCTTCGTTTCGATTGTGATTGCTTTCTTTACCTTCGTTACCTTCTCTTCCTTCCTTAGCAATTATTGGAAAAAATTATATAAATCACTGCACTGACCGAAATTATGTCCACAGACACATGTATCTGGGCTCCAACTGACGCTTACAAACTCTCTCGGGCTGTTCGTTTACAATCACGCAAGCGGATACACGTGACCGCATTCGGGTCGTAACACAAGATGTTGGTCGTAAATCAAAACAAAAATTTTGGTCGTCAATCAAGTTGTTTGCATGTCAGGCCGGTCGTATATCAAGGGTCGACTGTATGTATGTAAATACAATTAATCCATTCCAGACCGTATAAACTGTATGTAAATATATTTTTTTTAAGACTTTTAAGCATAATAATAGTTAATAACACTATAGAATGCACATCCTAGGGGGGAAATCACTTCGGTTCACGACCAAATCGGGTTACAACCAGAGTTTTGGAACGAATTATGGTCATGAACAGAGATTCCACTGTACAAAGTAATTGTTATACCTGCACTTTTATCACTCTTTAATTTAATATTGTTTCCTTATCAGTATGCTGCTGCTGGAGTATGTGAATTTCCCCTTGGGATTAATAAAGTATCTATCAATCTGAATATGTATGTAAGCTTAACACTGCGACTACGCAGGACAAGTTACTTCAGCCAGGAATGAGTCAGTAAAAGAGCGCGCGGGCATTAACATCATCAATAGCGGGAGCGCCTATAAAAACGGCTGCTCCGCTCAGTCGCACGCGCATTTCCAACTTGTGCGTCAAAAGGCAAGCAGCCCTTATAAGGATAGGGAGTCACCCGTAAAGAGCAGAGAATCCATTCATTGTGGCGCTCAGCGCCAACACATAATAACACAAGTCCGTCGGACATCTTACCTTGTAGAAAGGCGAGTGCCTCTGTCGGAGACAGCAGAACGGTGCATGCCAAACCGCTGCTTCACTGTCAGGGTCTCAATTTGTTTCCTCAGCTGGAGGCTCATCTCTCCGAGAAACGGGTTTTCATCAACTGCTGGATCCGAAGCCAAAACGTAGTCGTCCCCCTCCTTCTCTTCCGATGAGCGCTTCCTCCTCGCCCAAAGTTCCCTGTTTTGAAAGTGGAGCGAAGAAATTTTTCGACTCAAACAACTCAGAAACAGTTCCCTTCTTCAACTGTCGCCCCCCTGTCTCAGACCGTGGGTCGCGAAAAATTATTATTTTTTTCTTTTTTTAAACGTGGTTAACAAACTTTGGTATGGCGACCCATCATAAAGCTCTCACTCTGGATAGCGACGATCCATTTAGATCAGGTTTCTGCAGCGGAGGGAAATGTACGAAAACTGAGTACCTTGTTGTACTTTTTGTAAGCTCGACATAAAGGGACACAACGGTGTTCAGCTGTAGGGCTCTCTGTACACTGACACTTAAAACTTCTTTTTCGTGGACATTGTCGCCATTAAATACAAATCAAAGCCGCGGAAGTGATTGGGCGAGCTGAGACTTCACCGGAAGTGCGTAGGCAGTGCCGTGTGCAGATCGCCTATCGCCAGTATTAATGTGCTTTGTAAAAGGTGTACAGTAATCCCTCGCTATATCGCGCTTCGCCTTTCGCGGCTTCACTCCATCGCGGATTTTATATGTAAGCATATTTAAATATATATCGCGGATTTTTCGCTGCTTCGCGGGTTTCTGCGGACAATAGGTCTTTTAATTTCTGGCACATGCTTCCTCAGTTGGTTTGCCCAGTTGATTTCATACAAGGGACGCTATTGGCAGATGGCTGAGAAGCTACCCAACTTACTTTTCTTTCTCTCTCTCTTGCGCTGACTATCTGTGATCCTGACGTAGGGGGTGTGAGCAGGGGGGCTGTTCGCACACCTAGACGATACGGACGCTCGTCTAAAAATGCTGAAAGATTATCTTCACGTTGCTACCTTCTGTGTGCAGCTTTTAAGTATGCTGCACGGTGCTTCGCATACTTAAAAGCCAAACAGCCCTATTGATTTGTTTGCTTTCCTCTCTCTTTCTGACAGCCTGTGCTCCTGACACGCACTCCTTTGAAGAGGAAGATATGTTTGCATTCTTTTAATTGTGAGACAGAACGGTCATCTCTGTCTTGTCATGGAGCACAGTTTAAACTTTTGAAAAAGAGACAAATGTTTGTTTGCAGTGTTTGAATAACGTTCCTGTCTCTCTACAACCTCCTGTGTTTCTGCGCAAATCTGTGACCCAAGCATGACAATATAAAAATAACCATATAAACATATGGTTTCTACTTCGCGGATTTTCTTATTTTGCGGGTGGCTCTGGAACGCAACCCCCGCGATGGAGGAGGGATTACTGTACTTGCATTTTATAATGATTAAATGCGGAATTAGTACACATGAAGACGCAGTTATGTTTAAATATACGGAAAACAAAGTAGAAACTGATTAACATATGTACACTGCATACTGTATATAACGCTGCTAAATGATTGCGCTTTACAGCTTTATTCATGTGCCAAGCGTTAGGACGGTGTTCACTTCAGAAAGACGCTATATAAAATAAAGTATATATAGTTTGCGTTTAAAGGCACACTGTCTCCCCCAGGCTAGCTTTAAACACGCAGTCCTAACATTAAAATTCAAGTATTTCATTCCCATCCCGGTTCTTTTTCCTTTTTTTTTTTACTCTGACGCACTATTGGTAGCACCAATTACCCAGACGGGGCTCTTTTTTTAAATTTCTTTTTCTTTTTTTTTTCGAATATTTTTACAATGGTTTCAAACAGTAAACAAGCTCAATTTGTAAATATTTTGTGGGACAGAATGTAAATCAGGACTCTGCCCGAGTAAGTTTATTTCCAGCTAATTGCAAAGATGCAGCATTGTGTTTAGTCATTTCTGTCTGCTGCTCTTCTGCGTTCCAGATGCTGATAGCGCAGCGAGACCACCAAGGTCTTCCCTTCAAGAAAGACGGCTGTAATTACTGGAGATGTATAATAAGTCTGATAAAGAGCTTCCTACTGCATGCAATCCTTCATGCTAGCTGACAGTTTGAGTTGCTGCTGTCCTGGTGGATCCAGAGGGAAGCCGCCGATCGCACGGCCGTGTTATCAGATTTCAGGACCCGGGAGAATGGTGGGCTTTTAATGTCTGCAGCTGGTGACAACAAAAAAAGCCAGCCATGTGTTTTGAGTTAAACCGAGATGATCTTTAAAAAGATTTTTTTTTTTGAAGGGGTAATGCTTAATACCTTGAGCGATTAAAGTTTGGAAGAAAGGTGGCCTCACAGTACGGTATGGTTTTGTTTAAGACGTGAAGTGGGCTGCTGTATTACATGCTTAAAGTAGGTGGGGAGCCACCCCCCCAAAAAAATCCAGACTATTGCTTTCACAAAGCGGTTTCTTGTTTGGATGATTTAAAAAAAAAAAGAAGAAGATTTCTGCCCGTTATGCAGGGTGGTGTGGAAGACCAGCAGGTTTCTGTTCATATTTTTAATATTTTCAATTCTCCTTAGTGTGATCCCACCTTTGCTTTAACGTTAACCCCTTGGTCCTCATCCTGCCTTCGACACAGTCGGCCACCTGAACCTCCTTGTCACCCTCTTTGACCTTAGCGTTACAGCTCTCAGGTGGTGTGACTCCAAAATATTTGACGCATCCTACTGTATGGTATGTCAAGGGGGCACAAGGAGAGCATAGGGGGTGACCCAAGGACTGGTGCTGATCCTTGTACTCCACCTCACAAGGCCACATCATCCAGTCCCAAAGTTTCTAATTTAGATAGATAAATAGATATGTAAGACACTGTAAAGTTATGTTGTTATGTTGTCTGTTTCTTTTTTTTTTCAAAATTCACTGTCTTAATCTTCTTTATTTATTTATCTGGTTTGTACAATGCTATATACTGTATACGCTGCCTACTTTATTATATTCTGTAAGGGCCTTGAGCATTGGAAAGGCGCTATATAAATAAAATGTATTATTATTATTTATTATTATTATTAAGACACTGTATAATACATATATAGTGCCTTTCACATATCAATCTAATACATAGTGTGAAAGGCACTATATAAAAAATAGATATGTGAAAGGCACTACATGATAGATAGATAGACAGATGGAAGGCACTATATAATACATACAGTAGATATGTGAAAGACACTACATTATAGATAGATAGTGTGGCGGATGGCTGGGGATCCTGCCCAGCTGGGACACCTGGAAAGACCGGGAGAGAGACAATACCTCCCCTGGACCATGAGTGGGCAGCCGCCCTGGTCTACATGGGGGCCAATGGATCAGAGCTTGAAAGCTCATCCCTATTGGGGCCTGTGGCCACCTCCAGGGGGTGCCCAGACAATTATGGAGCCCTGAACGGCAGCACTTCCGCCACACCAGGAAGTGTTGGTGGAAGATCACCAGCACATCTGGGTGAAGTATAGAAGAGGCCGCCTCACTCGATTCGGAGAGCCGGAGTTGGGAGGCAGAGGATGGAGCTTGCAACGGGAGGACTGGAGGCAGCAGAACAGAAAGGGAAAGAGAAAGGACTGAATTGACGGTGATTTGAGCACTGTATTGTCTGTTCATTGTGTGCTGAATAAGTAAAGCGTGTGTGTTTGGGACATTTGGCGTCCGTGTCTGTTTGTGTCCGGGTCTGATCTTCCACAATAGATAGATAAACAGATGGAAGGCACTATATAATAAATAGATATGTGAAAGGCACTACATGATAGATAGATAGATATGAAAGGTGCTATATAATAGATAGATAGATAGATAGATAAATAGATCTGAAAGTCACTATAGAATAGATAGATTTGTGAAAGGCACTATATAATAGATTTGTGAAAGGCACTACACGATAGATAGATAGATAGATAGATAGATAGATAGATAGATAGATAGATAGATAGATAGATAGATCGATCTGAAAGGTACTATAAGATAGATAGATAGATAGATAGATAGATAGATATGAAAGGTGCTATATAATAGATAGCTAAATAGATCTGAAAGGCACTATAGAATAGATAGATTTGTGAAAGGCACTATATAATAGATTTGTGAAAGGCACTACATAATAGATAGATAGATAGATCTGAAAGGCACTATAAGATAGATAGATAGATATGAAAGGTGCTATATAATAGATAGATAGATAAATAGATCTGAAAGGCACTATATAATAGATAGATTTGTGAAAGGCACTACATGATAGATAGATAGATAGATAGATAGATAGATAGATAGATAGATAGATAGATAGATAGATAGATAGATAGATAGATATGAAAGGTCAGACCACCAACTACCCCCCACTCCTCCCCTCCTGTGGGCTTCAATGAGATTAGTACTCCAACTATCAGCCATTTTTATTTCCAGACATTGTTCTTCCTTTTAAAAATCTGTTTTTTTTTAGGTTATAGTTTCAGTCTTGTGTGTCATCTGTTGGAATGAAAAATGTAATGCAGAGTATTAGCACACGCGACTTACACCTCAGAATGTGGCTTTTGCGCAGGTATATCATGAGTGGGGCGGCACAGTGGCACAGTGGGTAGCGCTGCTGCCTCGCAGTTGGGAGATCTGGGGACCTGGGTTCAATTCCCAGGTCCTCCCTGCGTGGAGTTTGCATGTTCTCCCCGTGTCTGCGTGAGTTTCCTCCGTGCGCTCCAGTTTCCTCCCACAGTCCAAAGACATGCAGGTTAGGTGGATTGGCGATTCCAAATTGGCTCTAGTGTGTGCTTGGTGTGTGGGTGTGTTTGTGTGTGTCCTGCGGTGGGTTGGCACCCTGCCCAGGATTGTTTCCTGCCTTGTGCCCTGTGTTGGCTGGGATTGGCTCCAGCAGACCCCCGTGACCCTGTGTTTGGATTCAGCGGGTTGGAAAATGGATGGATGGATATCATGAGTGACATCATAGGATCCGTGACCTGCAGTTCCACTCTGTTTAGTTCATTTTAATAAGATTACACTTACAGTAAGTGCCAGAGCAATTGTGCCAGCTATTTACATTATAATGTTGTGTGGATCGGAGAAATTCGCCAAAACGTTTTTTCACAAGGAATATTCTGGGTTCACTGGTTACTTTTTTCGCTAAATGTTTCCCTGACAATTCGAAGTGCAGCTGACTTACACTAATTTGCTTTCCCAGTGCCGCATGATCATCAAGTGTCCCAGAGCTTCTAAGTCAGGTAAATACAGGGGAGAGTCCAGAGGCTTTGGAAAACATCTTGCATCACCCCAGTCCCAAAGGTATCACGTCCTAGTGAGCTGAATGACTTCCGGCCTGTCGCTCTGACATCACATGTGATGAAGACCATGGAGCGGCTGCTGCTTCACCACCTGAGGCCACAGGTCCGCCACGCCCTCGACCCTCTGCAGTTCGCATACCAGGAGAAGGTGGGAGCGGAGGATGCCATCATCTATATGCTACACCGATCCCTCTCCCACTTGGACAGAGGCAGTGGTGCTGTAAGAATAATGTTTCTGGACTTCTCTAGCGCCTTCAACACCATCCAACCTCTGCTCCGTAGGGACAAGCTGACAGAGATGGGAGTAGATTCATACCTGGTGGCATGGATCGTGGACTATCTTACAGACAGACCTCAGTATGTGCGTCTCGGGAACTGCAGGTCTGACATTGTGGTCAGCAGCACAGGAGCGCCGCAGGGGACTGTACTTTCTCCGGTCCTGTTCAGCCTATATACATCAGACTTCCAGTACAACTTGGAGTCCTGCCAC
The DNA here is from genome assembly GCF_900747795.2 of Erpetoichthys calabaricus. NCBI lineage: Eukaryota > Metazoa > Chordata > Cladistia > Polypteriformes > Polypteridae > Erpetoichthys > Erpetoichthys calabaricus. Next base: position 246,048,697 of record NC_041398.2, on the reverse strand, counting down.
ATGCAAAGGTTTGCTGACTACACTGCTATCGTTGGCTGTATCAGGAATGGGCAGGAGGAGGAGTATAGGAACCTAATCAAGGACTTTATTAAATGGTGCGACTCAAACCACCTACAACTGAACACCAGCAAAACCAAGGAGCTGGTGGTGGATTTTAGGAGGACCAGGCCCCTCATGGACCCCGTGATCATCAAAGGTGACTGTGTGCAGAGGGTGTAGACCTATAAATACCAGAGAGTGCAGCTGGATGATAAACTGGACTGGACTGCCAATACTGATGCTCTGTGCAAGAGAGGACAGAGCCGACTATACTTTCTTAGAAGGCTGGCATCCTTCTATCTATCTATCTATCTATCTATCTATCTATCTATCTATCTATCTATCTATCTATCTATCTATCTATCTATCTATCTATCTATCTATCTATCTATCTATCTATCTATCTATCTAAGTCCCAACAGCACCTCCAACAATGCCCACTAGAGGGGGAAATTGTGTAAAAAAAAAAATCCCGGCTAGAAACAAAAGGGGCCATATAGAATCTTTATAAAATAAAATTTACTCTTCACACAAATGCTCTGGATGTACATGATGCTCTGTAGAGCACACAAGGCAAAAAGGTGTTGCCAGCAAGGGCAACGAAAAGAAAACGAGTCCCAAAACAGAATCCAAGGCAAAGTCAAACAACAGAGCACAATGGTCAGAGATCCTAACAAAATCACAAAGCATATCAGAACACAAGAGAGCTCACCACCCCCTAGCACACTCTAAATGAAGACCCTCTGGATTTATAGGGTAGTGGGCAGTTCCTAGTGGTGATTGGCAGGGGGAACCACCTCTTGGGAACCGCCCACAAAACACAGGAAACCTAACAAAGGCAGCTTCTATACATAGTGTGGATGTCTGAGAAGGAGAACAGGCAAGGACAATCCCACTGCTGACACCTGCTGTGCCACCATTCTGACCTTTGACCAGCAGTAAAATATCTAAATATTATCACAAAATCGACAAAAAAAACCCACAAAAAAAGTTTGGGGCAGCCACCCATATAAAATTTTTCTGGATACAAAATAGCAAAGAGTTGTGTATATGTTTGAGTCCAGAACAGAACTAACTTGATATGAACAAAATGGCGGTTTTAAAGACAAGTACAGGAAGTGATGAATGGACCGGAACCAGAAGTGATGTCAATAGAGGTGGGACTAAAAGTGACATCATCAAAGTGGCCGGAACTGGAAGTGACATCATCCGGGCCAGGTAAGATTTCTTACCTGGACTAGAGGCCAGATGGCCTGGCCGGTTGGATGAAGAACCCACTTTGTTCCTGGCCAGAATAATATGATGATTGGACCAGCAGAGGTTGGGAGCAGTTCCGTGTCCTATATGGCAGGTGCCAGTGGTCTTCTTGTGTCTACCCAATTGTGACACCTGCAGGGGTGCTTGGGAGTTGGAGTCTGGAATTGCAAACCCGTTTGGGGCTCTCTGGGTGCTGTTAGTGGGCGCTGTTGGGGGAAGTCCTCCCTACTTTCCATACAACCCAGAAGTGCTTTCAAGTGGATTCCTGGAAAAGGAGTGAGGAGTCAGAGATGAGAGGCAGAGGGTGACACTCTTGGAGGAAGAAGGAGGAAGAAACTGGTTGATTTGTTTATAGTTTGACTGATCTTTGAAAGGATGATTATTGTAAGGGTGCTTTGGGTGAGTCAGTATCTTTTATTTTATTCCAGTATTATGTTGGGCATTGCTGTGTCTTAGGCTTGGAGCTCAATGATGCCCCCTGGTGGTTACAATGGACTAAATCAAAAATAAAGAGTGATGCACATAATGAACATAAAGAAAAAAAATCAAGAATGATCAAAAGACACAAAACGTGAACTTGAACTGATAGCAATGCTTTGTGAGTGTGGACATCACTGAGCTGTAGCAGCCATTTTGGATGGGTATGTCACTGCCTGATCTACACTAACAACCCCAATTTGCGCCACATATGTGCAGAACTTTCACGCATGCGTACTGCCAGTGTAATCCGCCTCACGCAAGAGACTGAGTGAGGAGTCTGAGTGCCTGGGCTTGTGAGGGTCTTGATAAAAACCAAGAGCCAGACCTTTAATGACTTCTTGGTCATAGCCATCAGCAGTGTGTCTGTCTGTGGAGAGAGTGTCAACCTCGTCATTGGGAGGTTTACTTACCTTGGTGGTGACATTCATGTCTCTGGTGACTCTTCCTATGAAGTCAGTAGACAGATTGGGAGAGTATGGGGTGGTCATGAGGTCTCTGGAAAGGGGTGAGTGGCACTCCTGATATCTCTGCAAAAGGACGAAGGTCCAAATCTTTAGAGTCCTGGTGCTCCCTGTTTGCAAGACATGAATGCTATCCAGTGACCTGAGACCTTTGAAGGATCCTTGGGTAACGCTGGTTTGACTTTGTGTTGTTCAAAAAGACGCCTTCTTCTGGGAGGCCAGCCTTCTAATGTCATGTGGACCAGAAGGGGCGGGGCTATATGCCCTGTAACAAAGGCGCTATATAGGCGCCTGACTCGACACAGATAGACACAGAGGCACGTACCAAATACAACCAGACTTTATTATTTTCTTCACCCGTGGGCGCACGTCTTCCCCGTGACCCACAGGCAATACACAGTCCACAAGCACTATTCCACAACACAACACAATCCTCTCTCCTTTACCACCACTCCTCCTCAGGCTTAGTCCTCCTCCTCCCGACTCTGGCTCTCTGAGTGGTGTTGGCTGGCCCTTTTTATAGCCCACCCGGAAGCATTCCAGGTGCTTGACCACCTGGTCCTAATTGCACTTCTGGGTGGGGCTGAAGATTCGTCCAGCTGGGCTGCTGACGCCATGCAGCTCCCCCTAGTGGCCAACCGAGCCCCCAACCAGGCTGTGGAGGACTCCATCTCCCATGGAGCCATGCAACAGGTTGGGGGATCACCGTCCGCCAGGGAGGCTGCCACCATGCGTCCCGGGGGAAGTATTGAGCTGCCCTTGGTTGCTCTCCCGGAACAGATGCAGAAGGGGCGTCCCTGCCGGGCATGGGACCCGGCTGTCCGCCACAGCCCTAAATGGGAGGTTTCTCTGTGCTGTGGGTAGAGAAGGAAAAATACATTTTAGCGACAGTGCCACCCCTTCCCTTGTCCTGGTGGGTTATTACATATCTCAAAGCTCAAATGAGCCCGGGAGGAGATCCTCAGATGCACATGCATGACATGGTAAACCCCCCACCCTCAACAGAAAAACTAAATACCCCGAAATCTCAAAAATGAATTGACAGATATGATTGAAATTTGTTGACGTTGTAGAAAAAGAAACAAAATTAGCTCATGAGTTTTTAAATTTGTTGATATTTGTCGTTAATCATGCTCTAGCGCAGTGGTCGTTAAACTGTTTTTCCTTGTAACCTAATTTTGCCTATCATGTGTTTTCGTGAAGAACAAGTGTACTGGTGCTGATATTTAAGAATAAGGGGGATGTGCAGGACTGCAGTAACTACAGGGGGATAAAATTGATGAGCCACAGCATGAAGTTATGGGAAAGAGTAATGGAAGCTCAGTTAAGAAGTGAGGTGATGATTAGTGAGCAGCAGTTTAGTTTCATGCCAAGAAAGAGCACCTCAGATGTGATGTTTGCTCAGAGGATATTGATAGAGAAGTTTAGAGAAGGTCAGAAGGAGTTGCATTGAGTCTTTGTGGACCTGGAGAAAACTTATTAAGGGTGCCTGAGAGGAGCTGTGGTATTGTATGAGGAAGTCGGGAGTGGCAGAGTAGTACATAAGAGTGGTTCAGGATATGTATGAGGGAAGTGTGACAATGGTGAGGTCTGCGGTAGGAGCGACGAAGGGGGGATTACATCAGGGATCGGCTCTGAGCCCTTTCTTATTTGTAATGGTGATGGACAGGTTGACAGATGAGATTAGACAGGAGTCCCCGTGGACTGTGATGTCTGCTGATGACATTGTGATCTGTAGTGAGAGTAGGGAGCAGGTTGAGGAGACCCTGGAGAGGTGGAGATATGAGGAAGAGAGGAGAGGAATGAAGGTCAGTAGGACCACCAAGACAGAATACATGTGTGTGAATGAGAGGGAGGTCAGTGGAATGGTGAGGATGAGGGGAGTAGAGTTGGCGAAGATGGATGAGTTTAAATACTTGGGATCAACAGTACAGAGTAATGGAGAGTGTGGATGAGAGGTGAAAAAGAGAGTGCAGGCAGGGTGGAGTGGGTGGAGAAGAGTGTCAGGAGTGATTTGTGACAGACGGGTATCAGCAAGAGTGAAAGGGAAGGTCTACAGGATGGTAGTGAGACCAGCTGTGTTATATGGGCTGGACACGGCGGCACAGGAGGTTATGTGAGCTGAAGGTGGCAGAGTTAAAGATGTTAAGATTTGCATTGGGTGTGATGAGGATGGACAGGATTAGAAATGAGGACATCAGAGGGTCAGCTCAAGTTGGACGGTTGGGAGACAAAGTCAGAAAGGCGAGATGGCTTTGGTATATTGGGAAAAGGATGCTAAGGATAGAGCTGCCGGGCAAGAGAAAAAGAGTAAGGCCTAAGAGAAGGATTATGGATGTGGTGAGAGAGGACATGCAGGTGATGGGTGTAACAGAGCAAGAGGACAGAAAGATATGAAAGAAGATGATCCGCTGTGGCAACCCCTAATGGGAGCAGCCGAAAGAAGAAGATGTGTTTTTGTGACCTTCAATTGCTGCGGAGCGTCATCCCTTCTGCAATCATTGCCGATCGTCATCCCACATGGTTGGGGTGGGGGGTTCCTCCTTGGAGAAGTGACACCGATTATCATACGAGTGAAGGTGGGGGGGAGGGGGGATTGTTGTCCCCTTGTCTGAGGTGAACAAACACAAGGCTTTCCACAAACCATTTGCATCCTTTCTCATTCAGTACTATGGGTGCTCCGGTTTCCTCCCACAGTCCAAAGACATGCCGGTTAGGTGGATTGGTGAATCTAAATTGGCCCTAGTGTGTGCTTGGTGTGTGGGTGTGTTTGTGTGTGTCCTGCAGTGGGTTGGCACCCTGCCCGGGATTGGTTCCTGCCTTGTGCCCTGTGTTGGCTGAGATTGGCTCCAGCAGACCCCCGTGACCCTGTGTTCGGATTCAGCAGGTTGGAAAATGGATGGATGGATGGATGGATGATTCACAACTCAGCGCGACCCAAGTTCAGACATCACCTGACCCATAGTTTAAGAACCCCTGGCTCCAACAAGTGAGACATTCTAATATGCTATGTCCCCCATTTTGCACAGCCCTGATTGTGATTGCACAGAGAAATAGGCCATGCAAATTTATGCAAATGAAGGCCATCTGCAGAAGAAAAGTGAAAAGAGGAAGGTTTGGCGAAGCTCAAATAAGACGCGGTTAGTAAGTGCTTTCCGGGTGGGCTGTGGCTGTGAGTCAATTTTGCGCAGCCAATCCAGTAAAAAAGGTATTTAATACACTTGTACATTACCTTCCCATCCCCACTCATCTTATCGGCATCCTTGTGCAACTGTCAAAGTGGGGACTACCATTCCCATCAGTCAGTGCACCACACCTGACAATCTCATCAGTACTCACAAAGTTTACATAAGAGTGTTGATAAAAGCGTCATGTCATCAAAGGTAGAAGCTGCCGCATTTGTTTCTTTTTTCTCCTCTACTGTTTTGGTATAACAGTTTCACGATTAATTTGAAAATTACACGGTAACCGCAACAGATAGAAGCTGACACAATACCACACATCTGCAATGGTTTGTGGGTAGTAAGCACACGAACAGTGCAGCTCTCTGCCGTTAGCTTAGTTGAAGCCAAGCGGATGCATCACTGCATTGTTCACTGCACCGTTGTTCACACGCTCTGTAGTGAGATTTCCTTGGGCAGAGGAAGAGAAACCTGCTGAAATTCACCGATGGATGTTGGCTCAGGATGGAAGTGAAAAGTGAATGAACAGGTAGAAAGATTTAAAGTGAGAAGAACAAGTGTAACCGACGAAACTCGATCTGGTCGACTATCAACAACGCGCACACAAGCCCACATCGACATGGCGAATGCCATCATCAGAGAAGAGTGACGGATTATGGTGTCCGCTGTTGTGGCAGATTTGGATATCGGCCAAGGATCTGCATGCCCCATGACGACTTGTGATCACACGTCAACATCCTTGGGCAAATTTCAGCAGGTTTCATGCCCATTATGGCATAATGTTCAACAACGGTGCAATCCTGGGGCAGAGCGTCCATGTTCATTTCGACCTTGGCTTCAATTAGACTAATGGCAGAGCGCTGCACTATGCATGTTTGAACTACCCATAAACCACTGCGAATGTGTTGTATTGCATCAGTGTCTGCCCATTTCAGTTACAGTGATCCCTCGCTATATCACGCTTCGACTTTCGCGGCTTCACTCTATCGCGATTTTTTCTCATACACGTTTACGTCACTACACATGCGCTTTCTGAGAACTTTTATCTAAGCCCCACGATGGCTCCTAAACGTGCTGCTTTTTCTAAGCCTTCTGACAATTAAACTAAGTGCCGGAGGAAGATGCTTACCATCTAGGAGAAGGTGAAGCTCTTGGATATGATCAAAGATGGCAATATCCTACAAAAGCCTCCTCATGCATATGAAAAGACAACGCCAGCAACTGCCTATCAAGATGTTTTTCAGCCACGCACCCAGACACCCACTGCCTACTCCTAGTACTCCTTCAGCGAAAGAAGACAACGACGCACCTGCTGAAGATACTGCACCACCTGAAGACTCTCCTACTGAGGTCGTGCCTTCATAGGTTAGTGGTTGTGTGTGTAAGAACTGTGTGTGTGTGTGTGTAATTAAATGTACAGTACAATAATAATAATATGATATTTGTAACGTCTGTCTTATTTTCTCTTATTTTGTCTAATATATTGGGTAATACGAGTGTAACGGTGACTAAAGGGTGTTATTTCATGTCTAGAGGGCTCTACTAATGTTAAAAAACGTATTTAGAAGGTCGTAAACAGGTTTTCTATACTCTAACTGTGAAAATATTCGATTTATAAATAAAGAATCCTACTTCGCGAAAATTCATTTATCGCGGTAGAGTCTGGAACGGATTAACTGTGATAAACGAGGGTTCACTTTACAGTGTAATTATCAAATTGTATTTGATCTAATAGTTCACCTTTGCCTGTAGCCACCGCTTACACGAAAATCAAATATTTGCCCGTTCACACATATTGAAAAACTCAACAATTTCCTTTAGGGTTGTCACGTATGCGCATTAGTAGATTATCCCACTTTAGGACAAGACGGTCTGCTGGTGCTAATCATGTCCTCTTCCATTCCCTCCACAGTGCCTAGAAGATGCCCAGAGAGGGCAGTGGTCTCCGCCACTTTCTGCTCTCCCACCTATAAATCACAGGGTCGCCGGAAGGAGGCGCCAGTCTGTGATAAGAGAACACCGAAGGATGGCGCTCCTATTTCCTGACAATTCATTGAAGGAATGGACCCACTGACCCCTAACCAATTTTTTTTTTAAGTTCGGTTCAATCACAAGGGGGACAAATGGGTTGCCGGTTAACACTTTGACTTGTTGTTCCTCAGTCAATCACATGACTGTTGACTCTTCTCTTCATTCTCTTCCCACTTCTATGTGGGGTTGATGTTCTTGATCGACCTTCTCCAAACATCTCGATCCTGCACTTCCTTCCATAGTCAGACCCTTTTCCTTCAGATCTTCTTCTACTCCATCCATCCATCCATCCATCCATCCATCCATCCATCCATCCATCCACCTCTGCTTTGGCCTCCCTGGCTTACTCTTCACCTGGACTTCCACTCCCATCATTCCCTTACCAAAGTCTTCATTGTCTCTCCTCATCACATGTCCATACCACTGTAACCTTTGTCACCTGACTGTAGATACCCCTTGCTGAACAACGTCGCTGTTTCTCGTAGGCTTGCACACCCTTTACACTCTGGTCTGGTCATAAATATTAACGGGATTAAATGGGATCTCAAAATGGCCCAATGGCCAGACATTATAGATAGATAGATAGATAGATAGATAGATAGATAGATAGATAGATAGATAGATAGATAGATAGATAGATAGATAGATAGATAGATAGATAGATAGATAGATAGATAGATAGATAGATACTTTATTAATCCCAAGGGGAAATTCATATACTACAGAAGCAGCATACTGATACAAAAAACAATATTAAATTAAAGAGTGATAACAATGCAGGTATAACAGACAATAACTTTGTATAATGTTAACGTTTACCCCCCCGGATGGAATTGAAGAGTTGCATAGTGTGGAGGAGGAACGATCTCCTCAGTCTGTCAGTGGAGCAGGACGGTGACAGCAGTCTGTCGCTGAAGCTGCTCCTCTGTCTGGAGATGATCCTGTTCAATATGATGCAGTGGATTCTCCATGATTGACAGGAGTCTGCTCAGTGCCCGTCGCTCTGCCATGGATGTCAGACTGTCCAGCTCCATGCCCGCAATAGAGCCTGCCTTCCTCACCTGTTTGTCCAGGCGTGAGGCGCCCTTCTTCTTTATGATGCCTCCCCAGCACACCACTGCGTAGAAGAGGGCGCTCACCACAACCGTCTGATAGAACATCTGCAGCATCTTATTGCAGATGTTGAAGGACGCCAGCCTTTTAAGGAAGTATAGTCATCTCTGTCCTCTCTTGCACAAAGCATCAGTATTGGCAGTCCAGTCCAACATGGACACCAATTAGGTTGGACAGAAATTAGAACTGGAAGCTGGCTTAGACTCTCTGTTAGAACTTGGAGTAGGTGGCACATGGAGGTATGTTGTCTTAGGTGCCGAGTCTCATCACATTTTCCAGTCTTTGCCCTCTGTAGTTTATACCACATCTCCATACTTGTGTGTATTTCATTTCGCCATGTCTGCTCTTGTCGGACATGCTTTCCTGGATTCTGTCATACGACTCTTGGGAAACTGTTAAGGCATTTGTGAACAGTTTACATTTGTATGATTTCATAATCCTCGGCGCTGCACACCGCCCCCAGGTTTCAAACATTTGACACAAACTCGAGTAAATACCTTGACAAAGGAGGCAATGTTTAATTCAATCGCTGCGTCCCGTCGCCCCCCAGTAACTCAGGAAAATGCCTTTGGAGCTGTAGGAAAAGCATCCCTGCTTCTTTAATGTTCCAAGTAAATCCAGAAAGTTCCCATGCCAGGGTTTTGTAAATAATTACAGTAATGCTGAATCTGTTGTATAAAGTTTACACGGGAGGTTCACTGCACCCTGCTTCTTGTTTGGAACGCTGGGAACCACCAGTGAGACGTTGACATATGGCCGGGCCGCTGTCATGCAATAAAGCGTACATTACATGGGAACATAATAAACAGGAGCCATGCCGGAATGACCGTTGGGCCAGTCGGAAATTCTTCTTCCTGAGGTAATGGAGAAAACGCGACACATGGAGCAGAAGCTGCCGGTAAGAAAAGGAGCAACAGTGAGAACTTGCAATCTCCGCCGGATTGTCTAATTAATCGGGGAAAATATGTATGTAGAAAAACTTTCATTTTAGGCAAACCCGACTGCACATTCTCACACTTCATTTGTCCTTCGCACCCTAAGGTTGTCCCGTCTATTACAATGTACCACCTCCAGTAAAATTCACAATGTAGGAGTCTCAGATTTGACCATCCTGGTTCAGGATGGCACAGGGGTACACATTGTATCCCAGAAGCACTGGCTTAGGTGTTAGGAGGCGATGTGGACAAAGCTAATGTCCTGATCCAATTATTTTTAATAGAATTTTCCTCCCACTGCCACCTTTTTCAAATGACCTGTACCCCCCCCCCCCCCCCAAAAAAAACATTGATCTCTGATGGCCTCATGAGACATAAAAGAGATTCTCATTGATGCTTTACCACAGGGGTTTCTCCTAAAATTCCTTCGGCAGAATGAGCTTTGGACAAAAAGGAGACCTAAAATACAAATGGGGCAAAAGGAGTCAAAATGGAGAATTTGGGTTGAAAAAGTGTGTTATAGTTTGTGAGACCGTTGTTTTAATCTCTTTGAAGACTTCATATTTTTTTTACTTATTATTGGACTGATCCCTTTATCTAAGGTGGTCTCCAGCAATTTGGGCTACAATCAATTCCATTTCTTTTGCATTTCCAATTGATGCACAGGCAGCTGAAGTGACTTTCTCGTGGTCAAATGGTGCCAGCGGTGGGATTTGAACTCATAAGCTTAGGATTTGAAGTCCAAAGTCTTAACCACTACACCACACTGAATGCCTCTTCTTCCAAAATGAGTCTGATGTAACTGGAGCACAGCAATACAAATTAGTGCAACTAATCGCATAATTTAGAAGCAAGGACTACAGCTCTGTAAATGTAATAAAATGTTTATACAATACAAGTTATTTTTGTATAGCCCAAAATCACACAAGAAGTGCCGCAATGAGCTTTAACAGACCCTGCCTCTTGATAGCCCCCCAACCTTGACTCTCTAAGAAGACAAGAAAAAGTCCCTTGTAGAGAAAAAATGGGAGAAACCTCGGGAAAAGCAGTTCAAAGAGAGACCCCTTACTAGGTAGGTTGGGTGTGCAGTGGGTGTCAAAAAAAGGGGGTCAATACAATAGATAGATAGATAGATAGATGTGAAAGGCACTATATAATAGATAGATAGATAGATGTGAAAGGCACTATATAATAGATAGATAGATAGATACTTTATTAATCCCAATGGGAAATTCACATTCTCCAGCAGCAGCATAATGATACAATAAATAATATTAAATTAAAGATTGATAATAATCCAGGTATAACAGACAATAACTTTGTATAATGTTAACGTTTACCCCCCCGGGTGGAATTGAAGAGTCGCATAGTGTGATGGAGGAACGATCTCCTCAGTCTGTCAGTGGAGCAGGACGGTAACAGCAGTCTGTCGCTGAAGCTGCTCCTCTGTCTGGAGATGATCCTGTTCAGTGGATTCTCCATGATTGACAGGAGTCTGCTCAGCGCCCTTCGCTCTGCCACAGATGTCAAACTGTCCAGCTCCGTACCTAAAATAGAGCCTGCCTTCCTCACCAGTTTGTCCAGGTGTGAGGCGTCTCTCTTCTTTATGCTGTCTCCCCAGCACACCACCGCGTAGAAGAGGGCGCTCGCCACAACCGTCTGATAGAACTTCTGCAGCATCTTATTGCAGATGTTGAAGGACGCCAGCCTTCTAAGGAAGTATAGTCGGCAAAACACAGAACAGAACTCAAGTGATCCTCGATACAATATAATAATGCAATAGAAATATTACAAGTACAGAGCAGAATTCAACAGTAGATGATATCACATAATAGGATTTGGATTTGTTCAGAGTCCCGAAACATATTGGGCGAAACTGAAATGAAGCGTCATGCAATGTTCCTTACCTTTTATATGTTGAAACCACTTGTATCACATGTGAAAAGTAGGTTCCTAGCAGAACTTTAATAACAATAGTAATAATATATTTTATTACTTTGTAGGTGCCTTTCTAAACACTCAAGGACACCAAACAATAGATAAAACACAGATTATAAACAAAAGTAAAATACAAAAATTAAAATCAGACAGAGCAATTGTAATCAAAGAGAAAAAGCCATCTTAAACAAATGAGTTTTAAGTTTAGATTTGAAAAGTAAAAATGATTCAGTATTTCTAAGCTCAGATGGTAGTGAGTTCCAGAGCTGGGGAGCAGGGCAACTGAATGGTGGTAAGATGGACGAAGGGGACAGTCAAGTGGATGGAGGAAGAGGATCTAAGGGTACGGGAGGGAATGGCAACATGGAGGAGGTCAGACAGATACGGAGGGGCGAGGTTGTGAAGAGCCTTAAAAGTTAACAGAAGAATTTTCAATTGAATGTGGAACTGAACTGGAAGCCAATGAAGCTGATATGGTGAATAGAGGGGGTTCTAGTAATGATGTGGGTGGGCAGCTGAATTCTGGACCAGTTGAAACTTATAAAGAGATTTGCGAGAAAGACCAAAGAAAAGAGAATTGCAATAATTGAGACGAGAAGTGACAAGACTATGAACAAAGATAGCAGTGGTGTGGAGAATGACGGAGGGGCGAATACAATTAATATTAAGCAAGTGGAAATATGCAGACCAGGAGATGTTATTGATGTGGGATTGAAAGGATAAAGTACTGTCAATAATGACACCTGTGGGGAAGGAGAGACAGAGGAATTATCAATAACAAATGAAAAATGATCAGTTTTGGATAATGTTGGTTTTGTACCAATGAGGAGAACCTCAGTTTTGCTACTATTTAATTTAAGAAAATTTGAAGAAAACCAGGATTTGATTTCTGCTATTCAACTTTACTGTGTTGATCAGTTTCTAAGTGATGAACCCCCTATTGGCCATTCCACAGATGAGTCAGTGCTGGGCCAGCCAATCCGATGAAAGGACCCCTGTAGCTGACGATTCCTGTGATCCTCCATCAGAGATGACTTTACTTTAGGCAGACAAAACATCTTGGCAGGTGGGCAGTGGCACCAAGTGCCACATTTGAGTACCGAGAAGAGAAACAGAATAGGTGATGGTTAGTAACAAATTAGAACTATCATATGACTTCTGTTTTAGTGCTAATGACTAACAACAGAGATGCAGTCTGTACAGTTAATAAGCAGCTCTAGTCAGGGTGTGCTAAACTGAAGTTGTGAGTCTTCAGTCGTGATTTAAAAGCTGAGACTGAAGGGACATCTCTTATAGTAGCAGGCAGACCACTGTGACGGAGGGGCGAATACGATTAAAGTTACGCAAGTGGAAATATGCAGACAGGGAGATGTTATTGATGTGGGACTGAAAGGATAAAGTACTGTCAAGGATGACACCTGTGGGGAAGGAGAGACAGAGGAATTATCAATAACAAATGAAAAATGATCAGTTTTGGATAATGTTGGTTTTGTACCAATGAGGAGAACCTCAGTTTTGCTACTATTTAATTTAAGAAAATTTGAAGAAAACCAGGATTTGATTTCAGCTATTCAGCTCTACTGTGTAGATCAGTTTCTAAGTGATGAACCAGCTGTAACACTTCTTATCATTTGCAATGCTGTTCAGCTCCTGCAACAAGCTATGCTGCTTTCAAGTTACATTCACCTAAAACTCACTGCCCCACCCCTCCCCATTGACCATTCCACTGTTGAGTCAGTGCTGGGCCAGCCAATCCGATGAAAGGACCCCTGTAGCTGACAATTCCTGCGATCCTCCATCAGAAATGACTTTACTTTAGGCAGACAAAACATCTTGGCAGGTGGGCAGTGACATCAAGTGCCACATTTGAGTACCGAGAAGAGAAACAGAATAGGTGAGGGTTAGTAACAAATTAGAACTATCATATGACTTATGTTTTAATGCTAATGACAGTATGTACAGTTAATCAGCAGCTCTAGTCAGGGTGTGCTAAACTGAAGTTGTGAGTCTTCAGTCAGGATTTAAAAGCTGAGACCGAAGGGGCTTCTCTTATAGTAGCAGGCAGACCACTCCACAGTTTAGGGGGGTCCTGTAACTAAAAACTCGACCTCCCACTGTTATTTTATTAATCCTTGGAATCCTAAGCATATAGGACAGTCTGTACAGTTATTCAGCAGCTCTAGTCAGGGTGTGCTAAACTGAAGTCGGGAGTCTTCAGCCAGGATTTGAAAGCTATTGATCACCATTTATATTTATTTATCACCACAAACAACTGTCCATACCTTTCACTACAACGAGCACACAGTACAAATACTTTCAAATAGCAAAAAAAGCAAAATGTCAAGACACTACTTGGAAAATCAGAGCCCATCGTGTGACTTTGCTGAGATCTCTGCTGAAACTCAAGAGGAGACCCTTGTGAGACCACCGGGGGATTTTCTTTTCCTGGGCCAGCCAATCTGATGAAAGGACCCCTCTACCCAATGATTCCTGCGATCCTCCATCAGAGGTGACTTGTTCCTTAGGCAGGCAAATTAACTTGGCAGGTGGGCAGTGGCACCAAGTGGCACATTTGAGTACCGAGAAGAGAAACAGAATAGGTGAGGGTCAGTAACAAATGCTAACTATCATATTACTTCTGGTTTTTTTTTATATTTTATTTATTAATTTTTATTGTAATCATTCCATACAAATAGATCAATTTATAACCAAACAAAATTGAAGACAAATCAAACCCCACCCCTGAGAAGGAGAGCTAAGCCAAAGGAGAATTGCTTAGGGCTTTTTAATAAGGCAACAATAAATAGAAGAAAGGGAGAAATAAATATATAGGTAAATAAGAGATGGAGAAGGGAATTAAATGCGGTAATAGTTATTTCTCTAATTCTAAAATAATATTGATCAGATCCTGCCAGGTTTTGAAAAAATTTTGTACAGATCCTCTAGCCTTGGTATCACAATTCCTCCTAACCCATTAACCACTGTGTTCGGTGTTCTTCCAGACGGACTTGAAGTGGAGAAGGACAAGCAAACGGTGACTGCATTCGCTACACTTTTGGCACGCAGACTTATTCTGTTAAATTGGAAGAATCCTAACTCTCCTCTGATAAGTCAGGGGGAAACCGATGTTTTATATTATTTGAAATTGGAAAAAATCAAATTCTCAGTTAGAGGATCTGTATATTACTTCTGTTTTAGTGCTACTGACTAACAACAGAGATGCAGTCTGCACAGTTATTCAGCAGCTCTAGTCAGGGTGTGCTAACCTGAAGTCCTGAGTCTTCAGCTGGGATTTGAAAGCTCTTGATCACTATTTATATTTATTTATCACCACAAACAACTGCCCATACTTTTCACCACAATGAGCCGACAATGCATCCATCCATCCATCCATCCATCCTCCTCCGCTTATCCGAGATCAGGTCGCGGGGGCAGCAGCTTGAGCAGAGATGCCGACAATGCAAATACTTTCAAATGGCAAAAAAAAGCAAAATGTCAAGACACTACTTGGGAAATCAGAGCCCATCATGGTGACTTTGCTGAGATCTCTGCTGAAACTCAAAAGGGGGATTTTTTTTTTTTCCTCAGGAAAAACATCTGAGAAGCAGGAGACAAAAGACAATCTCTCCATTTTATTTTTTTCTGATCTCATTGCTATTAAGGAGATAACAAAAAGATATTATGGAGATCTCTTTTTGGATTTTTTTCATTCCTACTACATCAACAACTCCTACCATCTCATCTGGAAAGGCCAGTGATGAGTCCGCCTCTGGCCATCAGTGTGGATTCTCCATAACCGAAGACCAACTGAGGAAGTTCTGCACAGGAAAAGCCGCGGGGCCAGCTGTGTAATAACACAGAATGGTCAATGGTGTCAAACGCTGGGCTTAAATCTAACTGTTGTGGAAGTTCCTTCCTTAGAGGATTTCAGACTGTCGTTTGCAACAAAAGTCAGTGCCATTTCTGAACTATGACTGGAGCAGAAGTCCAACATGAGTTTCTCAAATAAATTGTGACGTGTGAAGTAAGATTGAAGGTGAGTGGCAGCTAATTTTTCAAATAGAGTCATTCCAAAGGTCTTAAGGCCTGTGCTGACCAACTTTGTGGTGTCCTCTGTCACCTGTTCAGTCTGTCCCTAAGTCTTCAGAAACTGCTGCTGCTGTGGAGAACATCCTGCATTTTAAGGTGGGCACCTTCTCACCTAATGACTCACTTATGTCTCACATCATGAAGACCTTTGAGAGGCTGGTCCTGGACTCTATGAGTCCTCCCTCATGAGGTAGACCACCTGGACCCACTGCAGTTTGCCTAAAAGACGAAGATAGGAGTGAAAGATGCAATTATCTATCTGCTCCAAAAGACTGGACAAAGCCATCCACACTGTCAGGGTGATGTTTTTTGATTTCTCCAGCACCTTCAGTACCATCCAGCTATTGCTGTTAAGGGGTCAACTCAGAGATATGCTGGTAGATGAGCCTGTGGTGCCCTGGATGATGGACAGACCACCATCTGTGAGACTCAATGACTGTGTGAGCAATACTTGAGCACCACATGAACAGGCCTGTCTGCTCGTCTTTACACTCCATACACCTGAGACTAGAAATGTAACAGCAGGTCAGGTAACCTACAAAAATTCTCAGATGACTCTGCACTTATGGGGCACACTGATAAGGGGGATGAGACAAAGGAGAGGAGTCAAGGGGGAGAACTTTGTTTCTTGATGCAAAGAGAATTGTCTGAAACTTAACATCAGCAAAACTAAGGAACTGCTTATGGACTTTCACCACACCAAACAGCCTCTGTGTCAGGCCACTGTTCAGGGAACAGATATAGAGGTGGTCCACCCCTACAAGTACTTGGAGTCCACAATTAATGAGAAGTTGGAATTATCTTGTGTAATAAAGACAAAGAAAACAGGTCATAAAGTTTTGGGGTACCCGTCCCCATATACTGAAAGGAACTTCGTTAGGTCAGTTCATACATAGAATACATCAGACAAAAATTTATGGGGTGGGAATGGAAGTAGACAGATGGAATGCTGGGAAGGAGCCATGGTGGTAGATGGTGGTAATGACGTCATTAGGAGGGGACCAGAGGGAAGGAAGGAACCCGGAAGTGGCTTGCGTGTCTATTGAGTCTGGGTAAATTCACGGCGGTGTTGCTTCGTTTTTTCTGAGGGAACAAAGGCATGATATGTCCTGGTGCCCGTTGGGTCTTTAAGCGGTTCCCTATGCATCTCGTGCGTGACACTCGGGACACAGAGGAACTAGAGAAGTAAAGGCAGAACAGGCTCTTCTTCCTTAGGACACTGCATTCCTTTAATGTTTGAAGTGACATCCTTCACATCTTCAAGAACTCTGTGATGACCAGTGTGGTGTGGTCTCACCAAATCAACAAGCTAATTAAAGGGGCAGGCTCCAGTAAAAGCTGACAATCAAAGTTATCGACTTTACTAAGGCTTTCAATAGTATCCATTGAAGAACACTTTGGAAGATTGCACGCTCATACACCATTCATTCACCATGTCAACATCTTCTGGAATATCTACCATCAGTCGACCTGCTGTGTTCACACTGACCAAGGTATCTCAGAGTTCTTCGAGATCAATACAGGTGAGCGCCAAGGGTGTGTGGTATCGTCGTTCCTCTTCTTCCTGGCCATGGATTTCACCATGTGATGCTGTCTTGCTCAATGGCGATTTTGGCCTGCTACAATGAGATGGGTCAAGGTTTGCGGACTTGAAATTCACCGACAATATTGCTTTGCTCAGAGTCACTCAGTGAGCGTTTAGCGGGTATACAGAGGCATTGGAGCATAAAGTGGTAAAAGTTAGGTTGTGAATCAACGCATTGAAAAGCAACATTCTGTACGCAGGGTACTCCAACGTCAGCATCCCCACCTTTAGGAAGTGGATCACTTCACTTACCTTGGTAGTTTTGTGTCCAACCAAGACACCCTATTTTGGATTGGGAAGGCTGTTATGCACCACTTGGGGTCTGTTTGGCAATCCAATGGAACTAAAATTCTCCTTCTGGATTTGATTGTAATTCCTACCACTATCTATGCCAGTGAAATGTGGAAGGCGACTGCAACCATCGTGAAATGTCTGAATGTGTTACAGCAATGGTGCCTCCAATAGATCCTTCATATCTCATACCGTGTGAGATTTCTCCAATGCAGAGCATGAGAGTCAACCGAGATGGCGACATATCCGATTAAATGCAAGCCAGGCCAGGAAGTGGTGGGCCCAGGTGGAAGTACACCGGAAGTGACATCAGAGGTGGTGAGGTTGTCCATCAGCTGTTCTGTAGAGAGGGAGGAAAAGAAGATTTGTTAGAATACAGTGCCACCCTGTGGATGGCCAAGGAATTACCACCACCAAAGCCTTTAAGCTGTCTCCAAGGTGCACATGTGCGACAAGAGATATTCAGATGGTTGTGGTTCAACATGTGTAAATGACATTTGTGAAAAAATAAATTGTATCTAAATTATGGCTAATAAGAAAAAAACAATTAAAAGAATAAATAATAATAAATAATACATTTTAGAAAAAATAAATTTTATCTAAATTATGGCTAATAAGAAAAAAGTAATTAAAAGAATAAATAATAATACATTTTAGACAAAATTAATTTTATCTAAATTGTGGCTAATAAGAAAAAAGCAATTAAAAGAATAAATAACAATAAATAATAATAATACATTTTAGAAATTTTTTTAATCTAAATTATGGCTAATAAGAAAAAAGTAATTAAAAGAATAAACAATAATAATAAATTTTAGAAAAAATAAATTTTATCTAAATTGCGGCTAATAAGAAAAAATAAATTGAAAATTGAAAGTCAAATATTGTGTTCTGTGATGCCATACTGAATTTTCATTCTTATTTCAGAAGCCCACTGTCCTCTATTTATATTGTTTCCCACTAATATGCTCATATTTAACGCTACAGCCATAAAAATGGTTTACGAAATAACTGGTAGGTGGCATCCATCTAGAGATCTCCTACTACAAGTTACCATGAATTTAGCAGGTGATACAATTTGAGAATCGAAGCTGAAAGTATAGTGACTGTATGAAGAACTGAATTGAGGAAAGTGCATTGTGAGTGCCAGTCGAGACAAAAGGAGCGGCACTTCAGGAGCTCTCTGCAAGTTTATGGTTGATGAAGACAGAAGAACAGGACCACTCATAGTGGGAGGCCACAAAAGAGGAAGAGGATAACCTTATCAAATCCACTTAATTCCAGTTCAGAGTTCTGGGGGGATTAAGTGTTGTAATCTCAATTTAGGAACCTCTTAATCTCAATCTTGGACTTCATGTACACTTGTACATTGTTTTTGTCATTTGTACATTATTTTAATGTTATTGTGATGACTGCATTTGGTGCTAATTTTTTTTGGGATCACCTTCCTTTTGTTAGTGTCTGCGTGGCTGTGGCCATACTGTTTACCATTGTTATGCCCATTGCCAGTCACATGACAGATTGTCTCATCTTGACCCACCTATTAAAGATGGCGGTTCATAGCTCTTAACAGCCCTGTGCTGGATGCCTTCCTCAAAGCTCTGTCAGCCTTTTCAAGAGTTAGAAGACGCTAAAAGAAGTTTCCAAGAAGGCATTAGTGACAGGACCTTTTTTTATAGGGATGTGTATTGCGTAGACTGGTGTATATATGTGCTTTCTCAATTTTTTTATTTTTAATAAATTTGCAAAAATCTCAAGTAAACTTTTTTCATGTTGTCATTATGGGGTGTTGTGTGCAGAATTCTGAGGAAAAAAATGAATTTAATCCATTTTGGAATAAGGCTGTAACATAACAAAATGTGGAAAAAGTGATGTGCTGTGAATATTTTCCGGATGCACTGTATATATATTGTGACTAAAAGAGACATGAAACATGGCAAAGGTTTGGGGCAGCCACCTGTATAATCTGAATCCTGGCTGCAAAAAGTAAAAGTTGAATGCAAGTAAAGTTTACAAGACAGAGTCCAAAACAGAACTGAATTCTAGAGGAAGGGAGTGAGGCTTTATAGGAAGTCTGGAGGAAGTGCTGTCATCCTCGGGGGCCGGGACCGGAAGTGGCGTGTCCCGAGTTGAGGCTGTGGCTCCTGGTGGGATTTCCCAGGAAGTGTCTGCAGGGAACTTAGAAAGAGCGTTAGTGAAACCCACCAACCCCTGGGCAGATGTGTTACCATTATTCTCCAAGCCCTTCAGCTGCCTCCTATTCACACGTGTGTGACAATCTATATATATAATTCACTAAGCCAGGAGACAAGTAGCCGACCATGGAAAGCACGCCGGAAGGGGCGTGGATTCACTAAACCGCCGACAAGTAAGACGCCAATGGCGCACGCAGGAAGGAGCCACGCCCACCAACTCTTAGACCATTGGATACGACGAAAAAATCACAGTCACACCCACCAACTCGGACGCGACGCCTCGAAAAACATGCCGTCATTTCTGTTTGTCTGTGCCACATTCCACTTGCAGCTCTGAGCTACGTTGACTTTTCATTAGTCAACCTCAGTGGAATCTTGGTTCACACACAGGCAGCGTGCGAGAGAGAGCCGCGCAATCCTTTAAAACTGAAATTAAAACACAATGAAGGAAGCAGTCTTTAAAAACCAATAAGCCCTGTGCCTCTTTTTCATTAGCGTCTCACCTGCTTCAGGCCCTGCAACAGTCGAGACGCTCTCTCTGCAGCTGGCCTTCTCTGTGCCTGACTCCACTACTGTCAGTCGCCTGATTAAAAATGGCCTTTTGAATGTGAGCTATGGACCCGCTATACCACAGGAACACATTGCCTTCGAGCCTGCTCTCGCTCACTCTAACGTACCGGCTTTCTCTCTCTCTCCTCACTCGCTCACACACTGCACAGGGGAGAAATGCCCGCAGCACGAGTCTACACTGTGAGCGCGATGATTATTTATTTAAAAATGGGCTTTTGAAGGGGAGCTGTGGACCCGCTATACCACAGGATCACCTGTGACATTGCCTTCACATTGTTTTCCTTTTATTTATAATCCTGTTGAGCAGATCAGACACCCAGGCAAACAACACTGAATAATCAATAGCTCCAACTACTTTGCCCGCCCCCACTCCTCACCTGAGTCGGTTTCGTCTCTGTTCAGCAGTGTTTGCCAAACTCGGTCCTGGTGAACCCCTGTGGCTGCAGGGTTTTGTTCCAACCAGATTCCTAATCATTAATGCCGGTGAAACTCATCTGGGATAAGTCGGTTTTTCAAACGCAGCCGTGTAGCAGACTAGTCTAGCAAGATGTAATAATCCGAGATGAATGCGCGCCCTCGCGCTGAGTGAAAAGCCAATATATATTGAGTCTACAAAACATGATCAGCAAGTCTCTGATAGGCTGCAACAAAATGACGAAAGAATGGGCGCATTTTTTTCACACAAGCTGAGTGGGTGGGTGGGTATTAGTTAGTTAATTAGCAACTCGAAGGATTAAAAAACATTGAAAAAGCGGCACGGATTGGTTTGCGGTGTGTAAAACAGTTTGTTTGTCGCGGATAATTTGCTATCCACACAGGGAGGAACCGGGAAGTGAACCCACAATCTTCCACTGTCTCCTTACTGCAAAGCAGCCGCACTACTACAGCGCCACAAGGCAGTTAAACAATGCACCGGGCCACATGTTCATTTTTTCCCCTGTGTTTAAAAGACATTAAAAAACTGTTTCTCAACTGTGACTCCCGAACAACTCAGTACGCGAAAAGCGGCCAGAATCGCAAACAACAATGAAAAGTCTACGTGACTCACAGGTAGTGATGGGCCGCTCAATACTCAGGTTTCGACACTGTGTCGAGCTTTCCAAGCACTGCAGATTTTAATACTTGATCGAATAATGACATCTGTGATTTAAGGATTTCACATTTTCTTTCTCAAATGTGCTTACCTATATCATGGCAAAGTACAGGGATAAACCTTTATTTTCTGTCTACTCCGTTTTAATTAAGACAGACCAAACAAAACATTTAAGGCTATTAAATGTGATCTCAAGAAAAGATCAGGGTTAATTATAATACTAATAACAGGAGCGATTATAATGATACAGTGCAAAAGTAAATACTAATTGAAAGAGCCGGGAATGCATGAGGTGAGGCGTCTTATTTTGTTTAACTCTTGCTATCGTATAGTGCATTCTGCCTGTCAGCATTAGTTATATTTATATTTTTTAGACATCAGACACTAGAAGCTGCTGACGAACCCTTCTCTTCGTTGTCAGTCTGTAGCTACGAAAAAATAAAAGCAATACGACTTTTAACAGACGTCATTGAAGTGTATCATAAGTTTCTGTAACGTTAATGAAAATGGCCAGGAGGTGTCACGAGAGAGGTGAGTGTCAAATGCTTCGAAGCTTCGATACGATTTCCGACACAATTGCTTCAAACGTGTTGATGCTTCGCTAGGCTTCACCCCGCCCATCACTACTCACAGGTTACTGAACGAGAAATCAGCAGACTAGTAGGACGGATGGGGCGTAATGGGCGTCCTTCCCCTCTCTTCCGGATTTTTTCCCTGTGCTTAAAAAGCATTAAAAAAGCGGCCTGATTATGCGGCGTATGGTACGCCGCGGGTTGGCTAGTAAATATATATTTCTAGTGTGGCAGACGGCCGGACCCTTACCCAGCCAGGACACCCTGAGTATGGAAGGACCGGGGCAGTGAGTATTTTCATGACTGTTTCTCCCGTGGACCGGCAGAGGGAAGCCCACTTGGGGCCATGGGTCATAAGCATGGAAGCTCAACCCTGCTGGGGCCCTTGGACACTTGGAGGGCCCTATTTGACAGCACTTGACCACACCCAGAAGTGCTGCCAGAAGAAGCTCGTTGGGCACCTGGACTCCTTTCAATATATATATTGTGAGACATGCCCAAACACCACCAGACTGACACCACATCTTTATACAAAAGCAAACACGTTTATTCGCAGTTCTTGTACAACACAGTCCCACACAGCGCACTGTGCTCTTTAAATGTCCGTGGGCCGCCTTTCCTGCTCCCATGCCTGACTCTAGCTCCCCGATTGTAGGGAGGCAGCCCCTTTTATTCTCACCCGGACATGCTCCAGGTGCCTGATGGCATTCTTCCGGCAGCACTTCCTGGTGTGGCGGATTTGCTGCCCTTGCACCCAGAAGCACTCCGGGCGTCTCTGGAAGGCTCTTCATCCATCTTCCCGGGTGTGGCGGAAGTGAATGCCTCCTGGGCTCTCTGAGGCTCGGGGCGCCCCCTGGCGGTGGCCACAGTCCCCAACGGGTTTGAGCCTCCTTGCTCCTCTCCCGTGGTCCTCTCTCAATCCAGGGCAGTTGCCCCCTCGTGGCCCGGAGGACAAACATGCCATATCCTGGTCCTTCCAGGCATCCTGGCTGGGTCTGTTCCCCCAGCCAGTTGTGACATATATATATTGTGATATATATATATATATATACAGTCAGCTCTCCTTATCTGCAGGGGATTTCAGGACACCCTGTGTATTTATACAAATATACAGTATATGTACATCTGTAGAATGCCGATGATTTTTGTCAGCAAACAGACGGACCTCCTAACGTAGTCACTGACTTTCAGGTCTCAGAGTTTTTGACTGAAAAGAAACTGAATTACTGGATTGCTGATTTCCACCTAAGGGTACCCTTCAAGTTTGAAGGCCTCTGCTGTCCATTCAGTTAGGGTCTTTTTTAAGCCTTTGAATGGCCTAGAGTGGACTAGCAGCCCCACTTGAACCCAGAGATGCCGCGTTTGACTCCATAGCTTCTACAACCAAGAACGCAGAAGAAAAAAGTGAAAAAGCAGGAGTAGAATATGAATGTATGGATGGGAAGTCTAAGGTACGTCACCAGTGTAACCTGGGTGGTAATGCCGTCCCAGGACTCTGGCGTTATGTGATATTGTTTATGTTTTACTTTCAGTATATTTATTCCCCAATGGACTATAAAACAAATATTTTATAACTCAAAAAGTATGCATAAACATGCAGGCTGTGGTGTCGTTTTAGACCTCGTCAGGCATACAAAAGCAGTGGGAAAAGTTGGATGCTTGTTGTTTTTTTCTGTCCTTGTTCACTCCTCCATTCCTTGTTTTTTATTTTATGTTATTGTGTGAACCGATATTTGATGGAAATTGTGTGTTTCAAATCATTACCCAGGATTTTATAGTATGTGACCCATTAGGACAGCGGTTCTCAAACTGAAGTAACAAAAAAGGGGGCCGCGAATGTTGCCATATGTTGGCGTAATTTCGCTATTCATAGGAAAATGTAAAACTTGTAGCGGTGTATCAGCAGCAAAAAATATAGGAATACATTTTATTAGGGTTTCAACAAAACGTTAGGGGGGGGCGCGATTAAAACTGTTATGAAAAACTCGGGTCGCAAATACTTAAAGGTTGAGAAACGCTGCATTCGGAGGAAGAAGTCACACCTTCATAAGGCTGAGTGAGAGATGTGAGTTTTTGACTTGTGCTTTAGTATGTTATAAAGATCCGTCGCCTGGTTATCTCCTCCATGCTCTTGAGATGGCCCTGGGAGACACAGCAAACCTTCTTGTGACGGCACATATGGCCGAGCTGGACTACCTGGGCAACCTGAATGGGTTGCAGGTACCGTATCATGCTACCAGTAATGACAAGGACACTAGCAAAACACAAAACTAGAGAAGAATCACTCAGGAAGGATAAGGAGAGAGCCACGGTCTGTGGCCACCATTCCCTTTTTAGGGGGTGTTTGCTGTTGTCTCTCCAGGGCACCTGTTGTCACTTTCATTTGCATCAAAGCAGGTGACGTTTATTTCACAATTGCTTGTGCTTTCTAACTGGACATCCCTGAAGCTTCATTGACTTGGTATTAGACCTTCATGATTAAGTCTGCCCTTTATTTTTTGACCAGTATATATATATATATATATATATATATATATATATATATATATATATATATATATATATATATATATATATATATTGTAGCAGTAGAGGTAGTTATCGACCTCTTTCACCCTCAGGTACCACTCCAAACACCAGGTAAAAGTCCAAGACTTCTTTATTTTATGATAATTATGTGCACAAAGCACCCTCCACTCCACACTACTCATATAATAATCAATCAACACTACAATAATCACAATTCCTTCTCTCCTAGACACTTCGCCACCCTACCTCCCAGCTCAGCCCAATGTCTGGGCTTTCCCATGGTCCTTTATACCCCCTGACCCGGAGGTGTTCCTGTTCCATAACCCACAAGTCCTTATTACTTCCGGGCCAGGGTAAAAAGTCCTTTTCTTCAACCTGGAAGCACGTTGTTTCTTTTTGTCATGTGATTATGACGCACTTCCGGGTTATAGGGCACGTAAGAGTCCACGAGCCTCCCTACTCCCGACTCCTGGTGGTCCCCAAGGTATCCAGCAGGGCTGTGCATAAAAACTACAAAGTCCATGAGGCCCTGCTGGAGTTTGGGGCCCATCCATGCTGTTGGGAGAGATCCTCCTGGCGGCCTGGGGGTGAGGGCCGGAAACTCTCGCTGGCCATCCATCACAATATATATATATACTGTATGTATATATATATATATATATATATATATATTGTGGAAAATACTCAAGCAAAAAAAGATAAAGTTTTGGGGACCGTCCCCGTATATTGTCCTGCGGACAAAAGGATGCAAAAATGGATCAAAAGCACTGAAAAACAGTAACAGATGACAAATTGGTTGTGACAAGGTGACGTTTATATAGAGGATGAATTATGGAAACAGGAACTGGTTGGCAGGAAGTGACAGCATCATTGTGGAGGAACCGGAAGCGATGTCCATGATGACAGGCGGAAGTGATGAAGAATGGAGTCGCCGGAAGTGATGTCACGGCAGCCATTTTGAAATCCGGAAATAGCGGCTAATAATTTTCTTCAGTTTTCCTGTTGTGAGAAAAGGTTCAGGTAAGTACCACGTGACAATCCTTCATCTTGCGCTATTTCACTCACCTTTGGGCTTTCTGACTGCCTCCTAATCGCACATGTGTGACTATATATATGTATTGTAAGATGACGCTATATAGCGCCCAACCCGACACAGATTGGACACGGGAGGCACATGTAAAATAAATAAACTGTTAATTTTTCTTCCCCTGTGGGCGTACGTCTTCCCCGTGTCCAACAGGCAATACACAGTCCCAACCACAGCAAACAATGAAACACAAAAGCACTTCTCTTTCCTCTCGGCACCACCACTCCTCCTCAGCAAGCTTTGTCCTCCTCCCACCTGACTCTGGCCACTGAGTGGTGGTCGCTGGCTCCTTTTATGGTTCACCCGGAAGTGCTCCAGGTGCTTAATCACCGAGTTCCGGCTGCGTTTCCGGGTGTGATGGACAGGCTGCTCACACGGGCTCAGGAGTCCCAGCTGCAGCACCCCCTGGCCATCTAGCGTCCAGGGGGAGGTATTGCAGTGTACAGGTCTGCTCCCCCTGAATATAGTGTGCAGGGGCAACCCTGCTGGGCATGGACGCCAGCCACCTGCCACATTATATATACAGTGTATATATATATATATATATATATATACACATATATATATATTCACGGCATTCGTAGTCTGAATCACAATCTGACTGTATGGGTGGTTACCTACCAGGTAAAGCTTGTGGTTGGTCAGCAAGTCGGCTAACATCCGTCACGGTGCCCTCTTTCAGTTGCGAGAAGCAGATCATAGAATGGTTGAAAATAGTTTTACTGCCAAATAATGCAAAGAGTACGCGACACGTGTTTCACCCTAATTCTGGGCTCATCAGGCGTACACACTCACTGCACTCCCTCTCGGGAATCGAACCTCAGATGTCAGCACTAGAGGTGAAGCCCCTAATGTTGCGCCACGGCGTGTGGTTCATTTATTTGACAGCATGTAGATTGGGGTAGGTAACCACCCATACAATCAGATTGTGATTCAGACTACGAATGCCATGAATGTAATTACCCCGATCTATCAGACCAGGTGACGTTTTTCCAGTCTTCTTTTGTCCAAGACTGTCCAAGACAAGTTGGCTGAGCCCGTGTGAATTGTAGCCTCAGTTGCCTGTTTTTAGCTGAAAGGAGTGGCACCCGATGTGGTGGTCTGCTGCTGTAGTCCACCTACCTCAAGGTCTGACATGTTCTGTGTTCAGAGCTGCTCTTCTACACACCTCGGTTGTAACGAGTGCTCATTTGAGTTCCTGTTGTCTTTCTGTCAGTTCAAACCAGTCTGGTCATTGTCCTCTGACCTCTGACCTCTGGCCCATTAAACTGCCACTCACTGATATTTTCCCTTTTTCAGATTCATTCTCTGTGAACTCTAAAGAGGGTGAAAATTCCAGCAGATCAGCAGTTTCTGAAATACTCAAGACACCAACAACCATGCCATGTTCAAAGTCACTTCAGTCCTGTTTCTTCCTCATTCTGATGCTCGGTTTGAACTTCAGCAGCTCGTCTTGACGTTTACAGGTCGAAATGCATGGAGTTGCTGCTGCCATCTGATTGGCTGATTAGATATTTGCATTAACAAGCAGTTGAATAGGTGTACTTAATAAAGTGGCCGCTGAGTGTATGTGTACATGTGTTTATTTTTCACTTATTGCTAGCTTGTCACCATCATTTGCTGTATTTCGTTTGTGGTTTTGTTTATGGCACAGTGGCGCAGTGGTTAGCAGATTGTCCAGTTCAGAGAACTCCTAAAGCACTGAAGGCATTTCATCCACTGCGGAGCTTTTGCAGTTTCTTGCGTGCCTTCCCAAATGTTGTCGTCGCTTTCACACTTTTTGTGACTTTGCCAGTCACAAACGCACATCCTGAGAGATTGTTTTCCAGGCTCTGGCTAGTGAGGAATGGGCTAAAGAGACAGGCCCTTTGCCATCCTGAGGGAGGTATTGCCCTGGTCCTTCTGTTATGGAGGTGTCCCAGCCAGGTAAGAATCCCATCTGTGTTTCTTTGTTTCTTTACTTATGATGATGTAAACGATTTGTTGGTTTTAGATTAATCTTTCTTTCTTTCTTTCTTTCTTTCTTTCTTTCTTTCTTTCTTTCTTTCTTTCTTTCTTTCTTTCTTTCTTTCTTTCAATTCATCCTCACTTCCTCTTCCTATTCTTCCCCCTTTACTCCTCCCTTCCAAATCACCTGAGAGCTGTAGTTTAAATAAGAAGTCTGCTTGCCCTGATGCAACTTTATTTGGGTTCAAATTTGTATAAAGTGACCTGTAATTTGAATATTCTTGCTGATAACTGGTGCATCAATGAGGCAATTTGCCCAGTTAATGAACGGAAAATTGTTTTCTTATCTAAGCTATGAGATTACACTACAATACAATTTATTTTTGTATAGCCCAAAATCACACAAGAAGTGCCGCAATGGGTTTTAACAGGCCCTGCCTCTTGACAGCCCCCCAGCCTCGACTCTCTGAGAAGACGAGAAAACCCTAGTAGGGAAAAAACGGAAGAAACCTCCGGAAAGGCAGTTCAAAGAGAGACCTCTTTCCAGGTAGAATGGGTGTTCAGTGGGTGTCTAGATAAAAAATGGGGGTCAACACAACACACAGAACAGAACACAAGTCACCCTAAATACAATATAATAGTACAATAGAAATATTGCATCCACTGAACAGGATCATCTCCACACAGAAGAGCAGCTTCAGCGACAGACTGCTGTCACCGTCCTGCTCCATTGACAGACTGAGAAGATTGTTCCTTCCCCAATCTATGTGACTCTTCAATTCCACCCGTTTGGGTGTAAACGTTAACATCATACAAAGTTATTGTCTGTTTTTTCCTGCATTGTTATCAATCTTTAATTTAATATTGTTTTTTGTATCAGTATGCTGCTGCTGGAGTATATGAATTTCCCCTTGGGATTAATAAAGTATCTATCTATCTATCTATCTATCTATCTATCTATCTATCTATCTATCTATCTATCTATCTATCTATCTATCTATCTATCTATCTATCTATCTATCTATCTATCATATAGTGCCTTTCATGTCTATCTATCTATCTATCTATCTATCTATCTATCTATCTATCTATCTATCTATCTATCTATCTATCTATCTATCATATAGTGCCTTTCATATCTATCTATCTATCTATCTATCTATCTATCTATCTATCTATCTATCTATCTATCTATCTATCTATCTATCTATCATATAGTGCCTTTCATATCTATCTATCTATCTATCTATCTATCTATCTATCTATCTATCTATCTATCTATCTATCTATCTATCTATCTATGTATCTATCTATCTATCTATCTATCTATCTATCTATCATATAGTGCCTTTCATATCTATCTATCTATCTATCTATCTATCTATCTATCTATCTATCTATCTATCTATCTATCTATCTATCTATCTATCATATAGTGCCTTTCATATCTATCTATCTATCTATCTATCTATCTATCTATCTATCTATCTATCTATCTATCTATCATATAGTGCCTTTCATATCTATCTATCTATCTATCTATCTATCTATCTATCTATCTATCTATCTATCTATCTATCTATCTATCTATCTATCTATCTATTATATAGTGCCTTTCATATCTATCTAGATAGATAGATAGATAGATAGATAGATAGATAGATAGATAGATAGATAGATAGATAGATATGAAAGGCACTATATGATAGATAGATAGATAGATAGATAGATAGATAGATAGATAGATAGATAGATAGATAGATAGATAGATAGATAGATACTTTATTAATCCCAAGGGGAATTTTTTGTCTGTGACTGTTTGCACTGGAATATGGTTAATTGCATTCTGATTAATAAAGTTCATTTTAAAACTCAACAACTTCTTTCTTTCTTTCTTTCTTTCTTTCTTTCTTTCTTTCTTTCTTTCTTTCTTTCTTTCTTTGCCTTGATTACGTACTTGCTTCGTATTTATCAAAACAAAATAATGTGAACTAATGCTCATTCTAATGCTCATTACAGAGGCGTCCCAGCCAGGTAAGAATCCCAGCAGCCTATTACAAGATAGAAGCTTTCATAAAGTAACCTTTTGTCTCTCATAATTTCAGAATGTAAGCCCGTTATTTGTTCTTTTCTTCTGAGGTTTGTTGTTCATTTTAAAGATAAGACTCTGCAGTATAGCCATTCACTTTACTCTTTGTGATTCCGAGGCCTTGGCGTTGACATTGTAAAAAGAGACAGAGCAAATAAAAATGGTTTGGGGAAACACTGTGACCTCCATATATTATAAAGGGAAGTATGAAAGGCTTCTCAGCACAAAATACTATCCTTCTATCCTTCTGGACACGACAAGACTAGTCAAGCTGGCAACACTTCAGGCTAAATGCCAGCCAGGCAGGAAGAGGCGGGTCCAGGGGAGGGAGGAACAGACACTCAAAGTAATGTCAGAGGTGGGTGGGCTGTCAATCATCCAGTCTGTAGAGGGAGAAAGAGGAGAGGCATTAGTATATACACTGCCACCTTGTGGGTCAGCGCTGAATTACCTCCACCAGAGCCTTCATGCTGTCGTCAAGGTGCATGTGTGTGACAAGTATTTTGTGTGGGCGCACTCTTAAAACATGACGTTTCCTAAACTGCGCTTTACTGGGTTGTGTGGAGACCCACTGGTGACAAAGAACCATTTCATTCCCCGAAGGGTCCCATGCATATGGATTTGGTTCTTTGGGCTATGAAAAGGCTCCTAATGCACAAACAAAACAGAACTCTTTAAATATATAAATTAGCTACAGGACACCAACAGTTTAAGAAAACCTGAAGTTAGCCTGTCATATTGTCCATTGAAACCCAGGAGCCTTTTTTGTATTTCATAAATCTGTGATCATCTATTTGTGGTTATTAATGGAGCCTGTTATGGAATTCTTGCTGGAACCTTTATATGGGTGGTTCTTTAGGCAGGCAAACATGGTCGTTCCCCCCCACCCACCCCATGGCATTGCTCTGGTTGGCCATAGTGCCCCAAAAATGTCTGGGGCCCTGGGGACCCCTGCCAACTTAATCAGGCCCTGTTGGCAGTGACACACATCAGGACTCAGTACTCTAATAAATTCTAATGATTGCTTTATTTAGAAACTAACTGACCCCTGCAGCTCTGCCCACATAGTTGTGAAACTGGACAAACTTTAAAAATCCATAAACAAAGAGGTATGGCTAGCTAAACGAGAGGTAGAGCGACTCTGAGGGAGGCTGGCACGTGAGTGAGGAGGGCCCCGCCTAGCTCTCCGCTCCTGACGTCACGCTTTCCCCTCCCCTCGGCCCACAGCCTCTCTCTCGCATTCGCGCAAATAAATCGTGAGACTTAGCGCGATGAGAGAAGTCGCCCGGGATGTTTAAATATATTACAGAAAAAAACGATCAAAATCCGTTAAGTAATTCTCTCGTGAAAAGCGGACAGACATGCAGACAGACAGATGCTGGATTTTATATAGAGAGAGATATTCATGTGAAAAATATTGTTGAAGGGAATCAAAAACGCAGAGTCTCTTTTATGGCATTTTTTGAGTGTCTATATATGGCCACGCCTTCATGATAAGTCATAAAAACACTTTTTGGGGCTCATTATGGTAAAGATTTTCTTATTTGGGTCTCCATCTTAAAAAATGTAAGAAGCCCTGCTCTTAAAATGGGAACATTTAAACTTAAAAAGGTATTTCGGCTGATAGAAACAACTGGATATTTTGAACGTTTGTGTTTCGTTGCGCTCAGCCCACACCGCTCGCTAATTTTCCGGCAACACAAATGATTTTTCGCTGCAGGATAAGTCAGAGGA
Source organism: Erpetoichthys calabaricus (assembly GCF_900747795.2). Classification (NCBI taxonomy): domain Eukaryota; kingdom Metazoa; phylum Chordata; class Cladistia; order Polypteriformes; family Polypteridae; genus Erpetoichthys; species Erpetoichthys calabaricus. The sequence goes on along the minus strand of NC_041398.2, from coordinate 246,017,480 downwards.
GACACTTTATCAGACTTTCCATCACTCACTCCTTTTCCATTTACTCTCCATATTTAATTAAAAAGTTTCTGGCCGCTGTCCAGCAGCCTTCAGGCAAGCTGGCCACAACTGCTCACTGATTAGCGGCATCTGCAGGCAGCTCTTAGCCGCAGGAGAGACTCTTATCTCGCTGACGGGAAGCCCGGCCAGCCGTCCCGTCTCGGGACCCCACAGCTGGGCCTTTACAAAAAAAGGTGGACGACACTCGCGACATCGTGATGTCCGCTTGGCCCGCAGCGCGGCGCGGCGCAGCTCAACTCGCACGGTGGCCTCCGCTGGAGCGCTGCCCGCTCGCAACCCTCCAGACGCTCGCTTTCTATGACATTGTTAGCGGAACGTTTAAATAAAACGCGTGTTTAATCTGCCTGCCTGCCGGCACTGCCAGCCCGACTATTTAAACAGATTTTTTTTTTTTAATCAAGCATATCATACGCCCTCCCCATCCCCCACCACCTCCCCTCCCAATGAGACCCCCCTGTCCCAGCCGAGCTTTCTTCACAGAAAAATAACAACGTTTCAGTCCGTGCATGTGTCTCTCGCTCCTCGCGTCTTGTGTGGTCCCAGCAAACTTTATGATCTCGCCAGCTAAAAAGAGAGGAGCGCGACCTCCGGTGACCACAGAAAGAGAGCCGCACGTGGGGCTCATGCTTTCACCACAAAAATGTCTGCTACGACTAGCTGTGCGGCTGAATGGTGCGAGAAAGAAAAGTCGCCACAAGAATCCATTGACTAAGAGAGCGGCTCGGGGGGATTAGAAAGGACGAGCGCTGCGCCCTGCAAAAAGCATTGGCAGGAACACTTGCGCTTGTCGGTTAATTTCCAAGAGAGAAAAAAAAGAAAAACGTTCTTTCTTTCAAGCTGGCCTTTAATAAATCGAGAAAAGAGAAAGTCAAATCAAATACAAACATGGTTATAGGATGGAAATATTTCTTTCTTTGCTTTCCATCTTTCTTTCTTTCTTTTTAATTTTTCCTTTTCTTTCTTTCTTTTCCCTTTTTATTTTCTTTCTTTCTTTCTTTCTTTCTTTCTTTCTTTCTTTCTTTCTTTCTTTCTTTCAAGCTGGCCTTTTATAAATCGAGAAAAGAGAAAGTCAAGTCAAATAGACACTGTTATACGATGGAAATATTTCTTTCTTTCTTTCTTTCTTTCTTTCTTTCTTTCTTTCTTTCTTTCTTTCTTTCAAACTGGCCTTTTATAAATCGAGAAAAGAGAAAGTCAAGTCAAATAGATACTGTTATAAGATGGAAATATTTCTTTCTTTCTTTCTTTCTTTCTTTCTTTCTTTCTTTCTTTCTTTCTTTCTTTCTTTCTTTCTTTCTTTCTTTCTTTCTTTCAAGCTGGCCTTTTATAAATCGAGAAAAGAGAAAGTCAAGTCAAATAGACACTGTTATACGATGGAAATATTTCTTTCTTTCTTTCTTTCTTTCTTTCTTTCTTTCTTTCTTTCTTTCTTTCTTTCTTTCTTTCTTTCTTTCAAACTGGCCTTTTATAAATCGAGAAAAGAGAAAGTCAAGTCAAATAGACACTGTTATAAGATGGAAATATTTCTTTCTTTCTTTCTTTCTTTCTTTCTTTCTTTCTTTCTTTCTTTCTTTCTTTCAAACTGGCCTTTTATAAATCGAGAAAAGAGAAAGTCAAGTCAAATAGACACTGTTATAAGATGGAAATATTTCTTTCTTTCTTTCTTTCTTTCTTTCTTTCTTTCTTTCTTTCTTTCTTTCTTTCTTTCTTTCTTTCTTTCTTTCTTTCTTTCTTTCTTTCAAACTGGCCTTTTATAAATCGAGAAAAGAGAAAGTCAAGTCAAATAGACACTGTTATACGATGGAAATATTTCTTTCTTTCTTTCTTTCTTTCTTTCTTTCTTTCTTTCTTTCTTTCTTTCTTTCTTTCTTTCTTTCTTTCTTTCTTTCAAGCTGGCCTTTTATAAATCGAGAAAAGAGAAAGTCAAGTCAAATAGGCACTGTTATAAGATGGAAATATTTCTTTCTTTCTTTCTTTCTTTCTTTCTTTCTTTCTTTCTTTCTTTCTTTCTTTCTTTCAAACTGGCCTTTTATAAATCGAGAAAAGAGAAAGTCAAGTCAAATAGACACTGTTATACGATGGAAATATTTCTTTCTTTCTTTCTTTCTTTCTTTCTTTCTTTCTTTCTTTCTTTCTTTCTTTCTTTCTGTCTTTCTTTCAAACTGGCCTTTTATAAATCGAGAAAAGAGAAAGTCAAGTCAAATAGGCACTGTTATAAGATGGAAATATTTCTTTCTTTCTTTCTTTCTTTCTTTCTTTCTTTCTTTCTTTCTTTCTTTCTTTCTTTCTTTCTTTCAAACTGGCCTTTTATAAATCGAGAAAAGAGAAAGTCAAGTCAAATAGACACTGTTATACGATGGAAATATTTCTTTCTTTCTTTTCCCTTTTTATTTTCTTTCTTTCTTTTCCATTTTTCCATTTTCTTTCTTTCTTTCAAGCTGACCTTTTATAAATCGAGAAAAGAGAAAGTCAAGTCAAATAGGCACTGTTATACGATGGAGATATTTCATGGCTTTGTGAAAGCCAGTGTATTTAGAATATCATTTTTGTTGTTGTTTGCATGAGTTGTGTTTTTCTTTGTTCCTTTACTTCTGATAATTTAAATTATTTGTTGAATATTGACTAATTTTTCTTTCTTTCAATTCATCCTCACCCTTATCTTCTTCATATTTTTTCCCCCTTTACTCTTCCCTCCCAAATCACATGAGATCTGTAATTTAAATAGGATATTTACTTGCGGGCAGTACGGTGGCACAGTGGGTAGCGCTGCTGCCTCGCAGTTGAGAGACCTGGGGACCTGTGGTTCACTTCCCAGGTCCTCCCTGTGCGGAGTTTGCATGTTCTCCCCGTGTCTGCATCGGTTTTCTCCGGGTACTCCAGTTTCCTCCCACAGTCCAAAGACATGCAGGTTAGGTGGATTGGCAATTCTAAATTGGCCCTGGTGTGTGCTTGGTGTTTGTGTGTGTCCTGCGGTGGGTTGGCACCCTGCCCGGGATTGGTTCCTGCCTTGTGCCCTGTGTTGGCTGGGATTGGCTCCAGCAGACCCCCGTGACCCTGTGTTCGGATTCAGCGGGTTGGAAAATGGATGGATGGATGGATGGATATTTGCTTGCTGGAATTTATCTGGTCTCAAATTTATATATACAATGACCTGTAATTGGAATGTTTTTCTAGACAGGTGGTGCATCATTGAGGCAATTTGCCCAATTAATGAACGGGCAATTGTTTTGTTATCAGAGATATGGTGGTCTGATTTGTGTTTTGTCTGGGACTGTTTGTATTAGAATATGGTTAATTGATTAAAACTCCAACACTTCTTTCTTTCTTTCTTTCTTTCTTTCTTTCTTTCTTTCTTTCTTTCAGTTGATTGTTTTTTGCTTTAAATTTATAAAAAAAAAAAGTGAACTAATGCCCATTCCATAACATAAATCAAGCTTTCTGTTAACTCACTATGAAGTTATAGTGCCTATATAACGCCTGGTAGCTCTTATTATTAGGTTCAAATTCACATTTATTGTCATGTACCTATTAGACACATATAAATGAAATACCTGAGTGTGTGTGTGTGTGTGTGTGCGTGTGCGTGCGTGTGCGTGTGCGCGCGCGCGTGTGTGTGTGTGAAGTGGTCCGCTCTGCTCACGCTCAACCTCAGCCACTAGATGGCGCATGCATTCACTGTTACCTTTTTTCGGCTCTTCCAAGCCCCTCGCCTCTCAATATGACAGACGCGTGTGCAGGAAACGCCGCCGTCGTGCTGATGGCACAGATGAAGGGACACAACGTCGTAAGGACACACACGCCGCGGCTCAACAACGTGCAAGTGAAACACCTCAGCAATGGAGGGCAAGGCTTGAAGTCTTCACCAAAACATTTTCAATCTGGAGGGGTTTTCTCAAGACAAAGATTAATAGACCTGATATGCCAGCGATACGGCTCAGATATGGCACCACAGTCAGAGTCTTCTTGCGAAAGCCAGAGGGGCAGGTGGGTCCACGTCTTCTGCACTGGTCATTCTTAAGAGTTTAGCGGACGCCTCTCTAAGTTCACCAATATAGTCAAACCGCCAAGGAGTTTTTTTGGGTTGTTTTTTTGTCCTGAAGACCACACACAGCTAGTGTGTATTATAAATATTCACTTCACACAAAATCATTTTTACATTTATAATAAGTACATATTCTTTTTCCATGTTTCCTCTTACGCAATATAAAAAAATGGTCCAACTCTAACTTCAAATCCCCCCGTAATTCCTTCAAAACAAAACATTGCAAATCTATGGCAGCTTATTGCCGCTCCTCACAAAACCGATTTTCTTGCATTATTTCACAAAAAAAGAGAGTTGTTTTCGCAAACATGACTGCTTATTGTAGCCACTTCAACAAAATAAAGGAAACGAAAATAAACTTTTTAAAAAAGTCTACAGGGTTAATTCGTAAAAGTATCTCATTATTTTGCAAAAAATAAAAGTTGATAGCCTTAATCCATAAAAATGTTCTGTTATTTCAGAATCAGTCAGTGAGTCATTATCCAACCTGCTATATCCTAACACAGGGTCACGGGGGGTCTGCTGGAGCCAATCCCAGCCAGCACAGGGCACAAGGCAGGAAACAAACCCCGGGCAGGGTGGCAGCCCACCCGGAAGTGCTCCAGGTGCTTGATCACCTGTTGCTAATTGCACTTCTGGGCGGGGCTGTAGAGGTGTCCAGGTTGGCTTCAGGATCCATGCAACACCCCCTGGCATCCACCCCAGATCCCCAAAGGGTTGTGGAGAACTCCATCTCCCATGGAGCCCTGCGGGAAACTGAGGCACCATCGTCACCCATGGGAGGCTGCCACCAAAAGTCCTGGGGGAGGTACTGAGGAGCCTATGGCTGCTCTCCTGGAACATATGCAGCAGGGGCGTCCCGGCCGGGCATGGGACCCGGACACCCATCACAATAGATAGTGTCAAAGGCACTTTAAAATGGATAGATAGAAAGTTTGAAAGGCATTATATAATAGATAGATAAGGTGTGTGGGTGTGTTTGTGTGTGTCCTGCGGTGGGTTGGCACCCTGCCCGGGATTGGTTCCTGCCTTGTGCCCTGTGTTGGCTGGGATTGGCTCCAGCAGACCCCCGTGACCCTGTGTTTGGATTCAGCGGGTTGGAAAATGGATGGATGGATAGATAGATATGGGCAGCAAGGTGGCTCAGTGGGTAGTGCTGCTGCCTCGCAGTTAGGAGACCTGGGTTTCCTCACAGTTCTCCGGTTTCCTCCCACAATCCAAAGACATGCAGGTTAGGTGCATTGGTGATCCTAAATTGTCCCTAGTGTGTGCCCTACAGTGGGCTGGCACCCTGCCCGGGGTTTGTTTCCTGCCTTGCACCGTGTGCTGGCTGGGATTGGCTCCAGCAGACCTCCGTGACGCTGTAGTTAGGATATAGCAGGTTGGATAATGGATGGATGGATGTTCCATTTTTTTCGCAATGATTACTGCTTGGGTGGCGCAGTGGTAGTGCTGCTGCCTCGCAGTTAGGAGACCTGTGGTTCGCTTCCCGTGTCTGCGTGGGTTTCCTCCCACAGTCCAAAGACATGCAGGTTAGGTGGATTGGCGATTCTAAATTGTCCCTAGTGTGTGGTGGGTGTGTTTGTGTGTGTCCTGCGGTGGGTTGGCACCCTGCCTGGTATTGGTTCCTGCCTTGTGCCCTGTGTTGGCTGGGATTGGCTCCAGCAGACCCCCGTGACCCTGTGTTCGGATTCAGCGGGTTGGAAAATGGATGGATGGATAGATAGATAGATAAATACTTTATTAATCCCAATGGGAAATTCACATTCTCCAGCAGCAGCATACTGATACATTAAATAATATTAAATTAAAGATTGATAGGATGGATGATTACTGCTTATTGAATCCACTTAAAATAATAATAAAAAAAAGTTTGTAGCGTTAATTCGTAAAAATGTTCCTTTATTTTGCAGAAGTGTTGTATTAATTATTCATTTTAACTCACATTTTTATCAAATTACTAGGACAGCATTTTTTTCACTTAAGAAATATTACAAAACGTTAGAGCTCTTATAACATTGCAAGATACTGAAAATGAGTTTAACGCTTTTGTTTTTGGTTGACTAGATTACTGTAACGCACCCGGTCTCAGGACCACCCAAAAAAAGACATCAATCAGTTACAACGAGTGCAGAAGCCAGAATCTTAACTAGGAACTGAAAATCTGAGCACATGACGCCAGTCTTAGCGTCGTTACACTGGTTACCTGTGCCATTTAGCATTGACTTTAAAATCCTGCTGATGGTTTACCAAGCCTTCAATCATCTGCTCCCTCCTGTATCTCAGAATGCCTCGCACCTTACACTCCAAATTGTAACCTTAGATCTTCAAGTTAGTACAATACAATACAATTTATTTTTTTATAGCCCAAAATCACACAAGAAGTGCCGCAATGAATGCTGCCTTTTGACAGCCCCCCAGTCTTGACTCTCGAAGAAGACAAGGAAAAACTCCCTTGTAGGGAAAAAATGGAAGATAGGCACTTCAAAGAGAGAGAGAGAGACCCCTTTACAGGAAGATTTGGCGTGCAGTGGGTGTCAGGAAAAAAGGGGGGGGGGGTCAATAGAACACAATACACAGAAGAGGACACAAGTAATCCTCAATACAATATTATCATACAATAGAAATATTACAAGTACATAGCAGAATTCAACACTAGATGATATCCCATAAGGGGATTCTGATTTGTTGAGAGTCCTGGAGACCTCGGCCATCAAGCTGCTTCCCCCTATTGGCTGTTCCACAGCTGAGTCAGCGCTGGGCCAGCCAATCCGATAAAAGGACCCCTCTACCCAGCAATTCCTGTGATCCTCCATCAGAGATGACTTTACAACTTGTCAGGTGGGCCGTGGCACCAAGTGCCACATTTGAGTACCGAATAGAGAAACAGAATAGGTGAGGGTGAGTAACAGATTAGAACTATCATGTTACTTCTGTTTTAGTGCTACTGGCTGACAACAGACATGCAGTCTGCACAGTTAATCAGCAGCTCTAGTCAGGGTGTGCTAAACTGAACTCGGGAGTCTTTTAAAGCTGAGACCGAATGGGCATCTCTTATTGTAGCAGGCAGGCCACTCCACAGTTTAGGGGGTCCTGTAACTAAAAGCTTGACCTCCCGCTGTTATTTTATTAATCCTTGGAATCATAAGCAGACCGGCATCTTGAGCTCTTAATGTGCGTTCAAGTTTGTAAGTCATGATAAGTTCAGAGAAGTAAGCTGGACCTATGTTATATGTTAAAAGGAGGATTTGGGAATCTGCCCTAAACTTAACTGGGAGTCAGTGTAAGGAGGGTCTGCTTAACATTCCAAGAGCTAAACTTAAAAGAAGTGGTGAGGCGGCCTTCTGCTGTTAGGCACTTAAAATCTGGAATGGCTGACCGGTAGAAATTTTCCAGGCTAATACAGTGGGGCACTTTTAAAAAACTGCTAAAACCCTGTTATTTTAACATAGCTACAGTTTAGGGTAGCCCTGATATTCTGTATATGCATTGAATTATCATTTTCTCTTCATGGCTCTACAATCTGTACTGACCCCTACATTCTCTGCTGTTCTTTTTCCTTTTTTTTGTGTTGATGATCTGCACCTCCATTACCTGACCAAAGCCCCGTGCAGTCCCTACATTGATGGATTGAAGGCCAGATGTCCACATGACCCTCATCATCATCATCATCATCATCATCAGTTACATGAAGCCTGAAAGCCATGAAGACTGTTTGAGATCATTTATGTTAGGCGGGGCTGGGCAGGTGGTCTCGCGGCCTCGGGACCCCTGAAGGTTTTGGTTTTTTTTTTTCTCCAGCACTCTGGAGTTTTTTTTTTTTTTTGGTTTTTTGGCCTTCCTGGCCATCAGACCTTTCTTTTTCTATGTTAATTAGTATTTCCTAATTTTTATATTTTTTCTTACTTCTTTCTTCATCTTGTAAAGAACTTTGAGCGACATCATTTGATTGAAAATGAAAAAGAAATAAATGTTGCTGTTATTTCACAAAGACATTGCCTGTGTCCGTCGGTATCCTGATTGTGCTTCGTCTCTCTAGTGGCCGATAAGGAGGGCGAGGTCAAGCACCCTCATGGCATGCAGTCGAGTGACAAGAAACAAATTCAAATTACGGGCGTACATTCAGGATACGTTCTAGCAGGTTTAGTTCAGATGTCTTTGGCAGAGTCGGAGTGATAACGCTGAACTGTCTTTACTGCATCACAGCACCAGGGGATGGATAGATAGATAGATAGATAAAAAGATAGATAGATAGATAGATAGATAGATAGATAGATAGATAGATAGATAGATAGATAGATAGATAGATATGAAAGGCACTATATGATAGATAGATAGATAGATAAATATGAAAGGCAATATATAATAGATAGATAGATAGATAGATAGATAGATAGATAGATAGATAGATAGATAGATAGATAGATAGATAGATAGACAGAGGTGTGAAAGGCACTATATGATGATAGATAGATAGATAGATAGATAGATAGATAGATAGATAGATAGATAGATAGATAGATAGATAGATAGATAGATAGATAGATAGATAGATGTGAAAGGCACTATATAATAAATAGATAGATAGATAAATATGAAAGGCAATATATAATAGATAGATAGATAGATAGATAGATAGATAGATAGATAGATAGATAGATAGATAGATAGATAGATAGATAGATGTGTGAAAGGCACTATATGATGATAGATAGATAGATAGATAGATAGATAGATAGATAGATAGATAGATAGATAGATAGATAGATAGATAGATAGATGTGAAAGGCACTATATAATAAATAGATAGATAGATAGATAAATATGAAAGGCACTATATAATAGATAGATAGATAGATAGATAGATAGATAGATAGATAGATAGATAGATAGATAGATAGATAGATAGATAGAGGTGTGAAAGGCACTATATGATGATAGATAGATAGATAGATAGATAGATAGATAGATAGATAGATAGATAGATAGATAGATAGATAGATAGATAGATAGATGTGAAAGGCACTATATAATAAATAGATAGATAGATAGATAAATATGAAAGGCACTATATAATAGATAGATAGATAGATAGATAGATAGATAGATAGATAGATAGATAGATAGATAGATAGATAGATAGATAGATAGATAGATGTGAAAGGCACTATATGATGATAGATAGATAGATAGATAGATAGATAGATAGATAGATAGATAGATAGATAGATAGATAGATAGATGTGAAAGGCACTATATAATAAATAGATAGATAGATAGATAGATAGATAGATAGATAGATAGATAGATAGATAGATAGATAGATAGATAGATAGATAGATAGAAGTATTATTTCTCTGACGTTAGTATGACCAGACCCCAAAACGCCCCACACTGGTGCCCACATCTTATAGAAGATACCATCAGAAGACCTGCTGATGCTCCTGAAGCAAAGACTCGTTCAAGTTGTGTGATCTTCTGATTCGGCTGCCAGCTCTGAGATGTCTCTGCCTCCACCTGTTTAGCTCGTGTTTTCGACTCTGAGCTCGTAGCTCGTTTGCCAGTGGATGAGTCAGCCATTGCTTGTTTCTCTTATGAAGCTCATTACAGTAGAAGTCTCATTACGAGCTCCTGCTGGTTTTTCTTGTCTTTTTACAGCCCCTTACTATTTTGATTTACTTTAAGTTAAACAGGCCCATCTGATGATGTTTTCTTGGACCTTAAGTAGCTTTGGACCAAAACTGGCCAATCTGCTGTTCTACTAAAGAGCTCTGGCACAGAACTAGCGTCTTCCTGACCTTCTTCTATCTCGTCCATCGCCTGTTAACTGAAGTGTTCTTTCAAACATTCACCATCTAAACATATAGTAAAATGTTTAACTTTTGCGCCTGCCTAAATCTCTAAATGACGGATTCTTTTCGTGAGTTTTCGGCTGGCCGCTGTTTAGGAAAGGTTAAAGTGAGCTGCACTGAATTTGACGGGCACTGCACTGTTCAGACTGTAGGGGGTGCTCCTAAGCCATTCCTGACCATCGATGAGAAGGAAGGAGGCTGGCACTATAAAATATGAAGGTTTTAATGGGATTACATTTTTATGGGAAAGGTTAAAAGAATAATCAAAATGGCAAAGAATAAAGTAAATAACAAAAAACTGTAAAAGATTCAGACAGCGACAAAAAAAAGGTGTGGTGTTAGGGGACACCCCATTAACTCTTTCAAGGATAATTTTTTTTTTACTTTTGTCCCAGGACTTCACACAAACCAAAGGTTTCACACATAAATCAATAAGTCATTCTGTTTTATGTTCCATGACCCCTACAGTATCCATTCATTTTCCAACCCGCTGAATCTGAACACAGTGCGCAAGGCAGGAACCAATCCCGGTCAGGGTGCCAACCCACTGCAGGACACACACACCCACACACCAAGCACACACTAGGGCCAATTTAGAATCGCCAATCCACCTAACCTGCATGTCTTTGGACTGTGGGAGGAAACTGGAGCGCCTGGAGGAAACCCACGCAGGGAGGACCCGGGAAGCGAACCCAGGTCTCCTTACTGTAAGTAGTGGTAGCGCTACTGTGCCACCGTGCCGCCCGCCCCTACAGTATATAAATTCACATACTTATTACATATCTGTTTGCCTCATCACTCATAAGCCAAAAGGCACTTTCTGTACATAAACAGCTTGAAGTAGTTAAGAGGCTGGTCATGGGTCCTGTCTACTGGCACGCCATATCATCTGATGAAGTCCAGTTGCCAGCTCGCCACCCACGGATCTACGTCTGGTGTCAGCTGCACAAGTGCATTCAGCTCTACGATCAGCGGGGGACCAATCAGCTGATGCAAGTACCTGACTGTCGTATTCGACTTCCAGGGGTCTCATGTATAAGCGGTGCGTACGCCCAGAAATGTTGCGTAAGAACGTTCCACGTTCAAATCGCGATATATAAAACCTAAACTTGGTGTAAAACCACGCACATTTCCACAGTAGCTCATACCCTGGCGTACGCAAGTTCTGCGCTCGGTTTTGCAGACCGGTGGCACCCAGCGTCAAAGCAGTGCTACTGTTCCTGTTTGGTTACCCTTTCTTTTTCAGATCCACATCCCTGACACGGCTTTATAAATACACTGAAATTAACCGCGTATTGTTTATTAGTGCAATGCATCTGATTGTAATTAACCTGTAACAATTGTGGAAAGTCTTCAATTAAAGAATAAGACGTTCACAAAAACAAAGTATATTGTCCTGTGGACAAAGTAGCAAAATAAATGATCAAAAGCAAAACCAAAACAGTAACATTTGACAATCTTTATCTGACAAAATGGCGTTTATATACAGTATTGAATTGTGGGAACAGGAAATGGTTGGCAGGAAGTGATGTTGCAACAGGAAGCGGAAACAATGTCGTTTGATGAAAACCGGAAGTGATGTCTTTGAGGAAGCGTCGGAAGTGATGTCAGTTCATGTGACCGGAAGTGACGCCATTTCGAAATTCCGAAATGTTGGAAATTATTTTTCTTCGGTTTTTCTGTGGAGAGAAGAGATTCCGGTAAGTACCACATGACAACCCTTCATCTTGCGATGTTTCACTCACCTTTAGGCTTTTAGACTGCCTCCTAATCGCACGTGTGTGACACAATATAATGGTCACAGACTGGTCAAACTATTCCAAATACCATAGCCGCTTTAGCATTTTTACTCTCACTACACCTTCTTTTTCTTCTTTCAGCTGCTCCAGTTAGGTGTTGCCACAGCAGATTACTCTCACTGCACCACTTGGAGTATTTATATCTCTGTATCTGAGTGTGAATCACAGCTGTACAGCAGCTGATCGGAAAGAGAATTATCAGGATACAGCATCAAGCACACACTGCCTCAGCCATGCGCACAGTCTATTTGAACTGCTCTCATATGGCATACACTTCAGACTTTCCTGTATGGACCTCGCGGTTCACAAACAGTTTCATCCCAAGAACTCTAAATGCACTCAATCAGTCCATCAAGTGCTCCTTGTAGAACAGTTTGTACTTATAAGTACGATCACCTCACTGTAAACTTGAACTACAGTTATAATATTACACAACCTGAGCCACTTTATAAAGCGCGTATTTACATATGATGACGATATCATTTTTAAGATGAAATGCAGCAAAATATGTTGATTATATTATACAGATAAAAGTTTAACTTCATTGAAATAATCTATATTGTTAATAATTAAACATGTGAGGACACGGTGTCGCAGTGCTGGCAAGGAGCAGGCGCTCCGTTCACGGATTGTTCCTACCTCACGCTGTATTCTTGCTGGTGCTGACGCGACACTGGATGGATAAATAGATACATAGAATAATTAAACACGTACTAGGAAGATTATTTCGATGTTCTTTAAACGTTTTGAAGAATCAGCGTTCTCAGCTTACAGATGGCTTAAGGTCTATTGCAGAGCTGATTGTGTGGCGATTGGGTATTTGGAGAAAGAAAAGTAAGGACAGGAATTGGAGGTTAGTATGTTTGAAAGAGACAGTACTGCTGTAATAAAGCATTTCATTGAAGGTCACGATTGGTGCAGCAAGCATCTTGCGTGAGACTTGAACAATCACCGTGTTCCCATGTTTAATAACGTGCTTTAACTCCTATCATCGTGAAAATGATATCACGTATACTTCTCCTTATGTTAATTATCCAGAGAGCTGTAATATCACGAATGTCATGGATTCTGTGTTCTGTCGGTGGAAGAGAAAGCCCGTTTAAGAAGCACGTAGTGATTCACACACATAGAGCACAGAGAAGATCAAATACAAAACAAAGCAGTTAACGTGCTACTTTAGTTACAATGGGATTTGAGAAACTAGTAAATTAAACGATTTTAAGATGAAGTTTATGATGTTCTACTTTAATGACAAAATAAACTACGTGATTAAAGTGGAAATGTCGAGATTAAAGTTGACATTTTGTGCTTTTGTCACACTGTGTGCCTTTTTGCATATTTTGTCTCATGGATTCTTTTCATTTGTACAGTGTATTGGGACCATGCTGCATGGTGATTCCGCACTTTAAATAAAGTAGATTGATTGGCTAATTTAGATGTCTTCCTGGGTGATCTCCTCCCCCTGGCTGAGTGGCCGTGTCCCCGTCATCATCGTCCCCTTCCACGTTTCCTTACACCAAGACCCATTAGACATTACCAATGCTTGCGCGTGTGACAGGACCTTATGGCCACAGAGCTGTGAGCATTTAGATCATTCTATACATGAAAATGACCGAGTTTTTCTTCAAGAGTGGCAAATATTTTTAAGGACAAAGGGACAATAAAGATTTTTGGCTGTGTTTATTTATATAAAGTGCTTGATGGATTAAAAATCCTCTATTTGAACCTGTGAACGTGCCCCCTACTGCTTACATGTGTCATAATTAATAACATATCAGCCAAATGATTGATTGCTTTCCAATGGTCCACAATGTTCGGGACAATTTAAAATGCAAAATGCTTAATAAACCTTAATTCATGTTCATTGATTGTATTTTGCTCAGTGGCTTCTTTGAGTGGACTGCATTTCAATTCAAGACCATCATGCCAAAACTGACTGTAATCAAATAACCAATCACTATCTAAAGATGGGGAAAAGGGCATCAACAATTTGGGCAAGTGGCATTCCCATCACGAGTGGTCATCCAGCACTAAAAATCAGAAACTGATAAGCTAGGGGGTCCATCATCTCATTGAACAGGTGGAAGCTGGCGATGTAAATGTGGCAATGTCATCCTCTGCCATGTCAACTGGAAAGTGCCAGTGTTACAGAAGCACCAACTGGAGAAGAATTTCCGACTGCTACGGTAACATCCTTAGAATGCATTCAACAACTGATGTCCTGAAGAGCTGCAGCGTATGATTATGTAGATCATCAACCAGGGGACCATTACCTAAAATGACCCTGTGACGATACGGGTTCAGGTCCATGCTCCCATCTTCAGTTCGGGAGCCCTTGAACCCACATTGTCACATTTGGTGGCAGCGGTGGGATGAGCTAGCAGTGAGGACAGAAGAGGAGACAGAACAGCAAGTGGGAATGGTGCCAGACTTGTAAAGAACCCACGTACCCAAACCGGAGGAGGACATTTTATGGACAGAGCTTTTTATGGACATTTATTTATTGCTGGTTTTTAATTGGTCTTTTAAAGGGTTCTTGTTCCCCCGTGATCATCAGAGGTGACTGTGTGCAGAAGGTGCAGACCTATAAATACCTGGGAGTGCAGCTGGATGATAAATTGGACTGGACTGCCAATACTGATGCTCTGTGTAAGGGAGAACAGAGACAACTATACATCCTTAGAAGACTGGCGTCCTTCAACATCTGCAATAAGATGCTGCAGATGTTCTATCAGATGGTTGTCACGAGCGCCCTCTTCTATGCGGTGGTGTGCTGGGGAGGCAGCATTAAGAAGAAGGACACCTCACGCCTGGACAAACTGGTGAGGAATGCAGGCTCTGTTGTAGGCACGGAGCTGGACAGTTTGACATCTGTGGCAGAGTGATGGGCGCTGAGCAGACTCCTGTCAATCATGGAGAATCCACGGCATCCACTGAACAGGATCATCTCCAGACAGAGGAGCAGCTTCAGCGACAGCAACATTATACAAAGTTTTGTCTGTTTTTACCTGCATTATTATCAATCTTTAATGTAATATTGTTATTATCAGTATACTGCTGCTGGAGTATGTGAATTTCCCCTTGGGATTAATAAAGTATCTATCTATCTATCTATCTATCTATCTATCTATCTATCTATCTATCTATCTATCTATCTATCTATCTATCTATCTATCTATCTATCTATCTATCTATCTATCTATCTATCTATCTATCTATCTATCTATCTATCTATCTATCTATCTATCTATCTATCTATTCTTTTAATGTCCTGGTTTTATGAAGGGGGCTTGGGTTGGTTTTATTGTGGGATTAATTGTTTTAATGCAGTGTAGAGTGGCCGAGCTGTGGACCTGGGCTCCAGTTGCACTGGTTTGGCAGTGGCGTGGAGCCTTCCCATGCAACTAGAGTCTTATGGGGGGTGGAATGTGGTGTTGTGGGTCCACAGCTCTCTTAGCAAAGGCCAGTTGTTTTAAATAAATAATCACTGCGCTCGCGGCGTTGTGAGGGGCAAACTGCAAACTGCAATAATGAGAAAAGCAAATAGTGCAATTTGAGCAGATATGTATTTGTATTTACTAATTCACAAACAGCACATTTTCCATTTATATGTTGCAAAAGCAATTAGGAGTAACTCCATGTAAGTGGAGTTCAGGATTTGAAAACTTTGAGGAAAGAAGCTGCAGAGATTGCATGTAGATCGGGTTGTGATAGACCGGCAGCTCCTCTGTGATGGCAATTTAATGAACAGATGGTTTCTGGGATGGCTGGAGTTGGCTGTAATCTTTCCTGCTCTCTTTTTCTCTCTCTGGCGCTGAACATATCTTTGAATGTTGGGAGACAATGGCCAATGATTTTCTCAGCTGAACAAATCATCCGCTGCAACTGAGTCTTATAAAGAGAGGAGGCAGAAGGAAGCCAAACAGGAGTGATGGAGGAGGTCGCAATACTCTCAATGATGGCTGAGCAAAAATTTAACAATATCTGCCTTGATATGCTAAGCTTCTTAAGATGGCCAAGGCAGAACAAACTCTTCCTGGTTTTCTTGATGATGGAGGCAAAGTGCTTGTCCCATTTTAATGTATTAGTGAAACTAGTGCCCAGGTATTTGAATGTCTGAACCCACAGACACAGCCTGGAAATGAATTTGCAAAGGTGAACAGACAGTGACTTGTCGGCGGTAGTGAATCCTCATTTCCACTTGAACTCCAAGTCGTTACAAGAACATCATTCCACAAGACAGCCAACGTCTCTTTGATAGGAAGACACGTCTTTATTGGAAATAAGATCCACTATGGTTGTGTTATCTGCAAACGTTTGGATTTTTACAGATTTGTCTATGGATGTACAGTCATTTGTATAAAGTGAAAACATGAGGGGCAAAAGAACACAGTCTTGGGGGAGCCTATGCTAAATGACATTGGATCTGACAGATGCTGGCCCAGTCTCCCATACAGCTTCCTACCTGTCACAAAGCTCATAATCCACTGGCAGACACCACAGGGTAGACCTTACTGGATGATTTTCCTCCTGTGACTGTGACCAGGGAGGTTGGAATCAAGCTGCTCGGAGGTGGTCTTCTAGTCTTTGTCTTTCACATGCTTGTCTGTTAGTTTCTTTTCGTGAGGAAAGAAGCTGCAGAGATGGCATGTAGATCGGGTCTCAATAGAATGGCAGCTCCTCTGTGATGGCAATTTAATGAACAGATGGTTTCTGGGATGGCTGGAGTTGGCTGTAATCTTTCCCGCTCTCTTTTTCGCTCTCTGGCGATCAACAGATCTTTGAATGTAGGGAGATAAGGGCCAATGACTTTCTCAGCTGAACAAATCACCCGCTGCAACCGAATCTCAAAAAGAGAGGAGGCAGAAGGAAACCAAACCGGAGTGAGGAAGGGAGGTCACAATTCCTTCAATGATGGCAGAGGAAAAATTTAATAATATCCGCCTTGATATGCTAAGCTTCTTAAGCTGGCCAAGGCAGAACAATCTCTTCTTGGATTTCTTGATAATGGAGGTAAAGTGCTTGTCCCATTTTAATTTATTAGTGAAACTAGTGCCCAGGTATTTGAATGTCTGAACCCACAGACACAGCCTGACCATTAATTTGCAAAGGTGGACAGACAGTGACTTGTCAGCGGTAGGGAATCCTCATTTCCACTGTCATGATAGCATTGAGATCCGAGTTGTTACAAGAACATCATTCCACAAGATGGCCCACGTCTCTTTGATAGACCTTTGAAATAAGGCCCACTATGATTGTGTCATCTGCAAACTTTTGGATTTTTTACAGATTTGTCTATGAAACTACAGTCATTTGTATAAAGTGAAAACAGGAGTGGCTTAAGAACACAGCTTTGGATGGAGCCTATGCTTATTGACAATGAATCTGACAGATGGTGGTCCATTCTCACATACAGCTTCCTACCTGTCATGAAACTCATAAGCCACTGGCAGACACCATAGGGTACAACTAACTGGGGATGATTTTCCTCTTGTGGCCGTGATCAGGAAGATTGGCTACAGTCTTATGGACCTTAAACTTCTTTATAATATTTGAATCTGTTGTCACAGGAACATCAAGCTGTTCGGAGGTGGTCTTCTAGCTTTTGCTTTTCACATGCTGGTCTATCGTTTTCTTTCTATTCTCCCCAGACAACTCTGACCTTTCCTTTCTCTGGTCTGTGATCAGTGTGAGACACACGATGACACCAAACAGGAGAGTGACAACTTTTCTCCATTTCAATTGGCTGAATGACTGATTGCATGATTAGCAACGTGTGAGGTACGAATTCAAGAAAACAACAAGTTTGAAAAGATCACTCAAATCCAGTTATTTCTAGGGGTCCCAACAAATGTGTCCAGGCCATTTTAGAAGATCATTTGTAGAATAAGCAACACTTGATCCCTTGTCGCAATTGGTTTGCTTTACTCGATGACATGTCAAAGTCATGCAGGCATGAAGGGACGATGGCTTTTTATTT
This sequence comes from Erpetoichthys calabaricus, assembly GCF_900747795.2. Taxonomy (NCBI): domain Eukaryota; kingdom Metazoa; phylum Chordata; class Cladistia; order Polypteriformes; family Polypteridae; genus Erpetoichthys; species Erpetoichthys calabaricus. The sequence goes on along the minus strand of NC_041398.2, from coordinate 245,999,747 downwards.
GGTGACATTTCAGGAACCTAACGGCACACGTTCACACTGAGCTCTAAGGGAACCAACTTTGTCTGGAATAAGCAACACTTGATCCCTTGTCACACTTGCATTACTCGATGACATATCAAAGACATGCAGGTACACAGGGGACAATGGCTTTTCATTTTGTCACTTTTCAATGAGTTGTAAGGGGACCAAAAAATGTGTACACATTTGTAAATAAGCTACTAGGAGCAGATCTGAGGGGACAGTGCAAGCCCAGACAGCCAAGGGGTAGAACTGCTGTAGGACCAGCTGGCAGAACTGGTTGAGATGTTGCGATACCTTCTGCCAGTGGGATGAGAGGGAGCGGCCCTTTACAATGCTGTCGGCTTTGAGGATGCAGTGCTTGATGAAGATGCCTTTAATGGAGCATAGAGAGATTCCAATGATCTTTTCTATTGTGTTCCCTGTCCCTGGTTGCTCCTGTAGAATGTGGTGGGAATATGGTAGACTTGTTGTCCCCAGCCTTTGAAGGAACTGGAGATGCCGCTATACCTTCTTGGTTATGGATGCAGGGCAGTCTTCAGTTGTCTTCAGTTGCCCCATGCTAATCTATGTACAGTATGTTGTGACTTGCTGAATGGTTGTGTAGGAAGGGGCCCCAGTGAATTGACTTTCCCGGGGGCCTATAATGCTGTTAAAATAGCCCTGTATGAATGTGGAGTTAATTGTGCAGACGAGGTCAGCTTCCAGGTTCACACCAAAGAATCTTGTGCTCTTGACGACTTTCACCTCAGAGCCCTCAATGTGCAATGGGGGCATTGGGCCACAGCATGGGCCTTCCTGAAGTCAACAGTCTTCTCTTTCATCTTGTCTATGTTAAGAGACAGGCTGTTGCACCAGACTAGAAGCTGTTCTTTCTCCACTCTGTCAGCTCACTCATCCCGGTGGCTAATGAGACCCACCACAGTTGTGTCATCTCTAGACCGGTACATGGCTGTTCAAATGTGAGTCAGCAGAGTGAACAGAAGTGGGCTGAGTACACAGCTCTGGGGAGGGGCACCACTGCTCGAGAGATGGTGTTTCCATTGCGGAATGTCTAGGGCCTCTATGTTAGGAAGTCCGGCATGCAATTTCATTTGGAAGTGGTGTAGCTTAGAGGACTCAACTTCCCAATCAGCTTCTGAGGGACTAGCTCTGCTACACATCTAAAACAGATTAAAATCTAAGTAATCAATGCAGACCTCAGCTTAACGTTTGCAATGCACCATGCAATACATATGTCTTTGTTATAGGCCATTTGGTATGGGATTCATGAAAAGCAGTGTGAATGTTGGTGGCTCACCATTTGGTGGAATGACAATGCAATGCATATGTCTCTATTATATACCATTTGGTATGGGACTGGTAAATGCAGTATTAATGTTTGCGATGCACCACTTGTTGAAATGACAACGCAATGTATTTTATTACTAAAAATGTGATGCACCATCTGTTGGAATGACAATGCAGTGTCTTTTATTACTAAAATGTTTGTGATGGGGCGGCACGGTGGCGCAGTGGGTAGCGCTGCTGCCTCGCAGTTGGGAGACCTGGGGACCTGGGTTCACTTCCCGGGTCCTCCCTGCGTGGAGTTTGCATGTTCTCCCCGTGTCTGCGTGGGTTTCCTCCGGGCGCTCCGGTTTCCTCCCACAGTCCAAAGACATGCAGGTTAGGTGGATTGGCGATTCTAAATTGGCCCTAGTGTGTGGTGGGTGTGTTTGTGTGTGTCCTGCGGTGGGTTGGCACCCTGCCCGGGATTGGTTCCTGCCTTGGGCCCTGTGTTGGCTGGGATTGGCTCCAGCAGACCCCCGTGACCCTGTGTTCGGATTCAGCGGGTTGGAAAATGGATGGATGGATGTTTGTGATGTTCCATCTGTTGGAATGACAATGCAAAGCATATGACTCTATTAAATACCATTTGGTATGGAATTCCTAAAGCAGTGTTAATGTTTGTGATGCACCATCTGTTGAAATGACAATGCAATGTATTTTATTACTAAAAATGTGATGCGCCATCTGTTGGAATGACAATGCAATGTATTTTATTACTAATAATGTTTGTGATGCACCATCTGTTGGAATGATAATGCAATGTATTTTATTACTAAAAATGTGATGCACCATCTGTTGGAATGACAATGCAATGTATTTTATTACTAAAAATGTTTGTGATGCACCAACTGTTGGAATGACAATGCAATGTATTTTATTACTAAAAATGTGATGCGCCATCTGTTGGAATGACAATGTAATGTATTTTATTGCTAAAAATGTGATGCACCATCTGTTGAAATAATAATGCAATGTATTTTATTACTAAAAATGTTTGTGATGCACCGTCTGTTGGAATGACAATGCAATGTGTTTTATTACTAAAAATGTTTGTGATGCGCCATCTGTTGGAATGACAATGCAATGTATTTTATTACTAAAATGTTTGTGATGTGCCATCTGTTGGAATGACAATGCAAAGCATATGACTCTATTAAATACCATCTGGTATGGAATTCCTAAAGCAGTGTTAATGTTTGTGATGCACCATCTGTTAAAATGACAATGCAATGTATTTTATTACTAAAAATGTGATGTGCCATCTGTTGGAATAATAATGCAATGTATTTTATTACTAAAAATGTTTGTGATGCACCGTCTGTTGGAATGACAATGCAATGTATTTTATTACTAAAAATGTGTGTGATGCGCCATCTGTTGGAATGACATTGCAAAGCATATGACTCTATTATATACCATTTGTTGTGGGATTCGTAAAGCAGTGTTAATGTTTGTGATGCACCATCTGTTGGAATGACAACACAATGTATTTTATTACTAAAACTGTTTGTGACGCACCGTCTGTTGGAATGACAATGCAATGTATTTTATTACTAAAAATGTGATGCACCATCTGTTGGAATGACAATGCAATGTATTTTACTACTAAAAATGTTTGTGATGCGCCATCTGTTGGAATGACAGCGACTTAGCAACCATACGAACACACAGACACTTATCCTGTTATCCTGTTATCACCTCTGTCTTTTTGTATTTTTCTGTGCACGTTTTTAGTAAGTCTTGCATTAGCAGGTACTTCATCTCAGTTTTAAAAGATGAATGTCATTTACCGGTCTCTGTACTCCTACCCTAGGTTTCCAAAAACCTTTGAAAAATGTCTGTCTCCACCAAAGGAATTTCCACTATTCCTAGTAGAACCTTTGAGACCTACACCTGAAATGTTGCAAATCCCATCCCCCCCCCCCCCCATCCCCCATCACCCACAATATGGACAGATCTTTTTTCTTGAACCCTCAGGAATTGCTGATTTCAAAATGCTCTTTGAATGTTCACTGGACTCCATTGGCACTCGGCTTGAAATGAGATTATCTCCAAATCTGCACTTGCTTAGAAGGAACGGAGCAGCAACGCCCTTGAACATCTGTGCTGAAGCAGAGGTCTCTGCAGTGCATGACTGTTGCTTTTGTGACATGCAACTCTCAGCAAGAGCTTTTTTGACTTTGTGGTCCTAATCTTTTAATTTTTCTTCCTGCCAAGTGCTGGGGCTCCATCAATCAAAGTTAAACTAAATGCGCTGGCTGACTATTTTCTCGCTGGCTTTCTATTTCTCTTAGTGTTCCGATCCTGCAGGTTTTCACGGTTTTGTGATTATTCCTTAAGTTTGTCACCATTTCAAGTCAGGGAGATTCTTAATGACTCTGGAGTGTTGCATTATTTTTTAAAATCTTTGTTGTGACACACCTACGGTGGATTCAAAAACTCTTCAGGCACCATCACTTTTTCACATATTGTTTTGTTAAAATCATTTCATTTATTTTTCGGACACCCAGGGCCATTGCATGAATCCTTCTGGGGGAGAAAGCCTTTCCAGACCATTACCTCCCCCAGAACACTAGAGGGCAGCCCCCCTGGAGTGCATCAGTGCCACAGGTTTGGAGCATGGAAGCTCAAGCCTGCTAGGGCCCATGGCCACTGCCAGGGGGCACCTGGAGAGCTGTTGAGCCCTTTGGTGCAGCACCCAGAAGTGCTGCCAGATGTAGGTCAACGAGCACCTGGGTGCCTTATAAAATGAGCCAGCAGCCACTACTCGGGGAGCCAGAGTCGGGAGGAGGATGATGAAGCTTGCCAGGAGGAGTGGAAGGCAGACAGAGAAGGGAAGAGAAAGAAAAGAAAGTGTTTGGTGCTTATGCTGGAACTGTGCTGTACAGATGGTAAACGGGGGAAGAGAGAAAGAGAGAAAAAAATAAAAAAATAAAAGACGTCTGTCTGTGTCAGTTTTGGGGCGGCTGGTGTGCCCCCCTGGTGGTCCACACCCTTCATCAAGCAACACTCAACACTCCACAATTTAGCTCTAAATTTAAAATGCAGGCTACAAGGCCAGCAAAGACCCATCAATGAAGCTTGGGCTTTAAAAGTTCAAAAATACTGTAAATACTCAAAAATGTCCTTCAAGGGTGAGGATGACCATACACCTCTGGTCTGAAAAGACAATATTCAAAATAATGTTGCTTAAATTTAAAAGATATATGAAAACATAAAAGAAGTGCAATGCAGTACAAAAGGGGAGAAACAACAAGTCCAAGTATTCTCCCCTTTAGAGAGTATTTTTGGAAGTGTTTGGGACTTATTGGGACTTATGTGCTTTGGGAATCCTAGTTCATGACAGACTTCGCTGGTCAGCCTACAAACAGGTCTCACCCCAGGCAGCTTAGCTGTAAATTCAAAAGGAGGGCTACAAGGCCAGCAAAGACCCACCAATGAAACCTGGGCTTTAAAAGTTCAAAAATGCTGTAAATACTTAAAATGTCCTTCAAGGGAGAGGATGACCATACACCTCTGGTCTGAAAAGACAAAAATCAAAATAATGTTTCTTAAATTTAAAACTTATATGGAAACATAAAAGAAATGTAATGCAGTACAAAAACTTGAAAAACAACAAGTCCAAGTGCTGCCCCCCTTTAGAGAGCATTTTTGGAAGTGTTTGGAACCTATTGGGACTTAGGTGCTTTGGGACTCCTAGTCCATGACAGACTTCACTGGTCTGCCTAGAAAACAGGTCTCACCCCAGGTAGCAGCTGCCTAAATTAAATTCAGGAACCCCAATTAAATTTAGCTCTAAATTCAAAAGTCAGGCTACATGGCTAGCAAAGACCAAAGAATGGAACTTGGACTTTAAAAATTCTAAAATACTGTAAATACTCAAAAATGTTCTTCAAGGGAGAGGATGACCATACACCTCTGGTCTGAAAAGACAATAATCAAAATAATGTTCCTTACTTATATGAAAACGTAAAAGAAGTGCAATGCAGTACAAAAAGGGGAAAAGCAACAAGTCCAAGTGCTGTCCCCCTTCAGAGAGCATTTTCAGAAACTACATAATTTGGGAACTCTTTACCTCTTGGACCTCCTAGTTCACCACTCTTGGGCTTTTTCTGGCTGCACTGAGTGAAAGGTAGAAACTAGTCCTGGATGGGGTGTCAGTCAACTGCAGGACCCATTCACGCTCATAAATACAGAGCTAATTAGGAATGATTACCTTATCTTGGACATCTTTTGAGAATGAGGGAGGAGAACACAGCAAACATGTGGATGAAATGCAAACTCCACATGGACAACAACCTGGTGTTGGAGTTGAATGCTGGGTGCTAGATCGCTGAGGCAACAACACTACCCACTGTGCCACCTCATTGTAGACTTTGGATTTCCTTTTTTTGTCAGTTGGCAGCAGTTTTACTGCTGGGGAAACAGGACTATTGACCTACTGTATACAAACGTTAAGGACGCATACAGCGTCACCTCACTGGCTGCACTTGGGAAAACAGATCATAACCTGGTTCTGCTTCAGCCTCACTACAAACCAAGAGTGAGGATCCTACCTACAACCACACGCTCATTCAGGAAGTGGTTCCCTGAGGCAGAGCAGGCTCTGAGAGACTGGAACTACAGACTGGGATATCCTGCAGGGTTCACAGAGTGAGAACATTGAGGAGGTTGTTGACTGCACTACTGACTACATCAGCTTCTGTATGGACATTGTAGTTCCAGTAAGAACAGTACGCTGCTATGCTAACAACAAGCCATGGATTACAAGTGACATCAAGGGCCTTTTGAACCAGAAAAAAAGGGCTTTTAAAGGCGGTGATCAGCATGAGCTCAAGCGCATGCAGAAGGAACTCTGGGTCCAGCTCAGGGTGGCGAAGGAGCAGTAGAGGGGAAAGACAGAGCAGATGTTGCAGAATAACAGCATTAAGGAAGTGTGGGATGGGATGAAGATCATCACTGGCTGCAGCTCGAAGCAGGGTGCCACCATCGAGAGAGATGTGGAGAGAGCAAACCAAATGAACAACTTCTTTAACAGGTTTGACCACCCTAACCCACTCTCACCTCGGAGTGCTGCACCCTCCACCCATCCTTTTGCTGACACCAGCATAGGAGAGAGTTTACCCCAACCCACAATTACAACAGCGCAGAGAGCTGAGGAGACTTCATGCCAGCAAAGCAGCGGGTCCAGATGGAGTATCGCCTCGACTGCTGAAGGCCTGTGCGCTGGAGCTGGGGGGTCCTCTACAGCGCATCTTCAACCTGAGCCTGGAACAGGGGAGAGTCCCGAGGCTTTGGAAGACATCTTGTATCACCCCAGTCCCAAAGGTATCATGTCCTAGTGAGCTGAATGACTTCCGGCCTGTCCCTCTGACGTCACATGTGATGAAGACCATGGAGTGGCTGCTGCTTCACCACCTGAGGCCACAGGTCTGCCACGCCCTCGACCCTCTGCAGTTCGCATACCAGGAGAAGGTGGGAGCAGAGGATGCCATCATCTATATGCTACACCGATCCCTCTCCCACTTGGACAGAGGCAGTGGTGCTGTAAGAATTATGTTTCTGGACTTCTCTAGCGCCTTCAGCACCATCCAACCTCTGCTCCTTAGGGACAAGCTGACAGAGATGGGAGTAGATTCATACCTGGTGGCATGGATCGTGGACTATCTTACAAACAGATCTCAGTATGTGCGTCTTGAGAACTGCAGGTCTGACATTGTGGTCAGCAGAACAGGAGCACCACAGGGGACTGTACTTTCTCCGGTCCTGTTCAGCCTATATACATCGGACTTCAAATACAACTCGGAGTCCTGCCATGTGCAAAAGTTCACTGACGACACAGCTATCGTGGGCTGGAGGAGGAGTGGGCAGGAGGAGGAGTATAGGAACCTCATCAAGGACTTTGTTAAATGGTGCAACTCAAACCACCTACACCTGAACACCAGCAAAACCAAGGAGCTGGTGGTGGATTTTAGGAGACCTGACTGAAGTGTTTAACATTATGAAGGGAATTAGTCCAGTGGATGGAGACTATCCATCCATTATCCAACCCGTTATATCCTAACTACAGGGTCACAGGGGTCTGCTGGAGCCAATCCCAGCCAACACAGACTGTTATTTTAAAATGAGTTCATCAAGAACACGGGGACACAGTTGGAAATTTGTGAAGGGTAAATTTCACACAAACATTAGGACGTTTTTCTTTACACAAAGAACGATAGACACTTGGAATAAGCGACCAAGTAGTGTGGTAGACAGTAAGACGCTGGGGACTTTCAAAACTCGACTTGATGTTTTTTTGGAAGAAATAAGTGGATAGGACTGGTGAGCTTTGTTGGGCTGAATGGCCTGTTCTCGTCCAGAGTGTTCTAATGTTCTAATGTAACAGAAACAAGGAAATATCAAAACATCAGCATAAATCCAGTAGGAAAGGTCTGTCAAGTGCCCACTTCTGTACTGAAGCAGATTTCATATATGTCCTTTGTGTGACATTTTGAGTAAATCGCCAAGGCACAGCCTGACTGTCACTGCCAAGGTCAGTAAACCTCTCGACACGGTCGACACTCTCTACGCAGACAGACACACTGCTGATGGCCGTGCACAAGAGGTCATTAAAGGCCTGGATCTTTGTTTTTTTATCAGGACCCTCGAGAGCCCCGATCAGAGCCTCCATTGACTATACGAAGATCACAGCATCGTCAGCAAAGTTCAGATCAGTGAATCTCTCTTCACCAATTGATGCCCCCCAGCCGGCGGATCTCCAACTTTGCCCAACACCCAGTCCATGTAATTGAACAGAATAGGAGCAGAACACACCACTGACAAACCTCACTTCTCACTATTAAAGACGTGTGTGTTTGTGCATGGTGCAGCCTGCTCTAGTCATACTCAACCACAGCCACTAGATGGCGCATGCATTCACTTTTACATTTTTTCGGCACTTCCATGCGCCTCACTTCTCAATATGAAAGACGCGTGTGCAGCAAATGACGCCGTCGTGCTAATGACACAGATGAAGGGACACAACGTCGTAAGGAAGGAAATGCCGCGGCTCAACAACGTGCAAGTGAAACACCTCAGCAATGGAGGACAAGGCTTGAAGTTTTCACTAAAGACGTTGTCTATCTTGAGGGATTTTCTCCAAGGCAAAGATTATTGGGCCTCATATGCCAGTGGTATGGCTAAGATACAGTCATTTGAAAAAGATTGGGAACCCCACTTAGCCTACAAAATAATTAACTCTCCTTTCAACAAAAAAGATAACAGTGGTATGTCTTTCATTTCCTATGAACATCTGAGTACTGCTGTGTTTTCCGAACAAAAATTTTTAGTGAAGCAGTATTTAGTTGTATGAAATTAAATCAAATGTGAAAAACTGGCTGTGCAAAAATGTGGGTCCCCTTGTCATTGTGCTGATTTGAATGCCTGTCACTGCTCAATGCTGATTACTTGTAACACCAAATTGGTTGGATGAGCTCGTTAAGCCTTAAACTTCATAGACCGGTGTGTCCCATCATGTGATATAAAGGTATTTAAGGTGGTCAATTCCAAGTTGTGCTTCCTTCCCTTTGACTCTCCTCTGAAGAGTGACAGCATGGGATCCTCAAAGCAACTTTCCAAAGATCTGAAAACAAAGATTGTTGAGTCTCCTGGTTTAGGTGAAGGCTACAAAAAGACATCTCAGAGGTTTAAACTGTCAGTTTCAACTGTAAGGAATGGAATCAGGAAATGGAAGGCCACAGGCACAGTTGCTGTTAAACCCAGCAGGTCTGGCAGGCCAAGAAAAATACAGGAGCGGCATTTGAGCAGGATTGTGAGAATGGTGACAGACAACCCACAGATCACCTCCAAAGACCTGCAAGAACATCTGGCTGCAGATGGTGTATCTGTACATCGTTCTACAATTCAATTTGCACAAAGAACATCTGTATGGCAGGGTGATGAGCAAGAAGCCCTTTCTGCACTCGCGCCACAAACAGAGTCGCTTGTTGTGTGCCATTGCTCATTTAGACAAGCCAGATTCATTTGGGAACAAAGTGCTTTGGACTGATGAGACAAAAATTGAGTTATTTGGTCAGAACAAAAAGCGCTTTGCATGGCGGAAGAAGAACACCGCATTCCAAGAAAAACATCTGCTACCTACTGTCACATTTGGTGGAGGTTCCATCATGCTGTGGGGCTGTGTGGTTAGTTCAGGGACTGGGGCCCTTGTTAAAGTCGAGGGTCAGATGAATTCAACCCAATATCAACAAATTCTTCAGGATAATGTTCAAGCACCGGTCACAAAGTTGAAGTTACTCAGGGGTCGGATATTCCAACAAGACAATGACCCAAAACACAGTTGGAAATCTACAAAGGCATTCATGCAGAGGGAGAAGTACAATGTCCTGGAATGGCCGTCACAGTCCCCTGACTTGAATATCATCAAAAATCTATGGGATGATTTGAAGCAGGCCGTCCATCAAATTGAACTGAACTGGAGAGATTTTGTATGAAGAATGGTGAACAAGACCTCCATCCAGAATCAGACACTCATCAGAGGCTACAGGAGGACAGCGTCTAGAGGCCAAAAGGAGGCTCAACTAAGTATTGATGTCATATCTCTGTTGGGGTGCCCACATTTATGCACCTGTCTAATTTTGTTGTGATGCATATTGCATATTTTCTGTTAATCCACTAAACTTCATGTCACTGCTGAAATCCTACTGTGTCCATAAGGCATGTCAGATATTAAAAGGAAGTTGCTACTTTGAAAGCTCAGTCAATGAGAAATAAAAATCCAAAGAATTAAGAGGGGTTCCCAAACCTTTTCATATGACTGTATGGCATCACAGTCAGAGTCTTCTTACGAAAGCCAGTGGGGCAGGTGGGTCCACTTCCTCTGCACTGGTCATTATTAAGAGTTTAGCTGACGCCTCTCCAGGTTCACCAATATAGTTAAACTGCCAAGGAGTTTTTTGGGTTGTTATTTTGTCCCGACGACCACATGCAGATAATTTGTAATATTCTGACATTTCCCTTTTTTAGTTTTTTGCTAGCCCAAATGTTAAACCTCTGGCAGTTTATTACTCACCTTTTCACCATTTAAGGTCATTCATTGCATTTCAACTGATTAAATTGAAAAAACTGAAGTGTTCTAAAACGTTTGACTGGTAGAGTATCGAGAACTCCTATTAACAACATAGAGAAGTTAACAGCAACTAAAGCACGAAGGTGAAACAAAACAACATGATAATATTTTCAAGGTGTAGTTGTAGCAGTGCTCCTTAAAATGTCCTACATCCCCTGGCAGCCCTGGCGGTATAATGCTATTGGACAACTTAAGAGGATGCAGGGGCTGCTGGGAAGAAGATTGAGCAAGTAGGACCTTTAAAAAAGGAACCTAAAAGACGTCGATGGGGATCACGATTATCCGTATTTTTGTTACTACATCTGATCACACAGTTGGATTACAACTCGGCCATTTTGGATTACAGTTTCTGTCAGGATGTGCAGCATGTGCTGCCCTGTCCCTTCATGACTGTGTGAGTTCGTACTGGCTGGATACATCTTTGTCTGAGGAAGCTCTCCCAATCACCTCAAATGCTCATTGGGAACCTGGTAGGACAAAACTTTACATTCATTGCTTCCAGAAAGATGTTCACTGGGTTTTTCCTTCACCCATCTATTATCCTCTGCAATGAAATGAAATGGTCTCCTTGGAATGGGAGACCAATGTAGGGTCCCTCATAAAAAAAGGGCATAACAGCAAGTACTGGCTGGTGTCATAAAAACAACAAAAAGACATTAAAAAGGTTTGGGGCAGCTACCCATATAATGTATCCTGGCTGCAAAAAGTTATTCTCAAGGTTTGAGAGACATTTACAAGACTGAGTCCAAAACCAAACTGACGAAATAAAGCCAAAATTGAGGCTTTAAAGGCCAGTGTTGGAAGTGATGTCATCAGAGGCGGAATCGGAAGTGACATCATCAGAGGTGGGACCAGAAGTGACGTCATCAGAGGTGGGGACTGGAAGTGATATCATCCGAGGCCCCAGAACCAGAAGTGACGTCATCAGAGCTGCACCAGAACCCTGTGGGATTTCCTGAGACTGGTCTGTATGGGATTGAGAGAGACAGCTAGTGCACCCCGGCACCCCCTGGTCGGACGTGGAATTGTCATTATTCAAGCCCTTTGGTTGACTCCTACTTGCACATGTGTGACACTGGATACGTCTTTGTCCGAGGGAGCGCTCCCAATCACTCATCAGAGCCTCCATTGACTCCACGAAGATAACAGCATCGTCAACAAAGTCAAGATCAGTGAATCTCTCTTGAACAACAGATGCCCCCCAGCTGCTGGATTACAGATACTGGCTGGTGTCATAAGAATGACAAAAAGACATTAAAAAGGTTTGGGGCAGCCACCCGTATGATGTATCCTGGCTGCAAAAAGGTATTCTCAAGGTTTGAGAAACGTTTACAAGACAGAGCCCAAAACCGAACTGACGAAATAAAGACAAAATGGCGGCTTTAAAGGCCAGTGTAGGAAGTGACGTCATCAGAGGCGGGATAGGAAGTGACGCCATCAGAGGCGGGGCCGGAAGTGACATCATCCGGGGCCCTGGAACCAGAAGTGACGTCATCAGAGCCGTGCCAGAACCCTGTGGGATTTCCCGAGAATGGTCTGTAAGGGATCAAGACAGACAGTTAGTGCACCCCGCCACCCCTTGGTCGGACGTGGAATTGTCATTATTCAAGCCCTTTGGTTGACTCCTACTCGCACGTGTGTGACACTAGATACGTCTTGGTTGGAAGGAGCACTCTCAATCACCGATCAGAGCCTCCATTGACTCCGCGAAGATCACAGCATTGTCACCAAAGTCATTCACTAACAGATGACCCCCAGCCACTGGACCCCACGACCCTGCACAACACCCAGACCATGCAAGCACTGAACAGAGTAGGAGCAAAAACACACTGCTGACAGACCCCCGAATGAACTGGGAAAAACGCAGAGCACTCTGCACAGCACTCACAGTACCAGTGTACAGGCCCACCATGATATCCACCAACTTTGAGGGGATCCCGTGAAGTCTCAGGATGTCCCACTTGATCGACTGAGTCAAACGCTTTATGAAAATCAACAAAGGCTGACAAGAAACTCTGCCGATATTCACATCTTGTACTATACAAAAAACTTTTAGGGGGTTATTAGGGGAAGCCTACACAGACTCGAGGAGAACATGCAAAGTCCACTCAGACAGAGGATTCTACACCAACGTCAAGAACCGCCTGTTTATCATAATGCAATTTATTAGGAATAAATTGCAATAATTTATTTGAGGCAGTGCTGCCCAGTTTTATGTTACAGCAAATGAATAAAATGAGTTCTTTTTTCCTCTTTGTGAGACCTGAAGGGGTTACAAAAGATAATTAGCTTTAATTTCCTTGTAAATTCATTGCAAAACAGGAATATCGCGGCACATCCTGCCATCAGCCCAGTCCCCCAAGAGCTTATATTTTGCAAATAAAACATATTCCATGTGTAATGGAAGCCAAGTGAAACTCCAGATATAAAAAGCAGCCTGTATTTTGGTGTTATTTCGTTTCCTCAGGTAGTAAGCAACTGGGCAAGCGTCCATCCACGCGTTCCAGAAACAATAATAAACAATGGGGGCTGCTTTCCTAGGGGACGAGGACTTCGAAAAATGAAGGTAAATCTGGAAAATATATCCAAACATAAATATCATCATTATTCTTGTCGGACAGCATGAAGTCCCTTGTTCTTGGCTTCAAGTGGAATTTATTTGTAATGTCAGAGTGCGCTCCAAGTGTGACACATTTATATACTTTAAAAGGAGCCCAGGCTGAAGAGTTTGTTTTGGGCTTCATCACAAGCAGGTTTTGTGGTTTTCGCCATGATGGTGGCAGGCTATTCGATGCTAATTAGTCACACTGAGTCAGCCGGCTACGGTTTTTTTGGCTTCTTTATGAACTTCTTGTTGATGTCTAACAAATGTGATGAAATGAGGTACTATCTTTGAAGGAAATTAGTCACAGATTAGGCCGTGCCGACGCGATCGCGCCGGGATGAAGGGCAGGTCTGCCTCAAGGCTGAGTCGGCTGAGGGCTAGGGAGTCTGATTTGGGATTATTTTAGCACATACTGTCAAGTAAATCTGTATATTTTTCTTTGCCACGGGTCATTTAACAGCCATATGTTTAAACAGCTGTAATGAACTAACACTCGGCATTAAGACCGGGTTTGAACGTAGCCTTACTTTTATTACACACACACAAAAAAAAAAAATGTCAAAGCTAGTATTTTTCTGAGGCCGGTGCCGGGAGGGGGAAACAGAAAAGTCATTCAGTGAGACAATGGCAAGACCCTTAAAAATAAACACGGGGCCCGGTCCAGCGAGAAATGTCCTACAATAAGGTGTTCAGTGCCGCCGTCCAGCAGATCCTGCGACCGGTCGCTCTTTGTGCGGAATATGTAGGTTTACTTTGGGTTATGGCACAGTTACCATTGAGGGTGATACGATTGTAACATCTTGTATAAATTTGTATATATATTATAGTGTATATTAGACATATATATATATATATACAGTATATATATATATTCATTGCATTTGTAGTCTGTGTCACAATCTGATTGTATGGGTGGTTACCTACCAGGTAACGCTTGTGGTTGGTCAGCAAGTCTGCTAACATCTGCCACGGTGCCCTCAGTTGTGAGAAGCAGATCATAGAATGGTTGAAATAGTTTACTGTCAAATAATGCAAAGAGTACGCGACACGTGTTTCGCCCTAATTCTGGGCTCACCAGGCGTACACACTTATTGCACTCCCTTATGGGAATCGAACCTCGGCGCTAGAGGCGAAGACCCTAACGCTGCGCCACGGCGTGTGGTTCGTTTATTTGACAGTATGTAGATCGGGGTAATTACATTCATTGCATTCGTAGTCTGTGTCACAATCTTCTCACAACTGATGGCACCGTGGCGGATGTTAGCAGACTTGCTGGCCAACCACAAGCGTTACCTGGTAGGTAACCACCCATACAATCAGATTTGGCCTGCCGGTACCTATTAGCTGCCTCCAGAGTCCCACAGGACAAAAAAGTCCTGTAGGACTCCTTCTTCAGCTTGATGGCATCCCTCACCGCCGGTGTCCACCAACGGGTTCGGGGATTGCCACCACGACAGGCACTGACCACCTTACGGCCACAGCTCCGGTCAGCCGCCTCAACAATAGAGGCATGGAACATGGCCCATTCGGACTCAATGTCCCCCACCTCCCTCGGGACATGGTCGAAGTTCTGCCGGAGGTGGGAGTTGAAGGAGGTGGGAGTTCTGACAGGGGACTCTGCCAGACGTTCCCAGCAGACCCTCACAACACGTTTGGGCCTACCAGGCCTGACCGGCATCCTCTCCCACCAACGAAGCCAACGAAGCAGCTGTGCTACCCACTGTGCTACCCTGCCACCCTATTATTGATGTTATTATTATTATTATATTTATTGTTATTATTGTTGCTGTTATTATTATTACTGTTGTTGATATTATTATTGTTATTATTATTATTATGGTGGTTGTTATTATTATTGTTAATATTATTATTATTGTTGCATTTATGATTATTATTATTGTTGTTGTTGTGGTTGTTATTATTGTTATTATTATTGATGTTATTATTATTATTGTTGTTGTTGTTGTGGTTGCTATTATTATTATTGTTGTTGTTGTGGTTGTTATTATTGTTGTTGTGGTTGCTATTATTATTATTGTTGTTGTTGTTGTGGTTGCTATTATTATTATTGTTGTTGTTGTGGTTGTTATTATTGTTATTATTATTGATGTTATTATTATTGTTGTTGTTGTTGTTGTGGTTGCTATTATTATTATTGTTGTTGTTGTGGTTGTTATTATTGTTATTATTATTGATGTTATTATTATTATTGTTGTTGTTGTTGTGGTTGTTATTATTTTTGATGTTATTATTATTATTGTTGTTGTTGTTATTATTACTGTTGCTGTTATTATAATTATTATTATTGTTTTTGTTGATATTACTATTGTTATTATTATTGTCGTTGTTATTATTATTGTTATTATAATTATTATTATTGTTGTTGTTGATATTATTATTGTTATTATTATGGTGGTTGTTATTATTATTGTTATAATTATTATTATTGTTGTTGTTGCTATTAAATGTAAATTATTACATGTAGGAAGTAAACTTGTTAGGTTTGAATACACATCAGTCTTCACTCAATGACCCATAATGACAACGTGAAAACTGTTAACCAGAAAGGTCTTCAAATTTATTGAAAGTCAACATCTGTTATTTTCGTTTGATTGTATTTTTTTCTTGGGTTTTCCTAAGGCTTGAAAATTCTTCTTGCTCTTGTTTTGGGAGCTTTAAAGATTAATTTTGAAGTCAGAATTTTATTTAGAGCTTCCGTTTTGGAAGTCAGTTCATGTTTATTGTCTTTTCTGATGCCATTTTGGTTTGACTGGTTGCCGCCATTGTGTCGTCTGTTTCTATGAGGATTCTCCCATAAAGCACTGAGGCTGAACTGGTTGTGATGTCATCGGTGCACCAATATAAAGTTTCCCCCAAAACAGTCACATCTATCTGGGATTGGACCAGATCTGTCATGGTCACGGCTGAATTGTGGGATCTTATAGCCTTTTCCTGTAGTGGAAGCCATTTTGCGTACTGTTGTTAGGGTCGCAACCTGCGTTTCTAGGGGTGTGGTCTCCGGAGTCATAACCTTGAGTTCATCAGCAGATAGAATCAAAGGTCAGCGATCTGTGGATAAATCCTTAGGAATCCTTAGAGTATTCTCTTTGTGATTGATTTTTATGTCTTGCCTAGTTTTTGACTTCTTGCCTGAATTTTAACTGTGATTTTTGCCTCTCATCTGGGTTTGGGTCACTTTGCTTTATTTTACTTGTTTTGCTTTTCCTTTTGCACACAAAAAAATCGTTATTTATTTCCTTCTGAATCAGGGTCAGACTTGGCTACTCACTTTCCTTGTTATTTTGATTACTGGTCACTGAAACTGGCTCTGCCTGTGGACTCCGATTTTTGGTTTACGACTTGGCTCTGATGCTCTCCCTTTGGAACTTTTGGTTTTGACCCTCGCCTCGCCCTAACTCTGTTCATTCTCCTGTGTTTCCCTTTCTTGCAGTCAGTACACATATGAGTATTTAGACCACTAATTCACAGTTAGCCCATTGGCAGCTTTGAATCTTCTCGGGTACAATTTTTTATAAGCTTTGCCCACCTGGATTTGGGTAGTGTCAGGTCTTCAGGTCCTTATCAGGTAAACCTGACAAACCCCAGGTGCTTGATAGAGGGACCACAGCCGGTGGGACAGTAAGAAAGGCAGGCACAGAGGTACAATTTGACAAAAAGGTGCCATTTATTATGCAACTAGCAAAATACCTGCACTTCGCGGTGGAGAAGTAGTGTGTTAAAGAAGTTATGAAAAAGAGAAGGAAACTTTTTAAAATAACGTAACATGATTGTCAATGTAATTGTCGTAGGCTTCTTTTAGTATTGAGAGTAAATGTATTGATTATAAAGAGTTTAATTTATAATTGTAAATGTTGTGTATGAGAAATGTAAGGATCTCTTTGTAAACGACATTTGCAGTTCTGCCCTCGTGCTGTTAAATGACCAAGCTGTCTGCTGAGCTCACTCTTGAGCATGCAATGCACAGTTGGCCATGTGAGAAGCAATTTTGTGTCAAGTCAATGGTGATCTTTTTGAGAGTCTGGCCCTGTGACTTATTTATTGTCATAGCGAAGCAGACCCTTACTGGAAATTGGAGGCGTTTGAATTAGAATGAGAGGTCAGAGGGTATGAGAGGGATGCGAGGAATAAATCCAGTATCCCCTGAGCCAGTTCCAGTGAAGACCATTGCCTCAATGAGGTTCTTGTGCAGATATCTGATCTGAAGCCTGGTGCTGTTACAAAGTTTTGGTGGTTGTAAGTTTCGTAGTAACCTTCGAAAGGTTAGTCATGTCACACATAAAGACTAATCCCCCTGCCTCCTCTTTGTAAAATATGTTCTGTAGTGAAGGGAGAGGCACCCCAATAATGTTCTCTGCTGTCTTCACTATCCTTTGTGGTCGGATATGTTGCAGTTGCCATACCAGACAGTGATGCAGCTGGTCAGAACACTCTCAATGGTGCCTCTGTAGAACATGGGGAGGATGGAAGGGGGGAAGACTTGCTCGCTTCAGCCGTCTCAGGAAGTGTAGTCTCTGCTGGGCTTTCTTGATTAGTGATGAGGTGTTATGCGTCCACGTAAGTTCCTCAGTTAGGTGCACACCGAGGAACTTGGTCCTCCTAACAGTCTCCACATCTAAACCATTGATGCTGAGTGGGATGTGTGCAGGATGTGATTTTCTGAAGTCCACAATTATCTCTTTTGTCTTGTCGACATTGTAAGATAGATTGTTGTCTTCACACCATGCAGACAGCCGTTCCACCTCATTTCTGTAGGCTGCTTCATCATCCCTGTTTATCAGTCCCAGCACCGTCGTATCATCCGCAAACTTGATGATGTGGTTGGTGTTGTGCGTGGCTGTGCAGTCGTGAAGAGCAGTGGATTAAGCACACAGCCCTGCGGTGCTCCAGTGCTCAGTGTGATGTTGCTGGAAGTGTTGCAGTCCATCCGAACTGATTGGGGCCTCTCTGTCAAGAAGTCCAGGATCCAATTGCAGAGGGTGGTGTTCAGGACCAACCTGCTCAGTTTTACAACCAGCTTTGGAGGGATGATTGTGTTGAAGGCAGAGCTAAAGTCTATGAATGGCATCCTGACAGATGTGTCTTTGTTATCCAGATGTGTCAGGGAGGGGTGAAGGGCAGAGCATATGGCATCCTCAGTTGACCTGTTTGAGCGGTACGCAAAGTGAAGAGGGCCAAGGGAGGCAGGGAGATTAGTCTTTATGTGTGACATGACTAACCTTTCGAAGCACTTCATTATGATTGGCGTGAGTGCAACTGGTCGGTAGTCATTCAGGCATGTCACTGAAAACTTCTTCGGCACTGGTATGATGGTGGTCGACTTGAAGCATGCTGGGACTGACGACTGGCTCAGAGATGTGTTGAAGATGTCTGTGAGGACACCAGCCAGTTGACTGGCACATTCTTTGAGCACACGAGCAGGTATGTTGTCAGGTCCTGCAGCCTTGCATGGATTGACTCTGGATAGAGTCCTCTTCACGTCATTTATGGAGAAACAGAGTGACTGGTCAGTGGAAGGAGGTGTTGCTTTTCTCGCAGGCTCTCTGGCTTTATTGTCGCAGTTCAAGTAAGCCCTCATGTTTATTCTTAAGGTAAGAATGTTGGTCTTAGGTCATAGGTATGAAGACTTCAGACATGCTTGAACTTCGTCGGCGCGTGTGGACAACTGGTAAGGTCTGCTGGAAGTCTCCAGCCAGCAAGACTATCAAGCCTCCCATCATTTTTGTCGTGTTTCTGATGTCTTGTAGGGTTCCGTGTGACCCGACAAATGCGCGATGGACAAATGCGCCCCAACAAATGAGCACCCGACAAATGCGCGACGACAAAACCGGGAACTGATTTTCGACAGATGCGCGCCGACAAAATCGCGAAAATCAAAATCTCTGTATCAACAAGCTGTGGAAAGCCTATTGACTGTGCTGACCCACTAATATGTAGCCAGGTATCATGTAATATATAGCAAAATGTTTTATTTCTCATATCTCATAATACTGACATCTAAATTAAGTTTTACAAACCATATTTAAGTAGAACTGTTTATGCTTTTATACTACTACTTTTTTTTTTCAGAATTCACTGTCTTTAATCTTCTTTATTTATTTATCTGGTTTGTGCAATGCTATATACTGTATACGCTGCCGTTCTTTATTATATTCTGTAAGTGCCTTGAGCATGGGAAAGGCGCTATATAAATAAAATTTATTATTATTATTATTACTAATTAACGCGCATTTGTCGGCGCGTTTTTGTCGATGCGATTTTGACGTCGCGATTTTGTCAGCGCGCATTTGTCTATCACGCGTTTGTCGGTGAACCGGGTTCCGTCTAAAGCCTCAACACCTGCTCTGTGCACCATAGTGCATTCATCCCATACAATGAGCTTCCACATGGGGGAATCAGTATTTTTAATTTAATTTTAGTTTTATTTATTTATAAAGCACTTTAAAACAACCTCAAGGCTGACCAAACTGCTGTACAAAGAAAAACAACACATAAACACATAAGAACTGAAGAGATTCTTAATAGAAAGTATAAAAAGTATACAAATAGCCAACATATTATACAGGGTTAAAAGCCAGAGAGTAAAAATGTATTTTTAAATAGGATTTAAAGGCAGCTAGCGAAGGAGCCTGCAAATCGTTCCAGAGTTTTGGGGCTGCAACTGAAAAAGCTCGATCACCTCGGAGTTTGCATCGTGCCTTGGGAACGCGTAAAAGCATCTGGTCTGATGACCTGAGGGAGCGAGACGGTACATAAGGGTGCAGCAGTTCCGACAAATAAAGAGGGGCACACCCATTAAGAGATTTAAAAACAAATACAAGTATCTTAAAATGGATTCGAAAACGAATTGGAAGCCAGTGGAGGGAAGCCAGAATCGGGGTAACATGCTCATGCTTTCTTGTGCCAGTTACAAATCGAGCAGCAGCGTTTTGCACCAGCTGTAGGCGAGCCATGGAGGCCTGGCTAATTCCAAAAAGAAGCGCATTGCAGTAATCTAGACGAGAGGTTATAAAAGCATGCATCACTGTTTCAAGGTTGCGCTTAGACAACACAGGCTTGATTTTTGACAGTCGCCTCAACTGGAAAAAGCAAGATTTTACCACTGCATTCACATGGCTATCTCTATATATAATCTTCATTTGGATCTTGATATTTGTTTGTCTGCGAATGAATTAGAAGAAGAAACACTAGATGGCAGTAGAGAGACAGCTAAAACATAGGCATTGCATTAAGAATCTCCTCCAGGCTTATACTACTGAAGACTGTAGTACTCCAGTCACACCTCAAAACACAGACATTCAAACTAAACAAATTGTTGTGCTTTAAATTAACTAATCTCTATATATAATCTTCATTTGGATCTTGATCTTTGTTTGTCCGTGAATTCCACGCATGTGTAGACCACCTTCCAGTTTAGTACGTTGTTGTTACTCATGGATGTCAACAATGTGCCGGAATAACGAAAGGGGAGGTGGACAGTGTTACACTGGTTAGCTCCTGAGGCCTGGTTAGAGAATGAGATTGCCGAAGATAAAAGGTACGTGCCTACGTAACATATGAATGAAAGAAAGACAGTGGGTAAAATGAATGACAACGTAACAGCACATTCCGGAAATTATTATTGTTACGTTGTAGCCGGCAAGTGCTGCACGTCTCACAGTTGTACCCTGGCTTGCTCACATGTCAGTGAAGTGATCCCTATTTATGCTTTAAAGAGCCTGGATACCTATGTGCCCCCCTTTTATAACCATTGCTCCGTGTATATTGCCTTACTCTTTGGATTGCCACAAAGCAACCTGCGAGATTGGAGAAAGGTTGAGAAGAGATCGTGAGAGGAAACAACAGTGTCGTGAAAACGAGACGGACTGTGAACGGAGAGAAGCAGAAATGCTCCTACACCACCACATAATTACTATTCGGACGGTGATTCTGAGTAGGCCGTTCCTATCGAATCAATGTCCAAGGGTTTTGTTTTGTAATTTGTTTCCCTTATAAAAAATCATATTGCTGTGCGACGAAAGGCCCAGTTCACGACTGGCAGCCGCGTTTAAACAGGGAGCCCTTCAGACAACTTTAACACGCGCGACAAAGTTGGCCACACATGGCTAGTCAAGTTTTAAAGTGGAATCCATTTTTACACCTAAATTTATGATCATGGATTTCTCAGATTGAGCCACAGTGGAAAGGTTGATGCAGGGGGTCCCACTGGTGCTATTGGGCCTAAATAGCATGACTTCTGTTTTGTTCTCATTAAAATTTAGAAAATTTAATGCCATCCAACTCCTTATGTCAATAAGGCAATCAAGCAGGGGCTGGAGAGAACATGGACCTTGGCGCTTCAGAGGGAAATACACCTGACAGTCATCTGCATAAAGATGAAAGGAAATATATGTTTCCGAAAAATAGCGCCGAGAGGCGGCAGGTACAAGGAGAGAACAGAAGAGGGCCCAGGATGGAGCCCTGTGGTACCCCCCCAGGGGAGGGCAACAGAGGTGGAAGTAAAAAAAAAAAGTATGGGTGAGGTTTAGATGTAGCCTGAAAGAACAGTGAGCAGTCCTTCCACTGGGGCATGGAAACCACTGGGTACGGGTCAGTGAAATTGTGATCGACGGTCATCACCGGAATAGACATGTTATTCGGGGTAAACTTGCACCCGTTGAGAAAAAATGTACGAAGAAAAGGAGAGAAGCAGTGGAGCAGGGAATGAAAAGCAGAAGTCAGCACCAGGAAGAGATACGTAAGCAAGTAAGGAAGCCCAACAATGTCAGCCTTGAAGCGGTGGAGTCAAAGAAAAGGCAGGAGTCACCAGAAGGAAGACGTGAAGCAAGGCCAACAATAACCAGCTTGAAGCGGTGGAGTAAAGAAGAAGGGAGCAGTGAGCACGGCGAACAGCTGAGGAAAGTAAGGAAGTGAGTGAGGAGACACATGATGTTGTTAATGTATATAAGGCAGGCATGGACAGGAAGGGAGACCAGGGGTGGCCCTTGTGCGTCTCTGCCGTGAAATAAATCGTCTGTTAACGGAAATAAGGAATAAAACCAACAAAAGGAGAGGTCAGTTCAGAAAGTTCCTTACGGCATAATGGTGAGAACCGCCAAAAAGAAGACGTTATTTTGGAAAGTTCGTTACAGGGCACAGCGCGAAATGAAACATACTTGATGTTTGTAAGTACAGTGTAAAGGATGAGCAGGGGGAATTTGGGCTTCCTACGTATATTGGAAGTCGCAGAAATAGTGAGGAGTGGTTTCCCCTATCTATATATACTGTACAGTTTACGAGGTACAACTGTTTCCCCCCCCTTGGGTGTTGCAATAGGACATGAAACATACCTAACTGGGCGGCATGGTGGTGCTGCTGCCTCGCAGTAAGGAGACGTGGGTCACACACAACTTCTCACTGGAGATCAGGACACGTCTTGGGATGTCACACATGTAATTATTTCATATCAAGCATTCAGAGAGAGGATGGCCAACACACCTACCTGTGAGTCTACAAGGAAATGAACAGATCGACAGCATCATTATGTCATTTAAATTCCTTGAAGTGAAGAAGAAGCCAAAGGAAATCCATGAGAGACTGAATATTGTGCATGGAGATGATGAGGCTCCATACTAGGAAGTGAAGTTTTGGGCAAAGCAATTTAAATGGGGAAAGGAATTGACTGAAGATGACCCCAAGTGCACAGGGCATCCAGTGGAGAGCATCTTCAAAGGAACACCTCTTGGATATGGAGACACTTGTGAGGTCCTCTGCTCCCTGTCACCCAAAAAGGTCTGCTGTTGACCAGCATCTGGTGATGCCCAGCTCTACATGGTATTAAATCACAGTCCTGACTCTTTTCATGTGTCGCTATGAGCTGCCCACCTCCATTTGGAATTCGGACTCCCTCAATGGGTTTCAGACGTCTTTGAAGACCCTCCTGTTTGGTGAGATTAGCTGTCAGGTGTTTTCTTCTGATCTCGTCACTTGTGATAATCACTTTTGTCACCTTGCCCTGTGACCCGTGTTCCCAAACAGCTCGCCACCCCCTGGTTTGGCGTGGGAACTACTATTAAGGCTGGCTCCCATTAACATTAACATTAAGTGAGGTTTGCCCGGTTGGCACCCCAACTACTTTTGGGACTCGCTCTACCCTTTCACTTGCCCGCCCCCACCCCTTACAACACACACAAATCCTTTTTGACCTTCCCCAATTTACACATACATATAAAATACAGTTAAGTTGGCAAAAAGCATGGAGTACAAAAAACAAAGGCGCACTGAAAATTAGAAACACGTTTGGGCCTATTTGTCGGCCGTCAGCTCTTCAAGGGGCGACAACCCCTGTGCAAAAAGCGAGCTCTGAACAGGGGGTCCTTGCCCTCTGCAAGCCTGACGGCTGACACATCCCAAATTCTTTATTCAAGCCGTCTTCCAGCAGTTGGCCTTCAGTTTAGGCAGACAGACTAGGAACACTTATTATATATATATATATATATATATATATATATATATATATATATATATATATATATATATATATATATATATATATATATTTTAACATTCTGTAATTATTTACAACTGTTCTTGGCATGGCCTTAGCATCCCTCTCCCACACACATTGTTTATCCTCCAACTGTCCAAATTTTCAAGGTTCAAACTTCGACGTGTCTGATGGGATTTATATTTGTAAGTGGGAGGTTATGAAATAGCTGTCAGCCTTGGCCTGGTGAATTTAGTGGAGTGGACAGCAAAAGTGAGCGGGTGGCATCAGGACACGTCACGGGAATGAGGTGCCAGTGCCGGGGATGAGACCAGAAGATCCTGCAGAATTTCACTTTTCAGTCAGAAGCAGACGGCAGTCGAGTTCAAATTCTTATCAAGGAGAATCATATTATGTTTTAGAGATACAGTGGGTATAAAACAAATCCCCCCACCCTTTGAAAGATTACCATTTTTTTTTTTGCTTTACAGCCTTAAATGTAAACACACAAACTAATATTTCTTCCCAGCTTTACTTACTCAATGCCACCTCTAACATCCAAATGAAAGACATCACAGCTACAGTTCAGAAGAATTATAAAAACTCAAAAACAAGACATAATGAGATTAATAAAGGATCACCCCCCCAATATCAGTGTCATTTTGGTGACCCCCCTTTTCCTTTAATGACAGCCTTGACTCTGTTGATTCTTCTCTATCAGCTTTGCACACCTAGACTGAGCCCCCTCAATATTTGCCCCCCACTCTTCTTTACAGTTTAACTGTTCAAGTTCACTCAAATTGGATGGTGAGCATTGGTGGTCTGCTACCTTCAGATCTTTCCACAGATTTCCACTGTGATTTAGGTCTGGGCTCTGACTGGCCACACCAGGACATTCACTTTTTTCTCCTTAGCCACTGGGTGGTCAATTTTGCTGTGTGCTTTGGGTAATTTGTCATGTTGAACGGTGAACATTCTGCCCATCTTGTGAATTTCCCATCGGGATTAATAAAGTATCTATCTATCTATCTATCTATCTATCTATCTATCTATCTATCTATCTATCTATCTATCTATCTATCTATCTATCTATCTATCTATCTATCTATCTATCTATCTATCTATCTATCTATCTATCTTCAACTTTCTGGCAGAGGGTAGCAGGTTTTCCTCAAGAATTTGACGGGATTTTGCCCCCTCCATTTTTTCCTTCTACCCTAACGAGAGCCCCAGGCCCCCCACAACAGGACGCTGCCCCCTCCATGCTGTACTGTAGGTATGGTGTGTTGTGGATGGTGAGCTGCATTTGGTATTGAGGCCAAATAGTTTGACTTTGGTCTCCTCTGACCGTAAGACCTTTCTCCACTTGGCATCAAAATCTTCAAGGTGCTTTCTGGCAAAGCTCAAATGAGCCTCAATGTGGCCTCTCTTGAGAAGTGTGACCCTCCTGAACAAGCCACCATTGTGGAGCGCTTGTGAAATTGTTGTCAGACACACACCATTAATGACCACTCTTTGCCATAAAATCCTGCAACTCCATCAGAGTGGCCATTGGCCTCTTGGTAGCCTCTCTTACCAGTTTCTTCCTTGCTCTTCCATCCAGTTTGGATCCAGGAGGGTCCTAGTAGTGGCAAACACTTCTTTATGATGGACTTTACTGGGCTCCTTGGGATTGATAAAGCCATTGAGATGTTTTGCCTTATGTCTGTCCACAACTCTATCCCTGAGATCTTTAGAAAGTGGCTTGCTACCCACAGTCAGTTGTTTGCTGTCAGTTGCTCTACCAAGGAAGGGAATGAATGAGCCAGGAAGAGCTTACTAATCCCACTCATTACAACTGATCACAGGTGGAAGGAAACCAGTAACTGCAATGGGAATGGTGGGCACTGACACCTGATTGAGTTTAGGAGGCGGGGGGATTCCTTTATTAATCTCATCATGTCTTGTTTTTGATTTTTTAAAATTCTTCTGAACTGTAGCTGTGATATCTTTCACTTGGATGTTATAGATTGCATTTAGTAATCAGTCAATAGTATTTAGTATTATCCATCCATCCATCCATTATCCAACCCGCTGAATCCGAACAAAGGGTCACGGGGGTCTGCTGGAGCCAATCCCAGCCAACACAGGGCACAAGGCAGGAATCAATCCCGGGCAGGGTGCCAACCCACCGCAGGTATTTAGTATTAAAGTAAAAAGTTATTAATATTTGTGAATTTCCCCTTGGGATTAATAAAGTATCTATCTATCTATCTATCTATCTATCTATCTATCTATCTATCTATCTATCTATCTATCTATCTATCTATCTATCTAGTAAGTAAAGCTGGAAAAAATATTAGTTTGTGTGTTTTCAAAAATGGGAATATTTTGAAGGGGGGGGGGGGGGGGGGTTCTTTTCTATATCCACTGTACATGTAGAAGTATTGGACCTATGAGAGGCATTCAAGAATGAGGCGTGGGCACCAAATACATTCATCTGCTCTGCTGATGCCAGTCTCTCATTCACCCTACCTGACAAATGGGACTCTTGACTTTTGGGAAGCGTTTGATAAGGCGCCACATGAGAGGCTGGGCATCAAACTGAAAGTGGTAGTGGGAGTTCGGGGTGGACACAGGAAGCAGAAGTTGAAGTTGTGAGGGACCTTATCAGAATCGGGTGATGTCCACCAGGGTTCAGTGCTGGGGCCACTGCTATTTTTAATAAACTGCTGAAATGAATGAATGAAAGGACCTCTTTTTAATGAGAGTATAGCATCAGGTCAATGAAACTTGTGGGCTATTGATCTGGTCAGTTCAGTAGCAGAGGGGCTTGTTCATCAGTGCACTAGAGGGGCAACAATGAGAAGAACCCCAAAACAGGAATGAATGGGTTAACAGGTGGAGGGAGCCCACTGACATTTTTCCCTCCTCATCTGTTTTGCCACTCATTTTTCATTTGGCTCAGTGTCAGCGTCACTACTGGTAGCCTGAGGCCATACCTGGACCCTACAGAGCTGGTACAGGCAGTCCAACTTCTCCAGGGTGGCACATCAATACGTGGCATTGCTAGAAGGTTTGCTGTGTCTCCCAGCACAGTCTCAAGGGCATGGAGGAGATTCCAGGAGATAGGCAGGCACCTACTGTAGGAGAGCTGGACTGGGCCCCTCATAGAAGGTCCTTAACCCATCAGCAAGACCCACCGGTATCTGCTGCTTTGGACAAGGAGGAACAGGATGAGCACTGGCAGAGCCTACAAAATGACCTCCAGCAGGCAGGCAGGCCACTGGTGTGAATGTCTCTGAGCAAACAATCAGAAACAGACTTCATGATGGTGGCTTGAGGGTCTGACGTCCTCTAGTGTGCACCGTGGAGCTCGATTGGCATTTCCTACACAATACCAGAATTGGCAGGTCCATCACTAGCGCCCTGTGCTTTTCACAGATGAGAGCACATGTGACAGACGTGAAAGGGTCTGGAGAAGCTGTGGAGAACGTTATGCTGCCTATAACATCGTTCAGCATGAGCAGTTTGGTGTTGGGTCAGTGATGGTCTGTCTGGGTTGGAATATCTATGGAGGGACGCACAGACCTCTACAGGCTAGACAACGCTACCTTGACTGCCATTAGGTATCAGGATGAAATCCTTGGACCCACTGACAGACCCTATGCTGGATCCTCCTGGTGCCCAATAATGTACGGCCTTATGTGGCGAGAGGATGAAGGAAGTGATCCCATTGACTGCCCCCCCACACTCACTCACCTGACCTCAATCCAATAGAACACTTCTGGGTGGGACATTATGTTTTGGTCCATCTGACACCTCAGACTGCCCAGGAGCTCAGTGATGCCCTGGTCCAGATCTGGGAGGAGATCCTCCAGGACACCATCCATCATCTCATTAGGACGCTGTCTGGCCGTGGTGGGGGGGGACATACAAACTACTGAGTATCATTGTGAGTTTCTACAATGAAATTTCGGCACAATGGACTCGCCTGCCTGCCGCCTCATTGTTTCCCTTTGATTTTCGGGGTGTCCCTCTGTCGGTTCATCATTTTCATTTCTATCCTTTTGTTCCTCACACATCACCATATCAGTCCAAGGCAGTAGAGAGAGCCAGTAGGAGTTTTCTCCCCATTGAGATCTGATGGGTTTTCAAAGTGGTCCTTTTTTGAGCAGTTTATATAGAAATGATTTGAATAGAAATCCAGTGGTGCCTTGTACTTCGAACTTAATTCACTTCAAGAGGCCATTTGAACTCCGAATTATTCATAGTCGGAATCAATTTTCCCCATTAGAAATAATGGAAAGTCAATGAATCCATTCCCAGACCCTAAACGACCCTATAACCTTAAACAGCAAATATGCGTTATTTATACAAATAACACCATTACATGTCCAAAATAATACATTAAGACACAAGAACAATAAATAAAAATACGTAAATGCTGTATAATAAAATGAAAATTGCATTTACCTTACCTTAATGAGGAGTAATGATGGTAGAGAGGAAGAGAAAGGTTACTGTTTGGAAGGGTGGGGTCACCTTCCATAAATACGCCACATATCTGCACTTCATGGTAAGTTCCTTGTTCACCTCAATCGTCGATCCTACAACCTTCCTGTTAGGCGTTGTTGCTTCCACACTCTTCTTAGATGCCACGGTTAATATATACGTTTTATATGTTGTCACAATAACAGTCCAAAGACATTGATAAAGGTTTTGGGCAGCTACCCGTATATTGTGCCCAGGCTACAAATGGGTAATTTTGTTGAGATATTTACAGGGTTTGAGTCCAAAACAGAACTGATTTGAGTGTGAGATTATGGTGGCTTAAAAGGCTGGGACAGGAAGTGACATCAGCTGGACCAGAACCAGAAGTGATGTCGTTGGGGGCCGTAAGTGACATCTTTGGGGCTGGAAGTGATGCCATAAATGGTGCCGATGCCAGTAGTGACATCATCAATAACTCCAGTGCCGGAAGTGATGTCATCTGGACCAGAAACTGGAAAGTGATGTCTTCAGGGACTGGAAGTGACATCATCAATGGAGCTGGTACCAGAAGTGCCGTCATCAATAGCGCCGGTGCCAGAAGTGACTTCATCAATGGCGCCCACAGAACGGAAGTGACGTCATCAATAGCGCCAGGCCCAGAATTGACGTCTTTGGGACCAGAAGTGACATCATAAATGGTGCCAGTGCTGGACGTGACATCATCAATAGCACCAGTGCCGAAAGTAACGTCACCTGGACCAGAAACTGGAAGCGATGTCTTCAGGGACAGGAAGTGACATCATCAATGGAGCTGGTACCAGAAGTGCCGTCATCAATAGCGCTGGTGCTGGAAGTGACTTCATCAATGGCGCCCCCAGAACGGAAGTGACGTCATCAATAGCGCCAGGCCCAGAGTTGACGTCTTTGGGACCAGAAGTGACATCATAAATGGTGACAGTGCTGGACGTGACATCATCAATAGCACCAGTGGCGAAAGTAACATCATCTGGACCAGAAACTGAAAGCGATGTCTTCAGGGACCAGAAGTGCTGTCATCAATAGCGCCGGTGCCAGAAGTGACTTCATCAATGGCGCCCCCAGAATGGAAGTGACGTCATCAATAGCGCCAGGCCCAGAGTTGACGTCTTTGGGACCAGAAGTGACATCATAAATGGTGCCAGTGCTGGACGTGACATCATCAATAGCACCAGTGGCGAAAGTAACATCATCTGGACCAGAAACTGGAAGCGATGTCTTCAGGGACCAGAAGTTCCGTCATCAATAGCATCGGTGCCAGAAGTGACTTCATCAATGGCGCCCCCAGAACGGAAGTGACGTCATCAATAGCGCCAGGCCCAGAATTGGTGTCTTTGGGACCAGAAGTGACATCATAAATGGTGCCAGTGCTGGACGTGACATCATCAATAGCACCAGTGCCGAAAGTAACGTCATCTGGACCAGAAACTGTCTTCAGGGACAGGAAGTGACATCATCAATGGAGCTGGGTACCAAAAGTGCCGTCATCAATAGTGCTGGTGCCGGAAGTGCCTTCATCAATGGCGCCCCCAGAACGGAAGTGACATCTTCAATAGTGTCTGTACCGGAAGTGACGTCATCAATGGCACCAGGACCTAGCAGGATTTCCTGTGGATGGTCTGCTGAGGATTGAGAGAGTGAAAGTCAGTGCAGCTCGCCACCCGCTGGTCTGGCATGGTACTGCAATTATTAAGGCCCTTTAGCTGCCTCCCAATCGCACGTGTGTGACAATGTATAACCAAACACACCAGCGCGCTGAAAACATACAAGCGTAATGCAAGAGATGCTTTCACAGCGAGACCGAGAGACAACTTGGGCATACAATAGATGACGTTTATGCTCGTTGCGGAATCGCCATCTGTTGCTGAATTTTTTTCACTGGGTGCACAGTTTGAACTTTGAACCATCGCTCAGATTTCTCTCGAATTTAGTGTTCAAACTCTGGAATGTTCAAAGTTAGAATCGTTCTAAGTATGAGGGACCACAGTATAAATAACAAGATGGGTAAATTTTACAGATGATACCAATCTGGGTTGATTAGCAGATAATTGAGAATCTATTGAATCATCGAAGAGGGACTTGGAGAGCAGACTGGCTTGGGCAGATTTGGTGACAATGAAGTTTAATGTCAGCAAATGTAAAGAATTAAACATAGGAAGTCAAAATGTGATGTCTGAATACACAATGGGAGTCCACCTTATGAGAAGGACTTAGGAGTCATAGTGGACTCGACACTCTCAACTACAAGACAGTGTTCAGAAGCCATTAAGAAAGCTAACAGGTTATATAGCGCCTTGATGTATGGAGTACAAGTCCAAGGAGTTTACGCTGAGTCTGTGTGTAGTTTTGGTCTCCAGGCTACAAAAAGGACATAACAGCATTAGAGAAAGTCCAGAGATGAGCAACTTGGCTGATTCAGGGGCTACAGGGGATTAAAAGAGCTGAGACTTTACAGTTTAAGTAAGAGGAGATGAAGAGGAAACCTGAGTGAAGACTTTAAAATGATGAAGGGAATTAGTCCAGTGGATCAAGAGTGTGACTTTAAAATGAGTTCATCAAGAACACGGGGACACAGTTTGGAAACTTATGAAAGGGAAATTTCTCACAAACATTAGGAAGTTTTTCTTCACACAGAGAACCACAGACACATGGAATAAGTGACCAAGTAGTGTGGTGGGACAGCAGGACTTTAGGGGACTTTCAAAAACTCGACTGGATGTTATTTTTAGAAGAAGAAATGGACAGGACTGGTGAGCTTTGTTGGGCTCAATGGCCTGTTTTTGCCCAGATTGTTCTCATGTATGCCTTACTTTGCTTCATGAAGGGCCATTCCACCGAGACAGCTCTACTTACGTTGTCAATAGTGTTGTGACAGATAGGGGGGGCGCTATCGTCCCCTTGAACCCTTATACAACACGTATGGACACCAGACACCAGACAGTATTTACATTTATGTACACAGGCAGACAATCCAGACGCACGAAACGATCCAGGACAAAATGAAGAAGTACAGGTAACCCAACAGAAGGCAGACAGACAGGAACTTGAAACACAAATTACAAAAACTTTTTTTTTTTTTTTTGCTTTTGGTCACCGGACCCCCTTTATAAAAGCCACGCTGACATCCTTTGACCTTAACAGCCCCAGCACCCTCAGCAGAAGACCAAGCAGAGCCACTGCAGGGACTGCTGGGAGTTGCAGTTTCAAATTCTATTGGCTACTTTCACCATCCCAAGTTTTCTCTACAGCTGCTTCCTGTTCTCTCTACAGTACAATATTGCGAGGTCCATCTTGCAGGTCGCTTGGTCAGCTAAAGGACCCCCTCCATCCTGCCGGCTCTGAACTTAAAGGGGTGGAGACTGGAAGGGGCGGAGTCAGTCGCCCTCACTGGGCATCTTCTCGGTACTGTAAAAGGAAAAGGAGAGGATATGATTAGCCCCAGCGCCCCCCCCCCTTGCCCTGGAGGGGTAGTACACACCTCAGACACGCATGACACGCATGTCATTTTCTAAACCCACTTAAATCAGATCATGGCTGTCATTGGGGCTGGAGCCTATCCCAGCTAGTGTCGGGCACAAGGCAGGAACAAATCATGGGCAGGGCACAATAGCATAAGTTTGATTAATTTAAAAACCT
This sequence comes from Erpetoichthys calabaricus, assembly GCF_900747795.2. Lineage (NCBI taxonomy): Eukaryota > Metazoa > Chordata > Cladistia > Polypteriformes > Polypteridae > Erpetoichthys > Erpetoichthys calabaricus. The sequence continues at coordinate 245,968,037 of NC_041398.2, read as the reverse complement.
GATTTTGTTAACTCACATGTGGCATAGCAGACACACTGCCCCAGATTAACTCTTTGAGGGCTATTTTCTGAAAAGCACACAATGCACTGGTTTCATACATAAATCAACATAAAATGTCTGTGGCTGCTTTTGGCACCTCTGACAGCAGTGGCTGCACAGGGGCAGCTCGATGGCCAGCAGGAATGCACGGCGGGCCGGCTACCTCTCTGTCTTCTCACAGCAGGTGGGCGATGGTGGCAGTCGCAGTGTGACGCAATATGGTTTGTACCTCTTGTCATCGTAAGTGGTGGTCCGCCTAGGCGAACGCTGCTGTAGGCATATCAGCTACACGAACGTGTTCAGCACCACGGTCAGCTGTGGACCGATAGGCTGATGCTGGTACGTTGATAACCATCTCCAGATCACTTGTATCAAACTCAGAGTCCAAAAAGTCACAATCCGATTCAGCAATAATATGTAAAACGTCCATGGAGTATTTTGCTTTGTACATTTACTTTAGTCTCGCCAGATGTCTATGCCATTTTAGAGGCTGTTTGCTCTTCACTACTCATGCATGAGCAGGGAATCGAGGTCAGATCAACAAAGCAACTTAACTTTCCTTCAACCAAAAAGAGTCGAACTAAAAGTAAGGGCGAGTTTTTCCGCAGTTTACAGCCGATTACCGTCCTCTACCCCTAAATTTTGACAAAAAGTCAACATCAGCCCTGAAAGAGTTAAGCACACTAGAACTGCCATGTGTGATAGACGGCCGACAGGCCGACACATCCAGGCCGCTAGATGGAGTCCTCCCTGCGGCATAGAGGTGCCCCCGGATTCTCGCAGGGCATCATGGGAAATGGAGTTCGACTTCACAACCCTGCTGGGGACCGTGGTGCCAACCGTGTGACGCTGCAGGGAGACGCAGGGATTTTTATTTTCCCTATACCCCGGAAGTACTTCCGGGCTGAAGAAAAATATGAGTCTTCATCTGACCCGGAAGTGCTATTGAATCACATGGACTGAAGGACAGGACCACTTCCGGGTCACGGACTATATAAAGGGCTATGCGAGACCCGGCAAGCGGAGCCGGAGTTGGGAGGTAGTGCGACGGAGCTGCTGGGAGAGGAGGATTGATTGTTTGTATTGTGTGGTGCTTTGTGCACTTCATTTAAGAAATTAAAATATTACTTGGTGCTTTTACTTGGTGTCTTGGACGTTTGTCGGCGGGGTTTGAGGAGTGACAGCGACTTCTAGTGTCACACATGCAAGCAACGTGACATAAAGACAGACTAGAGCAAATGGAAATCGTGTGCAGTCAGATAGCGGGAGCTCTAACCGTGTGCTATTTCTGTCTATTAAGTCCTTGTTGTTGCCTAATCTGGAATTGCGTGCTTTGTCTGAGGGGGGCCTGGACGTGGAGAAAGAGTATAAAGTCTTGGAGGATTGCCTGGCACACCTTTGAAGTCAACGAACAGATTGGAAGACATCACCACCTGTTCCTGAAAATGCTTTCCACATAGACTCACTCCTCCCTTACTTCCGACCATTGGCTTCATTCGTTTTTGTACAGGGTGCGCACAAAGTCCGTATACCCCTATCTTTGGGAGGATTATGAAAGCTAAAGAAAACATCTGTATGGGTCCCTCCATGATCTCTGCATAGCCGAATGCACCGCCAGGTTCTCCTGCTCATGTTCTGCAACATTTGCGGGGTGGCTTTCTGGAACGCTGCACGAACCGCATGTTTCAGTTCGTCGTTCGATGAATAACGGCGCTTCTGCACGTCTTCTTTGATAAACCCCCAGAGTGCATTATCTGGAGTTGTGAGATCAGGGCTTGTTGGAGGCCATGGAAGAGGAGCGGGACTGCTGTTTGATCCTTGTCCGATCCAACGATTCCCAAAAACATCGTTGAGGCGATCATGCACGGTGATTGCGAAATGGGCAGGTGCCCCGTCTTGTTGAAACCAAACACTGTCAAGGACGCCCTGGTTTATCAGTTGTGGGATGAGCCAGCCATTCAGCATTTCCAGATAACTGATTTGGTAAACAGAACCATCAAAAAAATAAGGGCCAAACAAATGCTGTGCTGTCATTCCGGCCCAGATCATCACGTGTGGTGTGTAATGTTCAATTTCTTCAAAGAAATGTGGATTTTGTTTTCCCCAGAAAAACACGTTTTGATTGCGGGAGCTGCGATAAATCGCGCACTCGTCAGAGAACAAAACCCTTTTCTTTCTCAGCATTTGTTGGAAATTGGTGCAGCAACAGATCACAAGCTTCCTGATTTGTGTCACCCATCGCTTCGTCTTGGAACAACCGCCACGTTGTTGCGATTTCTTGAGCGGCAAGCAGGTGGCAGCAGCACCAGACGGGGATGTCGGAAACACACCTCGAAATACGGGAAGACTTGGGCTGATGTCCACAGGAACCAAATTGTCATGGTTATTCCTGTAAATGCTCCTAAAGATAGGAGTATACGGACTTTGTGCGCACCCTGTACTATCTGTGGTGTAAGTGAACATTAAACAAAGTTAAGTTAATTTCTCCCACGTGATTTCTTATCACTATATCACTAGCGAGGGGATATCATTTTTATGTTATATCTCTACAGATTCAGGTTAAGTAACACGACACAATCACAAAAGAACCCATTCCCAGGGAGCGAGCGCCCCCTGCAGGACGCAGGCACCGGTTCATCGTTGGGTGAACGTTCACATCAAGCATACATTAGGGCCAATTCAGAGTCACCGATTCACCTAAACCTGCAAGTCTTTGGACAGTGGGAGGAAACCCAGGCAGACACGGGGAAAACGTGTAACTCCATGAAGGGAGAATCCAAGATACAAACCCTGGGCTCCTTACTGTGAGGCTGCAGTGCGACCATTGTGCCACCATGCCATCCTATTATTATTATTAATACTATTATTACTACCATCCATCCATTATCCAACCTGCTATATCCTAATTACAGGGTCACGGGGGTCTGCTGGAGCCAATCCCAGCCAACACGGGGTACAAGGCAGGAAACAAACCCCAGGCAGGGCGCCAGCCCACCACAGTATTACTAACATCACCTTTATATGTTTACTTCATGTAAGGACACTTATAATGTAAACAGATCCTTGAATTAAATCCTTAAATCCTTATGCTGCCATCTGCTGGCACTGTAAGGTTCTCTTAACTAAAGAGAATTTCAGTGAGGATTGTTTAAAATGAAATATGTCTCAGCACAGTGGCACTGACCAGAAAGCAGGAGAAAGAGCTGGGGGTGGCAGAGATAAAGATGCTAAGATTGGCATTGGGTGTGACGAGGATGGACAGGATTAGAAATGAGGACATTAGAGGGTCAGCTTGGGTTGGACGGTTGGAGATAAAGTCAAGGAGGTGAGATTGCGTTGGTTTGGACATGTTCAGAGGAGAGATGCATGCTGGGTATATATAGAGAAGGGTGCTAAGGATAGAGCTGCCAGGGGAAGAGGAGAAGAAAGGTGAGAGAGGACATGCAGGTGATGGGGGTGGTAGAATATGATGAGGACAAGAAGATATGGAAAGAGATGATCTGCTGTGGTGACTCCTAACGGGAGCAGCTGAGAGAAGAAGATGTTTTATGTCCCGTAACGTAAAAACATAAAAAAATAGATTTAAAGTGTCTTCTGGACATCACGCAGAGTATTCCCATAGGAATGAAAAATCCAAAAAGAGTTCTCCATAACACCTTTTTGGTTTCACCTAGACAGCAATAAAAACAGAAAGAAATAAAATGGAGAGGGCGGCACGGTGGCGCAGTGGGTAGCGCTGCTGCCGTCGCAGTTGGGAGATCTGGGGACCTGGGTTTCGATTCCCGGGTCCTCCTGCGTGGAGTTTTGCATGTTCTCGCCCGTGTCTGCGTGGATTTCCCCCGGGGGCTCCGGTTTCCTCCCACAGTCCAAAGACATGCAGGTTAGGGTGGATTGGCGATTCTAAATTTGGGCTTGGTGTGTGGGTGTGAGTGTGTGTGTCCTGCGGTGGGTTGGCACCTCTGCCCAGGATTGTTTCCTGCCCTGTGTTGGCTGGGATTGGCTCCAGCAGACCCCTGTGTTCGGATTCAGCGGGTTGGAAAATGGATGATAAAATGGAGACATTGGGTTTTGTCTCCCTTTCTTGGATTTTGCTCCTGAGAAACAAAAAATCTCCCCCAGCAGTCTCATGAGGGTCTCCTCTTGCGTTTTAGCACAGATCTCAGCAAAGTCACACAAGGGCTCAGATTTTCAAAGTTGTGTCCCGACATTGTATTCTCTGGATCTGAAAGTGTGTGTGCTCATTGTGGTGAGAGGTATGGACAGTTGTATTGTGGTAATAGAAGGCAGAGTGGTGGCTCTGAGGCTGGGGATCTGCACTGGGAATCGGAAGGTTGCTGTTCGAATCCCGTAATTGCCAAAAGGGACTCTGCTCTGTTGGGCCCTTGAGCAAAGACCCTTAACCTGCAATTGCTGAGTGCTTTGAGTAGTGAGAAAAGTGCTATATAAATAATAATAATAATAATTCATTACATTTATATAGCGCTTTTCTCAGTACTCAAAGCGCTATCCACACAGGGAGGACCTTACTGCAAAGGCAGCAGCACTACCACTGCGCCACCTGTGAGAATGCAAAGAATTATTATTAATAAAACATTTTACCACAATTACAAAACTAGTCCTTGCTTCTGAATAGATAGATAGATAGATAGATAGATAGATAGATAGATAGATAGATAGATAGATAGATAATACGATTAGTTGCTCTCATTTATATTGCTGTGCTCCAATTACATCAGACTCAGTGTGAAAGAAGAGGCATTCAGTGTGGTGTAGCAGTTAAGACTTGGGACTTCAAATCTTCAGGGTTATGAGTTCAAATCCCACCCCTGACACCATTGTGACCAGAGGAAAGTCATTTCAGCTGTCTGTGTGCCAATTGGAAAAACAAAAGAAATGAAAATGATTGTAGCCCAAATGATAGATGTCACCTCAGATGAAGACATCAGTCCAATAATAAATAAAAAAATATGAAGTATTGAAAGGATTAAAACAAGACTAGAAAAAGATCTCACAAGATGTAATTCGCTTTTCAAACCCAAATTCTCAATTTTGATTCCTTTCACCTCAGTTGTATCTCAGGTCTCCTTTTTGTCCAAAGCTGGTTCTGCCAAATTAATTTTGTGACAACGTGGATTCTTAAATGAAACAACAATGAGAATCTCTTTTAAGTCTCATGAGCCATCAGAGATCAACCTTTGAGCAGGAAAAGTTTCCTATGGGTCAGACGTATTTCGAAACAATCGGCAGACTATATCCAAACTTTTATTTTCCTAGCTCTGTCCTATTAAATCCTCAAAATCCAAACTTTTCCTGTTTGCTTATTTATTAATGGAGACCATAGATAATCCATTAGGACGTAATTGTCTCATAGGGTTAGACAATGAACTAATGTAGTCTTGGTCTGTTTATGTTATTTTTAAATCAGGGTCACTACCCTGGTTTACGTGTAAAATTTCTTTTTGCATACCTTTTGTTCAGTTTTGGTTCTTTGGTTATTATCATTTATGTTAATATTGTTATTTACATTTATTATTTTGTAGGCATGGATGCTTGTTTTTCCATGTCCCTGTATTTTGTGGTTGGTTCCCCAAGAGGCAGGGCCATCTGCCTATCTTCACTGAAGGATGGTCCCCAATCCTGTAAAGGCTCATGGGAATTGTAGTCCCAACCCACCCCGTGGCACCCTGATAGGGCTTAGTGGTGTTGTGAGAGTCTTGAAACACAAGAGAGTCCTAACAGTGCTCAAAAATGCCCACTAGAGGGGGATATAGCATCAAACCCCGGATAGATACAAGGGCAAACACGATGTAAAAGAAATAGCCAGACACACAACAAAGGTTTTAGGCAGCCATCCGTATAGTTTCCCTGGATGTAAAAGGCTTAAATTTGCATACAATTTGTACAGGTTAGAGTCCAAAAAAGAACTGATCAAGTATGGAGGATGAGGGGGTTTTTTATAGGCGGTTTGAAGGAAATGACGTCCTTGGAGCCAGTACAGGAAGTGACGTCCTCGGGGCCGGGACAGGAAGTGATGTCCTCAGTGCCGGGACAGGAAGTGACGTCCTCAGGGCCGGGACAGGAAGTGATGTCCTTGTGGCCGGGACCGTAAGTGATGTCTTCAGAGCGTACTCAGATACAGGCAGGATTTCTCATGTTTGGTCTGCGGAGAGAAAAGAGAAAGGTACAGTGCAAAACCACCACCCCTTTTCCTCGCGTGGAATTGACGTTTGCTGGTTCCTTTGCTTGACACCCAAGCGCTCGTGTGTGACAATGGGATCTTATAAAACAAAAAGATTTATTTTTCAAAAAATATTCTTTAACAACAATGATGCTCAGTGGAGCACAAAAGGAAAAATGAATTGCCTGAAAAGAAAAAGGCAATCCACGGCAAACAAAGTCCCAAAACGGAATCCAAGAAGCTTATGTCAAGAAAAGAACATGAAGTCATAAATCACAGTAGAAACACAAGTAAACTCACCAACTCAAGGAACCTCCAGGAATTGTAGGAAATCTTCACCATTATAGGGCAGTTCCTGATGGTGATGGGCAGGTGGTCCCGCCTCTTGTGGGTGGAGCTTCCACAAAACACAAGACACATAACACAGGCATAATTATAATAATAATAATACATTTTACTTAGGGAAGCACGGTGGCACAGTGGTAGCGCAGTAAGGAGTCCTGGGATTGCTTCCCGGGTCCTCCCAGCGTGGTTGGCATGTTCTCCCCGTGTCTGCGTGGGTTTCCTCCCACAGTCCAAAGACATGCAGGTTAGGTGCTTTGGCGATCCTAAAATGTCCCTAGTGTGTGCTTGGTGTGTGTGTGTGTGTGTGCCCTGCGGTGGGCTGGCGCCCTGCCCAGGATTTCTTCCTGCCTTGCGCCCTGTGCTGGCTTGGATTGGCTCCAGCAGACCCCTGTGACCCTGTGTTAGGAAATAGCGGGTTGGAAAATGACTGACTGACTGACATTTTACTTACATAGCACCTTTGTCATGCTCATAGAAAACAAAGCAAATAATTAACAAAAGTAACATTCACATAAACAAATGAGAGAAAAATTAGGAAAAAACAAAGAACTGAGTTCTAGCCATTGGAGGAACCCTGAAATATAATAAGTGGTTGGTGGGATTTTCTTTTTTTTTTTTGCAAATTGCTAATACTTTGTATTTCCTGGCTTTTTGACTCTTTATCTACTGCTTTGGGGATTCTGTTTAGTGTTTTGGGACTTGTTTGCTTCTGAGTGCTTTGTTGGCCTCCTTGTTGAAATTTTTATTAAAAAATTCTCCTTTTCTGTTGTCCTGCTCTTTCCTAGCCAGGGGTTAACAGTGATCCTCTGCCTAGTGGGGAAGTTGGAGTGTATTTTGGAACATTTCAGACAATACTTTGAAAGTGCTGCTCATTTTAGGCTGGTGTAAGCCAAAGCCAGGCACTCTGGTGGAAGTGAGGCTGACTTTTGGCACACCTTCTCTGGACTGGAAGATGGGAAACAGTTCTGCCTGCTGGGCTCTTGTTGAAGGCCTATTTCGTGTGAGTAATCACAATAGTTGTGGAGGTTTGGATATCATAACAGATAGCAATTCAAAGGACGTGTACAGATTGTCAGTATACTGTAGACATTTCGAAAGGACTGGGTACCTCATGACTTACATACGCCATCATCATCTGTATTGGTTAGGGAGAGGATCACCATCAACCCCTGACTGTTCATTTAGACATTACCATTGGCCAAGGAGAAAAGAACTCAGCTGAGAGAGTAGGATAGCTAAGACAGCGATCACCCAAACCATCAGCCTTTGTGTGCAGCATGGACTGCCAGTCAAGAAGATAGATAGATAGATAGATAGATAGATAGATAGATAGATAGATAGATAGATAGATAGATAGATAGATAGATAGATAGATAGATAGATGTGAAAGGCACTATATGATAGATAGATAGATAGATAGATAGATAGATAGATAGATAGATAGATAGATAGATAGATAGATAGATGTGAAAGGCACTATATGATAGATAGATAGATAGATAGATAGATAGATAGATAGATAGATAGATAGATAGATAGATAGATAGATAGATGTGAAAGGCACTATATGATAGATAGATAGATAGATAGATAGATAGATAGATAGATAGATAGATAGATAGATAGATAGATATGAAAGGCACTATATGATAGATAGATAGATAGATAGATAGATAGATAGATAGATAGATAGATAGATAGATAGATGTGAAAAGCACTATATGATAGATAGATAGATAGATAGATAGATAGATAGATAGATAGATAGATAGATAGATAGATGTGAAAGGCACTATATGATAGATAGATAGATAGATAGATAGATAGATAGATAGATAGATAGATAGATAGATATACTTTATTAATCCCAAGGGGAAATTCATATACAGTCACAAGAATCAGCCACAGCGACGCTACTCCACATCTAAGCTGAATCCACAACCAGACACATCCATTGTCTAAGCACCATGGTGGACTGCCCAGCTGGACGCATATAATGGATGGACGAGCAGAGGCCAGAAGCCAGGAGTCTGTCCTTAACCCCCTAGAACAAGTGGCAGTGATCCTCCTGAGGCATCCCAGTTTTGACATCCACAGGGGTACATAGGAATTGTGGTCTGGAAGTGCAGCCCTGTCAGGGTCCCTGAGTACCATTAGAGTTTTACCCTGGCCTCTGGCTTCTGGCTGCTGCTGGCTCATCCGTTATATGCCACTGACTGGGCAAGAAGATGTTCCCTCACCCAGACACCAGCCACATGAAGCCATCATCATCAGTATTAGTTACAACATTGGGGGGAGGCAAAGGAGAGTCTGGACCTTTGGGTGCAGATTTGCTGTTTCAAGGGTGGTCCCCTGTTGTTAAGTGTGGGTTTTAACAGAAGTTAAACTTGCATTCAGTTGTGTGAAAAAGTAAATGCACCCTCTGGAAATTGTTAACTTTTTCAACATATCTGAACAGGCAAACATGAGACCTTCATGCAAACAGGACCTACAGATGAAGGTGATACACCTGAAAACAAAGTTAGGGAATAAAATAAATTGAGTGATTTGTGAAATGTTGAGCCAGGAGAAGGAATAATGCGATCGGTCAACAATTTGGTTCTGGAAGTTCATTTTATGGAGGCTTCTACTTGTGGCTGTTGGAGGCAAATACCAATGGTGTATATGCCATAGGGTCAGTCCTGCAGTGGAACCATAACTTAATAAAGTGGTTGGCCACTGTGTTATTGGTAAATTACTGTAATTAGTCTTGACTGCTGCCATGGCTACCATGTCTAAGCTCTCCAGGAGAGTGTGGGAGAACAACAAACTCACCACAGCCACCAAAATGGCAGTGTACAGAGCAAGCATATGGAGTATTCTTCTCTACTCTAAGTCAAGAGGGCCATCTCAACAACTTTCATCTGTGGCGTCTTCCTTGAATCTTGGGCATCACCTGAAAGGACCGTGTGCCAAACAAGATCATCCTGGACTAAACCGGCATGCCAAGCAAGTACAGACTCCAAACACCTTGAGGTGTGCTCTTTAACAGAAGGGAAGCTTGCAACCATTTGTGTGAAAAAGTAAATGCACCCCATAGAAATTGTTACCTTTTCCAACATATTTGAACAGGCAAACAGGACCTACAGATGAAGGTGACACATCTGAACACAAACACGAGGATTTTCTGAAATCTTGAGACGGAAGGAGAAGGAATAATGCGATCGCGCGGACATTTGTCTCTGTAAATTTATTTTTAGTGCAGCGTTTCTCAACCTTTAAGTATTTGCGACCCGAGTTTTCATAACAGTTTTAATCGCGCCCCCCCACCTAACGTTTTTTTGAAAGGAGCCCACTAATACCGATTTGTTCTTTTTTAATTAATGATATATCATAGGTGCATATTTTATCATACCTACGTAACTTTTATCGACGTTTATCTAACTCTATATTTATTTTTCTAGTATCAGAATGTAGTTTAAGTTCATTTGTTTTGGTTTCAATAGATGCTTTTTTCATATTTTCGATTTTTGTTTTCTTTTTTTCACATCTTCGCCCCCCCACCCCCCTGTTTTTTTGTTACTTCGCACAGTTTGAGAACCACTGTTTTAGTGGATGCTTCTATACCAACAGCAGTATCATGGCTTTCAAGTCTGTTAAAACTCCCCAGTCTTAACAGCAGCCCACCACCTCAGACCCCCTTTTTTGTTTCAGTACCAATTCTTGCTTTTATTCTTAATATTTCCATCCAAATATTGCAGGGCTGCAGACACCCGAGCCACCGTCGCTCGCAAATGTCACGCACCCTGCCCGCATGAACCCGCTGCGCTCTGCCCAAATGGCAGCAGTTCCAGTAAGCGTTTGGCATATTTGTTGCAGATTGCCGGAGATTTTGTCTGGAAAAGCATAAAAATCAAAGACGGTTTAAATCGCTGGGCCACCCCTGATTCAACCAAAAGTAAACAAATTAAAACCACGGCTTCTTTTTTTTTTCCAGGAACCAAAAAGGTATGCGGAGTTTGACCTTCTAACGCGCTTTTCATGTGGACACATCTGCACCAGCAGCAGTGTTTTCTGTTTGCCTCTCCAGTCACCAAAGATGCAGTTTTGCTCAATTAAGTGATCGGGGGGAGAAAAAAAATAAGGAAATCTATCACTGCTGTAAAATGAAAAGCATGCTGCCGTCTTAATTGAAAACAAAATGAAGACTTCCACGTCTGTTGCTAATCGAGGGGAGCTGCCGTAATTGGCAGCCGGCTTGATTGGGCTGCGGGCAAAAATCGCCGCGCGGTAATTGAATCACCTGCTAGGCGCACAAAGCCGGCTGAGCCTTTATAGTCTGACGAGTCACAAAGCCGGCTTGAAAAATTGGCGTAAAAATGTTTGTGATGTGGTTATGGTGGGGTGAACTTGGTAAGAGATTAGCAATACTGCACATCGGGAGTGTTTGCTTAAAATAATAATGAAGAACAAAATACAAATATAGGGGGAGACGGGGCGTCCTGGATTAATTATCCAATGCGTGCGTCTCCCGTCGTCTTTTATTGTACCGTATAGGACGCATTTCAAAGTGAAGCGTTGAAATAAAACTTTGTTTTATTGCCAGTAAAAAAATGAAGCAAACAAAAATATAACACAACGGATGAAAGAATTGATTTCCTATTTGCGTTTCGCAGTCTTTACATTTTGCTCTGTTACAGTCTTGTACTAAAACCATTAACATTTAATCCACCCCCCCCCCCCCCCCCAAAATGACAAAACAGAAATTTTAGGACTTTTTGCAAATTTTTGAAAAGTAAAAAAATAGGAATACTCCATTGGCACAAATATTCAGACCCTTTCCTCTTTACATGGTTCAAAGCCCCTTTGGCAGCCATTCCAGCACTGGAGTCTTCTGGGGACTGCAATGACACGCTTCACAAAGCTCCGCAGGTCCTCTCGAGCCCTGTCAGACGTGTACCCCCCCCCCCCCCCATACATTCTATAGGGGCACCATTGAGAGGGCTCGGACCCCAGGGTCCAACGGCAGGGATAGGACACACAGCAGGAAAGATCATTAGAATTTCAAAACCCTTCATTACAACAGTTGAACAATCTGGAAGAGAAGAGGCCATTCTGCTCAACAAACCTACCCAGTCCTGTCCACGTAATTCTTCTAAAAAAACATCAAGTCGAGTTATGAAAGTCCCAAAAGTCATAATGTCCACCACGCTACTTGGTCACTCATTCCATGTGTCTGTGGTTCTTTGTGTAAAGAAAAACTTTGTAATGTTTATGTGAAATTTCCCCTTAACAACTTTACAACTGTGTCCCCGTGTTCTTGATGATTTCATTTTAAAGTCACACTTTCGATCCACTGGACTAATTCACTTCATAATTTTAAAAAGTTCACCCAGGTCTCCTCTTAATCTTCCTTTATTTAAACTGTAAAGGCTCAGCTCTTTTAATCTTTCCTCATAACTCGCACTTCTCTGGACTTTTTCTAGTGCTGCTATGTCCTTTCTGTAGCTTGGAGACCAAAACTGCCCACCGTACTCCAGATGAGACCTCACCAGTGTGTTATAAAGCTTGAGCAGAACCTCCTGTGACTTGTACTCCACACATCAAGGCGCTATATAACCTGACATTCTGTTAGCCTTGTTAATGGCTTCTGCACACTGTCTGGCAGTCGATAGCTTAGAGTCCACTACGGCTCCTAAATCCTTCTCACAAGGTGAACTTTTGATTTTCAGACCTCCTGTTGTGTGTTCAGACCTCACATTTGTAATTCTTTACATTTCATTACATTACATTTTCTTTTGCTTAAACTCTAAAGGCTCAGCTCTTTTAATCTTTCCTCATAACTCATCCCCTGTAGCCCTGAATCACCCTAGTTACTCTTCTCTGGACCTTCTCCAGTGCTGCTATGTCTTTATGGAGACCAAAACTGCACCCAGGACTCCAGATGAGGCCTCACCAGTGTGTTATAAAGCTTGAGCAGAACCTCCTGTGACTTGTACTCCGCACAGCAAGGCGCTATATAACCTGACATTCTGTTAGCCTTCTTAATGGCTCCTGAACACTGTCTGGTAACTGATAGTGTTCAGTCCTCTACGACTCCTAAGTCCTTCTCATAAGGTCAACTTCTGATTTTCAAACCTCCTATTGTGTATTCAGACCTCACATTTTTACCTGCTATTTGTGATACTTTACATTTCATTACATTGCATTTTCTTCTGCTTAGACTGTAAAGGCTCAGGTCTTTTAATCTTTCATCATAACTCATCCGCTGTAGCCCTGAATCAGACGAGTTGCTCTTCTCTGGACCTTTTCTAGTGCTGCTATGTCCTTTTTGTAGCCTGGAGACCAAAACTGCATACAGTACTCCAGATGAGGCCTCACCAGTGTGTTATAAAGGTTAAGCAGAACCTCCTGTGACTTGTACTCCACACATAAAGGCGCTATATAACCTGACATTCTGTTAGCCTTCTTAATGGCTTCTGCACACTGCATGGCAGTTGATAGCTTAGAGTCCACTATGGCTCCTAAATCCTTCTCATAAGGTCAACTTTTGATTTTCAGACCTCCCGTTGTGTGTTCAGACCTGACATTTGTAATTCTTTACATTTCATTACATTGCATTTTCTTCTGCTTAAACTCTAAAGGCTCAGCTCTTTTAATCTTTCTTCATAACTCATCCCCTGTAGCCCTGAAATCAACTGAGTTGCTCTTCTCTGGACCTTTTCTAGTGCTGTTATGTCCTTTTTGTAGCCTGGAGACCAAAACTGCACCCAGGACTCCAGATGAAGCCTCACCAGTGCGTTATAAAATTCGAGCAGAACCTCCTGTGACTTGTACTCCACACATCAAGGCGCTACATAACCTTACAGTCTGTTAGCCTTCTTAATGGCTTGTCTGCCAGTTGATTGTGTCGAGTCCTCTATGACTCCTAAATCCTTCTCATAAGCTGGACTCTCAATTTTCAGACCTCCCATTGTGTATACAGACCTCCCATTTTTACCTGCTATTTGTGATAATTTACATTTAATTACATTGCATTTTCTTCTGCTTAGACTGTAAAGGCTCAGCTCTTTTAATCTTTCATCAAAATTCATCCCCTGTAGCCCTGAATCAGCCTAGTTGCTCTTCTCTGGACCTTCTCTAGTGCTGCTATGTCCTTTTAGTAGCCTGGAGACCAAAACTGCACACAGGACTCCAGATGAGGCCTCACCAGTGTGTTATAAAGCTGGAGCAGAACATCCTGGGACTTGTACTCTGCATGTCAAGGCGCTATATAATCTGACATTCTGTTAGCCTTCTTAATGGTTTATCTGGCAGTTGATGATGTCAAGTCCACTGCGACTCCTAAATCCTTCTCATAAGGTGGACTTTTGATTTTCAGACCTCCCATTGTGTATTCAGACCTCACATTTATATTTCCTATGTGTAATACTTTACAGTTAATTACATTACATTTTCTTCTGCTTAGACTATAAAAGCTCCACTCTTTTAATCTTTCCTCATAACTCATCCCCTGTAGCCCTGGACTCAGCCGAGTCGCTCTTCTCTGGACTTTCTCTAGCACTGCTATGTTCTTTTTATAGACCAACTTCCCACCGTACTCCAGATGAGGCCTCACCAGTGTGTTATGAAGTTGAGCAGACCCTCCTGTGACTTGTACTCCACACGTCAAGGTGCTATATAACCTGACATTCTGTTAGCCTTCTTAATGGCTCCTCTGACAGTTGATAGTGTTGAGTCCATTACGGCTCCTAAATCCTTCTCATAAGGTCAACGTTTGATTTTCAGACCTCCCATTGTGTGTTCAGACCTCACATTTGTAATTCTTTACATTTCATTATATTACATTTTCTTCTGCTTAAACTGTAAAGGCTCAGCTCTTTTAATTTTTTCTCATAACTCATCCCCTGTAGCCCTGAAATCAGCCGAGTTGCTCTTCTCTGGACCTTTTCTAGTGCTGTTATGTCCTTTTTGTAGCCTGGAGACTAAAACTGCCCACCGTACTCCAGATGAGGCCTCACCAGTGTGTTATAAAGCTTGAACAGAACCTCCCGTGACTTGTACTCCACACATCAAGGCGCTATATAACCTGACAGTCTGTTAGCCTTCTTAATGACTTGTCTGCCAGTTGATTGTGTCACGTCCTCTATGACTCCTAAGTCCTTCTCTTGAGGTGGACTCTCGATTTTCAGACCTCCCGTTGTGTATTCAGACCTCCCATTTTTACTTCCTATGTGTTTTGTCTCAGTAGAGTTCTCTATTTCTCTCTTTTCCCATTTTGTATTATTAATGTGTAGCCTTTGTCAGAATGCCTCAGATCTCACAGACTTGCCACTGTTTATAAGGTATTGTACTTTATAACGTCTCCCTGCCTTCCCTTCTACATTTATAGCCTCATTTATAGCCTCAGGTAATTAGGTGTAGTAAAAGACAAGAAGGAGTTAACTTACACTTTAAATAATGTCAGTCAGGCATTTTCCCACCCGCCATATCCTAACTACAGGGTCACGAGGGTCTGCTGAAGCCAATAGCAGCCAGCACGGGGTGCAAGGCAGAAAACAAACCCCGGGCAGGGCACCAGCCCACCACAGGGCACACACACACACACACATACCAAATGCACACACTAGGGACAATTTAGGATCGCCAATACACCTAACTGGCATGTCTTTGGACTGTGGGAGGAAACCGGAGTACCTGGGGGACACTGTAAATAATGTATTATTGATAATATTCATAAATAATAACAATAAGCAAAGCACACGTGAATATTGGCAACCATACAACCTGATAAATACTGATGTGGAGTTTCAGGTGGCACACAGACTTGTTTGTTACTTTAAATGTCTCAGACTAAGCGAGGTTCTCTCTCCTCAGAGGTTTCGTTTTGCCGATGTGCTCGACTCATTTGTGTATTAGCAGCTAAGCGAGTTTCTCTTTTCTCGGCAGTTTCACTTTGGTCACAGAGTCGATTTCTTTGAGCTTCATGCTGCAGCCTCGCACTTCCGGGCCGGACAGACAGACACACGCACACTTCCACACGTAGACATTTATATATAAGATACTCAGTTGAATCAAAGTCTAATTTTTGTTGAATACGGAATAAGCAATGATGGGCAACAATGACTTTTGTCCAGGGGTCTCCAACTCCAGTCCTGGGGCCTCATGTATAATGCCGCACGTAGAACTCACACTATAACATGGCGTAAGTGCAAAAGCGGGAATGTGAGTACGCACAGAAAAATCCAGATGCAGGAATCTGTACGTACGCAAACTTTCACGTTCTTCTACTACATAAATCCTGATCAGTGTGAAAAGTAACGCACGTGCACGCGCCTTCTGTCCCGCCCCAACTCCTCCTAGAATTACGCCTCTTTGAATATGCAAATCAATATAAATAGCCTTCTGTGAAAAGACAATGAGAAAAGCACGGGGGGAAATATAAGAATTTCAGCGAATACCAAGTGGAGGCAAAGAAAAAACGTACTATTTGTTGGTTTAAACAGTGGGATAAACAAGAAAAGGAAGTTGATCGAGTGACAGAGTGTCGGAGAAACTTGAAGGCTCAAGTTCACAAAGTCGCACAGTGCCCGAAATAAAAAAGAAATCACATATCAAAGTCGCCGTGAAAAGGCGAGTCGTAGCCCACCGTCTGAGTGTCATATGAAAGCTTATTAGGGTACAGACAAAAAACATAGGCACACAGTGGGAAAACAAGCACGAAATGTCAACTTTAATCTTGGAATTTCCACTTTAATCACGTAGTTTATTTTGCCATTAAAGTAGAACATCATAAACTTCATCTTAAACTCGTTTAATATACTAGTTTCTCAAATCCCATTATAACTAAAGTAGCACATTAAATGCTTTGTTCTGTATTTGATCTTCTGTGTGCTCTGTGTGTGTGAATCACTACCTGCTTCTTCAACGGGCTTTCTCTTTCTCCGACAGGACACATAATCCATTGCATTCATGATATTACAGCTCTCTGAATAATTAAAATACTGAGATGTATACGTGATATCTTTTTCATGATGATAGGAATGAAAGCATGTTATTAAACATGGGAACACGGTGGCGCAGTGCTTGTTCATGTCTCACGCAAGAGGCTTGCTGCGCCACGCGCGACCTTCGATTAAATAATTTATCACAGCAGTACTGTCTCTTTCAAACGTACTAACCTCCAATTCCTGTCCTTAGTTTTCTTTCTCCAAATACCCAATCGCCACACAATCAGCTCTGTAATAGACGTGAAGCCATCTGTAAGCTTACAACGCCGATTCTTCAAAACTTTTAAGGAACATTGAAATATCTTCATAGTACGTGTTTAATTATTCTATCTGTCTGTCCTTCCAGTGTCGCGTCAGCACCAGCAAGAATACAGCGCAATGCAGGAACAATCCCTGAACTAGCTAGCGCTGCGGCACCGTGTCCTCACATGTTTAATTATTAACAATACAGACTATTTAAATGAAGTTAAAGTTTTATCTGTATAATATAATCAACATATTTTGCTGCATTTCATCTTAAAAATGATATCGTCATCATATGTAAATATGCGCTTCATAAAGTGGCGCAGGTTGTGCAATATTATAACTGTAGTGCAAGTTTACAGTGAGGTGATTGTACTTATAAGTAAACAGTTCTACAAGGAGCACTTGATGGACTGATTGAGTGCGTTTAGAGTTCTTGGGATGAAACTTTTTCTAAACCGTGAAGTCCGTACAGGGAAGTCTCTAAAGTGTTTTGCTGTGGCTGAGTCAGCGTCTGCTTCATGCTGTATACTGATCAGCTGCTGCTGTGATTCCCCACTCAGATACAGTGATATAAATACTCCGAGTGGTGCAGTGAGAGTAATATGGAAAAAGATGATCTGCTGTGGCAACCCTTAACAGGAGCAGCTGAAATAAGAAGAAGATGCAGTGAGAGTTACAACGCTAAAGCAGTTATGTTATTTGGAATACTATGGCTATTCCCTGGAATATTATATTGCTGTAGGTTAATTACAATCAGATGCATTACACTAATAAACAATATGCAGTTAGTTTCAGTGTATTTATAAAGCCGCGTCAGGAATGTGGATCTAAGAAAGAAAGGGTGTCCACGCAGGAACAGTAGCACTGCTTTGACGCTGGGTGCTGCCAGTCTGCAAAACCGAGCGGAGAAATTGCGTATGCCAAGGTATGAGTTACCGTGGAAATGTGCGTGGCTTTACGCCAAGTTTAGGTTTTATACATCGCGATTTAAGCATGGAAACGTTCGTACGCAACATTTCTGTGCGTACGCACCGTTTATACATGAGGCCCCTGGAGAGCTACTGTGGCTGCAGGTTTTCATTCTAACCCCTTTCTTAATTAGTGAGCAGATTTTGCTGCTAATTAACTCTTTGCCTTAATTTTAATTGATGCACAACTTAAGACTCAGGCCCCTTTAATTATTTCTTTTCTCCTTAATTAGCAACCAAACAATATTAAGACACAAAATGAACCAACACATAAACAACAACCTGCATCCATAACACAATAACTGAAAATAAAGAAAGGTGAAGGCCTCAGTAATGTTGATCTGCTCAAGTCCACCAAACATTTTGACAGCCAGCGCTCTTAACAGTTTTGGAAATGTCTGCCATGGCAGAATGAGCGCCCAGAGGTACTTCTTAGCATGCTGTGGTAGAATAAGCGTGTGGCTAAAAGTGCACCAAGAGAGAGAGAGCCTCCTGGAGAGAATGAAGAGGATTGTTTCCATGATGGCCTCCAATTTTGCCACCACCCTTTTTTTCCACAACAACTTCCAGGATGTTCAGGGTTGGCCCTGTGGTGGTGCAGGCTTTCCAAATAAGTTTGTTCAGCATTGTGCTTCTTTTGATACTGCAGCATAGACCACCACAGTGGCTACTATGGACTGGTAGAACATCTCCAGCAGCTTGCTGCACACATCGAAAGTCCTGAGTCTCCTTAGCAAGTCCAGTCGGCTCTCTGGCCCTTTTTGTGTTGTCAGACCAGTTCAGTTTGCTGGTACTTGTAGCTCTGTGCTACTCCATCGTCCTCCCCCTGGATGGTGACGGGTCTCAGAATCACCTTGGCACATCAGAAGCTCAACACCGGCTGTTTTGTCTTGCTGATGTTGAGTTGCAGGTTGTTGTCCCTGTATCACAAGACAAAGACATCACCGGAAAAGTCAAAGAACGTGAGCCTGACTGTGGCATCGGCGCTGTCCAAGTTGGAGTTCCCAGAGGAAAGTTTTTCCTTCACAAAAGTTCAACTCTGAAGGCTCACAAGACTTAAAACTGACTCTCATTGATGATTCATTTCAGAATCCACTTTGTCACAGAGGGTTCTCCTAAAATTCCTTTTAGGAGAACCAGCTTCGGACAAAAAGGAGACACAAGATACAACTGAGGTATGAGAAGTCAAGATTGAGAACCTGGTTTGAAAAATGTGTTACATCTTGGGAGATCTTTTTCTAGTCTTGGTTTAATCTCTTTCAAGTCTTCACATATTTTACTTTTTATTGGATTGATGTCCTTACCTCAGGTGACTTCCAACATTTGGGCTACAATCAGATACTTTTTCTTTGGTTTTCCAATTGGAGCACAAGCAGCTGAAGTGACTTTCTTGTGGTCAAATGGTGTCAGCGGTGGGTTTTGAACTTACAACCTCAGGATCTGAAGAAGTCCAAACTCCTCTTAACCACTACACCACACGGCCTACTCTACAGATTTATAGTATTAGTTTAGAATATTTCAGTTTTTTGGCATATGAGAATAAAAAAGATCGTCCCACCAGCTCTTTTATGCTCAGCTCTCTTAGAATAAGCAGCAAACCAGAAGATTTCAAATAAGTGATTAGGCACACAGGCAGCTGAAGTGACTTTCTTCTGGCCAAATGGTGTCAGCAGTGGGATTTGAACTCATAACCTTAGTATTTAAAGTCCAAAGTCTTAACCACTACACCACATGGCCTACTGCAGCAATTCTCAAACTGTGGGGCGCGCACCCCTAGGGGGGCGCAAAGTAACAAAAAAGGGGGTGCGAATGTTGCCATATGTGGTGTAAGTTCGCTATTCGTAGGAAAATTTTAAACTTGTAGCGGTGTATCGGTAGCAAAAAAATATTGGAATAAATTTTATTAGGGTTTTAAAAAAATGTTAGGGGGGCGCAATTAAAACTGTTATGAAAACTTCGGTCGCAAATACTTAAAGGTTGAGAAATGCTGGCCTACTCTACAGATTTACACTATTAGTTTGGAATATTTCTGTTAGTAAAGCATTTCAGTTTTTTGGCACATGAGAATAAAAAGATCATCTCACCAGTTATTTTATGCTTAGCTCCTTTAGAATAAGCAGCAAACCAGAGTTAGAGGATCTAAGATTTCAAATAAGTAATGTAGGGGAACAGGCACCTGAAGGGACTTTCTTCTGGTCAAATGGTGTCAGCAGTGGGATTTGAACTCATAACTTTAAGCGTTGAAGTCCCAAGTCTTAACCACTACACCACACATTTATAGCATTAGTTTAGAATATTTCTATTAGTAAAGCATTTCAGTTTTTTGGCACATGAGAACAAAAAGATCATCTCACCAGTTCTTTTATGCTTTGTTCTCTTAGAATAAGCAGCAGACCAAAGTTAGAGGATCTAAGATTTCAAATATGTCATTTAGGGGAATAGGCACACAAGCAGCTTAAGTGTCTTTCTTCTGGCCAAATGGTGTCAGCAGTGGGATATTAACTCATAACCTTAGTATTTAAAGTCCAAAGTCTTAACCACTACACCACATGGCCTGCTCTACAGGGTTACAGTATTAGTTTAGAATATTTCTATTAGTAAAGCGTTTCAGTTTTTTGGCACATGAGAATAAAAAGATCATCTCACCAGTTCTTTTATGCTTTGTTCTCTTAGAATAAGCAGCAAACCAGAGTTAGAGGATCTAAGATTTCAAATAAGTCATATAGGCACCTGAAGTGACTTTCTTCTGGTCAAATGGTGTCAGCAGTGGGATTTGAGCTGACAACTATAGGATTTGAAGTCCCAAGTCTTAACCACTACACCACACAGCCTTCTTTACAGAGTTAAACTTTTAGTTTGGAATATTTCTATTAGTAAATGATTTCAGTTTTAGGTACATGAGAATAAAAAGATCATCTCACCAGTTCTTTTATGCTCTGTTCTCTTAGAATAAGCAGCAGACCAGAGTTAGAGGATCTAAGATTTCAAATATGTCATAAAGGGGAATAGGCACACAAGCAGCTCAAGTGTCTTTCTTCTGGCCAAATGGTGTGAGAAGTGGGATTTTAACTTATAACCTTAGTATTTAAAGTCCAAAGTCTTAACCACTACACCACATGGCCTACTCTACAGGGTTACAGTATTAGTTTGGAATATTTCTATTAATAAAGCGTTTCAGTTTTTTGGCACATGAGAATAAAAAGATCATCTCACCAGTTCTTTTATGCTCTGTTCTCTTAGAATAAGCAGCAGACTAGAGAATCTAAGATTTCAAATATGTCATATAGGGGAATGGGCACAGAGGCAGCTGAAGTGACTTTCTTCTGGTCAAATGGTGTCAGAAATGGGATTTGAACTGATAACTATAGGATTTAAAGTCCCAAGTCTTAACCACTACACCACACAGCCTACTTTACAGAGTTACACTTTTAGTTTAGAATATTTCTATTAGTAAATGATTTCAGTTTTAGGTACATGAGAATGAAAAGATCATCTCACCAGTTCTTTTATGCTCTGTTCTCTTAGAATAAGCAGCAGACCAGAGTTAGAGGATCTAAGATTTCAAATATGTCAGATAGGGGAATAGGCACACAGGCAGCTGAAGTGACTTTCTTGTGGTCAAATGGTGTCAGAAGTGGGATTTGAACTCATAAGTCTTAACCAATATGCCACTTCTTCTAGAATGAGTTTGGTCTAATTGAAGCACAGCAATATAAATTAGAGCAACTCTTATTTAGAAGCAACTACAGTTTTGTGCTTGTAGTGAAATGTTTTATTACCACAAACAACAGTCCATACATCTCCCCACAATAAACACAAAAAGTACTTTCAAGTTGCAGAAAAATGTCAAGACAGTACTTTGAAAACCTGAGGCCATCATGTGACTTTGCTGAGACCTCTGCTGAAACTCAAGAGGAGACCCTTGTGAGACCACCTGGGGGATTTGCTTTCTCCAGAGAACAATCAGTGAAACGGGAGACAAAAGACAATGTCTCCATTTTATTTCTTTCCAATCTCATTGCTGTCTAGGTGAAACCAAAAAGATATTATGGAGATCTCGTTTTGGGTTTTTCATTCCTATGGATAGATTCTGCTTCTCTCTTAAGAGAGATAACAAAAATGAAAAAGCGTGAGGGGGGTCCCAATACTTTCTGCCCCCAATTTGTCTCCAGCAGCAGTAAACCCAAGTACAAAGCCGCACCGGTCGTCATTGCTTTGACATCCTCCGGCAGTGGGGTTGCTGCCAATTTGCTGCTCTGGCCGATCTCCACGAAACGGAGAGCTAAACAAACCAAAGAGCCGCTTTTGTTTGAGCCCAACTTGCCTCTTGTTCAAGGCGGCCTCCCATAAACAACTCCAAGCAGAAACTTGCCGTCTTAAAAAACAAAAATTAAGAAATCACTCCACGTAAGCATAGAGGCACAAATGTTTGAAAAAAAAAATCACATTTATTTGGATAACACTTAATAATTCACGTTCAGTTTTTATAAAGATGTACACATCAGACATATATTTGCAGTATTCTACTATTTGCCATATCAACAGAGTTTTGAAATGTTATATTGTCCATTAAGTAACTGCAGCTGAGATTAACATTCTTACGATGGCTGTTACTTGCCAAAAACAAAATAAATTACACAAGAACTTGAAGAATTCTTGACATCCTCTACAATTAAACAAAAGAAAAATGACATTTTGGATAATGGGATTTCATCCTTCTCACCTTCTAACGTTTCCTGTCTCCACGACTCCACTCCAGTTTCATATTTTATTATGTAATAAATACAAAAGACAACGATGAAGAGTTGGGGCACCTTGTAAGTGAGCCCTCATATAACTGGCTGGAAAAATAATGATCAAAAACAAACCAAAGAATAATTGTGTCTTTTCAGACTGGAGCCTAGATAGCGAATGATTCAAAGATGGCGGCAGTGCCCTTTAAGAAGTGAACAGACTGGAAGGGGCGTGGCCAGGAGCCCGTGAACCCGGAAGTGACATCACTGGGACTGCCGGTCATCTGATCTGTAGGAGTGAATGGAGGGGAAGCATTAGGGAATAGCGCCAACCCTCGACTTGGAGTGGAATTGCCATTAGAAGCCTTCAAGATGTCTCCCAAGTGCATGTGCAACACACTGGTGAGGCCTCATCTGGAGTCCTGGGTGCAGTTTTGCTCTCCAGGCTAGAAAAGGGACACAGCAGCACTAGAGAAGGTCCAGAGGAGAGCGACTAGGCTGATTCAGGGCTGCAGGGGATGAGTTATAAAGAAAGATTAAAAGAGCTGAGCCTTTACAGTTAAAAAGGAGATGAAGAGGAGACCTGACTGAAGTGTTTAAAATTATGAAGGGAATTAGTCCAGTGGATTGAGACGGACATTTTAAAATGAGTTCATCAAGAACACAAGGGACACAGTTGGAAACTTGTGAAGGGTAAATTTCGCACAAACATTAGGAAGTTTTTCTTTACACAAAGAACGATAGACACTTGGAATAAGAGACCACGTAGTGTGGTACATTGCTGCAGTCATCTCTCCCTTTATCCTGACTAGTCTCCCAGTCCCTGCCGCTGAAAAACATCCCCACAGAATGATGCTGCCACCACCATGCTTCACTGTAGGGATGGTATTGGCCTGGTGATGAGCGGTGCCAGGTTTCCTCCAAACGTGACGCCTGGCATTCACACCAAAGAGTTCAATCTTTGTCTCATCAGACCACAGAATTTTCTTTCTCATGGTCTGAGAGTCCTTCAGGTGCCTTTTGGCAAACTCCAAGGTGGGCTGCCATGTGCCTTTTACTAAGGAGTGGCTTCCGTCTGGCCACTCTACCATACAGGCCTGATTGGTGGATTGCTGCAGAGATGGTTGTCCTTCTGGAAGGTTCTCCTCTCTCCACAGAGGACCTCTGGAGCTCTGACAGAGTGACCATTGGGTTCTTGGTCACCTCCCTGACTAAGGCCCTTCTTCCCCGATTGCTCAGTTTAGATGGCCGGCCAGCTCTAGGAAGAGTCCTGGTGGTTTCGAACTTCTTCCACTTATGGATGATGGAGGCCACTGTGCTCATTGGGACCTTCAAAGCAGCAGAAATTTTTCTGTAACCTTCCCCAGATTTGACAATCCTGTCTCGGAGGTCTACAGACAATTCCTTTGACTTCATGCTTGGTTTGTGCTCTGACATGAACTGTCAACTGTGGGACCTTCTATAGACAGGTGTGTGCCTTTCCAAATCAGGTCCAGTCAACTGAATTTACCACAGGTGGACTCCAATGAAGCTGCAGAAACATCTCAAGGATGATCAGGGGAAACAGGAGGCACCTGAGCTCAATTTGGAGCTTCATGGCAAAGGCTGTGAATACTTTTGTACATGTGCTTTCTCAATGTTTTTATTTTTTATAAATTTGCAAAAACCTCAAGTAAACTTTTTTCATGTTGTCATTATGGGGTGTTGTGTGTAGAATTCTGAGGAAAAAAAATGAATTTAATCCATTTTGGAATAAGGCTGTGACATAACAAAATGTGGAAAAAGTGATGCGCTGGGAATACTTTCCGGATGCACTGTATCATTTTGAAAGTTTGTCCCTGCGCCTTATTAATTGTCATTGGAAAGGCCAATCTAACAGGAAATTGTCTGCATGTAAAAGTAAAAGGCAAATTTGAATCTGATGGGGTCAGGGAAATCCGGGGAATATGGACAGTTTGTGAGGTAGGAGCTGCGATAGTTTTACGCTCCAGTACATTGTGGTGAATGCTGGTAACAGTCAGTCTGGTGCCATTACAGAGACCTTTTGCTGGCAGGAGGTTTCTGAGAAGCATGACGACTGAACCACTTTTAATTTTGAGTTTATGCGGAGGCATGCCAGTGGGAGTAAGACTGTTAAGAAATTCTTCGGGGAATGAAAGTTGATGTGTGGGATCATCTATGACGATGGAGTCAACGCTGGTGAAAGTTACTTCGTCGGTAGGGATAAGTTTCAGTACCTGTTCATTAAGGTGTAGCGAGTCTTCGTTGGTGACGCTTAATATAGCTCGCGTACTGAGTTGTTCCGGAGTCACAGTTGAGAAGTCGATGTCGCCACATACCGGTAGTTATTGAACGGGATCAGAAATAAAAGGAAAACAATGTGAAGGTAATGTTGCAGGTGTTCCGTTTTTCCCGTCTTGCGAAATCTTGTTCGTGAGGAAGAGCTGTCATATTTGTCGTCAGTGTAAGTACATGCATGGGACGCCACAAAGGTTGCTTGTTAATGCAACTGGCGACAGTAAGTGCTAGAGTTGGCGGGCGGGGCTCTGTCGTGCGTGCGTGCGTATCCCATGGTTGGGCGACTTGGTGGATTATATATACTGTAGAAAAGCAGCTGGAACTGAAAAGAACAATGAAAAGTCAACGTGGCTCAGAGGTGCATGTGGACTGTAGCAGAGACGAAAGCAACTGAGGCGGTGTTTGGTGAGGTGTTGCGTGCCTTGAGAGCGAGGGTGGACTCAGGAGGAGGGTTAGAGTTGGTGGGCGGGGCTCTGTCATGCATATCCCATGGTCTCTGTCTTGCGTGCCATGGTGGGCTGCTTAGTGAATTGTTGGTGGGCGGGGCTCTGTGAGTTGGTAGGTGTGGCTCTGTCATGCGCATATCCCATGGTCTCTATCTTGCGTGCCATGGTGGGTTGCTTAGTGAATTGTTGGTGGGCAGGGCTCTGTGAGTTGGCGTGCGTGGCTCTGTCTTGCATGCGTCTTGCTTGCCATGGACTTAGTGAATTATATATATAGATTCTTTGCATTTATATAACACTTTTCTCACTACTCAAAGCACTCAGCAATTGCAGGTTAAGGGCCTTGCTCAAGGGCCCAACAGGGCAGAGTCCCTATTGACATTTACGGGATTCGAACTGGCAACCTTTCGATTGCCAGTGCAGATCCCTAGCCTCAGAACCACCATTCCACCATTTATTGTATTATTATGACCATGATTGAAAGAGGACTGATAAAGTGAGAAGAATAAAAATCATTAATTTCATTCTATTTACATGTGGTCTATTGCTGGATCTGTGGTTTGGGCCTCTCTGGTGCCCTCGTGTGGTCACAATGGATAAATTTAAATTTGGGGCTTGGATATGAACGCAGGACACACGGTGACAATGTGCCACCCTACTGTGACTTAACACAACAAAACAAAACAAAAAAAAAAAACAACAAACAATACAACAACTGAACTTCATTGTTACGACATGTTATTTGATGTGTCATATTTGATCATTCTCTCGTGTTTTATTACAAGCATTCTTTTAAGCTTCAAAAAATTGCTGACATGTAAAGGGGGCTAATTGTTTTGAATGCTTTTTCAAGTCATCCGAAGGATCGTTAACATCAAATCATCTCAGCTGAAGTCCTACATACCAGCTTGAACCATAGAGCTTGTTCAGCTAAGAATCTGGAATCATTTTTTTATGGCAGTTCAAAAAGAAAAAAAAAAAAAACAAAACGAAAAGGAATTTGAATCGGTTTACCACTTTCAAATTAACTTTGCATGTGTTTTGTTAAATTCTAGCCATAAATAAACAAAGACAAGCAGGCAAAATATTAAAATTAAGGAAAAGAGCAGAAACCACAACATTGCTTCTCGCAGATGTTGATTTGTGATCTTTTGAATGGGCTGCCCGAATGTTCAGAAATGTGACATACCGTGTAGTGGTGGCACAACCAGGTCACAACCAGGACCAGGACTACCAGAAACAGGCCACCATTGGGTGAGCAGAAGAAGAGCCAAGGCTAACCTGAGGCTAAACACATTCAGGCCCGGCCAGTACTTGGATGGGAGACCATCTACAACAGGTCAGGTCAGATTGGGGGGGCAGGAACTGGTACCACCACATGATGAAACAGCTCGGGCAACCCCACCCCAGGCAGTCACATGGTCCATTCCCACTTCCGGAAATGACCCTCTATCTGCCGCAGCCAGGTGTTATGTGACCTGGTCCAGTCACTCGGGTCCTCAACAATGAGCCGGATCATCCTCGGGTAATCGTGCCACATGACTGTAGTGCCGTAACTGACGCTCCCTCACAATGCAGGTAATGCACTCCATTAAGCAAACCAACGGTACCCAAGGATTCTCTGAAGAGACACACGTGAAAGAGTCTAGTCTTCAGCTCAGGTCACTGGATAGCGTCCATGTCTCGCAACCATATAGGGAGCACCAGGACTCTAAAGACTTGGACCTTAAAGCACTGAAGAAGCAGATTCGCTTATTAACTTATCTATTTACTTACTTTTACTAGGTCTAAGTTTAATTCTTCTGCCCATGCTCTCTTTCTCAGGGGTGGGGGTTGATTTGTTTTCAATCCTATTCTTGTAAAATTGATCTATTTGTATGGAGTGTTGTGTGATTTCAATAAAATCAATAAAATTAAAAAAGCAGAGATATCGGGAGTGCCACAAAGTGTGACAAACTTAGACAGTTTCTTATTTCAGGTAATAATACAACAATAAATGATATGTTCATTAACGTTTAGAATAGAAACATATGGCCGTGGTGCCGTAACTGACGCTCCCTCACAGTGCAGATCATGTGCCTCATCCGGGACTCCATGAGCAACACAAAGTCAAACCAGCGGGACCCTCTGAAGAGACATACATGAAGGAGTCCAGTCTTCATCTCAGGTCACTGGATAGCGTCCATGTCTCACAAACAGGAACCACCAGGACTCTAAAGACATGGACCTTCACCCTTTTGCTGAGATATCAGAAGTGCCACACACCCCTTACCAGCGACCTCATGAGCCCTCAAATCCATCTACTGACTTCCTAGGAAAAGTCACCAGAGACATGAATCTGCAACAATAACGTTTCTTTCTATAGATAGATAGATAGATAGATAGATAGATAGATAGATAGATAGATAGATAGATAGATAGATAGATAGATAGATAGATAGATAGATAGATGTAAAAGGCAATATATAACTAATAGAATGATAGATATTAAAGGCACTATATGATAGATAGATAGATAGATAGATAGATAGATAGATAGATAGATAGATAGATAGATAGATAGATAGATAGATAGATAGATAGATAGATAGATAGATGTAAAAGGCAATATATAATTAATAGAATGATAGATATTAAAGGCACTATATAATAGATAGATAGATAGATAGATAGATAGATAGATAGATAGATAGATAGATAGATAGATAGATAGATAGATAGATAGATAGATAGATAGATAGATAGATAGATGTAAAAGGCAATATATAATTAATAGAATGATAGATATTAAAGGCACTATATAATAGATAGATAGATAGATAGATAGATAGATAGATAGATAGATAGATAGATAGATAGATAGATAGATAGATAGATAGATAGATAGATAGATAGATAGATAGATAGATAGATAGATAGATAGATAGATAGATAGATAGATAGATAGATAGATACTTTATTAATCCCAAGGGATGGTGGAGGAGTCTAAGGAGCTGTGAAAGAACTTGAGAGGTTTCAGCATGCCAGGGGATGGAAAGAGCTGTCAAAAGGTAACTGTGTGAGTCGGTTGGCCAGCAGTAGACGGAAGTTTGAAGTCTTCTAAAACTGATAGAAAGATTGATATCTAAAAATAATACATCAAGTGTAAACTTGGATGGAAACTGGCACAATCACTAATGGATTCCTGTAGCTGACTTCTGGACCAAGAGGCACACCAACACAATAATCAGCAGATCTTTTGGACCGATCCTGTACAAAGCCTAGATAGGAAGAAATGTAATGCTCTTCTGCTCGGCCGGTGAAGATGTTGGCATAGCCAGATGTCATTCTAATATTCATTACAATTCCACGGACCTAGTTAAAACAAACATGTTATCAAAGGAGAAAGCATTGAGGGTAAGAACCAGTTCTGCCAGTCTAATGACTGTCACTCACTCCAATGTTCTATTATACCTAGATATCAAAATGCATCCCTGAAGGAGTCAGGAGTTGATTAGTGTATTGCTGTGGAAATTTGCCTTAATGTAGCTGCTTTATAACGCCCCACGTGTACAGCCTTGTCTGCACATGGATAACTACATAAACCAAAAATATTTACTAGCTCAATGCAAGCAGACCAAATTGTTAAACTACACCTGTGCCAATTATCAAAAACAGGTGCCAGCTCAACATGCTGCTGTTTATTGGAGACGTTCCCCCCACCCCATCAGTGAATATGGCAATTGCCCACACCAGGTGCTCTTATCACTATGTAGCAGTCGTGGAGATGCTAAGATTTAAGAAATTTGGAGATAAGATGGAAATTTGTTTATTTTATTGTGGGTACTCCAGGAACACACCCGGCCTTGACCTGGCATGCACACACTCACACTCAGAGACACTGATAGATAATAATGAAATATATTAACCAAATAATGAAAAAAGAACACACAATATAACAAAAGCCACGTACACAGAGGCCCTCCCCAGCTCCCCAACAGGTCAGGTCAGGTCAGGTTGAGGAGCCTGCACTGATAGAGCGCATTGTCACACCCACCACATGACGAAAGAGCTCGTGATACTGAATGGCAACCCCCACGCAGACACATAGTTAGGTCCCCCCCACCCTCTGGAAGTGACCCTCTATCTGCTGCAGCCAGGTGTTATGTAGGCATCCTCTTTGCCTGGTCCAGCTACTCGGGTCCTCCACAATGAGGATCCTACAAGTTGCATCACCCTCAGGAAATCGCACCACATGGCTGTAGTGCTGTAACTCCCTAACAGTGCAGGTAATGTGCCTCATTTGGGACTCCATGAGCAACACAAAGTCACACCAGTGGTACTAGATGGACTGGGAGAAGATGGGGGTCATGAGGTCACTGGAAAGAGGTGTGTGGCACTCCTGATATCTCTGCAAAAGGATGAAGGTCCAAGTCTTTAGAGTCCTGGCACTTCCTATCTTGCTATAAGGTCATGAGACATGGACGCAATCCAGTGACTTGAGATGAAGACTGGACTCCTTCATGTGTGTCTCTTCAGAGCATCCTCAGGTCCTGCTGGTTTGACTTTGTGTTGCTCACGCGAGTCCCAAATGAGGCACATGACCTGCATTGTGAGGGAGCGTCAGGTACAGCACTACAGCCATGTGGCGCCATTACCCAAGGGTGATCCGGGTCATTGCTGAGGACCCGAGCAGCTGGACCAGGCCAAAGGGACACCCACATAACACCTGGCTGTGGCAGATAGATGGTCATTTCCGAAGGGTGGAACTGGACCGGGTGTCTGGTCTGCTTAGGGGGTTGCCAACTAGGATATCAAGCTGTTTCATCGTGTGGTGGGTGCAGCAACAGGTTGTACCACTGTATGCTCCCCAACGTGACCTGTATTTTTCTGGGACGGGCATTCCACGAAATCCTAACAGCCGCTGCACTTGATGCTGCCAGGATAAATTTCCAGCCCTACCAATCCCTAAATCCACACATCCACTGCTTTCAGCCTCAACACCGGGACGCCGCAGGGTTGTGTGCTCAGCCCTCTCCTCTACACCCTTTACACATATGACTGTGTCCCCACTCACCATAGCAATAAGATTATGAAGTTCGCGGATGATACGACGGTGGTCGGATTCATCTCGGGCAAGGAGGGTGAGCTGGCATACAGGGACGAGGTGGAGCGGCTGTCACAGTGGTGCACAGTCAATAACCTGCTCCTCAACACCACAAAAACGAAGGAGCTGGTTATTGACTTTAGAAAAAACAAAACTGATGTCCAGCCACTCATCGTTGGCAGGGCCTGTGTGGAGAGGGTCCCGGTGTTCAGGTTTCTGGGCATTGAGCTGGAGGATGACCTGACCTGGAGCGCCAACACCAATTAGCTGCTGAAGAAGGCGCAGCAGAGACTGTATTTTCTGAGAATCCTCAGAAGGAACCATCTCCCCAAAAATCTGCTCCTTGCCTTTTATTACTGTTCCATCGAGAGTGTGCTTACGTACGGACTGTGTGTGTGGGACGGCAGCTGCACTTCCTCAGAAAAGAAAGCGCTCCACAGGGTCGTCAGGACAGAACAATTGGTTGTACCCTCCCCACTCTGGAACAAATCTACACCTCCCGATGCTGCAAAAAAGCAATAGACATTTCACAGGATTCATCACATCCCGGTCATGGCCTCTTCCAGCTTTTGCCATCGGGCAAGAGATACAGAGCAATGAAAACCAGGAGAAACCGCCTTAAAAACAGCTTTGATCCAAAAGCAATTATGGCCCTGAACTCAGAATAAAACTGCTCCGTATCATTCTCCCAATGTGCAATATACAGTAGACCATAAGTCAACAAGTGCAATTTGTATATTTTGTAAAGTACTTTTATTACTAATCGGTTTGTTATTATTTTCTCTCTTCTTGTCTTTTTAACTCTTATGCCTCACACTGAGTCGACTGCACCTTTAATTTCATTGTTCCTTTGTAAAAGTGACAATGACAATAAAGATCTATCTATCTATCTATCTATCTATCTATCTATCTATCTATCTATCTATCTATCTATCTATCTATCTATCTATCTATCTATCTATCTATTATATAATGCCTTTCACATCTATCTATCTATCTATTATATAGTGCCTTTCACATCTATCTATCTATCTATCTATCTATCTATCTATCTATCTATCTATCTATCTATCTATCTATCTATCTATCTATCTATCTATCTATCTATCTATTATATAGTGCCTTTCACATCTATCTATCTATCTATCTATCTATCTATCTATCTATCTATCTATCTATCTATCTATCTATCTATCTATCTATCTATCTATTATATAGTGCCTTTCACTATCTATCTATCTATCTATCTATCTATCTATCTATCTATCTATCTATCTATCTATCTATCTATCTATCTATCTATCTATCTATCTATCTATTATATAATGCCTTTGACATCTATCTATCTATCTATTATATAGTGCCTTTCACATCTATCTATCTATCTATCTATCTATCTATCTATCTATCTATCTATCTATCTATCTATCTATCTATCTATCTATCTATCTATCTATCTATCTATCTATTATATAGTGCCTTTCACATCTATCTATCTATCTATCTATCTATCTATCTATCTATCTATCTATCTATCTATCTATCTATCTATCTATCTATCTATCTATCTATCTAAATTGAATTAAAGAGGTTTGACAGATGAATGAAATGTGAAATCCTCTAGTTGGCATATGCCAATCTTCATTGATACGAGACCCATTTTTCAAACTGTAGTGTCTACTTCTCGCCAGTCTTTTCTGGAAAAAAATAAATGTACAACTTGGAAGTCGACAGGGTCACCCAACCCCTCTAAGAAAAATTCTGGAATCTTCTAAAACAAGAGCACGCCAATGAGGCAACCAAAGTGTGCATCTGTAGGAGGGAGATACGAAGGAGCTGAGAAGTTTGTCTGTTTGAGCGGCTCAAATTGGATCCAGTTGCAACATCAAATGTGAAGTTTAAAACGAGCTTATCGAGAAGCAGCTGCTGACTTTCTCCATCGTTGAAACATCTGGGGACATGGGCAGGCTCGATTGTAGCGCCTCTCGGAAACTCCAAATAAATTGGGTGTAGCCGCTCTCTCTCCTCAAACAGATATAATTACCCCCAGGCATACACCACTATAAAACCTACAGCACACAACGGGGTACCTATTAGGCTGTTTCTGGTTTGTTTTTGAAAAATACTCATTTTAAAGGAAAAATGGGGACAAATGTAAATTATAACAAGGTTTTAATAAGTGAGATCTGGAGATCAAAGTGAGCCCACATAAAAGCATACAGAATGGGACTCATTACAATGGAGCAATATTTGGACGCCAGCCGGCATTTAGATACCTTTAGAGAATGAAGGGGAAAAGTGGAGTCACTGTCAGCAAACCTGAAGTGAACTGCAAACAAGGGGTCAGGGTACTCCGAAAAGGAGAAGGTTTATTACCCCTTATGGAAGGTAGGGGGCGCACTCGAGCTGTCCTCCGAACCAAGGAGCAGAGGCCCAACATGAAGGGAAAGGCGTCTTAATTCGATGAAACGAAAGGAATGACAGTGACAGGCTGTCGTTATGCTTCATTTGAATTTTGGTGTTCCGTTCTAGGATTGTTAACCTATAATAAGGAATTCACTTCATTTCACCTTCTTTTGTTTGCCATCTTCTTGTCAGGTGTCAGTTACTGATGATTACTGATTAATCGGTGGAATTCGACAAAGTGTCTTTTTGCAACCAATATGCAGTGTTTACCAGTGACCCTGCTCACCAAATATTTTAGCTGGGAATTCTTCCTAAAAATTCGGGTTAGACAAAAAAATTTTTGCTTTATGACCTTCCATCAACCATAACTTATCGTCTATGGGGAAGGAGTGAAAGCTTTATAATTTTGATCTCCAGTTTTTTTCGATGGATCTCAGTGTTTTAGCGTCACCCTTATACCGAAAACATTGATATCTTGATTATGGGTGACGGTCTAGAGCTGAAACGGCTGGACGGAAAAATCCCAAACTCGAAACTTAAGCCTGTTATGTGATGACGATGTGCAGAATAGTTTTTGAGGCAAATTGTGCAAGAGAAAGAGGCGCTCAAGAGGAACCCTCAAATACTGTCATTCTGCAATTAATTATAAATTCTTCTCGTCAATTGCTATTGTAATGACTATTTTATGATCAGAAAGATCAGCATCACAGTGCTACAGTGCATCCGGAAAGTATTCCCAGCGCATCACTTTTTCCACATTTTGTTATGTTACAGCCTTATTCCAAAATGGATTAAATTCATTTTTTCCTCAGAATTCTACACACAACACCCCATAATGACAACGTGAAAAAAGTTTACTTGAGATTTTTGCAAATTTATTAAAAATAAAAAAATTGAGAAAGCACATGTACATAAGTATTCACAGCCTTTGCCATGAAGCTCCAAATTGAGCTCAGGTGCCTCCTGTTTCCCCTGATCATCCTTGAGATGTTTCTGCAGCTTCATTGGAGTCCACCTGTGGTAAATTCAGTTGACTGGACATGATTTGGAAAGGCACACACCTGTCTATATAAGGTCCCACAGTTGACAGTTCATGTCAGAGCACAAACCAAGCATGAAGTCAAAGGAATTGTGTGTAGACCTCTGAGACAGGACTGTCTCGAGGCACAAATATGGGGAAGGTTACAGAAAAATATCTGCTGCTTTGAACGTCCCAATGAGCACAGTGGCCTCCATCATCCGTAAGTGGAAGAAGTTCGAAACCACCAGGACTCTTCCTAGAGCTGGCCGGCCATCTAAACTGACGATCGGGGGAGAAGGGTCTTAGTCAGGGAGGTGACCAAGAACCCGATGGTCACTCTGTCAGAGCTCCAGAGATCTTCTGTGGAGAGAGGAGAACCTTCCAGAAGGACAACCATCTCTGCAGCAATCCGCCAATCAGGCCTGTATGGTAGAGTGGCCAGATGGAAGTTACTCCTTAGTAAAAGGCACATGGCAGCCCACCTGGAGTTTGCCAAAAGGCACCAGAAGGACACTCAGACCATGAGAAAGAAAATTCTCTGGTCTGATGAGACAAAGATTGAACTCTCTGGCGTGAATGCCAGGCATCACGTTTGAAGGAAACCAGGCACCATCCCTACCAGTGAAGCATGGTGGTGGCAGCATCATGCTGTGGGGATGTTTTTCAGAGGCAGGAACTGGGAGACTAGTCAGGATTAAGGGAAAGATGAGTGCAGCAATGTACAGAGACATCCTGGATGAAAACCTGCTCCAGAGCGCTCTTGACCTCAGACTGGGGCGACGGTTCATCTTTCAGCAGGACAACGACCCTAAGCACACAGCCAAGATATCAAAGGAGTGGCTTCAGGACAACTCTGTGAATGTCCTTGAGTGGCCCAGCCAGAACCCAGATTTGAATCCGATTGAACGTCTCTGGAGAGATCTTAAAATGGCTGTGCACCGACGCTTCCCATCCAACCTGATGGAGCTTGAGAGGTGCTGCAAAGAGGAATGGGCGAAACTGGCCAAGGATAGGTGTGCCAAGCTTGTGGCATCATATTCAACAAGACTTGAGGCTGGAATTGCTGCCAAAGGTGCATCGACAAAGTATTGAGCAAAGGCTGTGAATACTTATGGACATGGGATTTCTCAGTTTTTTGATTTTTAATAAATTTGCAAAAACCTCAAGTAAACTTTTTTCATGTTGTCATTATGGGGTGTTGTGTGTAGAATTCTGAGGAAAAAAATGAATTTAATCGATTTTGGAATAAGGCTGTAACATAACAAAATGTGGGAAAAGTGATGCGCTGTGAATACTTTCCGGATGCACTGTAAATGTCCATCAGGGAGTGGAGAGGGCAGCCGATGATCTTCTGTGCTGCCTTTACTACTCGCTGAAGCCTCTCCCTGTCTGCCATGGTGCAGCTGCCGTACCATACTGTGATACAGTACGTCAGCAGGCTCTCGATGGACGAGCGGTAGAAGGTCAGTAGCAGGTTGGAGTGCAGGTTGTGCTTTCTGAGGACCCTCAGGAAGTGTAACCACTGCCGAGCCTTCTTGATGACTGCTATGATGTCTGTCCAGGAGATGTCAGCGGAGATAAGGACGCCGAGAAACTGGAAGGTATGGACCCTCTCCACACACTCGCCATTGATGTAAAGGGGGGCTACGTCGGTGCTGTGCCTCCTGAAGTCGACAATGATCTCCTTGGTTTTCCTGGTGTTCAGAGGCAGATTGTTCTTTGAACACCAGCTTGCCAACTTCAGGACCTCCTCTCTGTAAGCTGCCTCGTCTCCCTTTGAGATGAGTCCGACCACTGTGGTGTCGTCAGCAAACTTGACGATGAGGTTGTTTTTGTGGGCCAGACTGCAGTTGTAGGTGTAGAGACAGCACAGAAGAATTACACCTTGCAATTACGTGATGGACTGTTGCAATGAATAGTTCAGGTCGTATGAAAAACTGAGGGTTCAGCAAGCTACCTGACCAACAAGCCTGGTGTTTATAGTGCTTCATTTTTCATCAAACAAAAATAATAACAGCAATTCATAATAATCCTTATCCACCAACTAAAGTAGAAAGACAACATGACGGAAACTCTTGACTGAGAACGTTTCGCTAAAATCAGAACAGGGTGTGCCATCTCATCACACTCTGTGGTCCTGCCCCTGACCCGTACCACGTCATCCTGATCCCAACTGGATTCCCATCTACATAACATCCAAAGCTGATGAACATTAGTGCCACTAAAGATATGTGGTAATAAGCCTGGGAACTGTCTCAGTGAAGTTTCATACGGGTTTACTCCCAAAACCCAAAGATGTTCAGACAGAGTAACTGGCATCTAAGCAGGTTAACCCTGTGAACTTGAGTATGTTCAGCATCTGCTCATTTTCAGAACATGAGAATATTAGAACCGTCTAGACGAGAAAAGGCCAATGTAAGAAAAAGATAGAAGTAATATTTTTGGTGGCACCCATAGGCAAACCTTGTATAGTTAACAGACGGAGAAATGAAAAATAAAGCGTGTGGTAAACTCAAAAATGGGCCATTAGGACATCCCCATCAGGCAGACTGGCTAAGATGCCAGCTCTTCCATCTGAAGGAATTCTGGGAGGAAGAGGCGGGTCCAGGTGGTTGAACCCCAGAAGTGATGTTATGGATGTAATGCTGCCAGTCTTCCTTTCTACTGAGGGACAAGAAGAGAGATCGTCAATAGACAGCACCACTTAATGTTTCAAAGGAAAATTACAATCACTCAGACCCTTAAGCTGTTCCCAAAGTGCATGCATGTGACACCATTCAGCCCACCAAAGCTCGTCAGTCATATAATTCTTCCAAAATAACATCAAATCAAGATTTAAAAGTCCCTAAAGTCCTATTGTCTACCACATTATGTGGTTACTTATTCCATGTGGTTCACAAAGTATAGAAAAAGTCCTAATTTTAAATTAGAACTCTCAGATTGGGGTTTATCGAGGTTAATGATTTGGATCCATTTATTTTTATTTTGCTTGTATTTTGTAATGATTCAGATTTTGTGTTTTGTTTCTGAACCGTCATGGACACAATTATGGGTCGGTAATTGCCACCATTATTTTTAGTCTTGTCGTGAGGCTCACTTTCCTGCATGATTAGGGCTGTGACCCACACTTACAGGATCAGACGATGGCGTGTTACTTTCTGTTTTGACCTCTTGCTTGCAGTCTTGATCTTGAATGTTGTCTCTCATATCATCTTTGGTTTTCTTGATCCCTTTTTACTTTCCCATATATGAAGTATAGGTAAGTATTGTAATCATCCAAAAATTCAACTCTTGAGATTTTGATGAATCTTGACGTTTGACACCTACTTGAGTCCAATTTACTTTCTCATAGTGAAAGCATTGTAATCGTCCAAAAATTAAATTCGAGATTTTGATGAATCTTGACATTTGAGACCTCCTTGAGTCCGATTTACTTTCTCATAGGGAAAGCATTGTAATCGTCCAAAAATTAAATTCGAGATTTTGATGAATCTCGATGCTTTAGAACTCCATGAGTCCGATTTATGTTCTCATAGGGAAAACATTGTAATCGCAAAATATTCGATTCGAGATTTTGATGAATCTTGATGTTGTATACCTCCCTGAGTCCGATTTACTTTCTCAAAGGGAAAGCATTGTAATCGTCCTAAAATTGGATTAAAGATTCTGATTAATCTCAAAACTTTAGACCTCCCTGAGTCCGATTTACTCTTTCATAGGTAAAGCACTGTAATTGTCCAAAAATTTGATTTAAGATTTTGATGAATCTCAACGTTTTTGACATCCCTGAGTCAGAAAATACAATTTTTGAAATTATGTCTGTCTATGTGTGTATGTATACAGTATACACAAAATAACTTGAGTATGCTTTCACTTAGGTCAACCAAATTAAGTTATTCTCCGACACATTGATAGGTAAGTTATTCTAAATGTTCCAAAAAATCAAACTATCAACAACACCATTGCAGATGTTGCAATGCTGCCTTCTGAAGAAAGTTCTAAAAAAGCTTCAAGGAGAGAGAAATATGGTACCAGAAGTAAGCATTAAAGCAACCCCTTCATAGGGAGACCATTAAACCCTAAATGTTCTTAAACACCTAAAGTCTGGCACTTTAGACCACTACTCCATCCTGACATGTCTTTGAGCTGGCATAGGAAAGGTGTATTGAGGTACTTTCACGAAACACCAGGAATTCTCAGACACTTGGAAAGTAACATTATACATCATGTTCAATCAAATCGCTATATCCAAGAATTATGTGTATCAGATTCAAGGAGAAAGATTTTTGAGTCACAGAGAAATAAAATCTTTGTGGAGGTCACGCAGTACCAAATGATCAACAACCTCATTCAAGAAGTTCCATTTTTTGCATGTAATGAACTCACTTGATGGGGTGAGAACAGAACTGTCAGGAGTGGGATTTAAACCCACGTCTCCTTAGGGAGACCAGAACACCCAGAGAAGGGGAAAGACCTGAAGTCCTTGAGTCTGGCGCCTTAGACCACTCGGCCATCCTGACTTAACCAGTAGTGTAATCCAAACAGATAATTTTAAGATACTTTTGGGTAACGCCACTTATTCTCTGACACATGGATAGGTAAGTTATTCTAAATGTTCAAAAAAATTGGAACTACGAGGGATTGTGCACGTCAGATTCGAGTAGAAATTTTATTGAGTCCTTAATAAACAGAACCGTTATTGGACAATACCCGTTAGTGAACCAATATACAACACCACTGCAGAAGTTTCATTGCTACTTCGGAGGAACATACTGAAAACGTTCCATGGGTAGAGAAAGATGGTGTCAGGAGTGGAAATTGAAACCACACTTCCATTGGGAGACCAGAACATCCGGCAGTTGGTGAAAAACGTTCCTCTGTAGGTACTTTTTGGGAAACACCAGCAATTCGTAGACACGTTCATAGAAAAATTTGTCAGCATGTTCCATGAAATTGGTACTTCCAAATAGTGTGCAAATCAGACTCCTGGGAAAAAAGTATTTGAGTTATCGAAAACGAACTGATTTAGAAGATCATCCAGTACCAAATGATCAACAACATCATTCCAGAAGTTTCTTTTCTTCCTTCTTCATAGGGAGAGAAAAACGGTGTCAGGAGTGGGATTTGAACCCACATCTCCATTTGGAGACCAGATCACCCAGAGGGTGGGGAAAGACCTGAAGTCCGGCGCATTAGACCACTCGGCCATCCTGACTTGACCATCTGTCAGGGCCAACGAAGTCCTAATAAGATAATTGTGGGTCACAGCAGCTATTCTCTGACACATTGACAACAAAGTTATTCTAAATGTTCAAGAAAACTGAAACCATGAGATGTTGTGCATGTCAGACTCGAGTGGAAAATTCATTCAGTCAGTTATAGACTGAACCTTTTTTGGACAATACCCGTTACCGAACAATATACAACACCATTGCAGAAGTTTCATTGCTTCATCTGAGGAAAATACTGAAAACGCTCCATGGGTAGAGAAAAATGGTGTCAGAGTGGGATTTGAACCCACGTCTCCATAGGGAGACCAGAACATACAGCAGTTGGTGAAAAACCTAAACTCTTCAACTGTGGAACCTTAGAAAACTCCCCCATCATGAAATGACAAACAATTGACCGAAAAACGGTCCTATGTAGGTACTTTCGGGAAACACCAGCAATTCGTACACATGTCCATAGAAAAATTTGGCAGCATGTTCCATGAAATTGGTACTTCCAAATAGTGTGCAAATCAGACTCCTGGAGAAAAGTATTCAAGTTATCGAAAACAAACTGTTTTAGGAGATCATCCAGTACCAAATGATCAACAACCTCATTCCAGAAGTTTCTTTTCTTCCTTCTGAAGATCTTACTGAAAACGCTTCATAGGGAGAGAAAAAAGGTGCCAGGAATGGGAATTGAATCCACATCTCCATAGGGAGACCAGAACACACAGAGAAAAGGAACAGACATGAAGTCCTTGAGTCTGGCGCCTTAACACACTCAGCCATCCTGACTTGACCACCTGCCAGCTCCAATGAAGTCCTAATAAGAGAATTATGGGTCACAGCAGCTATTCTCTAACACATTGACAGGTAAGTTATTCTAAATGTTCAAGAAAACTGGAACCATGAGATGTTGTGCATGTCAGACTCGAGAGGAAAATTCATTGAGTCAGCTATAAAATGAACCATTTTTGGACAACATCCATGGCCAAACTATCAACAACACCATTGCAGATGTTGCAATGCTGCCTTCTGAAGAAAGTTCTAAAAAAGCTTCAAGGAGAGAGAAATATGGTACCAGAAGTAAGGATTAAAGCAACCCCTTTATAGGGAGACCATTAAACCCTAAATGTTCTTAAACACCTAAAGTCTGGCACCTTAGACCACTACTCCATCCTGACATGTCTATGAGCTGGCATAGGAAGGGTGTATTGAGGTACTTTCACGAAACACCAGGAATTCTCAGACACATGGAAAGTAACATTATACATCATGTTCAATCAAATGTCTATATCCAAGGATTATTTAAATCTGATTCAAGGAGAAAGATTTTTGAGTCACAGAGAAATAAAATCTTTGTGGTTGTCATGCAGTACCAAAAGATCAACAACCTCATTCAAGAAGTTTCATTGTTTGCATATAATGAACTCACTTGATGGGGTGAGAAAGAAACTGTCAGGAGTGGGAATTGAAACCATGTCTACATTGGGAGACCAGGACACCCAGAGGATGGGGGAAAGACTTGGTACAAAGTGTAGATTTCTATCAGCTTCTCGGATATTTCTTTTAACCAGAAGTGGTACTTTACCTGACACATTTCCCCAAAAATATTCAAAATGTGATTATTTCAGATCATATTATGGTAAAGCACCACATTCTTAGCCGTTTTTTGTCCCTTTGTATTTTTTCGAAAAATGGCCAATTTTCGAGATAATCGCAATTTTCCGTTTGATGTTCAAATGGTAACACGTACATATTTGAGAACGTTTTTGCTTTACATAAATGAAATTTTGAGTCCAAGTATTACATTATACACATTACTAATGTCTCTTGCAACATCTGACCCACTTCTGCCTACTGAAAGTGGTAATTTATTGGAATTGTTCGGCAAAATAAAATTATCATAGCAAACATTTTATTCATGCAGCTGCAGAGTCCTTTTTATTCAGCTTTACTTTTAGAATAATTGTTCAATATATTATTAATTTGATTTGATTTGTCGCTGATGGTTCTTTGACGTACAGAATATAAAAATTTAGTCATCATCTTGCGGTTTACTCCACAAATATCCATCTCCATATCTGAGTATACGAGAAAGTCGAGGGGAGACCTCTCCCGATTTTTGGTTTCCCACACATATCTTCTATTTGTGTTCTAAAGAGTTTATCTGATAGAACACAGATGATGTGGTCACTATGACTGTAGTTAGTCAAGAGGACAGTATAAGACCCTTATTTGCTGTAACATTGGAAAGTTTAGTGTGGTGACTGGTGTTATTTTATTAATTTTATTTTTGTTATTTCCAGAGGAATTATTTGGGGCTCCTTGGTGGTTATTATAGGGGCTTCTGACGTCGAGGAATACAAATCAAACTTTATTATGTAATTTATTTTGTGATTTATTTTAAATTTGTTGTCGTGACGATGTTTTGAATATTGACTGATAGCATCATCTTGGTGATCTGATATATTCTTAGAGAATTTAATATTCTTTGGCTATATTCTTTAATATTCTTTGGTTATTAAATTATCATATTGCTCTTATATTAGCAAGCAGACCATTTCACAGCTTCAGGGGCCCACAAGGTTTAAATACAAGTTGTGGTTTATCAGTTGTCACCACAAGATTGGCACGACAAGACTCAGATTAGGTGTCTGAGCTATCATGTTCAGCTTCCCTAGTCGGGGGATCGAGGACATCAGTCGCCTCACTATCCAGGTTCTACAACGTCCGATGGATTGTCACTAATCTCAATCACTGTCATTATCAAACAAAAAATCGTTTCAAAACATCATCAGCTGTGTGCCAATTCTTGAAATGATATAACTATCCATCCATTTTCCAACCCGCTGAATCCAAACACAGGGTAACGGGGGTCTGCTGGAGCCAATCCCAGCCAACATAGGGCACAAGGCAGGAACCAGTCCCGGGCAGGGTGCCAACCCACCGCAGATGATATAACTACTGAATGGAAATAGAAATCTCCTTAGTCAATGGGTCGGGCCTCTCTAGCAGCGTCTTAAATTGGTTTGAATCTTACCTGACAGGTAGAAAATTCTTTGTTAGTTGTGGTAATTATACTTCAAAGACGCATGCTATTCTATATGATGGTCCACAAGGCTCTATTCCTGGGTCCGCTGTTGTTTTCGATCTCCATGCTTCCGTTAGGTCAGATTATCTCGGGCCTAACGTGAGCTACCTCAGCTCTGCTGATGACATACAACTGTATTTATCAATAGCGCCTGATGACCCCGACTCTCTTGATTCACTGACACAATGTCTTACTTGTGTTTCTGAATGGATGAATAGTAATTTTCTCCAACTAAATAAGGAGAAACAGAAATTTTAGTGTTTGGCAAAAATGGATATAATGAGGTTATTAGAAATAAACTTGATGCATTGGGATTAAAAGTCAAGACGGAGGTAAAGAATTTAGGGGTAAATATTGACTCTGACCTGAATTTTAAATCACATATTAATCAGATTACTAAGACAGCATTTTTTCACTTAAGACATATAACAAAAGTTAGACCTCTTATAACAGGCATGTCAAACTCACTACTATTGGTGGGCCACTTCGACTGCCATACGTGCGTCAGTGGGCCGTACTGTAACAAATACTGTTATACTTTTATACAAAGTTACTGTAGCTTTCTTTCCAATACTGAAAACTTGTAAAATGTAACACTTAAAGTTTAAAGTTTAAAGAAAAGCAAGTTATTTCCATACTATTTCATATAGGGTGTCCCACTCGGGAGTACAACTTTAAAAATGCGAATTACTCTGCAACGCGTGCATGTATCATCATGCAACAAGGTCCAAAATATTCCTTATTTAATGAAGAATTGACTCTGTGTCATAAAGAGGTGGGCACTATAGCGGGCGCCGCTATGGGGCAACAGGACGGGGCAACGTGCCATACCTCTCATGCCAGTATGGAAGAGATCCGATCATTTTTTGGAGACAGGGTGATCTCGAAAGGTTTGTGGCCACCTCGATCACCCGATTTTTTTCTATGGGGATATTTAAAGGGCAAGGTTTATGCAAGCAAACCCAGGACCATCGAACAACTGAAAGCAAACATCGAGCGTGAAATTGTTTCCATCGACAGTGACATGTTTCAGAGGACATTCTCAAATATGGAGCATCGCGTTTCCTTGTGCGCGGATGTTGGGGGAGGACATTTTCAGCACCTTTTGTAATGTGGACTTGTTTTCCACTAAATACAGGTATATTCAGTTCTGACAGCTCGCCTTTACGTTCACGTGTTCGCGAGTAATTCGCATTTTTAAAGTTGTACTCCCGAGTGGGACACCCTGTACAATTAGAGTCTTAGCCTCTTAGCTAGGTCCTTATATAGGAGTCTTACAGTCTGAGATCTATTTCTTTTGTCCTGACACTTGGCATCTCTTGCTAGTAACCCGTTCGTCAATATCAGGCTTCAAATCTTGTGCAGCTGCAACTTTTAGGAGGGATGAACGGTGCTCGACAGTAAGTCTTGAGCGATGTGAGGTTTCGGTAGCTTTCATTAACGAAAACAATTGCTCACAAAGGTAAGTGCTTCCGAACATAGACAGTACTCTCGATGCCAACTTACGGATCTGCACATGCGAGGGTAGCAGGTAAGCATACAAGCCTGGCACACCAACTTCATTGTATTTTGCCTTCATCTGACTGCAGTTCAATCAATTCCATTTGGATATCCTCAGGCGCATTCTCAACGTTGTAAGAGTATGGTGACGTAAACAGCGCCAAGTCCTGTTCATGTGAACTGAAATCACGAAAACGTTCATTGAATTCTTTGCTCAGTAATTCAAGTTGGAAAGCAAATTCTCCAAAACTCAAAATCACAAACATTTGTTAATAAACAACTCACCAACTTCTCGCGTCCACTTCAGATCTTCAGCTGTAGTCTGCACTAACTGTTCGTTACAATACTAGCACAAAACTACATAACATTAGAGCAAAAAAACGTAAAAATATGCGAGCTATTACTACTCGTGATGGTCAGTTCTGCCCAGTGGCCAGTCTCAGCAGCCCAGCCAGTAGTGTAGCCTGCCAGGCTGCTGCAGCCTAGCACTTCAGTTGTGACGTCGCAGCTCATTAACTTTGGTCAAGGCTCGTGAGGTGGTGAGGTCAGTGTCATGCCTAGGGTATCAAGGAGCTGATGTCGCAGCTGCAACTATACTAGCAGATGACGTTTCCGGTACCATAATGCCATGGGAAAACACGCTTTTGTCAGAAGGCGGAAGTAAGAAAAGTCAATAAGTAACACCAAAGTTTTGTGAATTTGTGAATTTCCCATTGGGATTAATAAAGTATCTATCTATCTATCTATCTATCTATCTATCTATCTATCTATCTATCT
The DNA here is from genome assembly GCF_900747795.2 of Erpetoichthys calabaricus. Classification (NCBI taxonomy): domain Eukaryota; kingdom Metazoa; phylum Chordata; class Cladistia; order Polypteriformes; family Polypteridae; genus Erpetoichthys; species Erpetoichthys calabaricus. The sequence goes on along the minus strand of NC_041398.2, from coordinate 245,923,704 downwards.
ATCTATCTATCTATCTATCTATCTATCTATCTATCTATCTATCTATCTATCTATCTATCTATCTATCTATCTATCTATCTATCTATCAAAGATGCAGAATGATTCAATCACAAACGTTAGTAATCATTTTGTACAAGTTTAGTGCTAACTAGGATCTGTCATGTGGGCTGCGCAGGTTTGTGTTGCGTGTTTGACATGCCTGTCTTATAACATTGCAAGATGCTGAGAATTGAGTTCATGCTGTAGCGGGGCTACATAGTTTATAGTGTTGTCAGATGTCAGTACTGAGTGCGTCTTGTTTCCATTGTCCCATTTGCTGTTAATGTGTGTGTCAGTGAATGCCGTCCCTGTAAAGGGGGATGGATGATGGAAGGAGACCACAACCCCAAACCTGGAAAACACCTGTTCACTATTAATCAATTACGGCTGTCACAGGACTATTTAAGCAATCAGGAGAGAAGAGAAGGAGAGAGAGGAGAGGCCATTTTTTCAACCATGGATTCAGCTTCCCTGCTGTTTTTGTCACATTGCACCTTCGCACCAGTTTGCCGGACTGTCTTCCATCCCTCATCTGCAGAGACCCCGGGGTTGGAACGTCATCCACCACACGCCAAGGAATCACGGTGAGGTTCCTCCAATTGCCGGGAAAATCAAACAACTCATTTCTCTCTAGTTCAGTCATCCGTATTCAGGACAGTTTTATAACCAGACTCAAGTTGGGTGGAGTGGTGGCTCTGAGGCTAAGGATTTGTGCTGGTATCCAGAAGGTTGCTGGTTCAAATCCCCCTCAATGCCAAAAAGAAATCCTACTCTGCAAGGCCCTTAACCTTCAATTGCTCCAGGGGTCCTGTACAATGGCTGACCCTGTGCTCTGACCCCAAACGGGTATGCGAAAACTAACAAATTCCTAATACAAGAAATTGTACAAGGTGAAATAAAGAACAAAAAAATTCACGAACTTTCATTCTGTATATCGTTCATTGTCTGTTATATGTTACAGGGGCAAGGGAGGGTTTGTTGTATTTACATATGTTGGTGTCACGTTATTGCTGAGGTGGAGGAATATTTATGTATATTTTTTCTATTTATTTATTTTGCTTATTTATTTCATTTAATACGATCAATCAGTTTAATTTTACATATCTGCTTTTCTGTTGTGCTTATATTTACACCGTCAATTGTGGGGGAAAAGTTTAATTTGTTAGAGGTACGGCTTGATAGTTAGATTTAACCTCGGTAAATTATCCAGGCCACAGGTCTTGGAGGTGTAGCTGCCGGCTGGGTAAGGGGTCGGCTGTTACGGTTCTTTTCAAAAAGGCGAGCTTCAAAAGGGAGACTTCAATTGGGCGCAGCGAATAAAGGCAACCGCAACAAAATTATTACAGAAAATGTATTAGATAAAGGCAATGATTGAACGTATAAAAAGGCGAAAGCAAGAATATTAAAACATTCGCTCAATTGAGGTCGCCCTTTTGAAGCTCGCCTTTATTTACGCGCGCCTTTATTTGCGGCACCCAATTGAGATCGCCCTTTTGAAGCTCGCCTTTTTGTGCGCGCCCTTATTGAAGGGTACCGGCCGTTACAATGGTTTTGTTTTCAGTTGACTAGATTACTGTAACGCACTCCTCTCAGGACCACCCAAAAAAGACATCAATCAGTTACAACGAGTGCAGAATGGAGCTGCCAGAATCTTAACTAGGGAAAGAAAATCCGAGCACATCACGCCAGTCTTAGCGTCACTACACTGGTTACCTGTGTCATTTAGAATTGACTTTAAAATACTGCTGATGGTTTACAAAGCCTTCAATCATCTGCTCCATCTTATATTTCAGAATGTCTTTCACCTTACACTCCAAATCATAACCTCAGATCTTCAAATGAGGGTCTGCTTATTATTCCGAGAGCTAAACTTAAAAGAAGTGGTGAGGTGGCCTTCTGGTGTTATGAGCCTAAAATCTGGAATACGAGTTTACCGATAGAAATTCACCAGGCTAATACAGTGGAGCACTTTAAAACACTGCTGAAAACACGTTACTTTAACATGGCTTTACTCATAAGTTCATTTTAGTTTAATCCTGATACTCTGTATATGCATCTAATTATCAATATCATTCATGGTGGCTCCTGTACTTTCTCTGCTGTTCTTTTTCCGGTTTTCTGTGGTGGTGATCTGTGCCACCACCACCTGATCAAAGCGCCGTGATGTCCCTCCATTGGTGGATTGAAGGCCAGAAGTCCACATGACCGTCATCATCAAGTTCTTCCATGGGAACCCTGAATACAATGAGGACTGATTGAGGTCATTTATGTTAGGTAGAATTCCTAGAGGGGGCTGGGTGGTCTCGCGGCCCCCTGCAGATTTTATTTTTTTTCTCCAGTCATCTGGAGTTTTTTTTTTTTTGTTTTTTATGTCCTCCCTGGCCATTGAACTTTACTTTTATTCTATGTTAATTAGTGTTCCCTAATTTTATTTATTTATTTTGTCTTTTTTCTCTTTCTTCGTCATGTAAAGCACTTTGAGCTCCATCATTTGTATGAAAATATGCTATAGAAATAAATGTTGTTGTTACAGAATGTCTATATTGTATATAACATATCTGTGACAATTTAATTCGCGGATCAGCCATGAAGTGTCACCTGTGTGGGTGAAAAATCACGTTTTATTTATTTATTTTTTTCTTTTATCACAAGGGGATGGTCCATCATAAATTTATTGAACAAGATTAAACAGTCAACCTACAATGTCATTTAGAAGTGCTGGAAAGGTTATGGTATTCTGTTCAACGAACTTGACCCAATGTTACAAGCCGTGAAGCGCTTGGCGTTTACGACTTCTTGGCAAACAAATCAATTACCAGCTTGGATCATCAACCCTATTTACCTGACTTGTGAAAATCCCCTGAGCTGTTAGTGCTCACATACTGCATGCACACATTTTCTCTGCAGGTTCATTCCGGAAATTAAATTGTCACACCTTGCATATAACAAAATTGTATGGCTGGCCACTAGATGGCAGCACTATGGTAGGTAACTGAGATGAGGCTGCCAGCATACTGGCTGTACCTGTAGTGCAGTGGTTCTCAATCTGTTGGGTGGGGGGCACAAAGTATCAAAAAGGGGGGCGTGAAGATGTGAAAAAAAAGAGAACAAGAATCGAAAATAGGAAAAATACATCTATTGAAACCAAAACAAATTAACTTAAACTACATTCTGATACTAGAAAAATAAATATAGTTAGATAAATGTCGATAAAAGTTAAGCAGGTATAATAAAATATGCATCTATAATATATCATTAATTAAAAAAGAACAAATTGGTATTAGTGGGCTCCTTTCAATAAAACGTTAGTGGGGCGCGATTTTAAACTGTTATGAAAACTCAGGTCGCAAATACTTAAAGGTTGAGAAACGCTGCTGTAGTGACTTTACACACACTGAGGTGCTGTAATGATCAGGCGTTATTGTAATTATTTTTGCTTCTTTCTTTTTTTTATAAAATTTTCTTTAGCCTCCAAAATTGATTTCCGGAGGTGAACCTATGGAGCAGGGGTCTCCAACTCCAGTCCTGGAGAGCTACTGTGGCTGCAGGTTTTCATTCTAACCCTTTACTTAATTAGTGAGCAGATTTTGCTGCTAATTAACTCTTTGCCTTAATTTAAATTGATGCACAACTTAAGACTCGGGCCCCCTTAATTATTTCTTTATTCCTTAATTAGCAACCAAACAATATTAAGACATTAAATGAACCAACACATAAACAGCAACCTGCGTCCATAACACAATAACTGAAAATAAAGAAAGGTGAAGGCCTCAGTAATGTCGATCTGCTCAGGTCCACCAAACATTTTGACAGCCAGCGCTCTTAAACAACAAAATCAAGTTTTGGAAATGTCTGCAGAATGAGTGCCATGGAATTAAATAACGGGTTTAATTAGCAACGACAATTGGCTTCAAATTATGAAACTGAATGAAGTGAAGTTGGTTGGAGTTTGAGGCCCCAATTTAGTTGCTCATCTGTGGTCTCATTTCACATCAAATTTATGTTTAGGTGCTGTTTAAGGAAAAAAAATCAATTCAGTGGTCAGAGTCTCAAGAAAACTCAATTAAAATAAAGTTAATTACCAGCAAAAACTGGTCACTAATTAAGAAAAGTGTTAGAATGAAAACTTGCAGCCACAGTAGCTCTCGAGGGGCCTCATGCATAATGCAGTGCATAGAAATCTCACTAAAACATGGCGTACGGACAAAAGCGGAAATGTGCGTACACACAAAAAAATCCAGATGCATAAATCTGTGCGTACACCAACTTCCACGTTCTTCAGCTCCATAAATCCCAGTCAGCGTGAAAAGTAATGCACGTGTACGCGCTTGCTGCCATGCCCCAACGCCTCCCAGAATTACGCCTCTTTGAATATGCAAATCAATATAAATAGCCCTTAAGCTCAGCGTTCTGTGAAAAGACAATGGCAAAAGCACGGGGGAAAATAGAAGAATTTCAGCGAATACCAAGTGGAGGCAAAGGAAAAACGTATTATTTGTTGGTTTAAATGGTGATATAATCAACAAAAGGAAGTTGATTGAGTGACATATAGTGTCAGAGAAACTCGAAAGCTCAAGTCGCACAGTGCCCGAAATAAAAAAGTTGTCAGATATCAAAGTCGCCGTGAAAAGGCGAGTCGTAGCCCACCGTCTGAGAGTCATATGACAGCTTATTAGGGTACAGAGAAAAAAAAAATTGGGACACAGTGGGGGAAAAAAGCTTGAAATGTCAACTTTAATCATGTAGTTTATTTTGTCATTAAAGTAGAACGTTCATTAGCCACCAGTGACGTGCAGTGAGGTTCATGACCGGTGAGGCACTGACTCCTTCTTGTCATATTTACAAATATTTGAATCCCAAGAGTAGCTTACTCACTGACTGCAGGCTTCTTGGTAAATTTTTCATGTCACAATATCCCGTGTTAGTCCAGACATTGTCACAAGTTGAGAACAAAAGGGACAGAAAGCAGTAAAGGCAGTTTATTGTAGGACAGCCACACGCCGCCAGTCTTTTTGGGTGTACCACTCTGTTTGAAAAGAGCGAGTTGTCTTTTGTCCCTTAGTTTGAAGAAAAGCTTTTAGCTCCGGCATTGGTCTTCTGTTATTTATTGCTGCCTGTTTTGACTGAAAGTCCACTTTTGAGAATTTTTTAAGCTTCTTATATATAAAAGTCTACATATGGAAGTGTTTGTGTCTGTCTGTCCAGTCTGGAAGTGCGAGGCAGTCCAGGAGTGTGAGGACACAGCAATGAAACTCAAAGAGCCGGCAAGGCAGCCCCAAGTTAACGAGTCGGAGACAAACTCGCTTACCCGCTGATAGACAAAGGAGGACGAGCACGTCCACAAAATGAAACCGCCGACTCTGCATTTCAATTTTTATTCCGACGGCTTTTTACAGCACAGCCTTACACAGCTAGCCTTATATATAATCTTCCGTTATGGCAGTCAGTCGGAACAAAAAATAAAAATAAACAGCCCGCTGGGTTCATGTACTTTTTGGTATTTGAAATTTCATTTTAGAAGCAAAAAAAAACGAAAATGAAAGGAATTTTCAGATTTTGATTAAAGAATAAAATGAGGAAAAATAAGGTATTTTTTAATTCTGTGGTAACAAATAGCAGTCATAAACTTAAAATTACACATACTTTTCTGGATTCATTTGTGATTCAAATAATGAAAGTGTAATAGCTCAAAAACAACAAAACAGACGCATTTTCGATCTTTGGCACCAGAGGTAGGCCTACTTCTTCTTCTGCGCGATTTTTGATGACACGTGCGAACAGTTCTCCTCACAACTCATCGACCGACGGCCTTGAAGTTTCACTGCATGGCATCAGCAGGGGATGGACCATTATGTTGTTTTTCAGAATTAAAAGAACATTTCAATGTTCACTCCGGGACGAGGACATGACTGTAGAAAAACAGTCGCATCTTTCAGGTAAAAATACAAGCTTTGCAAACTTTGCTTCATTGATGTAGCAGTTCTTTTATGAACGTTGTTGTTGTTACTTACTATGAAACAGCTAACATTTGGTGATTTCATCTAATAACACTAAGCCTGGCAAATTTTGTAGTGCTAGCATTTTGAATGTGTGTAAATGTGTGAATGGTTGATCATTGACAAGTGTAGCACATGACTATTTCATTTATGTTAGGTAGAATGCCCAAAGGGGACTGGGTGGTCTCGTGGCCTGGAACCCCTACAGATTTTATTTTTTTTCTCCAGCCTTCTGGAGTTTTTTTTTTTTGTTTTTTCTGTCCACCCTGGCCATCGGACCTTACTCCTTTCTATGTTAACTAAGGTTGTCTTATTTTAATTTCTTATTTGTCTTTTATTCTTCTTTTCTTTATTATGTAAAGCACTTTGAGCTACTTTTTGTATGAAAATGTGCTATATAAATAAATGTTGTTGATGTTAAGAAAACTTTCTGTAAATCACGTTGCTCTCCTAACGTGTTACACTTGTGCGCACTGTTAATACTCGAAACGATTACTCACTATAGTAGCCGGTAAAAGTCAATGAGCAACCATTCAAAATGCTAGCACTATAAAAATTGCCAGACTTAGTGTTAGTAAATGAAATCGCCAAATGTTAGCTGTTTCGTAGTAACAACAATAACGTTCATAAAAGAACTGCTACATCAATGAAGCAAAGTTTGCAAAGCTTGTATTTTTACCTGAAAGATGCGACTCAGTTTTTCTGCAGTTATGTCCTCGTCCCGGAGTGTCACTCTTTTACTGTTCCGAAATACAATATAATGATCCATCCTCTACTGATGCCATGTAGTGTAACTTCAAGGTCGTCGGTCGATGTGTAGTGAGGAGGAGGACTGTTCGTACGTGTCACCAAAAATCGCACAGAAGAAGAAGTACCTCCGGTTTCAGACAATGAAAATGCGTCTGTTTTGTTGTTTTTGAGCTATAACACTTTCATTATTTGAATCACAAATAAATCCAGAAAAATATGTGTAATTTAAGTTTATGACTGCTATTTGTTACCACAGAATTAAAAAAATACCTTATTTTCTCACATTTTATTCTTTAATCAAAAATCTAAATCTGAAAATTCCTTTCATTTTCGTTTTTTCGTTTTTGCTTCTAAAACGAAATTTCAAATACCAAAAAGTACACGGACCGGTCCAAAAGAAAGTAATTTTGCGTTTTTCATTTTTCCCTTTTAAGTTGAAAATCAAAGAAGTGTCTCTTTTTCTTTTTTAAAAGATATTTTCTGAAACGAAATTTCAAATACCAAAAAGTACATGGACCCCGCTGCAGTGCACTTGACTTTCTGATGTCGCTAACTTATTGGCGCCTCAGTGTAGAAGAACAGCAGCAACGAGCACCTGTTTGGCTCACATGCGCCCCCTTCAGGATGGCACGGTACTGTCAGTCTCACCCTGTGCCTTTTCACTGCGGTTTTATGTCCGATACTCAAGACTAAATATGTCACACACATTCATTAACGATATTGGCCAGACTGTGGACAGTTGGGGTTGTATAATAAACATGTCTGCGAACATTATATTGGCGACATACGGAGAGACAGCAATGCGCACGCGCCAATTGCAGGCATCAACCCTGCAGTGTGAGGGAGAGCGCAGTCCAAGGGGAGGTGAGGCTTGTCGCTGCCGCACCTCACATTTCTCCCCTGTATTTGAACAGGAAATGCGCAAATTCAGCGATTTTTGACTCTAAACATGATAAAAATTATTGGAATCATACAAAACACAAATTTATAGCACAGACCAGTGGACATATTTATTTTATATTATCACTTGCTTCGCTTGCCAACCCTCCTGGCCTGCACTACGTGCCAGCCACTTCGTGTCTCTGCCACTCACGTTGTGAAGAGGGGGGCTGAAATCATCCCAAGGAGACGCGGTTGCTCCTCCAAAACCCCCTCTTAAACACTGATACAATGGGAAACAAATACAGTTTTTTTTTTTACCTCCTCTTTGCTCAATCAGCTGCTGTTGTGCCGCGTGATCTTCATCTCGCAAGGCGCTTCGGACTTTTAAAAGCCTGTACAGCAGCTGTCCTACTTGTTGATGCTTAACCCCGGGCGTGGTTAAATCTTTTGGCACAAAGTCTTGTCTCGCGGGACATGAGTTCTTGATATTTTTTAGTTTATAATTCCATCCATCCATCATCCAACCCACTATATCCTAACTACAGGGTCACGGGGGGTCTGCTGGAGCCAATCCCAGCCAACATAGAGCACAAGGCAGGAAACAAACCCCGGGCAGGGTGCCAGCCCACCGCAGGGTAGTTTATAATTTAAAAATAGAATAAGAATCTGAAAATCTGACAACATCACATTAAAATTCGATCAGTTCTGAAAAGAATGATACCAAACACATATATGTAGGTTTTAAAATAAGCCTGATTTAAAGCGTGACAAAAAAAGTCACATAAAATTGTTGCACTTTTAGGCTTAGGATTTTATATATAGAGAGTAGATTATTAGTTTTTTTACTTTGACCTCCCCTGACTGCACGTCCCTGTTAGTCGCTTCGATGCAGTCCTCTCAAGGGACCCTCAGCTCCACTATGACCAACTGCATTGAAGAAGCAGATATTAAACACCACGTCTGTTGTGTGTATTGTGTTGTATTGACCCCCTTTTTTTTGACACCCACTGCACGCCCCAACCTACCTGGAAAGGGGTCTCTTTTTGAACTGCCTTCACCAAGGTTACTTCCATTTTTTCCCTACAAGGTTTTTTTTTTGGGAGTTTTTCCTTGTTAGAACATTAGAACACTCTGGACGAGAACAGGCCATTCAGCCCAACAAAGCTCACCAGTCCTGTCCACTTATTTCTTCCAAAAAAAATATCAAGTCGAGTTTTGAAAGTCCCCAAACGTTTTACTGTCTACCGCACTACGTGGTAGCTCATTCCAAGTGTCTATCGTTCTTTGTGTAAAGAAAAACTTCCTAATGTTTGTGCGAAATTTCCCCTTCACAAGTTTCCAACTGTGTCCCCGTGTTAGGTTAGGTTAGGTTAGGTTTCTTTATTTAGTCATGTTTACACAGGAAAACATTAAATTTGCCTTCTCAGTTGCATCTAATAACAGGTAACAGACAGAATGAAATAAAACAGACAAATAGAAATAAGAAAGGTTTAGGTAAGGCAGGTTACAGGATATATATAAAAACCTTATCTCCGATATTTCTTATTGAAAAGTCGTATGACACTAGGAAGAAAGGAGTTTCTGGAGCGATTTGTGTGGGTTTTCAAAGCAACTATCCTTCCTGATTTACTGAAGTTAAGTTCTACATGTAATGGATGTCTGTGTCCGTGTTCTTGATGAACTCATTTTAAAATAACCGTCTCGATCCACTGGACTAATTCCCTTCATAATTTTAGTCAGTCTGTCGCTGAAACTGCTCCTCTGTCTGGAGATGATCCTGTTCAGTGGATGCAGTGGATTCTCCATGATTGACAGGAGTCTGCTCAGCGCCCGTCGCTCTGCCACAGATGTCAAACTGTCCAGCTCCATGCCTACAATAGAGCTTGCCTTCCTCACCAGTTTGTCCAGGCGTGAGGTGTCCCTCTTTTTTATGCTGCCTCCCCAGCACACCACCGTGTAGAAGAGGGTGCTCACCACAACCGTCTGATAGAACATCTGCAGCATCTTATTGCAGATGTTGAAGGACGCCAGCCTTCTAAGGAAGTATAGTCGGCTCTGTCCTCTCTTGCACAGAGCATCACTATTGGCAGTCCAGTCCAGTTTATCATCCAGCTGCACTCCCAGGTATTTAAAGGTCTGCACCCTCTGCACACAGTCACCTCTGATGATCACGGGGTCCATGAGGGGCCTCCTAAAATCCACCACCAGCTCCTTGGTTTTGCTGGTGTTCAGGTGTAGGTGGTTTGAGTCGCACCATTTAACAAAGTCTTTGATTTGGTTCCTATACTCCTCCTCCTGCCCACTCCTGATGCAGCCCACGATAGCAGTGTCGTCAGTGAACTTTTGCACGTGGCAGGACTCCGAGTTGTATTGGCGGTCCGATGGCTGAACAGGACCGGAGAAAGTACAGTCCCCTGCGGCACTCCTGTGCTGCTGACAACAATGTCAGACCTGCGATCTGTCTGTAAGATAGTCCACGATCCATGCCACCAGGTATGAATCTACTCCCATCTCTGTCAGCTTGTCCCTAAGGAGCAGAAGATTGTTGAATTTTAAACACTTCAGTCATGTCATCTCTTAATCTTCTTTTGCTTAAACTGTATAGGCTCAGCTTTTTTAATGTTTCTTCATAATTCAACCGCTGTAGCCCTGAATCAGCCTAATCACTCTTCACTGGACCTTCTCTAGTGCTGCTGTGTCCTTTTTGTAGCCTGGAGACCAAAACTGCACTGTGCAGCACTCCAGATGAGGCATCACCAGTGTGTTATAAAGCTTGAGCAGAACCTTCTGTGACTTGTACTCCACACATCAAGGCGCTATATAACCTGACATTCTGTTAGCCTTCTTAAGGGCTTGTCTGCCAGTTGATAGTGACGAGTCCACTATGACTCCTAAGTTCTTCTCATGAGGTGGACTCTCGATTTTCAGACCTCCCTTTGTGTATTCAAACCTCACATTTTTACTTCCTATGTGTCATACTTTACATTTCATTACATTACGTTTTCTTTTGCTTAAACTGTAAAGGCTTAGCCCTTTGAATCTTTCCTCATAACTCATCCCCTGTAGCACTGCAATCAGTGGAGTCGCTCTTCTCTGGACTTTCTCCAGTGCTGTTATATCTTTATGGAGACCAAAACTGCCCACCATACTCCAGATGAGGCCTCACCAGTGTGTTATAAAGCTTGAGCAGAACCTCCTGTGACTTGTACTCCACACATCAAGGCGCTATATAACCTGACATTCTGTTAGCCTTCTTAATGTCTTCTGAACACTGTCGGGAAGTCGATTAGTTTAGATCACTTACGATAAGAATAGCATAGAAGAAGTCCAAAGAACATTAGAACACTCTAGATGAGAACAGGCCATTCAGCCCAACTTAGAGTTAGCCTTCTTAATGGCTTGTCTGCCAGGTGATAGTGCCCAGCTTAGAGTCCACTATGACTCCCAAATCCTTCTCATAAGGTGGACTCTCGATTTTTCCGACCGCCCATTGTATATGCAAACCTCACATTTTTACTTCCTATGTGTAATTCTTTACATTTACTGACATTAAATTTCATCTGCCACAAATCTGCCCAAGCCTGTCTGCTGCCCAAGTCCTTCTGTGATGATATAACGGATTCCAAATTTATCTGCTGATCCACCTATCTTGGTATCATCTGCAAACTTAACCAGCTTGTTACTTATATTCCTATCTAAATCATTTCTATATATTAAAAATAGCAGCAGCCCCAACACTGCCCCCTGCTGGTCACCACTCTTAACAACGGCCAGTTCTGATGAGGTTCCTCGCACCATCACCCTCTGCTTCCTGTGTCTGAGCCAATTCTGCATCCATCTAAAAACATCACCCTGAACTCCCACTTCTTTTAATTTGTCTTCTTAGAGAGTCAGGGATGGGGGGCTGTCAATAGGCAGGGCCTGTTAAAGCCCATTGCGGCACTTCTTGTGTTATTTGGGGCTACACAAAAATAAATTGTATTGTCTGGCCTGCAAATTCCTCATAGTCTAAAAAGCCTTACCTGTTTACACCGGCGAGAGCCTGATGCTCTCATGGAGAAGTGAGATGCCCCTCAAGGTGGTGGATGACGCCAACGTCAGGAGCCTGACAGTTCACGGCTCAGTTTGTTTCTCCTTTTCAAAATTCAGGTCTTCAAGGGGTTAATGAAGCAGGCTTGCCAGAACGCCCAACTGGGTATTAGATAACCCAGCCGCAGAGCTTACAGATAATGTGATACAAATAACATTGTTTTTCTACGCCTCCAGATTTAGAAAGCAGCGTCCTGGTGGTCCACGTAGTTCCATTCTTCTCTACGCCTCAGATATTGTTTGCTATTATCTTGTGGGAAGGATGGCTGGAATGTTGTGAAATCCCATCGACTGTGCCGAACTTAAACAAAGCCAGTTATTATGTGGAGGACCACATCGACATCTCCTGGGCCTGTCGTCTGAGGCTGTGGGATGAATAGGGGCCTACCAGTCTGAGGCCCCTGGCAGTTTTTGCAATGCCACTGGGAGCGCGACACGCAGTTCTCTAATCCTGGCTAACATATGGCTTTGGTAATTACAAAGATGAGGGAAGAATTTTTTCTTTTTTGGGTCATGACTGTAGAATGTTTTTGTTTATGTTTGATATTTTCTTCTGTGTTCTCAGAATATAAACATCGGATTTTAACAGCAGGCACTTTGGTAGTTTCAAATATGCCTTTGAAATGTGTTTTCGGATCTCCAGAATGTACTTATTCTTGACTTACAGGGGTGTCGCTGGCCCACTGCCACGGCTGACTTTTCATATTTTAATTTAGAAAACTTCTAATTTAGGAAAAATGATGAGGAGAACATCCTGTAAACTATTATAGCAAAATATGAAGAAGAAAAACAATTTGTTTGCAATAAAGTGAAAGAAGCACAGGGCCACAGGCGTAGATGAGATTCAACCGGAAATGTTGACGATGCTGAAGTTTATGGGGTTGTTTTGGCTATTGTGGCTCTTGGTGGTGTAGAAGGTGGGGACGGTGACTCAGGACTGACAGGCTGGCTTGGTGGTCCCCTTTTTTTGCTCCAATTGCCAAAGGATCATTTCATGCTCCTCAGCCTCATTTGGGGAAATCCGGTACACAGAAATTGAGATGACATCCAGTTGTTGAACCTCACATCCAGTAGGAACAATTGTTTGGCTGTGGGAAAGTGGATCTGGAAAAGGACAAATAATCCATCCATCCATCCATTTTCCAACCCGCTGAATCCGAACACAGGGCCACGGGGGTCTGCCGGAGCCAATCCCAGCCAACACAGGGCACAAGGCAGGGAACCAATCCTGGGCAGGGTGCCAACCCACCGCAGAGGACAAATAATTGAATTCCCAAATTTGGTCAGATTAATTCATTCCCTTTGTAGGGTGAACTTTTGTAACATCTCATCTCTTCGCTTCCAGGACCACTTTTTCTGGTGTGGGCCATGGTGACAAACCGGCCAGCCAAGACTTCCTTGTCCACAGTTACAGATTCCAGCTCTTCCTGGAGAATTCCAAGGCATTTCAGATCCAGGGATGATAATCCCAACAGCATGTTCTTGGTTTCCACCAAGTGGAAGCTCTGGGTGGAGTTGTCTGGGTGGGCACCCCTTCAACATACCCAAAACACCTGAACTGACTCCTGTCGATCTGGAGGGGCAGAGACTCCACACTAAGGCTCTTCTGAATCTTCTCACCATAACACTGAGTGTCAACCTAGAGGTCATGCAATGAGACTTCATTTCTGCCTTTTGAGCTCACGATTTCAATCTTTCGGTCAAAGGTGAGGACAAGGATGTAGACTGACCGGTAAAAAGACCGTTTTGTCTTTAGGCTCAGCTCTTGTTTCACCATCATGGACTGGTACAGCACCTTCAGAAGAGCTGTCACCATTACAATCTACTTGTTGATCTCACGTTCCCTTCTTCCATCACTTGTGAACAAGATTGCGAGATACTTGAACTCCTCGACTTGGGTCAGTCATTCCCCCCTCAACCAAAGAGAACAATCCTGTCTTTTCCAAGAGAGTTCCAGGTCCACAGACTAGAAAGTGCTGATCCTCATCCCTGCTTCTTCACACACAAACACCAAATGACACACATTGGTACCTTGAACCACACCAACTGGAAATGCATCCAGGGCTGAGGCTTGATTTCCACTACATGAAAAACATAAACAGGACCTGCTGTGACAAAATCTGACACCCACATCAAGTAAATTCAATTTAATACCAAGTATTCAGACACACACAACTCTCCTATATTAAAAGATGGTGTACCCTGTCCAGGATAGGGTTACTGGGACCCACCCCTGGAGACTGGCCTGGAGGTGACATTCACTGGTGAGCATGTGGTTGTTGGGCATCCCATGTAAACCAGCCGGGCAGAGATGTGGAGCCATCTTGTGAGTTCACAACATGCAAGACAAAGGGTGAGGGTCTGATGTGATGCCAACTATGTTGCAGGCATAGGTAGGAAACTTTCATAACACAAACATATTGAAGCGGTCGCAACCGTTATGATTCACCATGTTTATAGCGATGTGTTAATTCCGGATTGCACGTCAACCCCAAACTACCTTTGAACCCTATCAACTAATAAAATTGATTTATACAAAAATGACCCAGAGAATCAAAATGCAATTAATGACCTGTATACAAATCACACAAATTCCCCAGATGTGTCGATTCCATTTTTTCTAACACATACACTGTACAAATAACATAAAAATCATGGACCCGAAAAATCACACAATGTCCACTCAGTTTTGTCTCCTTATAAGATAAAATATCCCACAATGTTTCCCGTTCTTCCATCCCAGAATAAAAGATTATTTGCTCACTCAGATCTCGATCCTTTCGACTGTCCGGTCCACTTCATTCAGTATATCGGGATTTCTTTGAGGTGACCACCACCAAACTGTATAGGACTTCGCTGCTCAACACGACACAATCTCTTTCCTGGCTTCGGAGAGTTCACGCCGGTCTCCTCCACCATGAAGTTCGGCCTCTGGTTTTACTTCTTCTCTTCCTACCTTTTCGCGCTCTTTTTTTAACAGTATATCCATGTCTGTTTCCATGGCAACAGACTCATCCCTATTGACGTCTATCCAGTTCACCCATTTTTAATCAAATCAAATCAATCAATCAAATAGTCTTTTATTGTCAATTCACTATATGTGCAAAACATACAGGAGAATCGAAATACTGTTTCCCTCTCATCTTCATAGTACAATAAAATATCCATCCATCCATTATCCAACCCGCTATATACTAACTACAGGGTCATGGGGGGTCTGCTGGAGCCAATCCCAACCAACAAAGGGTGCAAGGCAGGAAACAAACCCCGGGCAGGGCGCCAGCCCGCTATATTATATTATATTATCCATTCAACCATCCATTATCCAACCCGCTATATCCTAGCTACAGGGTCACGGGGGTCTGCTGGAGCCAATCCCAGCCAACAAAGGGTGCAAGGCAGGAAACAAACCCCGGGCAGGGCGCCAGCCAGAAAAACTAATAATGATAACATAAAATAAATGTGTCTTCTGGTCAGTGCTATAAAGTTGTTTTCTGTATGATTCCAAAAATTGTGATCATTTTTGCAGTCAGAATCGATGAATTGGCACATTTCCTGTTCAAATATAGAGGAGAAATGCAAGGTGCTGCAGCAACGAGTCTCACCTCCCCATCTGCGGGGTTGATGCGTGCGATTGACGCGTGCTTGTCGCTGTCTCTCCGTATTTCGCCAATATAATGTTTGCAGACACGTTTATTATACACCCTGACTGTCCATAGTCTGGCTAATATCTTTAATGAATGTGTGTGACATATTTAATCTTGCTGATCGGACATAAAACCACAGCGAAAAGGCACAAGGCGAGGCAGACAGTACCGTGCCGCCCTGAAGGGGGCGCATGTGAGCCCAACAAGTGCTCGTTACTGTTCTTCTACGCCGATAAGTTAGCGACATCAGAAAGCCAAGTGCACTGCAGCGCTCCGTTTATTTTTCATTTTTTGTTCCGACTAACTGACAAAATGGAAGATTAAGATTTTTAAAGCTAAAAAAGAAAGTGACGAAGATTTTCGTGGAGAAGGATAGGCGTATGGACTTCATTTACACATAAAGGTTTTTTAATTTAATAAAGAAATAGATCAGACCAAGCACACAATAGGGACAATTTAGAATCACCAATGCACGTCTTTGGACTGTGGGAGGAAACCCACACGGACACGGGGAGAACATGCAAACTCTACGCAGGACCTGGGTCTCCTAACTGCAAGGCAGCAGCGCTACCACTGCACCACCATGCCACCCACAGTAAAATATCAAAAGTATAAAAGTATAACATATAAGATAAATAACATTAGAACTTGTAAGTAGACCTGTGTACAATGTGCAATAGTCAGTAGTGCAAAAGCTAATTACAGTAAAAAATGAGAAGGTGCATTCTAGAGTAGCTTATGAGATGTACAAAAAGACAGACAGTTAGCAGCAGATGTAATATTGAGTCTTTATATAATACCCGCTGAGGTAGGGTACTGAGGTAGATAGTGACTCTTGTTACAGTCCGGGGGGCAAGGTAGTGGAGAGAGTTCAGCATCCTCACAGCTTGGTGGATGAAGTTGTTAGACAGCCTTGTGGAGCGGGCCTGGAGGCTCCGGTACCTTTTCCCTGAGGGGAGGAGGCTAAAAAGGGAGTTAAAGGGGTGGGAGGAGTCGCCAGCAATGCTGATGGCTCTACGGGTGAGACGGGTATGGAAAATGTCCTTGAGGACGGGTAGTGGGGCACCAATGATCTTACTGGCTGCATCCACTTATGTGTTGCAGGGACTTCCTACATGAGGCAGTGCAGCCTCCATACCACACAGAGATGCAGCTGGTGAGGATGCTCTCGATTGTGCCCCAGTAGAAAGAGCACGTGATGGGGGCGGTGGAACTTGTGCTCTCCTCAGTTTGCGAAGAAAGTAGAGGCGGGAATGAGCTTTCTAAGCCAGTAATGTGGTGTTATGTAACCAGGAGAGGTCCTCGGAAACTTGGTGCTACTCACCCTTTCCATCGATGGTCAGTAGGGGGATTGGGTGATATGAATGACCTCTCCTGAAATCGACCACAATCACTTTGGTCTTTCCCACGTTCAGGAAGAGATTGTTGTCTTTTACACCACTGGACCAGTTGGCTCACCTCGTTCCTTTAGTTGGCTCTGACATTGTCGGTGATGAGGCCGACCACAGTTGTATCGTCTGCAAACTTGACAATGTGATTGGTACGCAGTCGTGGGTCAGCAGGGTAAAGGGCAATGGGCTGAGCACATGTTATATTCTAGATGTGCTCAGATGGAGACAGGGTTCACATTGGTTATACTGTAATAGAAAGACAAACGATAAACCAGTAAATAAATTTATGTGGCAGTGCTACAACATAATTGCCATTATTTTAACCATCTTAGCATTACATTTTTTCACAAAAAAACACATAAAAAGCGTACATTTTTCAGCTTGAAAAGTGCCATTTTTATTAAATCTCATATTTTTACAGTAAAACGTGCAAAACACTAAAACAACAAAGTCAGAAGTGTAAAAAAGTATAATAATAATACAATATGAAATGAATAATAATAATAATGATGAAGATGCTAATACTAGATATCATAAGCAGCTACAGGTTCCTATCTGTTTGAATGGGGAACATTGCTTAGGTGTACGGTTATTTCCTGACACTGTTCAGCATAACGGTTCATCTCAACAACAATTCTTTCAATCACGTCATCATCAAGAAATAATTTCAAGTAAGTGGATCTTGGCTGTCAACATTCAATTTTATTCCTGGCTGCCCTACAAAATGAAAATGAGGTGGTGCTGGTTTATTTGAAGCAGGGTCAACAGAGACCCAAACACGAGCATCACTTTTTTTGGATTCATCAGAGTCACTTTCGGTTTCACTGTCCGTTTCAATTTCACTGCCTGAAGACAGATTCACTTCATATTATCATTGCCGATGATACTACTTGTATCACTGTGAAGGCTGCTGAAAAAACGTTTCTTACGAGATGCCATTATGACTCTAGGGGAAGACATGTCTACACCGTTGCCCGGTTTACGCTCGGGCCTGAAGCTTTCATAATATACATCTGTACTGTCGCCTGAGTAATGCTCGGGACTAACGCTGTTAACATTTTTACAGCATCGGGTCTAATGCTTATAATAGACTAGTCTGTATAGTTGCCCGAGTGACATCCAGGACTAACGCTAAGGAGGTTAAAGAGGGAAAAAAAAAATCTAATGTTTCCTGGCCCACAAGATTTCTCATCAAAAAAACACTAAAATACATGAAAAGTGATTAATATGTTGTTGTTTTACATTAATTTTACTGAATCAGCCTGCAGTCTAGGAGTTACCTTTGACTCATTTAAAGCGCACATTACAAAGTTGTCCAAATCATGTTTCTTCCATCTTAAAAATGTTGGAAAATTAAGGCACTTTCTAAATAAACGGGATTCTGAGAAATTAATTCATGTATTTATTTCTAGTAGGATTGACTACTGCAATGCGGTTTTCACTGGATGTTCAAATTGCTTTTTATACAGCTTCCAGTCAATCCAAAATGTGGCTGCAAGAATTATTACAAGAACAAGAAAACACGTACACATAACTCCAGTTCTTAAATCCTTACACTGGCTCCCGGTTAAGTTTAGGGCAGATTTCAAAATCCTCCTATTAACATATAAAGCATTAAATGGCCGAGGTCCAGCTTATTTGTCTGAACTTATCATGACTTACAAACCAGAGCGCACATTAAGATCTGAAGATGTTGGTCTGCTTATGATTCCAAGAATTAATAAAATAACAGTGAGAGGTCGAGTTTTTAGTTACAGGACACCCCTAAACTGTGGAATGGTCTGCCTGCTACTATAAGAGATGCCCCTTCGGTCTCAGCGTTTAAATCCCAGATGAAGACTCCCTACTTCAGTTTAGCATATCCTGACTAGAGCTGCTGATCAACTGTACAGACTGCATCTCTGTCGTTAGTCATTAGCACTAAAACATAAGTAACATGATAGTTAGAATTTGTTACTCACCCTCACCTTTTCTGTTTCTCTTCTCGGTACTCAAATGTGGCACTTGGTGCCACTGCCCACCTGCCAAGATGTTTTGCCTGCCTAAAGTAAAGTCATCTCTGATGGAGGATGGCAGGAATCATCAGGTAGAGGGGTCCTTTCATCGGATTAGTGCTATTTCAGCTGTGGAATGGCCAAATGGGGGAGGCAGCTTGATGAATGAGGTCTCCAGGACTCTAAATGGAGTGGTGGCTCTGAGGCTAGAGATCTGCACTGGCAATCAGAAGGTTGCTGGTTCGAATCCTGTAAATGTCAAAAGGGACTCTGCTCTGTTGGGCCCTTCAGCAAGGCCCTTAACCTGCAATTGTTTTGTGTAATGAGAAAAGTGCTATATAAATGCAAAAAATTATTATTATTAAAAAAATAATTATTATTAAACAAATCCGAATCATATTATGTGATATCATCTACTGTTAAATTCTACTCCGTACTTCTAAAATTTTTATTTTTATACTGTATTGAGGATTTGTTCTGTTCTGTCTATTGTACTGTATTGTATTTTTGACACCCACTGCATGCCCCACCTACCCGGAAAGGGGTCTCTCTTTGAACTGCCTTTCCCAAGGTTTCTTCCATTTTTTCCCTACAAGGGTTTTTTTGGGAGTTTTTCCTTGTCTTCTTAGAAAGTCAAGGCTGGGGGGCTGTCAAGAGGCAGGGCCAGTTAAAGACCATTGCAGCACTTCTTGTGTGATTTTGGGCTATACAAAAAATAAATTGTATTGTGACGTGAAATTTTGCATACAAGTTGATAAATATTTTGTATGTCTTTATGTAGACAAAGTGATGCAATATTAGTGTTATATTAGTGAGAAGCATTCATGTTTACTCCCCTTTTAGGAATGAGTCTCTTTGAATTTTATGACAGGGTCGGCGTGAACGGCTCAAGCAAGTTTGGTAAATGTTTCTCTGCCCTTTCTCAGTCAACAAACCCCCCCCCCAACAACAGGAAAGTCAAGTCAGACTGCCTAACTGCCAAGCTTTACTTAACACCTGGTTTGGAGGGCAGGTGTGAAGGTGTTCTATTGGTCTGAAGTGTGGCTGTTTGGAACTGGCTTGTATCAGAAGCCTGTAAATACCACGACATCCTATTGGCTGTAACCTATAAATTTGCTTGCTTTACCTCTCTCTCTCTCTCTCTCTCTCTCTCTCTCTCACCAAACTGATGAAAGAGCATCTCACACACCATGAACTGAAAAGGACAACACAATGAAGAGCACAGCCATATTGAGACAGGCATGCGGCCTGTTCTGAAGAAAGCTGACCACAAATGATGCCTTAACTAGAGACATGTTAAGTAACTAACAAGTCTGTGTGCCACCTGAAACTATACATCACCATTTATCAGGCTGTATGGTTGCCAGTATTTGCATACTTTGCATGTTATTATTATTTATGAATATTATAAATAATACATTGTTTAAATTGTAACTTCTGCTTGTCTTTTATGTCAATGTCAATTAATTTATATAGCACATTTATAACAACGTAAGAATAAGGTGGCCAAAGTTCTTTACAATAAAAGAAGAAAAAACATACAATTAACATAAATAGAAATAAAATAAATGAACATAAAAAAATAGAAGTAAGATTACATAATCACAATGAGGAAACCATCAGTATTATTGAAAGTCACGGAAAGCAAGTGAATAGAAATGAGTCTTTAATCTTGTTTTGAACAGTTCAATTGTAGACGACTCCTTTATGTGATGAGGTAAAGAGTTCCACAGGCGAGGCCGCCAAAGCCCTGTCTGTCCCCCTTAGTTTTACACTTGGTACGAGGGACAACAAGAGACAACTGACCAGAAGGATGGCTGGAGTAAAGCACAAAATTCAGATAAATAGGCAGGAGCAACCCCATGCACTGAAATAAAGTATAACATTGATGTTGTTCATTCAACGTAAATTTTCTCTTTCAAGCAACTTAAGCTTAGTCATTTAGTGTTGGTAGCTTGAAGTATTTGGTTTCAGATCTCAATCAAAGTAAAAAAAATTGTTTGTACCAAAGTAAGTTATGGTGGAAGGAATAAACATCCATCCATCCATCCATTTTCCAACTCGCTGAATCCGAACACAAGGTCACGGGGTCTGCTGGAGCCAATCCCAGCCAACCCACCGCAGAGGAATAAACATAAAAGTCCTATTTCAGTTAACCTCATATTTTAGGTTGTTCGTGTGCTGTGTGCGAGGGGCCATTTCTATATTCTTCCAGTCGAACTTTCCAGTGTGCTGGCTTTCCAACTGCCAAAAAAGAACACTTTCCCGAGCGGAGTGGACGTGACTATACAGGTCTGGTCATTTTCAGCAGCAGAGTTTGATAACGGAGGAACCCTGTTTCTCAACTGTTCATTTTAAGTATAAGAACTCGTAATAAAACATTCTTTCAAGAAAGTTGTAGAAACGTTTAATAATCTTTTGTTGTATATTTAAGATTTACACTGCAAAATGCTGGTGTATTTGCACTAGATTTTAAAATAAATGTAAAAAGTACAGCATTGGAATGTGTTATGTTCATAATAATTTGTGAATTTCCCCTTGGGATTAATAAAGTATCTATCTATCTATCTATCTATCTATCTATCTATCTATCTATCTATCTATCTATCTATCTATCTATCTATCTATCTATCTATCTATCTATCTATCTATCTATATATATTATATAATGTCTTTCATATCTATCCATCTATCTAATCCTGCCAACTATGCTATCTATCTATCTATCTATCTCTCTATCTAATCCTGCCAACTACACTATCTATCTATCTATCTATCTATCTATCTATCTATCTATCTATCTATCTATCTATCTATCTATCTATCTATCTATCTATCTATCTATCTATCTATCTATCTATCTATCTATCTATCTAATCCTGCCAACTACACTATCTATCTATCTATCTATCTATCTATCTATCTATCTATCTATCTATCTATCTATCTATCTATCTATCTATCTATCTATCTATCTATCTAATATTTCCAATAGCATAGAAACAGGTTACGACCAATAAACCATTTTAAATTGTAACAACTTAAAAAAATAGATTTACTTCTGTATAAAACAATTGAATTACACCCAATCACTCTAAATGATTTGCCTCAACTTAAAAATTGTGGGTTCAATAAGATAAAAAGAATTATATTGGTTCAGATTGAAAATATTAAGTGTGAATCATTACCTTAATTATTTTAAGTTGAATGGAGGTTATACCTTTTTCAGTGTGTAAAGATTTAAAAACTAGCAACAGATTTTAAAATCAATTCGAAAACTGACAGGCAGCCAGTGTAAAGAAGCTAATATAGGAGAAACAGAATCAGACTTTCTTGCCCCAACCCGAAAGCGAGCGGCAGCATTCTGGACCAACTATGACCTGCGTATCAGGGATTTGCTAATCCCAGAATACAGCGAGTTGCAGTAATCGAGGCGAGAAAAGATAAAAGCAGGAGTAGCTTTCTCAAGATCTCTAGAAGATAAAAAAGGCTCAATCTCTTGACTACAGAATTAATCTTTTTCTTTTACTACATCTAATTGCCTGAGGTTACAGATGTAGAAGGGAATGTGGGGAGACGTTATATGGTACAATAAGCAAAGGAAGATTAAGAGGTGACATGATTGAAGTGTTTAAAATTACAAAGGGAATTTAGTGCAGTGGATCGAGACTGTTATTTTAAAATGAGTTCATCAAGAACATGGGGACACAGTTGGAAACTTGTGAAGGGTAAATTTCACACAAACATTAGGAAGTTTTTCTTTACACAAAGAACGATAGACACTTGGAATAAGCGACCAAGTAGTGTGGTAGACAGTAAGACTTTAGGGACTTTCAGAACTCGACTTGATGTTTTTTTGGAAGAAATAAGTGGACAGGACTGGCGAGCTTTGTTGGGCTGAATGGCCTGTTCTCATCCAGAGTGTTCTAATGTTCTAATACCTTTTATAAACAGTGGTAAGTCTGTGAGATTTGAGTCATTCTGACAAAGGCTACATATTAATAATACAAAAGGGGAAAGTAGAGCAATATAATACTCTACAAAGACAAAACATATGTGGCGACGCCAGATTTATGTGGTATAGATGTCTCATTTAAAAAGAACATAAGAAACGGCTGGAGACCATTCAGCCCATTTGCCACTTGATTTTTTTAACTAATAGCTATGCTGTCCCAGTATCTCATCCAGGTTCTTCTTAAAAGTTGTCAGTGTTTCTGCTTCACTTCCATGTCTTGGTAGTTTGTTCCAGATTCCCACAACTCTAAAGAAACACATCCTGTCTTCCATCCTAAATGCACTTTCCCTCAGTGTCCTTGAGAATGCGATTCACTGTTAAGTTGAAAGAATTGTGCTGGATCTAACTTATCAATACATTTGAGAAATCTGTGTGAAAGATGTCTGGACACAGTCAGACACTGAGGCTCACGATGTCCAAAATCACACACATTTATTTCTCCCTTTTCCACACAGCACAAACACAGTTTCTAAATCAACACAATACTCAGTCCTTCAGTCCTTCTTTCCTTCTGCTGCCTCCACTCCTCTCCTGCAAGCTCTGTCCACTGCCACCCAACTCCGGCTTCTCGAATGGAGCGAGGCGGCCTCCTTTGTAGTGCACCTGGAAGTGCTCCAGGTGTCTCCCGATTGATATCCGGCAGCCCTTCCAGGTTTGGCAGAAGTGCTGCATAGGAAGTCTGCTCCCTAGTTTATGTGTCTGGCCCTAGGAGGAATGCAAAACCCATGCTAATATTGTTTATATTCTTAGTGACGTGTGCACATCATCTACAAGTGGTTGTGCTTTAGGCCGTATCTCTTTTTATGCTGAATTAACGTGCCGTATTTCAAGCCCAAGATGTCTAGAATTAAGTGAAGCGGTTGGTACTGCTAAGAAGCGGTAGGCGATAACGATGGAAACAAAAGTGAAAATAATTGAGAAAGTAGAGCGAGGCAAAAAGATGGTTGACGTCGTTCGTTCGTGTAATATGAACTGTTCAACCCTCGGCACGATTCTAAAGAACAATAACAAGATCATCGAACATTTGAAGTCATCTGTGCCGTTGTTGTAGACAAATAATATCGAAGAAGTGTGGAAAAGTGATGGAGGAGATGGAGAAACTTCTCAGTGTGTGGATGCAGGATCAGCATCGGCGTCGAGTGCCAATCAGCTTGGTGTTGATTCAAGAGAAGGCCGAAAGCCTTGATGAAGACTTGAGGAAGGAACATAGTGAAGAATCAGAGGGCGCATCTTTTAATGCCAGCTGAAAAGGGTTTCGTCGGTTTGAGGTTCGAGCCAACCTTCACAAAGTTAAAGTAAGTGGCGACGCAGCGAGTGCAGATGTGGTAGCTGGCTGGGAATTTCCTGAATATTTTTGTGGAATTATTGATGAAGGCGAGTTTTTACCTGTGCAGATATTTCATGTGGATGAGGGGCTGCATTGTGTTCGTTGGGGGCCGAGGTTAACTTTGCTGGACTTACGAACAAATTGGATTTGTGGCCACTCTCTCGGAATGGAACTTGTTCATATGTAGAGGACTTACTTAATATGCAACATGTACTAAAAAAAATTAAATTGAAAAATTAAAAATTAAAAGAAAAATTTTAATTAAAAATTGAGTGACTAAAAATAAATCAAATATAATTCCTTATAACATGAAGGAATTGCCTGCAGAGCTTAGGGACAGGATTATGTCAAAGAACAGATCTGGGGACAGCTACAAATTTTTTTTTTGCAGCATTGAAGGTTACCAAGAGCACAGTGGCATCCAACATTCTTAAAAAGGAAGACATTTGGAACAACCACTAACTATCCCAGAGTCAGTGTCATTAACATTAATCAAAAAGCAAGGACAGAAGCCTGAGGGACCCCACTGATGACCTCACTCCATGTGGATCACTCTCCTCTTATCTGTACTTTTTGTCTCCTGATGGTTAACCAATTTGAAAGAATTACCCAGAGCAAGAGATGTGGACCTCCCTGGGTGGGCTGACCCTCAGACCTCCTAGTTTGAAAGTACTGTCATTGCATTTATCTAGACCACCACTGGCTTTTAGATTTCAGGATGAACCAATGTCACGTATGCGCATCGGAGGATCTCCTCGCAGGCTCATTCAATCGAGGTACGTTATAACAGTGCTGGGGCAAAATGGGGGCACTGACATTAATGTTCTCTTCTCCTCCTCTCCTCACAGCACTGGGAAAGCGTACAGTGAGGTCACTTAGCCCTGCTCCTTGCAGGTCATGCAGTTTAACACTAGAATTACCAGAGCCTACGAAAAAACTTGTAGATCCGGCCCACCTTAAATCCATTCGCACCTCTCTGTCAGCATCTTTTGTCCTGTAAACGTGCCGATAAAGACAAGCAGCAAGCAGCCTTCTATTCCATCCCCACAGCTGCAGAACGTGCACAAACTTCTCCCAGCTCATACCTTAATTGATTATCTGGGAGTGTAGTGCTGGAGTTTTAGAGTGGAAATAATGCATTTCATGTGTCTTCCATTTCTACAATAATCTATGTAAACACATTGTTAAAACAGAAACGTTTTTTATATTTTAGTAGTAAATGACAAAATATCTCTCTCTGGATCAGTTCGCAGCTGAGTGTGAAGCGGCTGGGATGGGAATCAGCACCTCCAAATCCGAGACCATGGTCCTCAGCCGGAAAAGGGTGGAGTGCCCTCTTAGGGTTGGGAGCGAGATCCTGCCTCAAGTGGAGGAGTTCAAGTATCTCGGGATCTTGTTCACGAGTGAGGGAAGAATGGAGCGTGAGATCGACAGGTGGATTGGTGCGGCATCCGCAGTGATGCGGGCTCCGAATCGGTCTGTCGTGGTGAAAAAGGAGTTGAGCCATAAGGCAAAGCTCTCAATTTACCAGTCGATCTATGTTCCTACCCTCACCTATGGTCATGAGCTATGGGTAGTGACCGAAAGAACGAGATCACGAATACAAGCGGCTGAAATGAGTTTCCTCCGCAGGGTGTCTGGGCTCTCCCTTAAAGATAGGGTGAGAACCTCAGTCATCCGGGAGGGGCTCAGAGTAGAGCCGCTGCTCCTCCGCATCGAGAGGAGTCAGATGAGGTGGCTCGGGCATCTGATCAGGATGCCTCCTGGACGCCTCCCTGGAGAGGTGTTCCGGGCACGTCTAAGCGGGAGGAGGCCCCGGGGAAGACCCAGGACACGCTGGATGGACTATGTCTCCCGGCTGGCCTGGGAACACCTCGGGATTCTCCCGGAAGAGCTAGAAGAAGTGGCCGGGGAGAGGGAAGTCTGGGCATCTGTGCTCAAGCTGCTGCCCCCGCAACCCGACCTCGGATAAGTGGATAGAGGATAGATGGATGACAAAATGTTGGCATAAACTATATAATGTGTGAAGTTTGAAGTCCAAAGATCAAATAAACACTTTCACAAAAGGTTCAAGGATAAAACAACAGCTTCCATGGTGTAGCAGTACGATTTACTGACTGGTAATCACGAGTCCCCAGTTCGATCCTGACTGACTCCTTTATTTGCCGTTTTCAGTAGTGAGCTGCTCCACAATACATATACACATACATATATATATATACACACATACATATATATATACATATATACAGTATATTTATATATCTACATATATATATATATACATATCTACATATCTACATATATATATATATATATATATATATATATATATATATATATACACATTATATATATATATATACACATATCTACATATATATATCAAAATACCCACGCTTTGTAGCGGCGAAGTACTGCTTTAAAAATTTTATTAAGAAGAAAAGTAAACCTTTTTAAACTGAGGAAAATGAACCGGTTGTAATATGACCAAGCTGTGTGCTGAGTTTACTCTTGAGCATGAAATCTAACGTGGTTTGTGCCCTTCAGAATGAAAACAGTTTGCATTTACCTCTTTAATAAAAGGCGAGCTTTTAAACCTGAGAAATCACCCCGTAAATGCACACGTTTAATTGCACATGTGTTAATATGTATGCTTACACAGTATTAAAAGACACTCAAAAATTAACGTCATTTACCTTTGTTCCCATGTTTGACTTGTGCTGTAAATCTCTTCCTTGTTTTTAGTTCACGTGATTATGTAGGAGGCGTGATGACGCAATACGTGACTCCGCCTCCTCCATTAGAGTATATGGACAAAAAACAGGTTCCAGTTATGACCATTAC
This sequence comes from Erpetoichthys calabaricus, assembly GCF_900747795.2. Classification (NCBI taxonomy): domain Eukaryota; kingdom Metazoa; phylum Chordata; class Cladistia; order Polypteriformes; family Polypteridae; genus Erpetoichthys; species Erpetoichthys calabaricus. Next base: position 245,896,727 of record NC_041398.2, on the reverse strand, counting down.
GCGTAGAATTTCGAAATGAAACCTGCCTAATTTTTGTAAGTAAGCTGTAAGGAATGAGCCTGCCAAATTTCAGCCTTCTACCTACACGGGAAGTTGGAGAATTAGTGATGAGTGAGTCAGTCAGTCAGTCAGTCAGTCAGTGAGTCAGTCAGTGAGGGCTTTGCCTTTTATTAGTATAGATTTGTAGGAGACCTGGGTTCGCTTCCCGGGTCCTCCCTGCGTGGAGTTTGCATGTTCTCCCCGTGTCTGAGTGGGTTTCCTCCCACAGTCCAAAGACATGCAGGTTAGGTGGATTGGCGATTCTAAATTGGCCGTAGTGTGTGCTTGGTGTGTGGGTTGGCACCCTGCCCGAGATTGGTTCCTGCCTTGTGCCCTGTGTTGGCTGGGATTGGCTCCAGCAGACCCCCGTGACCCTGTGTTCGGATTCAGCGGGTTGGAAAATGGATGGATGGAATTATTCATTTTATGACCTGTATAGTACATTTCAGAAAACATTGTGGCACGGATGCAACATTATTCCTATTCATTCGCATAACATCTTGTGGTTGTAATCAGTGACTGCGTGTTTTTTTTTTCCCCGATCTTCCCAGTCTCCACGTTGCTGTATGCTGTTGTTTCTTTTGTACTCCAGGACATGCAGAGGAAAGAATAGTACAGAGCGGTAAGTTCAGCACTATATGCAATCATCCATCCATCCATCCATCCATCCATTGTCCAACCCGCTGAATCCGAACACAGGGTCACGGGGGTCTGCTGGAGCCAATCCCAGCCAACACAGGGCACAAGGCAGGAAACAAACCCCGGGCTGGGCACCAGCCCACCGCAAACTAATAATGATAACATGTCTTCTGGTCTGTGCTATAATTTTGTTTTCTGTATGATTCTAATAATTTTGATCATCTTTAAAGTCAATATCGCTGAATTGGCGCATTTCCTGTTCAAATACAGAGGAGAAATGGCAGGTGCAGCAGCGACGAGTCTCACCTCCCCTCGGACTGCGCTCTCCTCACTTCACTGGGTTGATGAGTGCGGTTGGCGCGTGGTTGCTGTCTCTCCATATGTCGCCAATATAATGTTTGCAGACACGTTTATTATACACCCTGACTGTACACAGTCTGGCTAATATCTTTAATGAATGTGTGTGACATATTTAGTCTTGCTGATCGGACATAAAACCACAGCGAAAAGGCACAGGGTGAGGCAGACAGTACCATGTCATCCTGAAGGGGGCGCATGTGAGCCCAACAGGCGCTCATTGCTGCTGTTGTTCTACGCTGAGGCGCCAATAAGTTACCGACATCAGAAAGTCAAGTGCACTGCAGCGGGCCGTTTATTTGTATTTTTTGTTCCGACTGACTGCCAAAATGGAAGATTACGATTTTTAAAGCTAAAGGAAAATAAGGAGGACTTTTAAAAGAAAGTCACGGAGATTTTCGTGGAGAAGGATAGGCACATGGACTTCATTTACACATAAAGGTTTTCAATTTTATAAAGAATTAGATCAGACTAAGAAAAAAAACAATCCAATATTTAAAAACTAAATTTTGACCTTAAATACAATATTCTTTTGTTTTCTTGTTATACTTTTGTTGAACAACCTGTATTAAAATTGATTAAAATATCAGAATTAAAAGCTTTTAAAAACAACTAAATATTTCAATTAAGGTCAAAATTGGAATCTGTTTTTTTTTTGTACACCACTCTATACTTTCATTTGTACTGTATGAATGTGAATTGTGGAATTGCAACGGCAAATTTGGAACACATGGAGGGTGAGGAGCAAATGCGCTCTGTCCGCTCTCTGTCGCCGCTATAAATGTAACGTTCTTTCTTAGCCAAATATGCACCTTACCTGTGTGTGCGTAAAGAATGCTGAGGAGACATGAAACATAACCAGTAGTCAATGTGCATGCTGGCTGCCAGTTGAATAGTCAATAAGCTATTCTTTGGGGTTCGTATATTTGTAAATCTGACTCTGAAGGACTCAGTGCCTTACCGGCCATGAACTTCACCACACATCACTGCCATAAAGCTCTAGAACGTAGGGACTACTGACGTCAGTACCATGAACTCGCTGGAAGTCCCACCTCTTCCACCCAGAATCAGATGTTCAGTAGTAGGTGTTCAGTAGATGATCATGTATCTGGTGAGAGCATCTTGCCTCCAGAAATGATATCCTGACATTCGTTGAGCTAATTTCTTCATTATAGATAGATAGATAGATAGATAGATAGATAGATAGATAGATAGATAGATAGATAGATAGATAGATAGATAGATAGATAGATAGATAGATAGATAGATAGATAGATATGAAAGGCACTATAGACAGACAGATAGATAGATAGATAGATAGATAGATAGATAGATAGATAGATAGATAGATAGATAGATAGATAGATAGATAGATAGATAGATAGATAGATAGATAGATAGATAGATAGATAGATATGAAAGGCACTATAGACAGATAGATAGATAGATAGATAGATAGATAGATAGATAGATAGATAGATAGATAGATAGATAGATAGATATGAAAGGCACTATAGATAGATAGATAGATAGATAGATAGATAGATAGATAGATAGATAGATAGATAGATAGATAGATAGATATGAAAGGCACTATAGATAGATAGATAGATAGATAGATAGATAGATAGATAGATAGATAGATAGATAGATAGATAGATAGATAGATAGATAGATAGATATGAAAGGCACTATAGATAGATAGATAGATAGATAGATAGATAGATAGATAGATAGATAGATAGATAGATAGATAGATAGATAGATAGATAGATAGATAGATATGAAAGGCACTATAGATAGATAGATAGATAGATAGATAGACAGATAGATAGATAGATAGATAGATAGATAGATAGATAGATAGATAGATAGATAGATAGATAGATAGATAGATAGATATGAAAGGCACTATAGATAGATAGATAGATAGATAGATAGATAGATAGATAGATAGATAGATAGATAGATAGATAGATAGATAGATAGATAGATAGATAGATAGATAGATATGAAAGGCACTATAGATAGATAGATAGATAGATAGATAGATAGATAGATAGATAGATAGATAGATAGATAGATAGATAGATAGATAGATATGAAAGGCACTATAGATAGATAGATAGATAGATAGATAGATAGATAGATAGATAGATAGATAGATAGATAGATAGATAGATAGATAGATAGATAGATAGATAGATAGATAGATAGATAGATACTTTATTAATCCCAAGGGGAAATTCACATACTCCAGCAGCACCTTACTGATACAAAAAACAATATTAAATTAAAGAGTGATAATAATGCAGGTAAAAAACGGACAATAACTTAATATAATGTTAACGTTTACCCCACTGGGTGGAATTGAAGAATCGCACAGTTTGGGGAGGAACGATCTCCTCAGTCTGTCAGTGGAGCAGGACGGTGACAGCAGTCTGTCGCTGAAGCTGCTCCTCTGTCTGGAGATGATCCTGTTTAGTGGATGCAGTGGATTTTCCATAATTGATAGGAGCCTGCTGAGCGCCCGTCACTCTGCCACAGATGTCAAACTGTCCAGCTCCGTGCCTACAATAGAGCCTGCCTTCCTATATCTCTGCTAATAGGCTTGTATATTATAATATGTAAAAAATGTTTTGTTGGATCAACCTAAATAAATTACTTCACAAGGTAACAAGCAATTTAATTGATTTCTTTCAAATTTTAAAAAGTACTTGAGTAAACTTAATTCATTTGAGTTTGTTTTAATCTTTTCAAAAACTTGAATAAAAGCAAAAAATGTATTTAGCTCAAACAAAATTTCTTTAAAAACTCAAATTAACTACAGTGGGCTGGCATCTGTCCGGGGTTTGTTTTCTGCCTTGCGCCCTGTGTTGGCTGGGATTGGCTCCAGCAGACCCCCGTCACCCTGTAGTTAGGATATAGCGGGTTGGATAATGGATGGATGAACTCAAATTAAAATTTTGTCCATTATTGTATTCACTGTAATGCCAACTTAAATTCTTAATTGGACTCAATTAAATATGTTCTTTATATGGTGTTGAATTCACTGTTTGTTAGGGTGAAATTTTTTTAAATTGTTTTATTCCATTTAAACAATGGAAGCAAATTTATTTTAAAATTAGTGCTACATTTTGTACAGTGCCTTCAAACATGGGGCAGCCACCCGTATAATTTGGTTTCCTGGCTGCAAAGTTGCTTTTCAAAATAATACAGCACTGATGTGAACAAAACCGAGTCCAAACAGAACTGAGGGAATAGTGAAAAGGTGGAGGCTTTTAAAGGGGAAGACAGGAAGTGAAGTCAAAGGGGTCGGGCTCATGTAGGTTTTCTGCCATTGGTGCGAGCCTGGATGTGACATCACAGGGGTCGGAGCCGGCAAGGTCTCCAAAGCGATTTTTTGCTTTAGACTAAATAGAAGAAGTTACATTAAGCGACTGCAAGGTTTTTCAATTTGAAGTAAGGCAAAAAATTACGTTAGGTGAACAAACATATTAATATCATTCATTACAATTACTAAAATTACCTTAAATCAAAAAGAGCCCTTTTTCTCTTTTTAGAGTGTAGAAGGGGTTTCTCCAGCTGGTACCCCTAACACGGCGTTTCTCAACCGTTAAGTATTTGCGACCCGAATTTTCATAACAGTTTTAATCGCGCCCCCCCTAACTTTTTTTTGAAAGGACCCCACTAATACCAATTTGTTCTTTTTTAATTAATGATATATCATAGATGCATATTTTATTATACCTACTTAACTTTTATCGACATTTATCTAACTCTATATTTATTTTTCTAGTATCAGAATGTAGTTTAAGTTAATTTGTTTTGGTTTCAATAGATGGATTTTTCATATTTTCGATTCTTGTTTTCTTTTTTTCACATCTTCGCGCCCCCCGCCCCACAGTTTGAGAACCACTGCCCTAACACTTTGATGTGTTCTGAGGTTATCTTTTACCACACATCATCTTCTTCTTCTTCCTCTTCATCTCTTCCTATTTCCGCGTGGGATTGATGTGCTTGATCAACCTTTTCTAAACTACTCGGTCCTGCACCTCCTCGCCAGTCAAGCCCTTTTCCTTCAGATATTTTTTACTTTATCCATCCGTAATAAAATCTAATGTAGTATTATTAAATATAATGTAACTAAAGATGATATGGTCTTATATATATCGGACCCAGAAAACACTGTCCCTGCTGTTTTAACAGCACTAACAGAATTTCAAAAGATATCTGGTCTTAGAATTAATCTGAATAAAAGTATACTCTTTCCAGTGAACTCACAAGCATATAATATTAAATTAGACACCCTACCTTTTACCATAGCAGATCAGTTTAAATACTTAGGGGTAAATATCACAAGTAAACATAAAGCTCTTTATCAACAAAATTTTGGCGTCTGTATGGAAAAAATTAAGCAAGACTTGCATAGATGGTCAACCCTTCATCTCACTCTAGCCGGAAGAATTAACATTGTTAAGATGAATATCCTTCCTAAACTTCTCTTTTTATTTCAAAACATTTCAATATATATCAATAAATCGTTTTTTAAACAGTTAGATTCAATAATAACCTCATTCATTTGGAACTCAAAACACCCACGTATCCGAAGAGCGACCCTACAAAGACCTCAGGCAGAAGGTGGCATGGCTTTACCTAATTTTCAGTTTTATTACTGGGCAGCAAACATACAAGCCATAAAAACCTGGACACAAATAAATGCACATACACAGGCTTGGTCTGCAATAGAAGTAAAATCCTGTAGTACTTCTTTATATTCCCTGCTCTGCTCTCCAATAAATGAAAGTTATCGCAAATATACTAATAACCCAATTGTGCTTTACTCACTCAGAATATGGAACCAAATTAGGAAGCATTTTAAGATGGAAAATCTTTTATCAGTGGCACCTCTGCAAGGGAACCACCTCTTTCAACCTTCGCAAGTATATCCAGTTTTTAATACCTGGAAAAGTTTTGGGATTAAAATGCTGAGAGATCTTTATATAGACAACATATTTACATCTTTTGAACAATTACGTTCAAAATTTAACCTCCCAGCTACACATTTCTTTTACTATCTTCAAATTAGAAATTTTGTTAAACAGAAATTGCCCAATTTCCCCCACCTTGCACCCTCCACAATGCTGGAAAAAATACTGCTTAATTCCGAGGAAACAAACACTATTTCCGCAATATATAAAATCTTATTAGAGTCCCTACCTTTCAAAGATCCAAGAGGACATTGGGAAGAAGATCTCTTAATCAATATATCAGAAAAGGAGTGGAAGGTAGCAAAGCAGAGAATTCACTCGAGTTCTATATGCACAAAGCATAGAATTATTCAACTAAAAATTATATATCGAGCTCATCTGTCTCGCTTAAAACTGTCCAAAATGTTTCCAGGCCAGGATCCAACCTGCGAGCGCTGCAACCAAGCTCCTGCCTCACTGGGTCACATGTTCTGGACCTGCACCAAACTAACATCATTTTGGACAAAAATTTTTAAGTGCCTCTCAGACAGCCTTAGTATCACAATCCCTCCTAACCCACTAACAGCTGTGTTTGGTGTCCTTCCAGATGGACTTGAATTGGAGAAGGACAAGCAAACGGTGATTGCATTCACTACACTCTTGGCACGCAGACTTATTTTGTTAAATTGGAAGAATCCTAATTCTCCTCTTATAAGTCAGTGGGAAAGTGATGTTTTATATTATTTGAAATTGGAAAAAATCAAATTTTCAGTTAGAGGATCTGTACAAAATTTTTTCAAAACTTGGCAGGATTTAATCAATATTATTTTAGAATAAGAGAATTAACTATTATTGCATTTAACTCCCTTCTCCATCTCTTATTTATATAGATATTTACTTCTCCCCTTCTTTTGTCTAATGTTGCCTTATTAAAAAGCTTAAAGAAATTTTCCTTTAGCTAAGCTCTCCTTCTCAGGGATGGGGTTTGATTTGTTTTCAAATTTGTTGGGTTACAAATTGATCTGTTTGTATGGAATGATTACAATGAAAATTAATAAAATAAAAATATTAAAAATAAAAAAAATAAATAAATTTGCAATGATTATCTTAGTAATATTGATCTATGTGTTAGTAATCTTGCTGGTATTAAGAAATGCAATTTGATGGTGTATGCTAATAAATTTACAATATAAAAAAAAAAATAAAAAAAAAAAATGTAACTAATAAACCTAATCTTCCCCACCATAGGATGTAGGAAGAAAAACAGGCGAGCCCAGATAGGGGCATGAGGGACTCGTAACCATCTCATTGAGAGTAACCAGATCAGAATTTGCAGTCTTCTGGAGCTATAAGGCAGTAGCGCTAACTGCACAATCCCTAACCCTTAATATTAAATGTTAAATTTTGCCTAAATGCTTCTGACATTGAATTAATCTGATTTGAAATAAAGATCCATCCATCCATCCATTTTCCAACCTGCTGAATCCAAACACAGGGTCACGGGGGTCTGCTGGAGCCAGTCCCAGCCAACACAGGGCACAAGGCAGGAACCAATCCCGGGCAGGGTGCCAACCCACCGCAGTGAAATAAAGATTTTGGAGAATAATAAATTTCCTCGCTTTCCAAATTCTCCTTCACTTGCTTTTTTTTTTTTTTTTTTGCTCCTCCAGAGCTCTTTGGATGTCAGGCGTCCAGATGTGTGTCTGACAGGACTCAGTGGATAATTTCCCCCCTGAACCTGGGTGGTATTTCCAAGGTACTGTTTATTTCTCCTGCCAGCAGTTTGTTGTGTGGTGCAATTTGTCTTTTTCACCCAAGCAGGTTGTTTGTGGCTATCCAGAGGAGTTTACCATTGAATTTCCGGACACGCTTCTCTTTCGCTCCTGCTTTATGCCGCTTGGAATGTCATTTCTTGAATCCTCTCGTTACTTTCATTTGAGAGTTTTGTACTTCATTTCTTATTTTTTACACTTAAACTACTAGTAAAATCACCACAAAACAGAAACCTTAAACAGAAATATTAAAATCTCAGTTTATGATCAGGATTGGTACAAGTACAGTTAATGAACTGTGTCGTGTTGGTTTTGCTTTCCACGGGTAATAAACCAAATGAAAGCAAAGAGTCATTCAGGCAGACACCAATGATTCAAGCACCAACACACGTTTATTGTACTTTATTTACAATGGCGCACACACAACCCAGTGCCCCAGTACTAATCACCCTTCGTCCAGGCCTCTCTCTCTCTCCCTCCTGATCACCTCCACTCCTCTCCTCCGAGCTCCGTCCTCTTCCACCCGACTCCAGCTATCGAATGGAGCGAGGCGGCCCCTTTTATCTTCATCTGGACGTGCTTCAGGTGCCTCCTGATAAACTTCTGCCGGCACTCCCCTGGTGTGCACCTGGAAGCACTCCGGGTGTCCCCTGGTCTTTGTGCCCCCCCAGCGGAAGTGCTGAGGACCAGGGTTCTCCAGGCATTCGGGTGCCCCCTGGCGGTGACCACGGGCCCCCTATAGGGTTGAGCTTCCATGCTCCGTTCCTGTGGTCCCCACAGCCACAAGGGTGGTCGCCCCCTCGTGGTCTGGAGAAGGCGTAATCCCTCCTCCGGGTCCTTCCGGGCATCCCGACTGGGTACCGCCCCCAGCCACTCGCCACAGCAGATAATATGGTACTGTATATATCAGACCCATAAAAGAATAAAAGAAACAGAATTTCAAAAAGATATCTGGACTCAAAATTAATTTGAACAAAAGTGAGCTCTTTCCAGACAATGACTGACTGACCTTCCCTTTTATCATTGCAGATCAGTACCTAGGGGTCAACATCACCATCTCTATTTATATTTTGTCACACGTGTGCATGGGAGGCAGCTAAAGGGCTTGAATAAGAGTATAGTTCCGAGCCAGACCAGGGGGTAGCGGAGTGCACTGACTCTTTCTCTCGTTTTTCTATAGACCGTTCACGGGAAATTCCACCTGGCCCTGATGACGTCATTCCTGGTCCCAGCCCCTTTGACGTCACTTCCGGGTGCGAGCCTATGGATGAAGACCCTTTCGGTTCCTGCCCCTTTGATATCACTTCCTATACTGACCTTTAAAGCAGCCACCTTTCCTCCATCTCTTTATTTCTGTTCTGGACTCCAATCTGTACACATCAGTACAAACCTTTAAACCATTTTGGAATAATATAATTCTTTAATAATACTAATTCTTTGTATTTATATAGCGCTTTTCTCACTACTCAAAGCGCTCAGCAATTGCAGGTTAAGGGCCTTGCTCAAGGGCCCAACAGAGCAGAGTCTCTTTTGTCATTTACGGGAATCAAACCGGCAACCTTCCGAGTGCCAGTGCAGATCCCTAGCCTTAGAGCCACCACTCCACCTATATATGGGTGGCTGCCCCAAACCTTCCTGTGGCTTCTTTGATTTTGTGACAATATATATATATATATAAAATCCAACGTCTATCTTTCTGTCCAGGAATAATATGCTAAACGTCGTCCACAGAGTATTTTGCTTTATGTAATCACTTCGACCTCTTGCCTGTTGTCGATTCCATTTTTGCCAGTGTTTGCTCCTTGCTACTCACGTGATCGCAGGAGTCTTGGTCAAACAAATGAAGCTGGCTTTCCTTCTAGCCAAGAGAGTCCAACTAAAACGTAATGGTGAGTTTTGTCTCCATTTAGAGTTGATTACTACCGTCAACCCATACATATGACAAAAGTTGACATCTGCCTTAAAAGAGTTAATCTGTGTGAACTGAACTTTGAGTGAGTTCTTGTGAGATGTGAACTTGCACAACAATGTCAATGTCAATTTATTTATATAGCACATTTAGATAGATTATTATTAGATTACATAGATAGATAGATAGATAGATAGATAGATAGATAGATAGATAGATAGATAGATAGATAGATAGATAGATAGATAGATAGATAGATAGATAGATAGATAGATAGATAGATAGATAGATAGATAGATAGATAGATAGATAGATAGATAGATAGATAGATAGATAGATAGATAGATAGATGAAAGGCACTATATGATAGATAGATAGATATTTTATTAATCCCAAGGGGAAATTCACATACTCCAGCAGCAGCATACTGATAAAAACAATATTAATTAAAGAGTGATAAAAGTGCAGTGCAAGTTGTTGAGTGCCAGGCAGATATAACAGACAATAACTTTATATAATGTTAACGTTTACCCCCCCGGGTGGAATTGAAGAGTTGCATAGCGTGGTGGAGGAACGATCTCCTCAGTCTTTCAGTGGAGCAGGACGGTGACAGCTGTCTGTTGCTGAAGCTGCTCCTCTGTCTGGAGATGATCCTGTTCAGCAGATGCAGTGGATTCTCCTTGGTTGACAGGAGTCTGCTCAGCGCCCGTCGCTCTGCCACAGATGTCAGACTGTCCAGCTCCGTGCCTACAAATACAGCCCTGCCTTCCTCACCAGTTTGTCCAGGCGTGAGGCGTCCCTCTTCTTTATACTGCCTCCCCAACACACCACTGCGTAGAAGACGGCGCTCGCCACAACCATCTGATAGAACATCTGCAGCATCTTATTGCAGATGTTGAAGAACGCCAGCCTTCTAAGGAAGTATAGTCGGCTCTGTCCTCTCTTACACAGAGCATCAGTGTTGGCAGTCCAGTCCAGTTTACCATCGTGCTGCACACCCAGGTATTTATAGGTCTGTACCCTCTGCACACAGTCAGTCACCTCTGATGATCACGGGGTCCATGAGGGGCCTGGTCCTCCTAAAATCCACCACCAGCTCCTTGGTTTTGCTGGTGTTCAGATGTAGGTGGATTGAGTCGCACCATTTAACAAAGTCCTTGATTAGGTTCCTATACTCCTCCGCCTGCCCACAATAGATATTTAAAACAACATAGGAATGCTGTGGCCAAAGTGCTTTACAATAAAAGAAGAAAAATCATACAATTAATATAGATAGAAATAAAATAAATGAACATAAATAAAATAAATAATAAATAGAAGTAAGATTACATAATCACAATGAGGAAACCATCAGTATTACTGAAGGTCACAGAAAGCAAGTAAATAGAAATGAGTCTTTAATCTTGTTTTGAATTGTAGGGCTCTCAATCCCGAGTGGAAACTTGGATATATGGTCATAATTTTTGACTGAATATAGTCCAAAAATAGATTACAGAGCTCAACAGAGAAATAAGGATTTTTAACAGCAGGTTGACAAAGTTTGTTAACTGTATTAAAAAGAGATCTAGGGCGACAAGTACCAAAGTCAATAAGAGTGGAATAGTACTTTGAGCGTGCCGCCGATAAGGCACATTTGTATTCCTTCAGATGTTCGGTGTAAGCCAGGTCATGAACAGCCAGACCAGTCTTCTTCCAGAGCCTTTCCAAGTGGCGACAAGTTTGTTTCATGGTATGCAATTCTGCTGTAAACCATGGAGATGTCTGGGTAGCAGGAACAATCAAGGATTTAATAGGTGCATAATGATCCAAAATTTGTGACAATGTGGAATTATATAAAGACAAAATCTGCATAGGACAGGACAACTCAGAAACATCATGGAGATAGGAAGCACCAACAGACATCCATCCATCCATCCATTTTCCAACCCACTGAATCCGAACACAGGGTCACAGGGGTCTGCTGGAGCCAATCCCAGCCAACACAGGGCACAAGGCAGGAACCAATCCCAGGCAGGGTGCCAACCCACCGCAGGACACACACAAACACACCAAGCCCAATTTAGAATCGCCAATCCACCTAACCAGCATGTCTTTGGACTGTGGGAGGAAACCGGAGTGCCCAGAGGAAACCCACACAGACACGGGGAGAACATGCAAACTCCACGCAGGGAGGACCCGGGAAGTGAACCCAGGTCCCCAGGTACCCAACTGCGAGGCAGCAGCGCTACCCACTGCGTCACGGTACCGCCCCCACCAACAGACATAGAGAAGGATAACTGATCAATGTTCTTGATGTTACGATAGGTTATTTTAGATTTTAGACTTATTTTAGGGAGGGGACAAGTGAAAACTAAATTCAATCAGCTTGTGATCTGAGATACCAATAGCAGTACCAGATGTAGGGACATTCTGCAGACCAGTGGAACATACGAGATCCAGAATATGGCCCTTAGCATGGGTTGAAAAACCAACATGTGGCACAAAACTGAAACAATCCAATACTGAACGCAGCTCACAAGCAGATGGACAGTCAGAATCTACATGAATATTAAGGTCACCAAGATAAATAACAGCAGTTGACATGCCACAGACAAGAGTGAGTATTTTATAAAGATGAGAGAAAAAATCCATCTGAAGCTTAGGAGGTCTGTAGATTAATATAATGTTCAGCAAAGCCTTTCCAGTGATTTTAAGAACCAGATATTCAGGCGTAATGTTATGAAAATCAACAGTGGTTGCTTTAAGACAATCACGCTGAACCACCGCCAATCCAACTCTTTGGCCCATCAGATGGGGTTTAGACAGGTAACTGTAACCAGCGGGGGTAAGCAGATTTAGTTGTAAGTAATCACCTGGATTTTGCCATGTTTCTACAAGGAACAGTACGTCCAGTTTTTTAGAAGTTGATTAAGGGAAGTCGTTAAGGAAAGTAGTTTTATTAGTTAACGATCTGCAGTTCAGGAACGCACAGTGGAGAGTTACGTCAGATTATAATCCTTGGTTACTCCTGTCCGGCATTTGCGGCAGGTGTCTCAGCCAATTCTTCTCCCTACTCCATCGTCTTGCAGATTGCCTTTTTGAGGAAAACAGGTCTACAAGACCAAATCGTGGAAATAGTGTCGGTGGATGCAGAGGTAATATTAAAATGACACCGAGAGGAGTGGTGTATATACAGTATATACCATGGACGAGCAATACCAAGCTCCATGCATAAGCCGTAAGTCACCGTATCCAGTCTAGAGTGCATACGGTAAGCGCATAATTGTGTTGTAGAGTAGGTAATCATCTTCAGAAAAAGCAATAACAGCTACAACCACATTAGCCAGAACCCATCAACTAACTCCAACAGAGCAGTAAGGAAAGTCAGCTAAGAAAGTCTTAATCCTAGTCAACTAAAAAAGTAAAGACTTACTCACCAGCCATGCTGGCTCAGAAAGAGTACAGGGGAGAGGGCTCGTGGAATATTGATAATCGTTGGTTATGACTCTGAATACCCAGAGTCTGAGTTGTGCAGACAAAGAAGAAAGGCAGCCAAACTCTAGTAAAACGCATTTCAAATGAATAACCCAGCACTTCAGTTAATAATAAAATAATAATTCATTACATTTATATAGCGCTTTTCTCAGTACTCAAAGCGCTATCCACACAGGGAGGAACCGGGAAGCGATCCCACAATCTTCCACAGTCTCCTTACTGCAAAGCAGCAGCACTACCAGTGTAATATTTGTGATGCGCCATCTGTTGGAATGACAAATGTAATGCATATGTCTCTGTTATATGCCATTTGCTATGGGACTTGTAAAAGCTGTGCTAATATTTATAATAATAATTCATTACATTTATATAGCGCTTTTCTCAGTACTCAAAGCACTATCCACACAGGGAGAAACCGGGAAGCGAACCCACAATCTTCCACAGTCTCCTTACTGCAAAGCAGCAGCACTACCACTGTGCCACCTGTGAGGACAGTTCCCAGCCTGCCTTTATATAGCTGGGGGCGGACCATTAGGGCTGATGGACAGTAGGCCCCGCCTCTTGGGGAGCTACCCATAAAATACAAGGAACATGAGCGACACTCATAAAAACTATATAATAAAGAAAAACTATATAAAAAACTATATAATAATATAGGCAGCGAATGGAATAAAAGTTTACAAAAGCTCAAGTATGAATCCAGTGAGAATCCGCCCATAAAACATAAAAAGCACCAGCAAGGCAGAGGACATAATAACAGCAACAAAACTAAAAAGACACCAATGAGAAGCGGCAGCCAGATCGCGCACAGTGTACTCTCATCCGGAATTGGAAGAGATTGTCATACGATGGCCCACAAAGCCAATTCTGAAGCTTACCCTTTTTTTGGCACACTGTATTAATCCTCCAGGGGGAAACTGTCTCTTTGTGGAGGTCAGAGCACAGGGTCAGCCATTGTGCAGAGCCCAGAGTAATTTTAAGGTTAAGGGTCTTGCTCATGGGACCGACAGAGTAGGATGCTTCTAGCAGGAGCGCGATTTGTACCAGAAACCTTTTGGATGCCAGCATAGATCCCCTAGCCTCAGAGCCACCACTCCTCAGTGTCTACCATCACTTCTATTTTAGTATTATCTGCAAATTTCACAAGTTTACTAACTATATCAGAATCAAAGTCATTAATATAAATCAGAAAAAGTAGTGAGGGTCCAGGGACAGACACCTGAGGGACTCCATTGATACCTCACTCCATTCCTCCTCATATCTGAACTCTTGAATGACGTCACATGTTGCATACTCCCAAGGATTCTGGGAAAGATCACAAAGGCAGTGGTCGACCATACCAAACATGCCATCACGATAACACGTTAAACATTGCAACTATTGCATGAAGAAAGAAATGTATGTACCATATTTCATGTGCGACATGAAAATGAAAGAAAATAGTACCTTATAACGCGAAGGAATTGCCCACAGGGCGGCATGGTGGCACAGTGGGTAGCACTGCTGCCTCGCAGTTGGGAGACCTGGGGACCTGGGTTCGCTTCCCGGGTCCTCCCTGCGTGGAGTTTGCATGTTCTCCCCGTGTCTGCGTGGGTTTCCTCCGGGCGCTCCGGTTTCCTCCCACAGTCCAAAGACATGCAGGTCAGGTGGACTGGCGATTCTAAGTTGGCCCGTGGGTGTGCTTGGTGTGTGGGTGTGTTCGTGTGTGTCCTGCGGTGGGTTGGCACCCTGCCCGGGATTGGTTCTGCCTTGTGCCCTGTGTTGGCTGGGATTGGCTCCAGCAGACCCCCGTGACCCTGTGTTCGGATTCAGCGGGTTGGAAAATGGATGGATGGATGGAATTGCCCACAGAGCTTAGTAACAGGATCATGTCAAGGAACAGATCTGGGGATGGCTCCAAAAACATTTCTGCAGCATTGAAGATTACCAAGAGCACAGAGGCCTCCAAACTTCTTAAAAAGGAAGGACATTAGGAACAACCAGAACTCTTCCTAGAGCTGTCTACCTGGCCAAATTGATCAAGGCAGAAGGACCTTGGTAAGAGAGGTGACCAGGAACCCAATGGACACCCTAGTTCTTCTCCAGAGAACCTGTGAGGAGAAGGGGAGAAACTTCCAGAAGGACCACCACCAGTGCAACACTCCACTAATCTGGGCTTTATGGCTGAGTGGCCAGATGGAAGCCGCTCCTCAGTAAATGACACATGGAAACTCACTTTTGAGGTTGCAAAAAAGGACTCTCAGAATGTGAGGAACAAGATTCTTTGGTCTGATGGAACCAAGATTAGCGTCACGTCCGGAGGAAACCAGACAAGATTACCGCTCATCACATACCATTCCAATGGTGAAGCAATTCAATACAATTTATGTTTGTATAGCCCAAAATCATACAAGGAGGGCCACAGTGGGCTTTAACAGGCCCTGCCTTTTGACAACCCCCCAGCCTTGACTCGCTTAAGAAGACAATGAAAAACTCCCAAAACGAACCTTTTTGGGACAAAATGGAAGATACCTCGGAAAAGGCAACTCAAAGAGAGACCCCTGTCCAGGTAGGTTGGGCATGCAGTGGGTGTCAAAAAAAAAAAAGGGGGTCAATACAAAACAATAGACAGAACAGAACACAAGTCATCCTCGATACAATATAATAGTACAATAGAAATATTACAAGTACGGAGCAGAATTCAACAGTAGATGATATCCCATAGGGCGGCACGGTGGCGCAGTGGGTAGTGCTGCTGCCTCGCAGTTAGGAGACCTGGGTTCGCTTCCCGGGTCCTCCCTGCATGGAGTTTGCATGTTCTCCCCGTGTCTGCGTGGGTTTCCTCCCACAGTCCAAAGACATGCAAGTTAGGTGGATTGGCGATCCTAAATTGGCCCTGGTGTGTGGGTGTGTTTGGGTGTGTCCTGCGGTGGGTTGGCACCCTGCCCGGATTGGTTCCTGCCTTGTGCCCTGTGTTGGCTGGGATTGGCTCCAGCAGACCCCCGTGACCCTGTGTTCGGATTCAGTGGGTTAGAAAATGGATGGATGGATGGATGGATGATATCCCATAATAGGATTTCGATTTGTTCAGAGCCCTGGAGACCTCGGCCATAAAGCTAACTCCCCCTATTAAGAATAATAATACATTTTATTTATATAGCGCCTTTCCCATGCTCAAGGCACTTACAGAATATAATAAAGAACAGCAGCGTATTGGCCATTCCACAGCTGATGAAAGGACCCCTTTACCCATTGATTCCTGCGATCCTCCATCAGAGATGATTTTACCTTAGGCAAGCAAAACAACTTGGCATGTGGGCAGTGGCACCACATTATAGTGTCCCTTATCGACCTTTAACCTAAAATCCAATTTTCTTTGCCCTCTATAGCTCACACATTGACAGCAGGGTAGGGTTAACAAAAGCAGAATACAACAGAGGCCAAGCAACAGGCTGTGCCACACACCAATCAATTGCTCCCTGGCACCTTTCCCGTCCTGCAGGCTGATGAGGAAACAGCATGAAGTTCAGGAAACAGAGTCTGTCGACTCCATTTGTCTTTGGTTTCATAAGGCAGGCCTGGCCTGAGGGAGGTCGTGACTTGAACTGGCCGGGGTGCAAGTGGACCGTGAGTGTAATGTTTACAATAGGTGGCCTCATGGACCCCAGAGAGGACCCCATTGACAAGCGGCCAGGCGCTCCGGTTTATTTATAGCATTTTCAGTCGATAAAATATTTTGTTTACTCTTTAACCCTTTGACACCCAGGTCAGTGATATCCTGCAGCCCCCACTGGTCACTGACTCCCGAAGCCTGTCATTAGGTGATTTATGCCTGCAAACAATGTGTTACTTCTTTACGCTTGCCAGGCAGTTTGTTTAGGTGTAAGTGGAAGGGATGGTTTATGTTGAAGGTAAACACACAGGGCTGACGGCTCAGCACATAAGAGAAAGTAGGGTGAAATGACACCTTTTATTGGCTAACTAAATAGATTACAAATGCAAGATTTTGAGGCAGCTAAGGCCCCTTCATCAGGCAAGGTGTAACAAAGAAACTGAAGAATACTCTCACTTATATTTGGACAGTAAAGTGATTTTTTTTCTTTCATCTTAACAACCTTTTTGTTTAAATGTTAGCAAAATTAATAAACCTTAGATGAATTAATCCTGCGGTGGGCTGGCACCCTGTTAGGGGTTTGGTTCCTGCCTTGTGCCCTGTCTTGGCTAGGATTGGCTCCACCAGACCCCCGTGACCCTGTAGTTAGGATGTAGCAGGTTGGATAATGGATGGATGGATGAATTAATCCTGAAAGAAGAGGACAATGAACTAATAGATAGATAGATAGATACTTTATTAATCCCAAGGGGAAATTCACATACTCCAGCAGCACCTTACTGATATTACAAAAAAAAAAAAACAATATTAAATTAAAGATTGATAACAATGCAGGAAAAAAAAAAAGACAATAACTTAATATAATGTTAACGTTTAACCCCTCAGGTGGAATTAAAGAGTCGCATAGCGTGGGGGAGGAACGATCTTCTCAGTCTGTCAGTGGAGCAGGACGGTGACAGCAGTCTGTCGCTGAAGCTGCTCCTCTGTCTGGAGATGATCCTGTTCAGTGGATGCAGTGGATTCTCCATGATTGACAGGAGTCTGCTCAGTACCCTTCGCTCTGCCACGGATGTCAAACTGTCCAGCTCCGTGCCTACAACAGAGCCTGCCTATTCAAACTCACCAGTTTGTCCAGGCGTGAGGCGTCCCTCTTCTTTATGCTGCCTCCCCAGCACACCACTGCGTAGAAGAGGGCGCTTGCCACAACTGTCTGATAGAACATCTGCAACATCTTATTGCAGATGTTGAAGGACGCCAGCCTTCTAAGGAAGTATAGTCGGCTCTGTCCTCTCTTGCACAGAGCATCAGTATTGGCAGTCCAATCTAATTTATCATCCAGCTGCACTCCCAGGTATTTATAGGTCTGCACCCTCTGCACACAGTCACCTCTGATGATCACGGGGTCCATGAGGGGCCTGGGTCTCCTAAAATCCACCACCAGCAATTTGGTTTTGCTGGTGTTCAGGTGTAGGTGGTTTGAGTCGCACCATTTAACAAAATTCTTGATGAGCTTCCTATACTCCTCCTCCTGCCCACTCCTGATACAGCCCACGATAGCAGTGTCATCAGTGAACTTTTGCACATGGCAGGACTCCGAGTTGTATTTGAAGTCCAATGTATATAGGCTGAACAGGACCGGAGAAAGTACAGTCCCCTGCGGCGCTCCTGTGCTGCTGAACACAATGTCAGACGTGCAGTTCCCGAGACGCTCATACTGAGGTCTGTTTGTAAGATGATCCACGATCCATGCCACCAGGCATGAATCTACTCCCATCTCTGTCAGCTTGTCCCTAAGGAGCAGAGGTTGTATTGTGTTAAAGGCGCTAGAGAAGTCCAGAAACATAATTCTTACAGCACCACTGCCTCTGTCCAAGTGGGAGAGGGATCGGTGTAGCATGTAGATGATTGCATATCAGGAGAAGGTGGGAGCAGAGGATGCCAACTGCAGAGGGTCGAGGGCGTGTTGAACCTGTGGCCTCAGGTGGTGAAGCAGCAGCCTCTCCATGGTCTTCGTCACATGTAATGTCAGAGCAACTAGGACGTGATACCTTTGGGACTGGGGTGATGCAAGATGTTTTCCAAAGCCTCGGGACTCTCCCCTGTTCCAAGCTCAGGTTGAAGATGCTCTGTAGAGGACCCCCCAGCTCTGATACACAGACCTTCAGCAGTCGTGGCGATACTCCATCTGGACCTGCTGCTTTGCTGGCACGAAGTCTCCTCAGCTCTCTGCTCACCTGTGCTGTTGCAATTGTGGGTGGGGATGTCTCTCCTATGCTGGTATCAGCAGAAGGATGTGTGGAGGGTGCAGTACTCCGGGGTGAGGTGTATAAATAAATTAATAAAATTTATAAAATGTAGAGATAAGATAACCATCACTAGAGAAAGTCCTGTAAGGTTTTTTGTGAAGTGCATTATCTGTAAGATAGGCCTCTGATGTAGTCAGCTGGTCAATCAGTCTGTTAGTCCACATATCTGGTCATATGAAAAAGTTTGGGAACCCCTCGTAATTCTTTGGATTTTTCTTTCTCATTGGCTGAGCTTTCAAAGTAGCAACTTCATTTTAATATCTGACATGCCTTATGGACACAGTAGGATTTAAGCAGTGACATTAAGTTTATTGGATTAACAGAAAATATGCAATATGCATCATAACAAAATTAGACAGGTGCATAAATTTGGGGACCCCAACAGAGATATGACATCAATGCTTAGTTGAGCCTCCTTTTGTCCTCTAGACGCTGTCCTCCTGTAGCCTCTGATGAGTGTCTGATTCTGGATGGAGGTATTGTTGACCATTCTTCATACAAAATCTCTCCAGTTCAGTTCAATTTGATGGACAGCCTGCTTCAAATCATCCCATAGATTGTCAATGATATTCAAGTCAGGGGACTGTGACGGCCATTCCAGAATATCGTACTTCTCCCTCTGCATGAATGCCTTTGTAGTTTACCAAACTGTGTTTTGGGTCATTGTCTTGTTGGAATATCCAACCCCTGCGTAACTTCAACTTTGTGACTGATGCTTGAACATTATCCTGAAGAATTGGTTGATATTGGGTTGAATTCATCTGACCCTCAACTTTAACAAGGTCCCCAGTCCCTGAACTGGCCACACAGCCCCACAGCATGATGGAACCTCCACCAAATTTGACAGGAGGTAACAGGTGTTTGTCTTGGAATGTGGTGTTCTTCTTCTGCCATGCAAAGCGCCTTTTGTTCTGACCAAATAACTCCATTTTTGTCTCATCAGTCCAAAGCACTTTGTTCCCAAATGAATCTGGCTTGTCTAAATGAGCATTGGCATACAACAAGCGACTCTGTTTGTGGCAGGAGTGCAGAAAGGGCTTCTTTCTCATCACCCTGCCATTCAGATGTTCTTTGTGCAAATTGCGCTGAATTATAGAACGATGTACAGATACACCATCTGCAGCAAGATGTCTCTTGCAGGTGATCTGTGGGTTGTCTGTCACCATTCTCACAATGCTGCTCATATGCCGCTCCTGTATTTTTCTTGGCCTGCCAGACCTGCTGGGTTTAACAGCAACTGTGCCTGTGGCCTTCCATTTCCTGATTTCATTCCTTACAGTTACAGAAACTGACAGTTTAGACCTCTGAGATGGCTTTTTGTAGCCTTCCCCTAAACCAGGAGACTCAACAATCTTTGGAGAGTTGCTTTGAGGATCCCATGCTGTCACTCTTCAGAGGAGAGTCAAAAGGAAGGAAGCACAACTTGTAGTTGACCACCTTAAATACCTTTATATCTCATGATGGACACCCCTGTCTATGAAGGCTTAACGAGCTCATAAACCAATCAGCATTGAGCAGTGACAGGCATTCAAATCAGCACAATGACAAGGAGACCCACATTTGTGCACAGCCAGTTTTTCACATTTGATTTAATTTCATACAACTAAATACTGCGTCACTAAAAATTTTTGTTTGGAAAACACCGCAGAAATGAAAGAAAGACCACTGATATCTTTATTGTTGAAAGGAGAGTTAATTATTATGCAGGCTGAGAGGGGGTCACAAAGTTTTTCATATGACTGTATCTGGTCATAAAACTCTTGTCTCTATTCAGACCATTTTGTAGAGTATTGAATTTAAGCATAAGTTTGTATTCCCATTCTGTCTGCTCCTGTTGGGTCTTGAAATTACCCATAAGCATAGTGACCCTCAGATCCTTTATGCCAGTGGTTCTCAAACTGTGGGGCGCACCCCCGAAGTAACGAAAAAGGGGGGCGCAAAGATGTGAAAAAAAGAAAACAAGAATCGAAAATCTATTGAAACCAAAACAAATGAACTTAAACTACATTCTGATAGTAGAAAAATAAATATACAGTGTCAATAAAAGTTAAGTAGGTATAATAAAATATGCATCTATGATATATCCATCCATCCATTTTCCAACCCGCTGAATCCAACACAGGGTCACGGGGGTCTGCTGGAGCCAATCCCAGCCAACACAGGGCACAAGGCAGGAACCAATCCTGTGTAGGGTGCCAACCCACCGCAGGACACACACAAACACACCAAGCCCAATTTAGAATCGCCAATCCACCTAACCTGCATGTCTTTGGACTGTGGGAGGAAATCGGAGCGCCCGGAGGAAACCCACGCAGACACGGAGAGAACATGCAAACTCCACGCAGGGAGGATCCGGGAAGCGAACCCAGGTCCCCAGGTCTCCCAACTGCGAGGCAGCAGCGCTACCCACTGCGCCACCCTCTATGATATATCATTAATTAAAAAAGAACAAATTGGTATTAGTGGGCTCCTTTCAAAAAAACCTTAGGGGAGCGCGATTAAAACTGTTATGAAAACTCGGGTTGCAAATACTTAAAGGTTGAGAAATGTTGCTTTATGCTGTGGCCATTACTGTTAACATGTGCTGCTACCGGAAGATCAGCACTGTTCTGATTGATATGAGATCGTGATGTGAGTTTGTTCGCTGGCACAGTGTCTGACCAGTTTCCCATACGTACAGTCCAGTGTCGGGGCACCTTATGCACATTAGGTAGACCACATTAGCAGATTTGCATGTGACTGGACCCTTTATTTTATGCTCCTGCTGGCAATGTGGTAGATATGTGCACAAGTGCAGAGGTGGCAAAAGTACACAAGTTCTTTATTCAAGTAAAAGTGCAGATACTTGCGTAAAAAAAGACTCTGGTAAAAGTACAAGTACTCATTCAACTTTTTTACTTAAGTAAAAGTAGAAAAGTACAAGCTCTGAAATATATTCAAAATATAAAAGTAAAAAGTAGCCACTTCAATAACGATTGCACAAACAGTTTCTGTTCAATGCTGACTGAAAAACTCACAGTATATTAACTCTTTGATGGCTGCATATTTATTTCAAAAAACATAGCTTCTGAAAGTTGGCACCCTGCCCAGGACTGGTTCCTGCCTTGTGCCCTGTGTTGGCTGGGATTGGCTCCAGCAGACCCCCGTGACCCTGTGTTTGGATTCAGCAGGTTGGAAAATGGATGGATGGCTGGATAGTTTCTGAAAAGCAATGGTTTCACGCAGAAACCAACCTAACACGTCTGTCGCAGCATGCTGTGGCTGCCAGTTTGCCAAGAATGTGCAGCACGCTTGCTGCCAGGCTGTCTTTGAGTGGCTGGGACAAAGTTGCGGTGCATTGCAATCTGGTTTGTACCTCTTATCATTGTTAAGTGGCAGTCCTCCCTGGTGAACATTGTCAGTACAACGATTAGCTGGGGACCAATCATCTGAAGCTGGAACCTCACACTCGTTTGCAATCACTTGTATCAAAATCTGAGTCCGACAAGTCATAGTCCAGTTCAGAGATGATAGGAAAAATGTCATCCACGGAGTATTTTGCTTTACGCATTCGCTTTGATCTCTCGCCAAATGTCAGTGCCATTTTTGCCATTGTTGGCGCCTAGCTACTCAAGCGAGCACAGGACATCAACATCAAACCGATGAATCTAACTTTCCGTCTAGCAACAAAAGTCCAACTAAAACATAATGGTTGGTTTTGTCACCGTTTACAGTCGATTACCATCGTCATCTCCTCCTTTCGACAAAAGTCAACATCAGCCCTGAAAGAGTTGCTACAGCTTGAAAAATATCAAATCACTGTAACTTCAACCAAGAAAGCAAAAATAGTATTCTGATAATTCACTGGTAAACAAAAAAATATTTTTAGTTTGCTACTGGGAACTTCAGAACAGCTCTTTATTAATTTTTTTACATTGATTTCATATATGAAATCAGAATTAAGCTACACGTCAGGTTTTTGAAATACACATCATTGACGTTTTGACACTTTTGGATATCAATATATCAACACGATATCTGGAGTTTGGACTCTGTCCCAACAAAATTGTTTATTCTGGAAACAAACCAGAAGACGACACCAGAGACACGTTAAAGCACATTTATGTCAATTTACTTCAATATTAAAGTGAGCTCAGTGTGCCCAATAATGTTGGAGGCACTCGCTTTTGCGCTTGTACTGCACATCCGTCTCTCTTTGCAAGAACCAACAGAAGTCACCCATCATGCTCAGAGTGAATTTTTCCCCGATATTGGTTTTCCTTCACCTTTATATCTTGATGAAATCTTTCCCATGCTCATCGCTTAGATTTGGTGGAAAAAAGTCGAGATGAGAATGTAAAAAATGTGTCTTCAGTGACTTTTGGGCTCCCGTAAGATGATATACCTTCAGCAAGTTCTCCACAAGCTCAGTATAATTCTCTGCTCTGTGACTGTCAAGAAAATTCTGGACAACCCGCACGAATGAGGGTGTCGATTCAGTGGGCTTCAGTTTCCTTTTGAAATCATCGTCAAGCATCTGTTCACGGATTTCAGGGCACAATAAAAATACCTTCCTTAATTTTGGTTTCACTGTTCTTGAGACCAAACTTATTTCTTAAATGCTGAAACGCATCGCCTTTACTGTCCAGTCACCTTAGTTGTCCAAGGAACATCTGGAATATCATAGCTAAAAAATGGGACGAGCTGCTGGTTTTCAGATTTGGAGTCAGCAAGTGAAATTTGTTAAAGTACAGAATGAAAGAATCCCAGTAGCAAAATGCTTGTTGACCAGTGTAATGAACATTCATATTGCTCCAGGGCTCACTTTTCAATATCAGCATGCCAATTTTGTCAGAAATTCTTTTATTTTTACATAACTACCAAAATCTTTTATTCAACTTCAGCAGAAGCTGGTTGTCAAAGTTCTCTTAATCAAGGTGTGCCCTTTTGGGTGTAAAAATCAGTCCTGCAGTGCTAAAAAGCCTCTCACAGGAATGGAGATGTTGAGCTTCAGAGACAACTTGCCTATTGCTGGGAATGGGAATCACTTTCAATAGACGCATGGCGGCCTTGTTTTCACAGTTGAGTCCCCACTCCGTTCTTCTTTCTTGTTACGTTGTTTCTGTCTTGTTACGTCCGTCATGCGTGATTCGCGCTGATTGATACTCTATCAGCAGGGCCGTTCTTATCAGTTTGGGGGCTTAGAAATGTGCAGGCCCCAGATGGGAGGTGGGGGGGGGGGGGGGGATTGTGGTGGTCCAGGTGGGCGGAAGCCCCCTTGGAGCTCAGGAAGTTGTTCTAATAAAATGTCTGGAAAAGGCCTTAGATGACCAGTAGGCCTACATGTACACTTGTGTGTATGCAGAGTGGTAAAATATTGATTTTGTTCTGGATCTGGTAAAGGCCGGTAATATTGGGATATTTCATGATTTTATGGGGATCTCTCTGAATGAATCTGAAACGAATCTCTAAAATTAACATTTGCTATAGTGCATTTGGCAAAGTTACGACGGCGTGACAATATTATTAGGGATTTAGGTGAAGATTGCAATTTGGATAATAAATTACCATTGTTAATAAGACTAAGAGATGCACTGAACTGAATTTCCTGGGACTGGTACAGACGGCTGCAGTGCCAGGGGCATGACAGGGGCGCCAGGCCCACAGCCCGACAACAAAAAAAAAAAAAAAAAATTGTAAGTCGGGGGCCAGGCCAGGGGGCCCCCCTCACAGTCGGGGCCCTACGGGGATGCGTAGTTCGCGTATGCCTAAGAACGTCCCTGCTAGGATGAAAAATAGAAAAATACTTAATTCCCCACAAATGCATTAAAACTAAAGTAACGGGCTTGTCTTTAAAATGTAAGGAGTAAAAAAGTACAAATATCTGTGTTAAAATGTAAGGCGTAAAAGTAAAAAGTCGTCTGAAGAATAAATATTCAAGTAAAGTACACATACCTCAAAATTCTACTCAGCTAATTATTTGTAATTCGTTACTTTCCCACCTTTGGGCACAGTGGTAGCATACTAAGGATACCAGGGTTCGCTTCCTGGGTCCTCCCTGCATGGAGTTTGCATGTTCTCCTTGTGTCTACGTGGGTTTCCTCCCACAGTCTAAAGACATGCAGGTTAGGTGCTAAATTGTCCCTAGTGTGTGCCCTGCGGTGGGCTGGCGCTCCCCCAGGGGTTTGTTCCTGCCTTGCGCCCTGTGTTGGCTGGGATTGGTTCCAGCAGTCCCCCGTGACCCTGTAGTTAGGATATACAGGGAGTCCTCGGGTTACAACGTCTCAACATACAACGTTTTGAGTTTACAACGCTCACTCCCATAAAAACTTGACATGATTGTTTCGGCTTACACCGTTAGCATTGTACTTACAGACTACGTGGGTGAACTAGTTTGGTTGCGCGCAGCAGAAGAATACGCAGTAATGTGACGTATGAGTGAGGGAGTTGGTGAACTAGTTTGGTTGCGCGCAGCAGAAGAATACGCAGTAATGTGGCGTATGAGTGAGGGAGTTGGTGAACTAGTTTGGTTGCGTGCAGCGTAAGAATATGCAGTAATGAGGCGTATGAGTGAGGGAGTTGGTGAACTAATTTGGTTGCACACAGCAGAAGAATACGCAGTAATGTGGCGTATGAGTGAGGGAGTTGGTGAACTAATTTGGTTGCACACAGCAGAAGAATACGCAGTAATGTGGCGTATGAGTGAGGGAGTTGGTGAACTAGTTTGGTTGCACACAGCAGAAGAATACGCAGTAATGTGGCATATGAGTGAGGGAGTTGGTGAACTAGTTTGGTTGCGTGCAGCGGAAGAATACGCAGTAATGTGGCGTATGAGTGAGGGAGTTGGTGAACTAGTTTGGCTGCACACAGCAGAAGAATACGCAGTAATGTGGCGTGTGAGTGAGGGAGTTGGTGAACTAATTTGGTTGCACACAGCAGAAGAATACGCAGTAATGAGGCGTATGAGTGAGGGAGTTGGTGAACTAGTTTGGTTGCACACAGCAGAAGAATACGCAGTAATGTGGCGTATGAGTGAGGGAGTTGGTGAACTAGTTTGGCTGCACACAGCAGAAGAATACGCAGTAATGTGGCGTGTGAGTGAGGGAGTTGGTGAACTAATTTGGTTGCACACAGCAGAAGAATACGCAGTAATGTGGCGTATGAGTGAGGAAGTTGGTGAACTAGCTTGGTTGCGCGCAGCGGAAGAATACGCAGTAATGAGGCGTATGAGTGAGGGAGTTGGTGAACTAGTTTGGCTGCACACAGCAGAAGAATACGCAGTAATGTGGCGTATGAGTGAGGGAGTTGGTGAACTAGTTTGTTTGCACGCAGCAGAAGAATACGCAGTAATGTGGCGTATGAGTGAGGAAGTTGGTGAACTAGTTTGGTTGCACACAGCAGAAGAATACGCAGTAATGAGGCGTATGAGTGAGGGAGTTGGTGAACTAGTTTGGTTGCACACAGCAGAAGAATACGCAGTAATGTGGCGTATGAGTGAGGAAGTTGGTGAACTAGTTTGGTTGCGCGCAGCGGAAGAATACGCAGTAATGTGGCGTATGAGTGAGGGAGTTGGTGAACTAGCTTGGTTGCGCGCAGCGGAAGAATACGCAGTAATGTGGCGTATGAGTGAGGGAGTTGGTGAACTAGTTTGGTTGCGCGCAGCAGAAGAATACGCAGTAATGAGGCGTATGAGTGAGGGAGTTGGTGAACTAGTTTGGTTGCGTGCAGCGTAAGAATACGCAGTAATGTGGCGTATGAGTGAGGGAGTTGGTGAACTAATTTGGTTGCACACAGCAGAAGAATACGCAGTAATGTGGCGTATGAGTGAGGGAGTTGGTGAACTAGTTTGGTTGCGCGCGGAGGAAGTGTCCCGTTTGTGTGGCTTTGTTTGCCGACTTTGTGGCCCTTATCATGGCTCCTAAACGAAAGTCAGAGTCTTCAGATGATAGAGCTTCGAAGAAGAGGAAAGCCATCACGATGGAAGTGAAATTAGACATTGTAAAGAGATCAGAAGGAATAAAGGTAAGGAATTTTCTTTTACACTCATACTGCTGTGCAGTGTACAGTACAGTATATTTATGTCCTTTTCCTTTTTCTGTGGCTTAGTTGTGTGTTTATGTTCTAGATTATGATTTTGCAAATGTGTTAGGATAGGTAAGTGACTTAGGCTAGGGTGTGTTTCAACTTACACCAAAATTCGGGTTACATCACTGTTGTAGGAACAGAACTGTGTCATAACCCGAGGACCCCCTGTCGCGGGTTGGACGATGACTGACTGACTGACATCCCACCTCTGCACAGGTACCACACCTGTTCTGTAGACAGGGAGATGTGCCACTTGCTGCTGAGCCACACATAGAGTTTCGGACAATCAGTTGTTTGAGGCTTGGTGGTGTCTGTATTAATTTTGCTAACATTTGAACAAAAAGGTTGTTAAGATGAAAGAAAAAAATCACTTTGCTGTCACGATATAAGCTTGAGTATTTTTCAGTTTCTTGGTTGCACCTTGCCTGATGAAGGGGCCTTAGCTGCCTTGAAAGCTTGCATTTGTAATCTATTTAGTTAGCCAATAAAAAATGTCATTTCACCCTACTTTCTTCTGTATCAATCTATGGCTAACACGGTACAACACTCTACGGCTCAGCACATAAGAAAGTCTTTTGTAGAGAACAGGCCTTTCAACCAGTATGGCTAGTCACCTAAAGCTGACGTCACACTGCACAACGTTCAGTTTAAAGAGAATGTCACACTTAATAACTACAATTGTTGGATTTCATTTCCTTGAGAATGTTGGATTACACAAGTAGGAATCTCAGGACTACCCAACATCTCCACAACTTCTCAACATAATTTCAAAGTTTTCATTGGGTCGTTAAGGTTTACACGTTCAATACTGTGTATCCTTTTCTTTCCCTACTCTGTCAGGATATGTCAAGGATGAGTGTTGTATTAAGGACTCACGCACACCACACGCTATCTGTTGGGCAGCAACGTTGGGACTACAGCAGCTCTCAGAATCAACTTCTTAATCAGCTTAAGCTAAAGGACTCTCCAGGCCTTGACCGAGCACACGGTGCTTCTAAACACTGAGAACGGAGGGCCTCCTGGTGACGCCAGCTGAGCTCTCCCTCTCACTCAGTCCCCAACGAACTGCACAACTTCTCCATCTCAACACGCTACCCCACCAAAGTGCAAAACCTGCCGACTATGCCAAGTGTTTAATCGTGGAAAACACACCCACACCTCATGTCATCTCTGTTTGCAGATTTGCCCTGTGGTAACTACTTGTGGACAGCCACATACCTGTGTTCTCCGGATTACAGCCACCTTCAGAAGCAGTTTGTTATCAACCTCAGCTAAAGGAGATACTCAGCCTTGGCAGAGCAGATACCCCTTCTGCCCTGCACAGTTCCACCACCTCCACAGTACAAAGCCTGCCGACTACGCCAAATGTTTTATCGTAGAATCACACACACCACAAGTCTTTTCAAACGAAGCAAATTTACCCTGTGGCAAGTGCTGGTAGACATCAGCAAACCCATGTTGTGTGGATTACAGCAGCCTTCAGAAGCAGTCTATCACCAGCCACAGCTAAAGCAGATGCCCAGCCTTGGCAGAGCAAATGCCCCTTCTCAACATAACACTGCCTTGCATAGTTCCACAGTCTCCATAATCCACCCCTCTACAGTGCAAAGCCTGCCAACTATGCCAAGTGTATTTATCGTAGAATCACACACACCACGTGTCATCTCAATCTCAGCAGATTTACCCTGTGGTAACTGCTGGTGGCCATCAGCAAGCCCATGTTGTCTGGATTACAATAACCTTCAGAAGCAGTCTGTCAACAGCCACAGCTAAAGGAGATGCCCAGCCTTGGCAGAGCAGATACCCCTTCTGAACATTGCTCTACACAGTTCCACCATCTCCACACTCCATCATTCCTCAGTGCAAAGCCTGCCAACTATGCCAAGTGTTTTATCATAGAATCACACACACCACGTGTCATTTCAATCTTGGCAGATTTACCCTGTGGTAACTGCTGGTGGCCATCAGCAAACCCATGTTGTGTGGATTACAAAAGCCTTCAGAAGCAGTATGTCAGCAGCCTCGGTTAGAGGAGGTACCCAGCCTTGGCAGAAAAGACACCCCTTCTGAACACTGTCCTACACAGTTCCACCACCTTTGCACTCCACCGCTCCTCAGTTCAAAGCCTGCCAACTACTCCAAGTGTTTTCTCATAGAACCACACACACCATGAGGTATCTCTTTCTCAACAGATTTATCCTGTGGTAACTGCTGGTGGCCATCAGCAAACCCATGTTGTGTGGATTACAACAGCTTTCAGAAGCAGTATGTCAGCAGCCTCAGTTAGAGGAGGTACCCAGCCTTGAAGAGCAGATGCCCCTTCTGAACATAACACTGCCTTGCACAGTTCCACCACCTCCACACTCCACCCCTCTACAGTACAATGCCTGCCAACGACGCCAAGTGTTTTATCGTAGAATCACACACACCATGAGCCATCTCAATCTCAGTGGATTTACTCTGTGGTAACTACTGGTGGACATCAGCAAACCCATGTTGTGTGGATTCCAAAAGCCTTCAGACGCAGTCTATCACCAGCCTCAGCTAGAGGAAGTACCCAGCCTTGGCAGAGCAGATAGCCCTTCTGAACACTGCTCTACACAGTTCCTCCACACTCTACCCCTCCACAGAGCATAAGCTGCTGACTACGCCAAGTGTTTAATTGTGGACTCACACACAGAACAACTCTTCTCAGTTCCCAGATTTTCCCTGTGGTAACTGCACAAACCTGAGTTGTCTGGATTACAGCAGCTTTCAGAAGCAGTTTGCTATCGGCCTCAGCCAAAGGAGATACCCAGCCTTGGCAGAGCAGATACCCCTTCGGTCCTGCACAGGTCCACCACCTTTGCACTCCATCGCTCCTCAGTGCAAAGCCTGCCGACTACTCCAAGTGTTTTATCATAGAATCACACACCCCACATGTCATCTCAATCTTGGCAGATTTACCCTGTGGTAACTGCTGGTGGCCATCAGCAAACCCATGTTGTGTGGATTACAGCAATTTTAAGAAGCAGTCTGTCACCAGCCTCAGCTAGAGGAGGTACCCAGCCTTGAAGAGCAGATGCCCCTTCTGAACATAATACTGCCTTGCACAGTTCCACCACCTCCACGCTCCACCCCTCTACAGTACAAAGCCTGCCGACTACGCCAAGTGTTTTATCATAGAATCGCACACACCATGAGCCATCTCAATCTCCTTAGATTTACCCTGTGGTAACTACTGGTGGGCATCAGCAAACCCATTTTGTGTGGATTCCAAAAGCCTTCAGACGCAGTCTGTCACCAACCTCAGCTAGAGGAGGTACCCAGCCTTGGCAAAGCAGATACCCCTTCTGTCCTGCACAGTTCCACGACCTTTGCACTCCACCGCTCCTCAGTGCAAAGCCTGCCGACTACGCCAAGTGTTTTATCATAGAATCACACACCCCACATGTCATTTCGTGGGGTACTTCTGGTGTCCCATGGGTACTTCTGGGTAAGGTGGGAGCCCCATGAAGCAGGGCTCTGCAGCACCCCCCTGGCAAGGATCCACGGAGCCTAGCAGGGCTGAGTTGCTAGAACTCCATGTCCCATGGTGCCCTGTGGGAATCCAATGCATCACTGCAACCCAGAGGGGCTGACATCTAGTGATCCGGGGAGTATAGTGCCCTGTGTATGTTCTCTTCCCAGGTTCTTCCATTATGGGGGGTGGGACGTCTGCCACAATAACATTTACCCTTCTGAAAACATGTTTTCACTTTGTCACTATGGTTAATTGAGTGGAGATTGATGGGGAAAAATGGCAACTTTTACCGATGGAAGTTAAACATACAATACCATAAAGTGTGCATTAGAACACTCTAGACGAGAACAGGCCATTCAGCCCAACAAAGCTCGCCAGTACTATCCACTTATTTCTTCGAGTCGAATTTTGAAAGTCCCCAACCTCTTACTGTCTACCACACAACTTGGTCACTTATTCCAAGTGTCTATCGTTCTTTGTGCAAAGAAAAACTTCCTAATGCTTGTGAGAAATTTACCCTTCACAAGTTTCCAACTGTGTCCCCGTGTTCTTGATGAACTCATTGTGCAGAAGGTGATGGGGTCTGAATACTGTCTTGTATTTGTGAATTTCTTATAAATGTACATTTTCCACTTTTGTCATGTCATTTTGCAATCCACTTCATCCAGACCAGGGTCGCAGGGGGATGCTGGAGCCTATCCCAGCAAGCACAGGGTGTAAGGCAGGAACAAACCCTGGACAGGATGCCAGAGTGACACACAATTTAGTGTCACCAGTTCATTTAACCTGCATAATCTTTGGACACCCACGCAGATACGGGGAGAACACGCAAACTTCACAGAGGACAACAATCTTGGTCTCTGTACTGCGAGGCAGCATTTTACGACTGCGCCACCGTGCCAACCCTCATACTTCTCCGAATTCCAAAGAAGAGAATAAAAAAGCAACAATGAAATCAATTAGAGGAAAAAAAACGACTCAGTGACCGTGAAACTGGTTGGAACAAAAAAAAAATAAAAAACCTGCAGCCACCGGGGACCCTCAGGGCTGAACTTGTGAATGGCAGCTTTAGTGGAAGCCCTCCCAGTAAGTCAGCATCCAAGACACAAAAGTGCGGCTAAATCAGAAGAGCTTGGCGCTCTGCCCCGGGTTTCAGGTTGCACGTTGACAGGCGGCTCAGAAATTGGCGTCTTCATTTCAAAACCCCCCAACCCACAGCAATCATGCAATCATACAGCAAATTGGACTTTCCCGCAGAAGGTTGCATGCATGGCTGATCGTATCTGTTTAATGGCTTTTAATGATATATCATACTCCATAAATAAACTGTCGTGGCTTTACTAAGTATAGGCTGGCATTTTAATGTGATTAAAAATATGTACCAGTCTTATGGAGCCAATAATAATCTGGAATTTTTATTTTGGTGGTTCCGTCGCAAATGTGACTTGTTATTATGGAGTAGTGAGGGTCCATTTTGGATGAGTCATGAAAATCTTCCCTGCTTTTTGTATTCGAGAGTACGGAATTTTTACGAGTATGTTGCCCCCTAGTGGTGAAGTCGCACTTACTGTTTCCTTGCACCATTACGATCACGACACTGGTGCTGCTTTTCTAATCATCCATTTTCCAACCCACTGAATCCGAACACAGGGTCACGGGGGTCTGCTGGAGCCAATCCCAGCCAACACAGGGCACAAGGCAGGAACCAATCCCGGGCAGGGTGCCAACCCACCGCAGTGCTGCTTTTCTATCACAGCATTAAAACTTCTTCACAGTTTATTTCTGTAGCTTTATAAAGCAAGTAAAATCAGTTTAATTCAATAGTTCCAGTTGTTAACATGTCGCTATAATTTCCATTCTTTTCTTGTGCTGTTTAAATATTTCTGTATGTTTCTTTTAATATAAACATATTGTTTGGAGCTCAAGAAATATCCATCCATCCATCCATCCATTATCCAACCCGCTATATCCGAACTACAGGGTCACGGGGTCTGCTGGAGCCAATCCCAGCCAACACAGTGCACAAGGCAGGAAACAAACCCTGGGCAGGGCACCAGCCCACCGCAGGGCACACACACACCAGGGACAATTTAGAATTGCCAATCCACCTAACCTGCATGTCTTTGGACTGTGGGAGGAAACCGGAGCGCCCGGAGGAAACCCACGCAGACACGGGGAGAACATGCAAACTTCACGCAGGGTCTCCCAACTGCGCCACCGTGCCACCCGCTCAATGAATATATTTCTTATAATTATTTTTAAAGGATTTTTTACTTTGATAGAAACACATTTCTTTTCTCGCTGCACTATTTTCGTTTTTTTTTTTTTTTTTATGGGTGCCACTATTTAGAGGTCTTTGTTGTCTTGGTTGTTAGGCAGAAAGAATACAATGCATGACATCAAGGGGTCATACGGTGGGCATCGGAAACTTTGTAGCTTGTCCAGGTGAGTGGATATTGTGATTATTCATTACAATTGATTTTTCTGCCCCGGATCGAATTTAAGAGCACCTGCCACCTTGCCACCAGCTCTGTGAAGTTTATCTGTTACTAGCTGTCCCCCACGGCTCTGCCCATGTAGTAGTGAAACAGGACAAATATTAAAAATCAATTTAAAATATCAAAAGAAATGAAATTCTGGCCAAGTGGAAGGTAGGAACGCTCCATTGTCAAACACTGGCACTGTATCTGATCATGTACATCTGATCGTGGCCCATGTATGGGGAGAAGAGCATGTGGCCGTGATATCTATGCCAATGACCAGGTGCCCTCTAAAACACACGTAGATCTGATCTCTCTCTCTCTCAAAAACGTCAAACGTTACTCCTTAACAATCTGTAGATGATAATGTCTGTTGAACAAACAGGTAGAGCTAGCTAAGCAGCTAGGCAAGGTGCACTCCAACACGTGGTGAGAGGTGGAGAGACTGAAACGGAGACTGGCACGTGAGTGAGGAGGGCACCGCCTGGCTCCCTACTCCTGATGCCCCACCCTTCTCCCCTTGGCCCACAGCATCTCTCTTCATGCCAATAAATCGGTACCTCAAGTGAACTATGATACGTAGCACAATGACAGAAGTCACAAAATCAACTGGAATGTTCAAGCAAATTATAGAAAACAACCCAATCTAAATCCGTCAAGTACCGTAGACAGTTAGGTCCATAAATATTTGGACAGAGACAACTTTTTTCTCATTTTGGTTCTGTACATTACCACAATAAACTTGAAATGAAACAACTCAGATGCAGTTGAAGTGCAGACTTTCAGCTTTAATTCAGTGGGGTGAACAAAACGATTGCATAAAAATGTGAGGCAACTAAAGCATTTTGTGAACACAATCCCTTCATTTCAGGGGCTCCAAAGTAATTGGACAATTGACTCAAAGGCTATTTCATGGGCAGGTGTGGTCAAGTCCGTCGTTATGTCCTTATCAATTAAGCAGATAAAAGGCCTGGAGTTGAT
This sequence comes from Erpetoichthys calabaricus, assembly GCF_900747795.2. Taxonomy (NCBI): domain Eukaryota; kingdom Metazoa; phylum Chordata; class Cladistia; order Polypteriformes; family Polypteridae; genus Erpetoichthys; species Erpetoichthys calabaricus. Next base: position 245,862,642 of record NC_041398.2, on the reverse strand, counting down.
TTGAGGTGTGGTGCTTGCATGTGGAAGATTTTGCTGTGAACAGACAACATGCGGTCAAAGGAGCTCTCCATGCAGGTGAAAGAAGCCATCAGAAAAAACCCACCCGAGAAATTGCTACAATATTACGAGTGGCAAAATCTACAGTTTGGTCCATCCTGAGAAAGAAAGCAAGCACTGGTGAACTCAGCAACGCAAAAAGACCTGACGTCCATGGAAGACAACAGTGGTGGATGATCGCAGAATCATTTCCATGGTGAAGAGAAACCCCTTCACAACAGCCAACCAAGTGAACAACACTCTCCAGGGGGTAGGCGGGCGTATCGATATCCAAGTCTACCATAAAGAGAAGACTGCATGAAAGTAAATCCAGAGGGTGCACTGCAAGGTGCAAGCCACTCATAAGCCTCAAGAACAGAAAGGCTAGATTGGACTTTGCTAAAGAACATCTTAAAAAGCCAACACAGTTCTGGAAAAACATTCTTTGGACAGATGAAACCAAAATCAACTTCTACCAGAATGATGGCAAGAAAAAAGTATGGAGAAGGCGTGGAACAGCTCATTATCCAAAGCATAGCACATCATCTGTAAAACACGGTGGAGGGAGGCAGTGTGATGGCTGCCAGTGGCACTGGGACACTCGTGTTTATTGATGATGTGACACAGGACAGAAGCAGCCGAATGAATTCTGAGGTGTTCAGAGACATACTGTCTGCTCAAATCCAGCTAAATACAGCAGTCAAATTGATTCATGATACAGATGGACAATGACCCAAAACATACAGCCAAAGCAACCCAGGAGTTTATTAAAGCAAAGAAGTGGAAAATTCTTGAATGGCCAAGTCAGTCACCTGATCTTAACCCAACTGAGCAGGTATTTCACTTGTTGAAGACTAAACTTCAGACAGAAAGGCCCACAAACAAACAGCAACTGAAAGCCGCTGCAGTAAAGGCCTGGCAGAGCATTAAAAAGGAGGAAACCCAACATCTGGTGATGTCCAGGAGTTCAACACTTCAGGCTGTCATTGCCAGCAAAGGGTTTTCAACCAAGTATTAGAAATGAACATTTGATTTCCAGTTATTTAATTTGTCCAATTACTTTTGAGCCCCTGAAATGAAGGGATTGTGTTCACAAAATGCTTTAGTTGCCTCACATTTATCTGCAATCGTTTTGTTCACCCCACTGAATTAAAGCTGAAAGTCTGCACTTCAACTGCATCTGAGTTGTTTCATTTCAAATTCATTGTGGTAATGTACAGAACCAAAATTAGAAAAAAGTGGTCTCTGTCCAAATATTTAGGGACCTAACTGTATACTCGTGCTTAAGTTCTCCCACAGATAAGTCGGGTCTTGATTTTACTGTATAATTTCCGGTATTTTATAATGTCAGTCGTATAAGTCGAATGCAGAAAACTCACACTATTGGTCCAAGAGATTACGATATGCTAACGCCCACCTGAGAGTCACCACAGAGCACACGGCCTTTTTATTTTCTGTGTATTGTGCCTATGTGAACACACGGTGATACCTGAACTATTGTGAGACAACGTTTGCACTGATTTGTGTTTTTTGTATCTCACACCCTTATCTACAATTGAACGTTTGATCAGAAGAAAAAATGAAGCTGGTTTTAAATGAAAAGTCATTGAAGTGGTGAAAGAAATTGGTAACTGGGCTGCTGCAACAAAATTCAATGTGTCTGAGAAACTGGTGCGAGATTAGAGGAGGCAAGAAGATATAAAAAAAACAAAAAAAAAATTGTCGTATTTTTGAATGGGCGTATAAGTTGGGGTCTGATTTTATGATTGATTTTTTTGGGTTTCAAGACCTGACTTATACGCGAGTATATACAGTAGTTCTCTTGTGAATATATATATATATATATCTATTATAATAAAAAAATCTTGGGTCAAGACGTGATCTTCTCAGAAAGACACTTTGATGTCCCGCGAGACGAGACTTTACAACCTTTGGAAGCAAGACCCGTGAGAAGGCGACTTTTACACGTCACGCCCTACTTACAAACAATTTAAAACAAGATCACGGACATCTAACCTCTCAGTTTTTGGAAAGGAAGCTTCATGTGCTCCCAGCTCTTAAAAATGTAATACATTCTAGATTGCACGTCAACGACTAAGCAAAGAAGAAAGAGCAGCGTGTCAAAAAGAGACACAAAAGCGTTGGAGAGAAAAGAAGGAAAAAATGAACAATAATAATCTATGAGCAAATTCAAAAAATAAGAAAAGTAATAATCAGCACGGACCAAGTGGAATTGAAAACCTTGTAGGTCCAATCAGGGTCAGAAATAAAAGACTTCATAAAGATGTTCAAAAACGTTGGCGCGACACAATGCAGAGCAAGTTAAAGAATATGAAAATAATAAAACTGGAAAGTATCAAAAAAAAAGAAAGTACAGATTGCATTAGCACAAACAAACGGAAATTATTACTCGGTGAAATAACGGAACAGCAAAAAGAGATTGAATATATGGACATAAGTGATATGACAGAAGTATATAGATATTGTAAGGCTTTAAAGTTTAAGTCGGAGACTTGTAGATCATCTGATTTGTGTTGCCATCAGGGAAAAGTAATGTTGCCTCCCAATGAAGAGGCGTATCCGCAAGAATTAAAATATTTGTTGTTTGGTGAAAGTGAAACCCACAAACACTGAAGGCAAAATAACCGAGTCTACAATAATCATTTCGTGTTCGCATCATTCAATGTTCAAAACGTAGATTTATACAATAATGGACCATATGCTATGAGAATCTGTGGTCCTGCAACAATTAAAGTTACGACAAGTTTAATTTCGAAGAAACCACAATTTCATGCAGGTGTATATTTAAGATCACGGATAAGTGATCCAACATAGAATTGAAAGAGCAGGTAACAATTCCCATGAAAATAACAATCTCTTTAAATTGTATATCGGGATAACCAAACCCGGGGGTGGGCAAGTGGAGCGAGCAGGGGAGCGGAGCCCCTTAGTATATATATAAATATATAACAACTTCAGTTTAGCATACCCTGACTAGAGCTGCTGATTAACTGTACAGACTGCATCTCTGTTGTCAGTCATTAGCACTAAAATATAAGTAACATGAGAGTTAGAATTGGATACTAACCCTCACCTATTCTGTTTCTTTTCTCGGTACTCAAATGTGGCACTTGGTGCCCACGGCCCACCTGCCAAGTTGTGTTGCCTGCCTAAGGTAAAGTCATCCCAGATGGAGGATCACAGGAATCATGAGAAAGAGGGGTCCATTCATCAGATTGGCTGGTCCAACACTGTTTCAGCCATAGAACGGCCAATAGGGGGAGGCAGCTTGATGGATGAGGTCTCCAGGAGTCTAAAATTATCCAAATCTTATTATGTGATATCATCTACTCTTAAATTCTGTTCCGTACTTCTAAAAAATTTTTATTTTTTATTGAATGTAGAGAAAAGCCAAGCAAAATGACACCTTTTATTGGCTAACTAAAAAGATTACAATATGCAAGCTTTCGAGGCAACTCAGGCCCCTTCTTCAGGCAAGATGTAATCATAATTGCATATTGTAATCTTTTTAGTTAGCCAATAAAATGTGTCATTTTGCTTGGCTTTTCTCTACATTCATAATGGCTAACACGGTACAACACCCTAGTACTATATATTTTTTATTGAGGATTTGTTTTGTTCTGTGTATTTTATTGACCCCCTTCTTTTGACACCCACTGCACGCCGAACCTACCTGGACAGGGGTCTCTCTTTTAATTGCCTTTCCCAAGGTTTCTTCCATTTTTTCCCTACAAGGTTTTTTTTGGTAGTTTTTCCTTGTCTTCTTAGAGAGTCAAGGCTGGGGGGCTGTCAAGAGGTAGGGCCTGTTAAAGCCCATTGCGGCACTTCCTGTGTAATTTGGGGCTATACAAAAATAAACTGTATTGTATATATATATATATAGATGGTGCTATTCGTACTTGAAGCTGTCAGCATAAATCATCCATAGACACTAGAACACTAGAAAAGTTGTGACAAGAACAGGCCATTCAGCACAGCAGAGCTTCTCCAACCTATTCATCTTCATAAGAGCTTTGAAAATGCCCCTTCCTTATACATGTCCAACACCTTCAAATGAATGAGATGAGAGTCTTCAAAGCAAGAATCACAGAAATCCTTCTTCTTAGTAAACTAAAGTAAATAAACTGAACTTCTCAAAATAAAAAAGCCTTCACAAAGGGAGCCTTAATTTATTTAATTAGTGAGCTCACTAAATGAAGGCAATCTAATACAAGTGCTGTTAAATTTCCACTATTTGTTATTCTGATAGATGTGTATATATAACAGATAGATAGACAGAACTGAAAGGCACTATAGAATAGATAGATAGATAGATAGATAGATAGATAGATAGATAGATAGATAGATAGATAGATAGATAGATAGATAGATAGATAGATAGATAGATAGATAGATAGATAGATAGATAGATAGATCTGAAAGGCACTATATAATAGATAGATAGATAGATAGATAGATAGATAGATAGATAGATAGATAGATAGATAGATAGATAGATAGATAGATAGATAGATAGATAGATAGATAGAACTGAAAGGCACTATAGAATAGATAGATAGATAGAACTGAAAGGCACTATGGAATAGATAGATAGATAGATAGATAGATAGATAGATAGATAGATAGATAGATAGATAGATAGATAGATAGATAGATAGATAGATAGAACTGAAAGGCACTATAAAATAGATAGATAGACAAAACTGAAAGGCACTATAGAATAGATATATAGTGCCTTTCAGTTCTATCTATTATATAGTGCCTTTCAGTTCTATCTATCTATCTATCTATTATATAGTGCCTTTCAGTTCTGTCTATCTATCTATTTTATAGGGCCTTTCAGTTCTATCTATCTATCTATCTATCTATCTATCTATCTATCTATCTATCTATCTATCTATCTATCTATCTATCTATCTATCTATCTATCTATTATATAGCACCTTTCAGTTCTATCTATCTATCTATCTATCTATCTATCTATCTATCTATCTATCTATCTATCTATCTATCTATCTATTATATAGTGCCTTTCAGTTCTATCTATCTATCTATCTATCTATTCTACAGTGCCTTTCAGTTCTATCTATCAATCTATCTATCTATTATATAGTGCCTTTCAGTTCTATCTATCTATCTATTCTATAGTGCCTTTCAGTTCTATCTATCTATCTATCTATCTATCTATCTATCTATCTATCTATCTATCTATCTATCTATCTATCTATCTATTCTATAGTGCCTTTCAGTTCTATCTATCTATCTATCTATCTATCTATCTATCTATCTATCTATCTATCTATCTATTCCATAGTGCCTTTCAGTTCTATTTATCTATCTATTCTATAGTGCCTTTCAGTTCTATCTATCTATCTAATAGATAGATAGAACTGAAAGGCACTATAGAATAGATAGATAGATAGATAGATAGATAGATAGATAGATAGATAGATAGATAGATAGATAGATAGATAGATAGATAGATAGATAGATAGAACTGAAAGGCACTATAGAATAGATAGATAGATAGATAGATAGATAGATAGATAGATAGATAGATAGATAGATAGATAGATAGATAGATAGATAGATAGATAGATAGATAGAACTGAAAGGCACTATAGAATAATAGATAGATAGATAGATAGATAGATAGATAGATAGATAGATAGATAGATAGATAGATAGATAGATAGATAGATAGATAGATAGATAGAACTGAAAGGCACTATAGAATAGATAGATAGATAGATAGATAGATAGATAGATAGATAGATAGATAGATAGATAGATAGATAGATAGATAGAACTGAAAGGCACTATAAAATAGATAGATAGACAAAACTGAAAGGCACTATAGAATAGATATATAGTGCCTTTCAGTTCTATCTATTATATAGTGCCTTTCAGTTCTATCTATCTATCTATCTATCTATCTATCTATCTATCTATCTATCTATCTATCTATCTATCTATTATATAGTGCCTTTCAGTTCTGTCTATCTATCTATTTTATAGGGCCTTTCAGTTCTATCTATCTATCTATCTATCTATCTATCTATCTATCTATCTATCTATCTATCTATCTATCTATCTATTATATAGCGCCTTTCAGTTCTATCTATCTATCTATCTATCTATCTATCTATCTATCTATCTATCTATTATATAGTGCCTTTCAGTTCTATCTATCTATCTATCTATCTATTCTACAGTGCCTTTCAGTTCTATCTATCAATCTATCTATCTATTATATAGTGCCTTTCAGTTCTATCTATCTATCTATTCTATAGTGCCTTTCAGTTCTATCTATCTATCTATCTATCTATCTATCTATCTATCTATCTATCTATCTATCTATCTATCTATCTATCTATCTATCTATTCTATAGTGCCTTTCAGTTCTATCTATCTATCTATCTATCTATCTATCTATCTATCTATCTATCTATCTATCTATCTATCTATCTATCTATCTATCTATTCCATAGTGCCTTTCAGTTCTATTTATCTATCTATTCTATAGTGCCTTTCAGTTCTATCTATCTATCTAATAGATAGATAGAACTGAAAGGCACTATAGAATAGATAGATAGATAGATAGATAGATAGATAGATAGATAGATAGATAGATAGATAGATAGATAGATAGATAGATAGATAGACAGACAGAACTGAAAGGCACTATAGAATAGATAGATAGATAGAATTGAAAGGCACTATATAATAGATAAATAGATAGAACTGAAAGGCACTGTGGAATAGATAGATAGATAGATAGATAGATAGATAGATAGATAGATAGATAGATAGATAGATAGATAGATAGATAGATAGATAGATCTGGAAGGCACTATATAACAGATTTTTTTTTCACTTTTTCACATTTTGTTACATTTCAGCCTCATACAAGTAGACGATGGAATTTTTGCAAATGAATTAAAAATAAAAAATGGATTTATCCCAATAACATAAGTATTTAGACCCTTTACTCAGCACTTAGCTGAAGCCCCCTTTGGCAACATTTGCAGCCCTGAGTATTCTTGGGTCTGACATGACAAGCTCCGCACACGTGGATTTGGTGATTTTCCCACCTTTCTTCTCTGCTCATCCCCTCAAGCTCCATCATGCTGGATGGTTCAAGTCTGGGGTCTCTGGCTGGGCCTTTCAAAGTCACTGCCCAGAGTTGTCCCCCAAGCCATTCTTGTGTGGTCTTTGCTTTGTGCTTAGGGTCATTGTCCTGTTAGAAGGATAACCTTCAGCTCAGCCTGAGGTCCAGAGCACTCTGGAGCAGGTCATCATTAAGGACATCTCCTTTTTTTGTTCTGTTCATCTTTCTCTCGACCCTGACTAGTCTCTCAGCCCCCACCACCACCACCATGTTTCACCACTGGGATGGTATTGACAGGTGACGAGCGGTGCCTGGTTCCCTCCAGACTGGACACTAATCAGAGTTTCATCACATCAGAGAATTTTATTTCTCCTGGTCTGAGAGTCCTTTAGGAGCTTTTTTTGCAAACTCCATATGAGCTTCCATGTGTCTTTTACTGAGGAGAGGCCTCTGCTCTCTCCAGCCACTCTGCTATAAAGCCAGGTCAGTGGAGTGTGGCAGTGATGGTTGCCCTTCTGGAAGTTTGTCCCATCTTGACATAGAATCTCTGGAGCTCGGCTAGAGTGAGCTTTAGTTTCTTGGTCACCTCAGGCCCTTCTCCCCCATTGCTCTGTGTGGCCAACGCTTAGAAGAGTTGTGGTCCTTCCAGACTTCTTCCATTTAAGAATTGTGCAGGCTGCTGTGCTCTTCAATGCAGGATGCTTGACCGCCTCGATGGATGGATGGATGGATTGATGGATGGTTCACTGTTTATGCAATGCTATATAACTCATCTATTGTCTCTTCTTGCTGTGTCAAAGCCCCCTGCCTTGCACATTTTTTATTTTTATCGACAGTTCCGTCCTGCTCTTTGCAGCGTGCTGCTGTCAATGTTCTTTCTTCTTTTTTCAGCCTTCTTCCCAAGGGAGCAGCTCCGGCGATAGCGATGGTCCTGGTGCTAACCACTTGATCTTGTTTTTCCTTACCCAGTGTTTGTACTCATTACAGACGCGCTCCGTGGGTCAGTGTCCTGTTGAAAAACAAATCCCCTTCCAGTCTTCCTCCCCAGTGGCCCATGTTGTGATTGTTAAAAATCCCTTCACACACTCGACTGTTTATTGGGAGCGAAGCTTGGGGCTCTGTGGCAGGACCCGGCCTCCACGTTTGGAGTATTTATTTATTTGAATAGTCGGTCAGATCAACTCAGTTCATAAATGTCATGACGGGCAAACGGCTGAAGAAAATCAAGTATGCTGTCTGTGTGTAGAAAACTGAGACACACGTGAGGGCATTGAAAGGCTCTCTGATGGCTGAAGGAGAAATTCAGGCCAAACGTCCCACTTTCGTGCTCAACACACCATAATGGCAGCCAAAAAGTGTCCAACCTAAGATCTTCCATTTTCCAACCCGCTGAATCCAAACACAGGGTCACGCTGGAGCCAATCCCAGCCAACACAGGGCACAAGGCAGGGAACCAATCCTGGGCAGGGTGCCAACCCACCGCAGGACACACACAAACACACCAAGCGGCCAATTTAGAATCACCAGTCCACCTAACCTGCATGTCTTTGGACCGTGGGAGGAAACCGGAGTGCCCGGAGGAAACCCACGCAGACAACATGCAAACTCCACACAGAGAGGACCCAGGAAGCGAACCCGGGTCTCCTAACTGCAAGGCAGCAGCGCTACCACTGCACCACCGTGCCGCCTAACCTAAGATCTTGTTTTATCTAAATAAATTCTTTATGCATAAAGATGTGGGATGTTGATGTCTCAATATCTGTGAAGAGCCCAGTCAGTATTTGCACAACAATCGCTACACCAGTTGCCCCTATAATGTTAGGCGAAAAAATCGAACAGCGAATCAACATCACATTTCTCGCAAAATTGAACAAAACGGTTTGCGTGTGTCCTGCGGTGGGTTGGCACCCTGCCCGGGATTGGTTCCTGCCTTGCGCCCTGTGTTGGCTGGGATTGGCTCCAGCAGACCCCTGTGACCCTGTGTTCAGATTCAGCGGGTTAGAAAATGGATGGATGGATGTTTCGTATGTGAGATCTTATTTTCGATTCTTCTTTCAGCAGCTCGGTTAAACGGTCCTTCGTATTTAAGCGTGAGTGAGTACTGATTTGTAATATTTTAATGGAAAACTAGGGAGTTTGAGGGCTAGGGATCTGCACTGGCAATCGGAAAGGATGCCGGTTCGAATCCCGTAAATGCCAATAGGGACTCTGGTCTGTTGGGCCCTTGAGCGAGGCACTTAACCTGCAATTGCTGAGCGCTTTGAGTAGTGAGAAAAGCGCTATATAAATGCAAAGAATTATTATTATTATTAGGGGGCTTCACCCCCAGCTCGCGTTGTTCACGAACCCCCTGGGCCGGCACTGCACGCTAGTCATGTTGCGTTTCTGTCGCTCGCGTGTGGGGATGCGGATGTACAATTTAAACAGATTGTTATTTTTATTGGGAATTGTTACACATGCATAAAACAACTAACTATTTTACATTACAGCGAGTAATTAACCATAGTAAGAAATAGGAAAAAGTAACAATTTGAAAGTAAATGTTTCATGTTGTGTTACAGGTATTCATTGCGTTAGATGATTTTGTCCTGTTTGGCTTTGAAATTAACACACAAATACTTTTAAAACTTACACTTTTACTGTAAAACTTCAGTAAAAACAATTTTTTTTAATTCAATTTTCGTCAATATAGCATTGAATTTTGATTCTGTGTTTGGATTTACATCATGACAACACGATGTATAACTGCCCGTGAGTGAATTCCATTTCTTTCTCTCTTTCTCTTCTTTCTTTCTGCCCAGAAGGGGCTGGGTGGTCTCATGGCCTCGGACCCCCTGCAGATTTTATTTTTTTTTTGTTTTTTTTTCTGTCCTCCCTGGCCATCAGACCTTATTCTTATTTTATGTTAATTAGTGTTGTCTTATTTTAATTCTTACTTTGTCTATTTTTTCTCTTTTCTTCATCATGTAAAGCACTTTGAGCTACATTATCCATCCATCCATTTTCCAATCTGCTGAATCCGAACACAGGGTCACGGGGGTCTGCTGGAGCCAATCCCAGCCAACACAGGGCACAAGGCAGGGACCAATCCTGGGCAGGGTGCCAACCCACCGCAGGACACACACACACACACACACACCAAGCACACACCAGGGCCAATTTAGAATCACCAATCCACCTAACCTGCATGTCTTTGGACTGTGGGAGGAAACCCACGCAGACACGGGGAGAACATGCAAACTCCACACAGGGAGGACCCAGGAAGCAAACCCCGGTCCCCAGGTCTCCCAACTGTGAGGCAGCAGCGCTACCCGCTGCGCCACCGTGCCGCCCTGAGCTACATTATTTGTATGAAATGTGCTATAGAAATAAATGTTGTTGTTGTTCTAATAAATAATAAAACTTTTTAGAGTGTTGGTCTCTGAGATTTGTTAATTAGAACATTAGAACATTAGAACACTCTAGACGAGAACAGGCCATTCAGCCCAACAAAGCTCGCCAGTCCTATCCATTTATTTCTTCCAACAAAACATCAAGTCAAGTTTTGAAAGTCCCTGAAGTCTTACTGTCTACCACACTACTTGGTCGCTTATTCCAAGTGTCTATCGTTCTTTGTGTAAAGAAGAACTTCCTAATGTTTGGGTGAAATTTACCCTTCACAAGTTTCCAACTGTGCCCCTGTGTTCTCATTTCAAAGTCGCCGTCTCAATCCACTGGACTTATTCACTTCATAATTTTAAACACTTCACTCAGGTCTCCTCTTAATCTTCTTTTGCTTAAACTGTAAAGGCTCATAACTCATCCCCTGTAGCCCTGAATCAGCCGAATTTCTCTTCACTGAACCTTCTCTAGTGCTGTTATGTCCTTTTTGGAGCCTGGAGACCAAAACTGCACCCAGGACTCCAGATGAGGCCTCACCAGTGTGTTATACTGTGTTATGTGAATTTCCCCTTGGGATTAATAAAGTATCTATCTATCTATCTATCTATCTATCTATCTATCTATCTATCTATCTATCTATCTATCTATCTATCTATCTATCTATCTATCTATCTATCTATCTATCTATCTATCTATCTATCTATCTATCTATCTATCTAGAGCAGAACCTCCTGTGACTTATGCTCCACACGTCAAGGTGCTTTATAACCTGACATTCTGTTAGCCTTCTTAATGGCTTCTGTGTAAGTCGACAGCTTAGAGTCCACTTTGACTCCTTAATCCTTCTCATAAGGTGAAATTGTCTTTGCAAAAGTTCTTCTAATAGGAAACTGTTAACGTTTTAATATGAATGGCATATCAAGATCTCCTTTGGTGTCTCATGTTATCCCTTGAAGATGGACTCCATTACCTTTCTTGGATACATCCTTCTTTCAACAGTAATTCAGTCGGTGGAAGACTGGACGGTGTTAACAGTTGCAGATATTCTTCGTGATGTTGTAAGTTGATGTTTTCATCTTCCACACCATCACCACCAACTGTTTCAGCAGAGTCTATTGATATGCATTTAAACAATTTGCTGTGTAACCGATCGACAGTTCCCATATAAATTTGTTTGACTTCATCGTTTCTCGGTGCTAGGATTCCCCGTGTTCTCATTCCTTCAGTTGATAACCCTTCAGGATGATATTCTTCAATAAGATTTGGACATAATACGTCTTCTTTATTTGGGATCTTAAAGTTAGAAAAATGTTAAAATGTTTAAGAGCTGAGACTGCAGGAACTGAGTCTGACAAAAGCATTCCCACGAATGAGTGGTGAGAGGACTGTGGGCGTGGCTGAATATGGTTGAGATGAGGGCAGGACTTGAAAAAAATCCATCCATCCATCATCCAACCCACTATATCCTAACTACAGGGGTCTACTGGAGCAAATCCCAGCCCACCACAGGGCACACACACTAGGGACAATTTAGAATTGCCAGTGCACCTAACCTGCATGTCTTTGGACTGTGGGAGGAAACCCACGCAGACACGGGGAGAACATGCAAACTCCACGCAGGGAGGACCCGGGAAGCGAACCCAGGTCTCCTAACTGTGAGACAGCAGCACTACCCACTGTGACACCGTGCTGCCCCAGCATTTTTTTCATCATAAAAATATTGCAAGAATCCAATCTATTCTATCTCTGCGGGAAGCTGAAACAGTAACACTTGCATTTGTTTTTTCTACACTTGATTATTGTAGTGCCCTTTTCTCCCCTCTTCCTAGTTGTACTGCTAGAAGTCTTCAGCTTGTTAAGAAAACTGCTGCTAAAATCCTGACAAAAACAATAAAATAATTGAATACATAACACCCATTCTAGCCTCTCTACATTGGTTACCGGTGCAAGTTCCAGCTGAATTTAAAGTTCATTGACAATAATAAAGCATATCCAGCTGAATTCTTTCATCTTAACAGTGAATCACATACTCAGGAACATCAGGGGAAATGAAGGGGAAACTGAATTTAAAACTGAAGCCAGGAATCCCTTCTTTACACAAAGAGTTGTGGGACTCTGGAACAAACTACCAAGACTTGGAGTTAAAGAAGAAACCTCGACAACCTTGAAGAAAAATCTGGATGAGACATTGAGACAGCTTAGCCATTAGTGAAACAAATGAGCTTGATGGACTGAATGGTCTCCTCCAGTTTGTTAAACTTCTAATGTTCTTATGTTATAAGGGGTGACCTGACTAAAGTGTCCAAAGGCATGAATGGAATTAGCACAGAGGACTCTGGCTGGTATTTCAAAATGAGAACATGTGGGCATGGAAGGAAACAAAAACATACATTTGGGACAAATGTTAGAAATTATTTTTCACACAGAGAACCACAGACACTTGGAAAAAGTGACCGAGTAGAGAGGAAGAAAGCCAAAAAAAATTCACTTGATGTCACAAATTCACAAATTCACTTGGGGAATGTTAGGTAAACAGGATTGACGAGCTTTGGTGGAGTGGAAGGTCTGTTCTTACCACAGTCATTCATGATAGATAGATAGATAGATAGATAGATAGATAGATAGATAGATAGATAGATAGATAGATAGATAGATAGATAGATAGATAGATAGATAGATAGATAGAATTTAATTTTAGTATAATAGGCAGGATAGATAATAATAATAATAATTAATTACATTTATACAGTATAGTGCTTTTCTCAGTACTCAAAGCGCTATCCACACAGATAGATAGATAGATAGATAGATAGATAGATAGATAGATAGATAGATAGATAGATAGAATTTAATTTTAGTATAGTAGGCAGGATAGATAGATAATAATAATAATAATAATAATAATAATAATAATAATTAATTACATTTATATAGTGCTTTTCTCAGTACTCAAAGCGCTATCCACACAGATAGATAGATAGACAAAGGTACTGCCTCCCACAACCCGGCTGCAAAATTGGATAAATTGATTGTACAGTTGCGTACAGATTGGAGTCCAAAACAGAACTGACTGGTTGAGGTAAAGATGCCGCTTTTAAAGCAAGGCAGAGGAAGTCATGTCATCGGGGCTGAGACTGGAAGTGATGTCATTGGGCCCGGGACCGGAAGTGGCATCATCATCATCATCATTTCTGACAAACTGGTCTGCAGTGGAAAGAGAAAAAGGATTAGCTCACTCTGCCACCTCCTGGTCTGGCATGGAATTACCCTCATTTGAGCCATTTAGCTGCCTCCCATACGCACGTGTGTGACAATAGATAGATAGATAGATAGATAGATAGATAGATAGATAGATAGATAGATAGATAGATAGATAGATAGATAGATAGATAGATAGATAGATAGATAGATAGATAGATAGATAGATAGATTTTGGTGAGATTTTGCCAGGCCCAGGGCATGGCACAACAAAGCCAGTGCCCATTTGGCCCATGCTGGTCACATACATAAATGTTTTCACCTTTCCAATAGAACAATTAGCAAACCTAATTCTCTAATTTGTGGATTGACACCAAAACAAGGAAACAAGGAAATGACAGCTCGCTTAATTAAGGTAGGGGTCTGATTATAATTAAAGCATAAGGTGGCTGGTTTGAAATACCATCAACCATCACAGTGTCACAGGATTGAACTTGAGAACCCCTGCTGTTCTACTGGTGATTCAGGTGTATCAGTATAGCACCTTTAATATAAATAAGCATCTCATCTCACATTTTCAACAGCTTTTCCTTGTGAGCATCGTAACAGAGAAAACATCCATCCATCCATTTACAAACTCGCTATATCCTAACTACAGGGTCACGGGGGTCTGCTGGAGCCAATCCCAGCCAACACAGGGTGCAAGGCAGGAAACAAACCCCGGGCAGGGCGCCAGCCCACCGCAGGGCACACACACACCCCAAGCACACACTAGGGACAATTTAGGACCACCAATGCACCTAACCTGCATGTCTTTGGACTGTGGGATGAAACCCATGCAGACATCTGAGAACATGCAAACTCCACGCAGGGAAGCGAACCTCAGGTCTCCTAACTGCAAGGCAGCAGTGCTACCACTGCGCCACCCACAGAGAAAACATAATAAAGCAAATTTCAAAAGCAACCAGGAATATTTTTCCAAAACAATGCAAAATATAAAGATAAATAAAAAAAAATACCTGCGTCCAAATGAATAGCAGAGCCGAAGAACAAGAAAGCCTACTTGATGGTAAACCTGAGTCTAGGGTGACACCTAGTGGTGAATAAATATTATCTCTTGCCATTTATTTCAAAACTTATAGGTTTCATGGGATGTGTGTGCCATGCTCAACTGTGTCCGGGATATGAGATGCCTCCTACAGTCCATATCTAAGTAGCGCACAAAATGTAACAGTTAATGTTAAAGTACAGTAGAACAGTAATAAAGTACATATTAACACCTCCCAAATTAAAAATAATCTTTACAAATGTGTTTGTTGGTAAGGTAGTTTCACAATGAATGACGTCAGATTGTAAGAAAAAATAATATTAGATAAGGGGAACCAGACTAATCGTATAATACCATTTCTAAATTGCTACTTTATTTACTTAAGTAGCAAAGTTATCCAACAACTGTATTTCACATGTGAAAAGGTAATTGCCCTCTTACTTCTTCAGTCATAATAGATAGATAGATAGATAGATAGATAGATAGATAGATAGATAGATAGATAGATAGATAGATAGTGCCTTTCAGTTCTATCTATCTATCTATCTATCTATCTATCTATCTATCTATCTATCTATCTATCTATCTATCTATCTATCTATCTATCTATCTATCTATCTATCTATCTATCTATCTATCTATCTATCTATCATATAGCACCAGAGTTCTGTTTTGCTGGCTTTTGTGTTACTGCCTTCTAGCGGCACAATAGCCCAGTCACTCTGCGGAGACAGCTCATTTCGGCCGCTTATACCCGCGATTTCATTCTTTCGGTCATTACCCAAAGCTCGTGACCATAGGTGAGGATAGGAACATAGATTGACTGGTAAGTTGAGTTCTTCTCCTTCTGACTCAGCTCCTTTTTCACCATTACATATTGGCATAGCGACTGCATAACTGCGCTCACCACCCCAATCCGTCTCTCAATCTCACCGTCCCGTTTCCCCCTCACTCATGAATAAGACCCCAAGGTACTTAAACTCCTCCACTTGAGGCAGTGACTCACCCCCCTACTCAAGGAGGACAGTCCAACTTTTTCCTACGGAGGACCATTGCCTCCAGTTTGGAGGTGCTGATCCTCCTCCCTGCCGCTTCACACTCTGTCAAAAACCATCCCAACGCGTCCTGGAGATCAACAGGACCTCGTCATCTGCAAAAAAGGAGTGACATGATTCTAATGTCACCGGACTGGACCCCCTCCTCTCCCCAGCTGTGCCTTGATATCTTGTCCATGAAAACCACAAACAGGACAGGAGACACAGCCCAGCCCTGGCAGAGTCCCACACCCCACTGGGAATGCTGCTGTTGTTTGTCCGAGTATGCGGATACAGAAGTCACTGTGATTACACTGGGACCGAACAGCCCTGATTAGGCTGTCCCAGGACCCCATACTCTCCCAGCACCCTCCACAGTATCCCCTGAGGGGCACAGTCATACGCCTTCTCCACATGTAGACCAATTGGGCTTACCCCTATGCCCCACTTCCAGAATCCTCATGAGGGTTAAGAGCTGGTCCACCATTCCAGGGTTTGGACGGAACCCACGTCGCTCCCCCTCAATCTGAGGGTCCACGACTTGGCAGAGTCTCCATACTACTACCCTGGCATAAGCTTTCTCAGGAATGCTAAGGAGTGTGATCTCTTGATAGTTGGAGCACATCCTCCTATCCTCCCTTTTTTAAAAAAAGGGGACCACTTTATAATATCTTTAAGATGTTTGCTTTAAATCAGGATGCTTCAAAAAGACCCCAACTCTTTTACGTTGTCCTTTATTTGTTCCCTTTTGCAGTATATGGTCTTTGTTACTGATTGGTCTTCAATTTGTTCGCATGATGGAAAACTAATAATAAATATAGAATGAGGAAAGGCAGTATGAAGACTGATAGGCTGACAGTTGTGGACATTGATTACGGACATTAAGGGCCAGAAATAAAAGGCCTAGTTTGAGTGTGATGAGGGTTATTAGGAAGAACAACAGCAAAAAGTTTTTTTTTTTTTTTAATTTTCTGTACATTATTACTGGAAAGTCCAAAAATAATACATGCAGTCTGCTAAGGTGTAGATGTTAACTTTACAAAGGATAAAAAGGTGTTACTTCCTGTTATGTTCATCTTTGATAATCACCATGACCCTCACCAGGTGAAGTGGTTTCAAAAAATGCAATCAGATGAGAACTTTCTGCAATACCATCTGCAGCGCCAAATTTACAAATAATAATAATAGTTAAATGAAAACTAATAAATGTAGGACTTTCTGAATTTAATTTGGAAATATGGTCCCAAATGTAATATACTGTATAATGCTGAATGTGTATCCATGGCATAAAACTACACCCAGGGCCTGTGCCACCATTAAGGTGAATTAGGCATCTGCCTAGGGAGCAGATCATAAAAAAGCCCATTATGGGGGAAATCCGAACCGCACGGGTTAGTTAACCAACAGTCGGTTGGCACACTAATAAGGTTGGCCTAGGGCACAAAGAGAACCTGGCACTGGCACTGACCACACCGATTATCTGACTCCATCCAATTTTGCACAGCTTCTCCCCAGGCTGTCACCACCATAAAGGTGAATTAGGCATTCGCCTAGGGAGTAGATCATAAAGTTGGGGGGATCCCAGCCGCACGGGTTAGCTACTCAACAATCAGTTTGGGCTTAAATAAGCTTGGCCTAGGGCACAAAAGAGAACCTGGCACTGGCATTGACTACACCGATTATCTGACTCCACCAAATTTTGCACAGCTTCCCCCCAGGGCTGGTGCCACCATTAAGATGAATTAGGCATTCGCCTAGGGAGTAGATCATAAAAAGGGGGGGGGGGGGGTAATCCCAGCCACACGTGGTTAGCTACCCAACAATCAGTTGGCACACTAATAAGCTTGGCCTAGGGCACAAAGAGAACCTGCCACTGGCATTGACTACACCGATTATCTGACACCGCTTCCCCATTTGTGCAGAAGAAAACCAGCAGCATGCTGACATTTTTTCCTCTTTGGTGTTAAGATCTGCAATCTTGTTTATTTTTTCCTGGGTATTTACTTATAGATAAGAGTCAAAATTACAATGTGGGGAATCATAACATTTTGCCCATAAAACTTTTTAATATTAAGATTTCTCCTCTGGCGTGTTACTATTAATGGATTTTTTAAAATCAAAGATATGCTGCTCTCCTGAGCTTCAGCTCATCTCCTTTACTTTGTGGACGAGCTGTGGACTTAAGAGAAGTTAATTAACTCTAATATTATGTAAAGGACAGAGTGTCTGGGTGGGCATCCCATCCAGGTTGGGGTAAGGATTCTTACCTGGGCAGAAGGCCAGCCCATTGGAAGTTCAGGAGGAAAGACAGTGTGCTCTCTACCCTAGCCAGGCAGATGGCAGAAGATGCCAGTTTGGAGCTGGGCATACTGGTGGCCTAGCAGGGTCAAATCGAGGAACAATACCTGGCTGGGAAGCCAATGTGACAGAGAAACCAGTAGAGACAACTGGTCACGATTTCATATTCCACCAATATGTTAGGTGGCAGCATTCCAGGGTATATGGACACCCACAAGGCATGCTGGGAACTGTAGTCCCAAGGAGCAGCCATATTGGGCTCTAGAGTATCTGTGATACCTTCTTTCGGGGACTTCCACTTGACCTGGAAGTGTTTCCATCAGGCCATGCCCTAGCACAGTCTACAGTATACAGTCCCGGGTCTAAGATAAAGGAAGTCGTTCAAACTCATCCAGGCGAGTTGGAGTTGGGAGAGGAGCTGGACAACACTCACATGGCAGGACTGGAGGAACAAGACAGAAATAGAAAGGAACCAACATATAAGAATGTTTTTTTAAGGTACTTTTGTTAATAAACCTTCTTTATTTGAGCCCAGGTCTTGTGTAGTGTGGTTGTGTTTTGGGTGCTGTAATGCCCCCTAATGGTCACAATTAATAATAATCACAATAAATAACATTAACTACAACATTACAAACTGAAGATTCACAGAAGATGTGGCACTTACTTTGCTCAGTTGATTGCAGACAGTTTAGAGCCATCATGAACAATGCTACACATCCTCTCTGTGACACACCGACACCGAGGACTTTCCACCACTGAATTATTCAGCAGGAATGGGTCAAGAAACGCTACGGGGGCTCCTTTATACCAACAACAATATGCCTATATAGCGCCTTGCTGGGACTGGGACCGCCTTGGAATCTGCAGCACATTTATATAAGTTGATGAGGGCTGCTGGAGACATTCGGACCCTTCTCAGATGACCTGAGAAAGTGAAGGCTGTGATGGGTCTTTTTGGTGACTGGTGAATTTCCACAGCCTCACCCCCAGTGTAAGTTGGGGCTGTGATTTACCTGCTTCTTCCTGAAATCATTGACCACCTCCTCAGTGTTGCTGATGTTCAGAGAGAGGTTACTGTCCAGACACCACTCTGACGGGAGGATAATTGCCTCTCGATGGTTTGTCTCATCATTATCTATCATCAAGACTATGATGGTGGAATCATCAGCATACATTGTGATGGTATTGGAGCCATTTCAAGCCATACAGTCATGAGTGAATAGAGAGTACAGCAGAGGGCTTAGTACACTGCCCTGAGGGGTGCCAGCATTCGGAATCAGCATAGACTGAAATTTAAAGCTGAGGTTGCCATCGCTTTATGAGAAGTGGGACTATTATTAAATTGATACATTTTTCATGGACCAGAGGTGGGTTTTGAGAAGCTCGATTCATTGATGATCGATCAAATGTCCCTTTGGTCCCCCCTCAGAGGAGGTACATGTACCAGTCCATACATGCTGGAGCTACTAGAGTTAAGGTTTAGGTTTATTTTGGACAATGGTTGTCCTTTGGAACTCTCTCATTGGATATGTCCCTTTGACCCCACTCACCTTCAATGAGTGATCACATGCTCCACCCTTTGATTTCTCCTCTGGGCCTCTCTCATTAAGGTTAGGGTTTAGGGGAAAAGACAGGGTTTCCATAGACTCCATCCACAATGCTACAACATGAGCTATTTGTTTTGGGTCCTATGGGTGCACAGAAGGCATGGGCCATCAACACCAACTTATTTTGGTACTGTTTAATCACCGAGGTCCCCTCCTCATGTTGAAGCCAGGGTTAGGGTTAAAGTTAGTTTTTTTGGGGTCTGCCAGTCAGAACGTCCAAAATCCAGTTGAACAGGGAAGCACTGAAACCCTGGTCAAGGAGACTGGTGGTCAGCCATAGACGAAATGACAGTGTTGAAGGCAGAGCTGTAATCTACAAACACTGTGTATTGTTTAGTGTTCACTTTTTCAATTGAAATACACCGATCCAACTTTTTTAAGTGTGTTTGCATGTAATGCAAGACACACCTATCGCGATAGCCCATTTATGCCTTGTCTGTCTACATGAAATCACTTGGCCCCCATAGGGGACGAATCTTCTTAAAATGTGGCACACTTGCTCTTCGAAGAAATTTGTCGAGGCAGTCCAGTTTTCGTGGAGAGATTGTTCTGTTTTAAAATTTCGAGTTTTAACATCTCAAAATCTCTCTTTGGGAAATTTTGCAAACTCCTCTAACTTTAAACGAAGAAGCATTCTGAATGACTTCAATGACAAATTAGTTTTACTGTTTCAGTTTTACTTTGACTGCAGTTACACTAACTTGTATATCTATATATATAATCCACTAAGCCGCCGACAAGTAGCCACCCATGGAAAGCACGCTAGACAGCCACACCCACCAACTCTAAGACCATTGGATACGACGACAACTCGCAGAGCCACGCCCACCAACTCGGACGCAGCAACTCACAACACCGGGCATCATTCACGTTCGTCTCTGCTAGACTCCACATGCACCTCTGAGCCACATTGACTTTTCATTAGTCAACCTCAGTGGAACCTCGGTTCACACACGGGCAGCGCCAGAGAGACAGAGGGCTGGACTCATAAGGTAGGAAGGCAGTTAAAGAATGCACTGGGCTTGATTTTGTTTACACTTCTGTTTACAGCGATCGGTTCGTAGTGTGCATTGTTGCAATGTTACTTTTCTTGGTGGTTTATTAAATTACGGATTTTTTCAAATGTTAATTTTTTTTCCCTGTGCTTAAAACTCATTAAAAAAAGTGTTTTTAGCCAGCGGTTGGTAGCGCTATAGCGCAAACTATTGCAGTGTTAGTTTTCTCTGTTGTTCAAGGTTTTCTCAAATGTTATTCAATGTTTTTACATTTAGTTTACTACAAGGGGGCTTCGCCCCCTGCTCGCTTCGCTCGCCTATCCCCGGCATTGGGTATCCTGAAATATATTAGTCTAGCTTGTTCGTTTTGGAGTCGTGCCCGCTTTGCCCGCGGCATTTCAGATGCGCGTTGTAGGCGCCTGCGTTCATTGATTGTATCCATGCGGGTGCGTGTTTGTATATCCGTCAGTCGAGCTCGTTCGTTTTGAACCCGTGCCTGCTTTGCTTCCGCAGTTTCAGACGCGCGTTGTAGGCGCCTGCGTTCATTGATCTTATCCAGGTGGGCTCGTGTTTGTATCGTTGAGCTGTATTGTGTTTGAATTTGCTGTAATGCGTTCAGCGGTTTGTACAATCCCAAGCAACACATTATTCCTAACTTCACTCCACAGTAGTGCCACTCACAATATGGCTGTGTGTGGACCTGTGGTGCCTCTGTAGCCTCTTCCGTTTGAATTTGGGCTGCAGCGCAGAATCCTCTTTTTTGTGTGGCTGTGTCGTTAGTCGTTAGCTATGGGCGCGTTGTTGCTTCATTTCTCATTCACATCAGTGACTCCTTCGTGCACGGTGGATACGACTTCGCTTGCAGTTTATGAGACGTGCGCTGTACGCGCCTGCGCAGTACGTCTCATGGTCCCATCGCCGTGTACCTGCGTCCATGCCATCCGGTTTACCATTCTCGGTTAGTAATATGGATTACGCTGTGCATTCTATGGATTAATTAACTATATTTGTGCTTAAAAACGTAAAATATATATTTACATACAGTTCGTACAGTCTGGAACTGATTAATTGTATTTACATACAATCCTATGGGAGAAATTGCTTCGGTTCACGACCAAATCGGTTTACGACCAGAGTTTTGGAACGAATTATGGTCATGAACCAAGGTTCCACTGTATTCTTTTCGGTTATGATGCACGACCGCGTCCACCATCGCAAACTGTTTTACACGCCATGGTCTTAGAGTTGGTGGACGGGTCTCCGTGAGTTTCTCTTGCGAGCGGGCACATGACCACGCGGTGTGTATACTTCGAGAACAAGGGTGGACGTGGCAGGACTATCTAAGAAGAGGCATGTTTGTCACGGATGTGAATCGCTGTATGCGGCGTGTAAAACAGTTTCTGAGGGGTATCCCATGGTCTTAGAGTTGGTGGGTGGGTTTCTGTCAGTTGCTCTTGCGACCGGGTACATGACCAGGCAGTGTGTATGCTTTGAGAGTGAGGGTGGACACGCCAGCACCATCTAAAAAGAATCATATTTGTCGCGGATGTGAATCGCTGTATGCAGCATGTAAAACAGTTTACGAGGGGCATCCCATGGTCTTAGCAGTGTCTATACTTCAATGTGAATCGCTGTACGCAGCGTGTAAAACGCTGTATTGTATGTTGCCCTCTCCAGAGTTACATCTTTTCATTCACCTACAGTCGTATTCTCAAAACCAACCCCATTTGGACAACTGTGTCTTTCAGGAAGTGTTCACCCATCAATACATAATTATGCGGCGTATGCTACGCCACGGGTTGGCTAGTGTTGTATATTTTCTTCTTTGTCACCTCCGATAGCCGCTACTGACAGGAAACAGATCTCCAATACAAGTTCATAAAGCAACCAGGAAACTGCGTTTGTGGAAAGGAAGTCGTGTGCACATGGAAACCTCTTCATCTCTAAATTGTTTTGGGTTTATGAAGTCTTCTCAGCAGCCTCAATGCAAACAAAAGAGTCCTCCTGATGCTTTAAGTCATAATAGGTAAGTTAGTAGATCTCCTTAACTGTAAAAGTATAAAATGCAATCAGGGAAAATGAAAGGTAGGCAATCAAAGGAAGTATGGTGTGCAAGCCATTATGCGCAGACTAAATAAACATTTTCTAAGTCAGGGTTGCCAAGTTTCTAAAAAAAAATTATAACCCAAGGAGTGCTTAAAAATAACCAATTGTCTCCCAAAAAATAGCCCAATGCCTGAGGTAGGCAAAAATGACACAACAGAAAGTGGTGTCAGAGTGAGAGGGTTAAGTACATACCGTCAAAAACCCCCTGAGATGGTACATACCATCACACAATGGAGTGGGGGGGCATTTACAAGTGTGAATAGGAAGGGAAGGGGTGCCAGATGGATGAAAAATGTGAATGGGAGGTTGTAGTACTAGGCTGTTGTATTGTGTTAGCCATTATGAATGCAATGGGAAGTGAAGCAAAATGACACAATTTATTGGCTAATAAGTTTAAAAATAGCCCAAAATACTGCATTTTAAAAAACAAAAAGTAGCCCAAAAAAACCCCATATTTTTCCTGTGAACAATGATAAAAATAACTGAATTGGGTAAGAAAACCGTGGACCTGGCAACCCTGTCCTCCATATTAACCTGACGTTAAACCAGCATCACAGCACCATTACCTGCAGCTTACAATGATTCACTATTTCAGAAATAGTAAAGGGGAATTAAAAGATACAAATAGTGAAATAGCAGATGCCCTAAACTTACATTTTTCTGAGGTGTTCACAAGTAAGCAAGTGGATAACCTCAGAGCAGTAACAGGGACTACTGAGGAGGTACTGAGGGATTTGGAAATTGTAGAGGGAGAGAAGAGCTGCTCAGATTAAATAAGATGAAATCAAACAAATCACCAGAACCAGATATTTATTCTTGAGTTCTTAAGGAGGTTAGCGATTACAGATATAAACCCTTGACACATATTTTTAGGAAGTCACTGTGCACTGGAGAGATTCCAAAGGACTGGAAAATGGCAAATATCATCCCATTATATAAAAAGGGTGACCGGGCAGATCCAAGCAACTACAGGCCATTAAGCTTAACATGCATCACAGGAAAATTAATGGAAGGAATTGTTAAGGATAAGATTGAGCAACACTTGGCAAGGACAGGAGGTATTAGGAACAGTCAGTGTGGGGTCAGAGGAGGGAGGTTGTGTCTTACTAACATGCTGGAATTCTATGAGGAGGCAACAAAAGGATACGGTCAAAGTGGAGCAAATGATATTATTTATCTGGACGTTCAGAAAGCATTTGATAAGGTGCCACATGAGAGGGTGGGCAACAAATTAAAAGAAGTGGGAGTTCAGGGTGATGTTTTCAGATGGGTGCAGAATTGGCTCAGACACAGGAAGCAGAGGGTGATGGTGCGAGGAACCTCATCAGAATTGGCCGATGTTAAGAGTGGTGACCAGCAGGGGTCAGTGCTGGGGCCACTGCTATTTTTAATATAAATAAATGATTTAGATAGGAATATAAGTAACAAGCTGGTTAAGTTTGCAGATGATACCAAGATAGGTGGATTAGCAGATAATTTGGAATCGGTTATATCAGTGGTTCTCAAACTGTGGTGCGGGCGCGAAGTAACAAAGAGGGGGGCGCGAAGATGTTAAAAAAGAAAACAAGAATTGAAAATATGAAAAATACATCTATTGAAACCAAAACAAATTAACTTAAACTACATTCTGATACTAGAAAAATAAATCTAGAGTTAGATAAATGTCAATAAAAGTTAAGTAGGTATAATAAAATATGCATCTGATATATCATTAATTAAAAAAGAACACATTGGTATTAGTGGACTCCTTTCAAAAAAACATTAGGGGGGCACGATTAAAACTGTTATGAAAACTCGGGTCGCAAATACTTAAAGGTTGAGAAACGCTGCGTTATATCATTACAGAAGGACTTGGACAGCAGACAGGCTTGGGCAGATTTGTGGCAGAAGAAATTTAATGTCAGTAAATGTAAAGAATTACACATAGGAAGTAAAAAGGTGAAGTTTGAATACACAATGGGCGGTCGGAAAATCGAGAATCCACCTTATGAGAAGGATTTAGGAGTCATAGTGGACTCTAAGCTATCGACTTTCTGACAGTGTTCAGAAGCCATTAAGAAGGCTAACAGAATGTCAGGTTATATAGCGCCTTGATGTGTGGAGTACAAGTCACAGGAGGTTCTGCTCAAGCTTTATAACACACTGGTGAGGCCTCAGCTGGAGTCCTGTGTGCAGTTTTGGTCTCCAGGCTACAAAAAGGACATAGCAGCACTAGAGAAGGTCCAGAGAAGAGCGACTAGGCTGATTCCAGGGCTACAGGGGATGAGTTATGAGGAAAGATTAAAAGAGCTGAGCCTTTACAGTTTAAGAAAAAGAAGATTAAGAGGAGACATGATTGAAGTGTTTAACGTTATGAAGAGAATCAGTACAGTGGATTGAGACTGTTATTTTAAAATGAGTTCATCAAGAACACGGGGACCCCCCTGCGACCCTGGTCCGGATGAAGTGGATTGGAAAATGACATGACATAAGTGGGAAATTTACATTTATAAGAAATTCACAAATACAAGACAGTATTCAGACCCCATCACCTTCTGCACAATGAGTTCATCAAGAACACGGGGACACAGTTGGAAACTTGTGAAGGGTAAATTTAGCACAAGCATTATGAAGTTTTTCTTTACACAAAGAACGATAGACACTTGGAATAAGAGACCAAGTAGTGTGGTAGACAGTAAGACGCTGGGGACTTTTCAAAACTCAACTTGATGTTTTTTTGGAAGAAATAAGTGGATAGGACTGTCGAGCTTTGTTGGGCTGAATGGCCTGTTCTCGTCTAGAGTGTTCTAATGTTGTAATTTCACTGTCAGTATAATTTAGTAGGGTTACTAGACATCATCATGACAGGGACAATCCCAAATCCAGGCTATGCACCCGAAAAAATAATTGAAGAATATCAAAATGTCTTGGATTAAACAGGCTGCCGTCTAATAAAACTTTGCTCTGCCGAAAAAAAACATCCTCATAATAAATTTAGAACTAAGGGTTAGGGTTAGGGTAAGGGATAATCACCTTACGGTGAAAATCAAATGCATGGGTACACTGTTACAATTAGAAAATATTTTTTATTTTTTGGGATCAATCATTCCATCTGTTTTTCTAACAAATGATCAATTGCTCTATCTGTCCTGCTCCCATAAATTCCTATCCCGGGTTAGGGTCAGGTGAAACTCCAAGGGAGACCCTCCCCTCATACCCCAGCCCACCCTCCATCAATGTAACAGACGTTTCATAGCGCAGTCAAAAAACCTGAGAGTGGTTTTGGGATGGGGAGGGGGGGAAGGTTGATAAAGGACTTGTGTTAAATTTGAACAGCATCACAATGAAGACCAACAACTAGACAAAACCAGTCAGCACCGCCATTTATTTGCTTCTATACCACCTGATATCCATCGTGGTCAGTGGCTGTAATAAAGATTGCCTTTCACTTCTGTCATTCTGTAACATTTGTCACAACTGAATGGCTTTGGAAGTCCCACTGCATGAAAATGACTACGGGAAGAAATCCTAAAGTAAAGAAGTAACTAAAAAAGGGTATTATTTATTGATTTTTATTTATTTATTCACTAACAGATGACTGTAAAGATTAATGAGCGACTTTATTTAATTTCTTTATTTATGTTCATTGGCAATTGTAAATCGTCACTGTGTGTGTGAGTGCGTCGTCACACATGTGTGCCTGAGGATCACCATACAAGCTCTTCCCATGTATGTGTAGTACCACCCGGGGTCAAGAGGGGGCATTGTCTCTAACAGCCATGTCATGTTCTTCCTCCACGCCCAGTGAGAACAATTAACCCCGCCCCCTACTGCCCCGAGGCTCTTAAAAGGACGGCGTCTTTGACCAGAGAGTGAACCTCCTTCAAGAGAAAGCGTGTCACCCGACGGAAGCCTGACAGTCGAGGCCACTTTGTTACTCAGTAGCTACTTTTGTTGTTATTTCACACCATCCTGTGTTATTTTAGTTTCAAAGCTACATTACTGAACAGGGACTGTGTTAGCCCTTCAAACTGCTCTTTGTTTGTCGACCGTTCTTCCCTCGACCACCACAGCATGTGTGTGTGTGTCTGAGTGAGAGTGGTCCTTGGCGATGGACCAGGCCTGTTTTCAGTGTTTTGCCCAATCCTGGTGAGATAACCTTTAACCTTTGAAATGGATTGAGAAGGTTTGAGGACCGACCTACTGAACTCAGTCCATTGAGATGAATGCACAGTCCTCGAATGCCATGTGTTCATCTTCTAACTTGTTACTGACAGTGTGTGGTGGAGTCTTTATTGATGTGAGTTTAGTTGTTACCCTTTCTTGCTTATTATTTTTTTATAATCGTATCCTTCACCGATCAGTACAGTGTGGAACTGGATGACTTGGTGCTTCCATTTCAAACGAAGGTCCCTTGGATGCCCCTTGGAGTTTTGAGCATCTCAATTCATTGACGATCAGTCAAAGGTCTCTTTGGTCCCCCCTTTGGAGTTATGAGCATGTCAATTTCTTTGACAATTGGTCAAAGGTCCATTGGGAACTTCTTTGAAGTTTTCAGTGTCTTGATTAATTGGTGATAGATCAGAGGTCTATTTGGTCCCCCTTGGATTGTTGAGTGTCTTGATTCATTGACAATCAGTCAAAGGTCACTTGGGCCCCCCAAAGAGTTTTGGGCATTTGGATTCATTGGCAATCGATTGAAGGTCCCTTTGGTCCCCTTTGGAGTTTTGAGCATCTCAATTCATTGATGATCAGTCAAAGGTCTCTTTGGTCCTCCATTGGAGCTTTGAGAATTTTGATTCATTGACAATTAATCAAAGGTTATTATTATTTTTTTTTTTTTAAATTGTATCCTTCGCTGATCAGTACACTGTGGAACTTAATGACCTGCTGCTTCCATTTCCTTGTGGTTCATTAGCCACATGCCGTACATACTCTGTCTTCTCGTGGCTAGAGAGTCAGACAGCAAAGCAAATGTGTCATCGTCAAATCTCCTCTCATTTATTTGGTATTAACACACAACTCTAATAATTTAGTACTATATGAGCTTTTATTTATCGTTTTACACCTCTTGTTTCTTCACCTCCCTTCTGAACTGAGATGACGCCGGCTGTGGCCTGTTTTATCTCACTGTGGTAGTGGTCTCGTTTCTTGTCTGCAGTTTCTTAAGCACCTCTCAGCTAAAGCTTTGTGTGACATCCACTGATGTGCAGTAAAGATACCCGTTGACAACTGTCCAGTTTCCCATAATTGAACAGGAAAGAGGCCACGTGAGCTGTCTGCTTGATCTTGACCCCCGTGAATTGCACCCGCCTGCTCGACACATTCACTAATGGATGACTGTAAAGTTGAGCTTATTAAAGCTTATTATCTTTTCAGTATTTTTAATGCAAGTATACAAGAAATTATTGTCAGTTAGAATTCATAATAAAAGCAAACACCCTCCACATATTGAAAAACATCCATAGTGCTTATAAAAAGTATTCAACCTCTTGGAAGTCTTCACATTTTGTTGTTACACAAAGTTGAATCACAAATTAATTATAAATATACATTCATCCCCTTCTGTATGACTCAGCTAAACCGTCCCTGCTGCCACCCACGGGCTTTAAAGGTCCCATCATTAGTTCAATGGAGATCATCTGTCTGGCATTTCCATTCATTGTAGTTTAAAGCAGAAGTTTTCAATCCTTTTGGGAAGTGGGACCGTTCATGAATTTATAAACTGTACGTGATGCAGTGGCATGTTGTGAGAGGTTCAATTAATTGATAATCGATCGAAGGTCCCTTTGGTCCCCCTTGAAGTTCTGAGCATCTCAATTCATTGGTAATTAATCACAGGTCCCTTTGGATCCCTACCAGTTTTGAGCATCTTGATTCATAGATGATCGACAGAAGGGCCCTTTGGTCCCCCCTTGGAGTTTTGAGCATCTTGACGATTGATCAAAGGTCCATTGGGTCCCCCTTTGAACTTTTGAGCGTCTCAATTCTTTGGCGATCGACTGAAGGTCCTTTTGGTCCCAAATGGAGTTTTGAGTGTCTTAATTCATTGATTATCAGTCAAAGGTCTCTTTAGTTCCCCCTTGGAGTTTTGAGCATGTGAATTTATTGATGATCAGTCGAAGGTCCTTTGGGTCCTCTTTGAAGTTCTGAGCATCTGAATTCATTGGCGATCGACTGAAGGTCCTTTTGGTCCCAAATGGAGTTTTGAGTGTTTAAATTCATTGATTATCAGTCAAAGGTCTCTTTTGTCCCCCCTTGGAGTTTTGAGCATGTGAATTTATTGATGATCAGTCGAAGGTCCATTGGGTCCTCTTTGAAGTTCTGAGCATCTGAATTAATTGGTGATCGATTGAAGGTCCCTTTGATCCCCCTTGGAGCTTTGAGCATGTTGATTTATTGACAATCGGTTGAAGGCCCATTGAGTCCCCTTTGGAGTTTTGAGTGTCTTGATTCATTGGTGATTGATCAAAGGTCTACTTGGTCCCCCTTGGAGTGTTGAGTGTCTTGATTCATTGACAATCGGTCAAAGGTCACTTGGGTCCCCCTTGGAGTTTTGAGTATCTCAATTCATTGATGATCAGTCAAAGGTCTCTTTGGTCCCCCCTTGGAATTTTGAGTATTGGTTCCCCTTTAAAGTTTTGAGCATCTCAATTCATTGATGATCAACTGAAGGTCCCTTTTGATCCCCCTTGGAGTTTTGAGAATCTCGATTCATTGATGATCAGTCAAAGGTCTCTTTGGTCCCACCTTGCAGTTTTAAGCATGTTCGATTTCTTGATGATCGGTCAAAGGTCGCTTGGGTCCTCCTTGGAGTTTTGAGAGTTTGGATTCATTGGAGATCGATTGAAGGTCTCTTTGGTCCCTCTTGAAGTTTTGAGCATCTAATTCTTTGGTTATTAATCAAAGGTCCCTTTGGATCTCTACCAGTTTTGAGTATCTTGATTCATAGATGATTGACAGAAGGGCCGTTCGGTCCCCCCTTGGAGTTTTGAGCATCTTGACGATTGATCAAAGGTCCATTGGGTCCCCCTTTGAACTTTTCAGCGTCTCAATTCTTTGGCGATCGACTGAAGGTCCTTTTGGTCCCAAATGGAGTTTTGAGTGTCTTAATTTATTGATTATCAGTCAAAGGTCTCTTTGGTCCCCCCTTGGAGTTTTGAGCATGTGAATTTATTGATGATCAGTCGAAGGTCCATTGGGTCCTCTTTGAAGTTCTGAGCATCTCAATTCATTGGTGATCGATTGAAGGTCCCTTTGATCCCCCTTGGAGCTTTAAGCATGTTGACTTATTGACAATCGGTTGAAGGCCCATTGGTTCCCCTTTGGAGTTTTGAGTGTCTTGATTCATTGGTGATTGATCAAAGGTCTATTTGGTGCCCCTTGGAGTGTTGAGTGTCTTGATTCATTGACAATCGGTCAAAGGTCACTTGGGTCCCCCTTGGAGTTTTGAGTATCTCAATTCATTGACGATCAGTCAAAGGTCTCTTTGGTCCCCCCTTGGAATTTTGAGTATTGGGTCCCCTTTAAAGTTTTGAGCGTCTCAATTCATTGGCGATCAACTGAAGGTCCCCTTTGATCCCCCTTGGAGTTTTGAGAATCTCGATTCATTGATGATCAGTCAAAGGTCTCTTTGGTCCCCCCTTGCAGTTTTAAGCATGTTCGATTTCTTGATGATCGGTCAAAGGTCGCTTGGGTCCTCCTTGGAGTTTTGAGAGTTTGGATTCATTGGAGATCGATTGAAGGTCTCTTTGGTCCCTCTTGAAGTTTTGAGCATCTTAATTCTTTGGTTATTAATCAAAGGTCCCTTTGCATTCCTTGCAGTTTTGAGCATCGTGATTCATAGATGTTCAATTGTAGGGCCATTTGGCCCCCCCCCTTGGAGTTTCATTGATTGAAGCTCCATTAGGTCCTCTTTAAAGTTTGAGCATTTCAATTAATTGCTGATCGACTGAAGGTCCCTTTGGTCCTGCTTGGAGTTTTGAGTGTCTTGATTAATTGACAATCGGTGATAAAGCTCACTTGGGTCCACTATGAAGTTTTCAGCATCTCTATTCATTGGCATTCAAATGAAGGTTCCTTGGAACCCCCTTGGAATTTTGAGCATCTCAATTCATTGATGATCAGTCAATGGTCTCTTTGTTCCCCTCTTGGAGTTTTGAGCATGTCGATTTCTTTGACGATCGGTCAAAGGTCCATTGGGTTCCCTTTTGAGTTTCAACTGTCTCGATTCATTGGTGATTGATCAGAGGTCTATTTGGTACCCCTTGCAGTGTTGAGTGTCTTGATTCACGGACAATCAGTCAAAGGTCACTTAGGTCCCCCTTGGAGTTTTTAGCGCTTTGATTCATTGGCGATCGGTCAAAGGTCCTTTTGGTCCCCCCTTAGAATTTTGATAAAAATGTCAGTTTCTACCTGAATGTGTATGTTAAAATCCCCCATCAACACAACAAGATAAGAATTTACAGTGAATCAAGTAAAAGGCTGCCAAATACAGTCATACAAAACTAACATGGCATTAGTTGTCTGTAGACTAGTACTGCGACTGTTTTAATATTTAATACGAGTACCTTAAAAGATATACATTCACATATTTTGTAGAAGTGGTTTTCCCAAGGCCACCTCTTGACCAGTATATCTTAACGTACAAAGAAATATATAACCATTTGGTGCTGCCTCAGCTAAAGGAATAATGTCACATATACTAAGCCAGGTTTTAGTGAGAAGACACAATCAGATTGTCTACTTAATATAATATCATTTATCAAAGCAGCTTTATTTCCAAAAGAGTAAATGTACTCTATCTATCTATCTATCTATCTATCTATCTATCTATCTATCTATCTATCTATCTATCTATCTATCTATCTATCTATCTATCTATCTATCTATCTATCTATCTATCTATCTATCTATTATATAGTGCCTTTCCTTTATATCTATCTCTCTATCTAATATATAGTGCCTTTCATATCTATCTATCTATCTATCTATCTATCTATCTATCTATCTATCTATTATATAGTGCCTTTCATTCCTATCTATCTGTCTATCTATTATATAGTGCCTTTCCTTTATATCTATCTCTCTATCTAATATATAGTACCTTTCATATCTATCTATCTATCTATCTATCTATCTATCTATCTATCTATCTATCTATCTATCTATCTATCTATCTATCTATTATATAATGCCTTTCATTTCTATCTATCTATCTATCTATCTATCTATCTATCTATCTATCTATCTATCTATCTATCTATCTATCTATCTATCTATCTATCTATCTATTATATAGTGCCTTTCCTTTATATCTATCTCTCTATCTAATATATAGTGCCTTTCATATCTATCTATCTATCTATCTATCTATCTATCTATCTATCTATCTATCTATCTATCTATCTATCTATCATATAATGCCTTTCATTTCTATCTATCTATCTATTATATAGTGCCTTTCATATCTATCTGTCTATCATTATAAAGTGTTTTACATATCTATCTGTCTATCTATCTATCTATCTATGTATCTATCTATCTATCTATCTATCTATTATATAGTGCCTTTCCTTTATATCTATCTCTCTATTTAATATATAGTGCCTTTCATATCTATCTATCTATCTATCTATCTATCTATCTATCTATCTATTATATAGTGCCTTTCATTTCTATCTATCTGTCTATCTATTATATAGTGCCTTTCCTTTATATCTATCTCTCTATCTAATATATAGTACCTTTCATATCTATCTATCTATCTATCTATCTATCTATCTATCTATCTATCTATCTATCTATCTATCTATCTATTTTATAATGCCTTTCATTTCTATCTATCTATCTATCTATCTATCTATCTATCTATCTATCTATCTATCTATCTATCTATCTATCTATCTATCTATCTATCTATCTATCTAGTTAGATAGATAGATAGATAGATAGATAGATAGATACTTTATTAATCCCAATGGGAAATTCACAATCTATCTATCTATCTATCTATCTATCTATCTATCTATCTATCTATCTATCTATCTATCTATCTATCTATCTATCTATTATATAGTGCCTTTCCTTTATTATTATCTCTCTATCTAATATATAGTGCCTTTCATATCTATCTATCTATCTATCTATCTATCTATCTATCTATCTATCTATCTATCTATCTATCTATCTATCTATCTATCTTATAATGCCTTTCATTTCTATCTATCTATCTATCTATCTATCTATCTATCTATCTATCTATCTATCTATCTATCTATCTATCTATCTATCTATCTATCTATTATATAGTGCCTTTCCTTTATTATTATCTCTCTATCTAATATATAGTGCCTTTCATATCTATCTATCTATCTATCTATCTATCTATCTATCTATCTATCTATCTATCTATCTATCTTATAATGCCTTTCATTTCTATCTATCTATCTATCTATCTATCTATCTATCTATCTATCTATCTATCTATCTATCATATAATGCCTTTCATTTCTATCTATCTATCTATTATATAGTGCCTTTCATATCTATCTATCTATCATTATAAAGTGTTTTTCATATCTATCTATCTATCTATCTATCTATCTATCTATCTATCTATCTATCTATCTATCTATTATATAGTGCCTTTCCTTTATATCTATCTCTCTATCTAATATATAGTGCCTTTCATATCTATCTATCTATCTATCTATCTATCTATCTATCTATCTATCTATCTATCTATCTATCTATCTATCTATCTATCTATCTATCTATCTATTATATAGTGCCTTTCCTTTATATCTATCTCTCTATCTAATATATAGTGCCTTTCATATCTATCTATCTATCTATCTATCTATCTATCTATCTATCTATCTATCTATCTATCTATCTATCTATCTATCTATCTATCTATTATATAGTGCCTTTCATATCTATCTATCTATCATTATAAAGTGTTTTTCATATCTATCTATCTATCTATTATATAGTGCCTTTCCTTTATATCTATCTCTCTATCTAATATATAGTGCCTTTCATATCTATCTATCTATCTATCTATCTATCTATCTATCTATCTATCTATCTATCTATCTATCTATCTATTATATAGTGCCTTTCCTTTATATCTATCTCTCTATCTAATATATAGTGCCTTTCATATCTATCTATCTATCTATTATATAGTGCCTTTCCTTTATATCTATTTCTCTATCTATCCATTTATTATATAGTGCCTTTCATACCTATTGTGGTGGACGGCCAGGTCCCATGCCCGGCTGGGACACCCCTTCGATGTGTATTCAGGGGGAGCAGCCCTGGACGGTGCAGTACCTCCCCCCAGACACTGGATGGCTGCCCCCCCCTGGGTTGGATCGGTGCCTCAGTCTCTCGCAGGGCTTCATGGGAGATGGAGTTCTCCACAGGTCTGTTGGGGTCTGGGGTGGCAGCCAGGGGGCACAGCATGGGTCCCTGAGCCCAGCTGGACTAATCTTCAGCCCCACCTGGGAGTACAACCGGAAACAGGTGATCAAGCACCTGGAGCACTTTTGGGTGGTCCATAAAAGGAGCCAGAAACCACCACTCAATGGCCAGAGTCAGGTGGAAGGAGGACAAAGCTGTGAAGGAGAGGTGGTGAAAGAGAGAGGAGTGTTTGGACTTTAGTGTTTAGTGCTTGGGACTGTGTTGTGGCTGGGGGAAGACGTGTCCTCCAGCTGAAGAAAAATAAAAGTCTTTTTATTTTATACGTGCCTCCCATGTCAAGTCTGTGACGGGTCGGGCGCAATATAGTGCCTTTCTTACACTATCTATTTTTCACTTATCACTTTGTCAACAGTTTTGGGTATCTGTCGCCTTGTTGGACTTTTTGTCTAATTATTTTTGTCAATGTTACGATGGCTTATTTCTTTATAATTGTGTATTGTACTTTTGGGGTCTTCAACAACAACAACATTTATTTGTATAGCACATTTTCATACAAAAAGTGGCTCAAAGTGCTTTACATAATGAAGAAAAGAAAAATAAAAGACAAAATAAGAAATTAAAATAAGACAACATTAGTTAACATAGAAAAAGAGTAAGGTCAAGATGGCCAGGGGGGGACAGAAAAAACAAAAAAAAAACTCCAGAAAGCCCTCTGGGCATTCTACCTAACGTAAATGAAATAGTCCTCTTTGTAGTTCGGGTTCTCACGGAGTCACTTGATGATGATGGTCATGCAGACTTCTGGCTTTTAATCCATCCATCATTGTTGGAACATCACGGTGCTTTGAGTAGATGGTGGTGGCACAAGCCACCACCAAAAGGACACCGGAAAAGGAAACAGAAGAGAGAGTAGGGGTTAGTACAGATTTTAGAGCCACCATGAAAAGTTATTATAATGAATTGGATATACAGAGTATCAGGATTAAATTACAGTGAAGTTATGAGAAGGCCATGTTACAGTAATGTGTTTTCAGTAGTTTTTTAAAGTGCTCCACTGTATTAGCCTGGCGAATTCCTCCTGGCAGGCTATTCCAGATTTTAGGTGCATAACAGCAGAAGGCCGCCTCACCACTTCTTTTAAGTTTTGCTCTTGGAATTCTAAGGAGACACTCAGTTGAGGATCTGAGGTTACGATTTGGAATATAAGACGTCAGACATTCCGATATATAAGATGGGGCGAGATTATTTAAGGCTTTATAAACCATAAGCAGAATTTTAAAGTCAATTCTAAATGACACAGGTAACCAGTGTAGTGACATCAAAACTGTAGAGATGTGCTCGGATTTTCTTTTCCTGGTTAGGATTCTAGCAGCTGCATTCTGCACTCGTTGCAAACGATTGATGTCTTTTTTGGGTGGTCCTGAGAGGAGTGCGTTACAGTAATCTAGTCGACTGAAAACAAACGCGTGAACTAATTTCTCAGCATCTTTCAATGATATAAGAGGTCTAACTTTTGCTGTGTTTCTTAAGTGAAAAAATGCTGTCCTAGTGATCTGATGAATATGCGATTTAAAATTTAGATTACAGTCAACAGTTACCCCTAAGCTTTTTACCTCCATTTTGACTTTTAATCCTAATGTATCCAGTTTATTTCTAATAGCCTCATTGTATCCATTATTGCCAATCACTAAGATTTCAGTTTTCTTTTTATTTAACTTGAGAAAGTTACTATTCATCCATTCAGAAATGCAAGTTAGACATTGTGTTAGTGAATCAAGAGAATCGGGGTCATCAGGTGCTATTGATAATTACAGCTGTGTGTCATCAGCATAGCTGTAGTAGCTCACGTTGTGCCCTGAGATAATCTGACGTAACGGAAGCATGTAGATTGAGAAGAGCAGCGGACCCAGGATAGAGCCTTGTGGACCACCATATAGGATATCAGGGGTCTTTGAAGTATAATTACCACAACTTACAAAGAATTTTCTCCCTGCCAGGTAGGATTCAAACCAATTTAAGACACTGCCAGAGAGGCCCACACATTGACTAAGGCGATTTCTAAGAATATTATGATCAATGGTGTCAAATGCGGCACTCAGATCTAAGAGGATGAGAACAGATAAATGGCCTCTGTCTGCATTTACCCGCAAGTCATTTACTACTTTAACGAGTGCAGTTTCTGTGCTGTGATTTGTTCTAAAACCTGACTGAAATTTATCAAGAACAGCAGGTTTATTGAGGTGCTCATTTAACTGCATAATGACTGCCTTCTCTAGAATTTTACTTAAGAAAGGCAGGTTAGAGATGGGTCTAAAATTTACAAGAGCAGAGGGGTCGAGATTATTTTTCTTAAGTAGGGATTTAACTACAGCAGACTTAAGACAGTCTGGGAAGACCCCCGTATCTAATGACGAATTTACTATGTCAAGAACATTATCACTAAGCACGCCCGATACTTCTTTGGGGCGGCACGGTGGCGCAGTGGGTAGCGCTGCTTCCTCGCAGTTGGGAGATCTGGGGACCTGGGTTCGCTTCCCGGGTCCTCCCTGCGTGGAGTTTGCATGTTCTCCCCGTGTCTGCGTGGGTTTCCTCCGGGCGCTCCGGTTTCCTCCCACAGTCCAAAGACATACAGGTTAGGTGGATTGGCGATTCTAAATTGTCCCTAGTGTGTGCTTGGTGTGTGGGTGTGTTTGTGTGTGTCCTGCGGTGGGTTGGCACCCTGCCCAGGATTGTTTCCTGCCTTGTGCCCTGTGTTGGCTGGGATTGGCTCCAGCAGACCCCCGTGGCCCTGTGTTCGGATTCAGCGGGTTGGAGAATGGATGGATGGATGGATACTTCTTTGAAAAAAATTTGTTGGTATTGGGTCAAGGGCACAGGTGGAGGGTTTCATTTGAGAAATTATTTTATGTAAATCAGGTAAATCTATCGCGACCTTTGATGAAATACTTTACCACAGCAGTACTGTCTCTTTCAAACGTACTAACCTCCAGTTCCTGTCCTTACTTTTCTTTCTCCAATCGCCACACAATCAGCTCAGTAATAGACGTGAAGCCATCTTTGAGCTGAGAACGCTGATTCTTCAAAACTTTTAAGGAACATCGAAATATCTTCGTAGTACGTGTTTAATTATTCTATCCATCTATCCTTCCAGTGTCGCGCCAGCCCAGCAAGAATACAGCGAGGCAGAAACAATCTGTGAACGGAGCGCCAGCTCCTAGCTAGCGCTGCGGCACCGTGTGCTGGCATGTTTAATTATTAACAATATAAATTATTTCA
This sequence comes from Erpetoichthys calabaricus, assembly GCF_900747795.2. Taxonomy (NCBI): domain Eukaryota; kingdom Metazoa; phylum Chordata; class Cladistia; order Polypteriformes; family Polypteridae; genus Erpetoichthys; species Erpetoichthys calabaricus. The sequence continues at coordinate 245,825,122 of NC_041398.2, read as the reverse complement.
ATTAAGTTAAAGTTTTTTTCTGTATAATGTAATAAACATATTTTGCTGCATTTCATCTTAAAAATGATATCGTCATCATATGTAAATACGCGCTTTATAAAGTTGCTCAGGTTGTGCAATATTATAACTATAGTGCCAGTTTACAGTGAGGTGATTGTACTTATAAGTACTAACAGTTGTACAAAGGAGCACTTGATGGACTGATTGAGTGCGTTTAGAGTTCTTGGGATGAAACCTTTTGTGAACCGCGAGGTCCGTACAGGAAAGTCTCTGAAGCATTTGCCGTATTGGAGCAGTTCAAATAGACAGCATGGCTGAGGCAGCGTGTGCTTGATGCTGTGTACTGATAATGCTCTTTCTGATCAGCTGCTGCTGGGATTCCCCTCTCAGATACAGTGATATAAATACTCCGAGTGGTGCAATGAGAGGAATATGGAAAAAGATGATCCGCTGTGGCAGCACCTAACAGGAGCAGCTGAAAGAAGAAGAAGAAGGTGCAATGAGCGTAACAACGCTAAAGCAGTTATGGTATTTGGAATACTATGGCTATTCCCTGGACCATTATATTGCTGCAGGTTAACTGCAATCAGATGCATTACACTAATAAACAATATGCAGTTAGTTTCAGTGAATTTATAAAGCCGCGTCAGGAATGTGGATCTAAGAAAGAAAGGATGACCACACAGGAACAGTAGCACTGCTTTGACGCTGGGTGCCTTCGAATCTGCAAAACCGAGTGGAGAACTTGTGTACGCCAGGGTATGAGCTACTGTGGAAATGTGCGTTGATTTACGCCAAGTTTAGGTTTTATACATCGAGATTTGAGCGTGGAAACGTTCGTACGCAACACTTCTGTGCATACGCACCTGTTTATACATGAGGCCCCAGGTGTTCAGGTTATTTACTAATTAGGTGGTCGGTCGCTAAAGTTGGGGCCAGCCTTTCATCATTCAGTGTTGTCTGCTCAGCTCGTTTTTAACTGACATCATTAGAATTCTTTGCATTTATATAGCACTTTTCTCACTACTCAAAGCACTTAGCATTTGCAGGTTAACGGCCTTGCTCAAGGGCCCAACAGAGCAGAGTCCCTTTTGGCATTTTACGGGATTCGAACCGGCAACCTTCTGATTGCCAGTGCAGATCCCTAGCCTCAGAGCCACCACTCCGCCATTAGGAGACAAATATACAGAAAAAAGGGAAGCAAAAGTTCTCATTCATTGTTATGTTACTGTAACCTATCAGCTTCATGTTAATCATCATAATCATCATTGCCATGAATACTTTTCATAAATCTTATTAATATTCTGGTTAGGCATTATTTGTAATGTTTCATGCTTTAACAATGTGACTTAAGGATGCCACTATTTTGATACTCGTGGATGTCATATTGGTGCAGTCATGCCATCGCGACAAAGTGGGACTTGAGTTACCCTCTACTTGGAAAAATGAAAAATAATCAAACTGTGCACTAGTTATAGATAGATAGATAGATAGATAGATAGATAGATAGATAGATAGATAGATAGATAGATAGATAGATAGATATGAAAGGCACTATATGATAGATAGATAGATTGATGTGAAAGGCACTATATAATGAAATGATAGATAGACATGAAAGGCACTATATAATAGATAGATTGATGTGAAATGCACTATATAATGAAACGATAGATAGATATGAAAGGCACTATATAATAGATGGATTGATATGAAAGGCACTATATAATGAAAAGATAGATAGATAGACACTGCAGTGGGTTGGTACCCTGCCCGGGATTGGTTCCTGCCTTGTGCCCTGTGTTGGCTGGGATTGGCTCCAGCAGACCCCCGTGACCCTGTGTTCGGATTCAGCGGGTTGGAAAATGGATGGATGGATGGATAGATAGATAGACATGAAAGGCACTATACAATAGATAGATTGATGTGAAAGGCACTATATAATGAAACGATAGATAGACATGAAAGGCACTATATAATAGATGGATTGATGTGAAAGGCACTATATAATGAAATGATAGATAGATATAAAAGGCACTATATAATAGATAGATTGATTTGAAAAGCACTATATAATGAAACGATAGATAGATATGAAAGGCACTATATAATAGATGGATTGATGTGAAAGGCACTATATAATGAAACGACAGATAGATAGATATATATGAAAGGCACTATATAATAGATAGATTGATGTGAAAAGCACTATATAATGAAACGATAGATAGATATGAAAGGCACTATATAATGGATTGATGTGAAAGGCACTATATAATGAAACGATAGATAGATATGAAAGGCACTATATAATAGATAGATTGATGTGAAAAACACTATATAATGAAATGATAGACAGATAGATATGAAAGGCACTATATAATAGATAGATTGATGTGAAAGGCACTATATGATAGGAAAAGTACTATATAATAGACAGATAGATAGATAGATAGGAAAGGCACTATATAATTAATAGATAAATATGAAAGGCACTATATGATAGATAGATAGATAGATAGATAGATAGATAGATAGATAGATAGATAGATAGATAGATAGATAGATAGATAGATAGATGATAGACAGATATGAAAGGCTGGGATGCCAACAGAATGGAAGGACCAGGGGAGAGAACATTGATGATGCACTATCTCTCCTGGGATGCTACAGGGCATCCCCACCCGTGTGGCTGTGGCACCACAGATTCCCGCAGGGCATGCTGGGAGATGGAGTTTGCTACGGCCGTGCTGGGTTCCATGGGGTCACCAGGGGGAGCTGCAGAGACCTATAATGCACACCTTAAAGTGATTTCAGGTAATCTTGATGAGCCACTGGGACACTTCCAGGACCTATTAGAGGTGCCAGTTACCTCCACCATCACTTAATAGGCTGAGTCGGGAGGAAGTGGACGAAGCTCGTGAGGAGGAGTGGAGGTGGAAGGACTGGTGAAGGTAAAGGACCGTGTTGCTGAAATATCCTGGGTTGCTTTCTGTAAATAAACAGTGTGCTGTTTGGCAACTTGTGTCTCAGACTGTGTGTGTTTGGTTAGGGTGGCTGTATGCGCCTTTGGGCTTCTAGATAGATAAATAGATAGAAGTGAAAGGCACTATATGATAGATAGATTTGGCTCCATTATGAAGTTCAACTGAAAAGGTGTGAGATTTAAAAAGAAGCAAATCCTAATTCTTTGAACTGCCTGTAATCTTTTTGAAGGTTAAAGCAGGTTGATGTTTGTTTTTTTTTATAAAACACAGCAACCCTTAAAGTAACGGTTTGCCTTTTACTTCCTGAGCTCTACTTTCCGGTTGCACCATTGCACACACTTTCTGGTTTCTCAGGACCTCAGCTGCTGAGCAGAGTGTGAGCTTGACAGGAAAACACCATGAACTGTGGCACAAATGACGCCATCGCTTGTGGTTTTGGTGAAATAAAGCAGGAAAACCATGTTGTTACAGTGAGGCAACTACAGTATTTCATATGCAAATACGTCCATCCATTTTCAGGCTTTCTCAATTGAATTCACGGCTGTAGGGGGCTGAAGCGTATCTCATATAAACACAACTTAAGGAAAAACAGCTCACACACACACACACATACACACCAGATGAACAAAATCATAATTCCATATGTGCACCATGCAGTTATCTAATCAGCCAATCATGTGGCAGCAGCACAATCCATAAAATCCTCCAGGTTCAGGTCAGGGACTTCAGTTCACGTTCACATCAAACATCAGAATGTGGCACAAATGTGACCTCAGTGATTTCGACCATAGCGTTGGCTGTTAGTGGTTTGAGCAGTTCTGTAACTGCTGATCTCCCGAGAGTTTCATGCACAACACTTTCTAGGACACGGGTGTCGAACTCCAGGTCTGGAGGGCCGCAGTGGCTGCAGGTTTTCATTCTAACCCTTTTCTTAATCAGTGACCCATTTTCACTGCTAATTAACTCCTTTTCCCTTTATTTTAACAGCCCTGTTTTAAAGGATTCAGTCCTCTGAATTGATTCTTTTCTTCATTAAATGGCAGCCAAACAGAAAAGAGATCTGAAATGACCAGCTAAATTGGGGCTTCAAACTCCAACCAGTTTCTTAATGAGAAGCCGATTCTTGCTGTTAATTAAACCCGTTCTTTGATTCCACGGCTTGTTGCTGTTCTCGTTCTTCCACAACAGACATTTCCAAATCTGTTGATTTTCTAAGAACACCATCAAGAGGTTTTGGTGAGCTGAGAGATCAACCTTACTGAGACCTCGACCTTTCTTTATTTTCAGATATTGTGTGATGGGCATGGATGAGCTGGTCACGTGGCGGCTTGTTATTGTGTCTCATTATCGTTTGGCTGCTAATTAAGGACAAAGAAACAACTAAGGGCGCTGAGTCACGTTAATTAAAATTAAGGCAAAAGAAGTGAATTAGTAGCCAAAACTGGTCACTAATGAAGTAGACGGTTAGAATGAAAACCTGCAGCCACTGTGGCCCACCAGGACCGGAGTTCGACACCCATGCCCTAGGGCAGTGGTTCTCAAACTGTGGGGTGGGTAACAAAAGTAACAAAAAGGGGGGTGCAAAAATGTGAAAAAAAGAAAACAAGAATCAAAAATATGAAAAATACATCTATTGAAACCAAATCAAATTAACTTAAACTACATTCTGATACTAGAAAAATAAATATACAGTTAGATAAATGTTGATGAAAGTTAAGTAGGTATAATAAAATTTCCATCCATCCATCCATTTTCCAACCTGCTGAATCCGAACACAGGGTCACGGGGGTCTGCTGGAGCCAATCCCAGCCAACACAGGGCACAAGGCAGGAACCAATCCAGGGCAGGGTGCCAACCCACCGCAGGACACACACACAAACACACCCACACACCAAGCACACACTAGGGCCAATGTAGAATCGCCAATCCACCTAACCAGCATGTCTTTGGATTGTGGGAGGAAACCGGAGCGCCCGGAGGAAACCCACGCAGACACGGGGAGAACATGCAAACTCCACCCAGGGAGGACCCGGGAAGCGAACGCAGGTCCCCAGGTCTCCCAACTGCGAGGCAGCAGTGCTACCCACTGCGCCACCGTGCCACCCATAATAAAATATGCATCTATGATATATCTTTATTCAAAAAAGAACAAATTGGTATTAGTGGGCTCCTTTCAAAAAAACCTTAGGGGGGGGCGCGATTAAAACTGTTATGAAAACTCAGGTCGCAAATACTTTAAGGTTGAGAAACGTTGCCCTAGGGTTTACCCCGAGAAACACAAAACACATCCAGTGAGCAGCAGTTCTCCAGATGGAGTCACCCGGCTGATGAGAATTAATATTATTAAGATTAATATACTTCCGAAGTTTCTTTATCTATTTCAAAACATTCCAATATAGATCAATAAATCATTTTTTAAGACATTAGATTCAACCATAACCTCATTTATTTGGAATTCAAAACATCCACGTATCCAAAGAGCGAACCTACAAAGACCTAAATCAGAAGGTGGCATGGCTCTACCTAACTTTCAATTTTATTACTGGGCAGCAAACATACAAGCTATAAAAACCTGGACACGGACACAAATAGATGAACATACACAGGCTTGTTCTGCAATACAAATAAAATCCTGCAGTTCTTCTTTAAATTCCTTGCTTTGTACCCCAATCAGTAAAAGTTATCGCCAATATACTAACAACCCAATTGTGCTTCATTCACTCAGAATATGGAACCAATGTAGGAAGCATTTTAAGATAAAGAAGCCTTTATCTGTGGCACCTCTGCTCGAGAACCACCTTTTTCCACCCTCTCAAACATATGCAGTTTTTAATGTCTGGAAAACAGTCAGTCGTTATCCAACCCGCTATATCCTAACACTGGGTCACGCTGGAGTCAATCCCAGCCAACACAGTGTGCAAGGCAGGAACAAATCCCTGGAAAGGGCGCCAGCCCACCGCAGGGCACACATACACTAGGGACAATTTAGGACTGCCAATGCACCTAACCACCATGTCTTTGGACTGTGGGAGGAAACCCACGCAGACATGGAGAAACATGCAAACTCCATGCAGGGAGGACCCAGGAAGCGAACCCAGGTCTCCTTACTGTGAGGCAGCAGCGCTACCACTGCGCCACCATGCCGCCCATCTGGAAAACATTCTGGATTAAATCACTTAGACATCTGTACATAGACAACGTCTTAACATCCTACGAACAATTACACTCCAAATTTAACTTTCTAGCAACACATTTCTTTCATTACCTTCAAATTTGAAACTTTGTTAAACAGAACCTGCCCGATTTACCTCTATGCTGGAAAAAATATTAATCAGTCCCGAGGACTCAGACAGCACTTCCGTAACATATAAAACTATTTACATTTCCTCCCTTTCAAAGATCCAAGAGGACAATGGTGAAAGGATCTCGCACTCAACATCTCAGAAAAGAAGTGGAAGGTAGCGATGCAGAGAATTCACTCAAGCTCCATATGCGCAAAGCATTCAGTTATTCAACTTAAAATTATATATCGGGCACATCTATCTCGCTTAAAATTGTCCAAAATGTTTCCAGGGTGAGATCCAACCTGTGAACGTTGCAATCGAGTTCCAGCCTCACTGGGTCAGTTGCTTTGGGTCTGCACCAAATTAACATCATTCTGGACCAAACTCTTTAAATGCCTTTCAGACAGCCTTGGTGTCACAATCCCTCCTAACCCATTAACAGCTGTGTGTGGTGGGCTCACTGAGGGATTTAAAGTGGAGAAGGACAAACAAACTGTAATGGTCTTTACTACACTATTGGCACATAGACTAACTCTACTTTTAAGTCAGTGGGTACCTGATGTTATATATTATTTGAAATTGGAAAAAATCAAATTCTCACTTAAAGGATCTGTGCAGAACTTTTTCAGAACCTGGCAGGATCTGATCAATAACATTTTAGAATAAGCATTTACATTGAGAAAGCAGATTCTCTCCCCTCTTTTTTATTCTATTTATTTTTATTCACTTATTAATTTATCTATTTTCTTATTTTTACTACGTTAAAGTTTTACTCTTGCAAATGTTGTTGAACTTTATTTCATGAAAAGTACATGTTGCAGATATCCATCCATTCATTATCAAATCCGCTATATCCTAAAACAGGGTCACGGGGGTCTGCTGGAGCCAATCCCAGCCAGCACAGGGCACAATTCAGGAACACATCCCGGGCAGGCTGCCAGCCCACTGAAGGATCCACACACACACACACACTAGGGACAATTTAGGATCACCAATGCACCTGCATGTCTTTGGACTGTAGGAGGAAACCCATGCAGACACGGGGAGAACATGCAAACTCCACACAGGGAGGACCCAGGAAGCGAACCCGGGTCTCCTTACTGCAAGGCAGCAGCTACCACTGCACCACCGTGCTGTAGATAATTGATTTATAATGGGTTACATAACTTCATAAATATATAGTTGTATTGCATGCAAAAAAATCCAAATAGTGCACTCAAATTGGATCAAAATGAATTGGAGCAGTTTATTGGCACTGGAGTGTACATGAGTTGTGAAAAATATAATTCACACATTTAGAGACTACTATAAGTCCTTATATTATTCTCAGACTAAAGAAGACAAGACACAACCTAACTTGTTTTTGGATGCATTACAGATACCACAACTAGATACTGTCAGTGCAGAAGAATAGGACAACCCTCTGGCACTCTCAAAATTACTTGATGCTATGAACTCACTTCAGAGTGGGAAAGCAGCAGGCCCTGATGGCTACCCTGCCGAATTTTATAAGAAATTCTCAACTCAGCCACCTCCCCTTTCATTAGCAACATTTACAGAAGCTAGAGACAATAAAATTCTACCTCAGACTTTTCGCCAAGCATTAATTACTGTGTTTCCGAAGCAAAATAAGGATCCTATTACAATGTGCATCATACAGACAAATCTCACTTCTGAATAACGATGTTAAGATCCTCTCCAAAGTCCTAGCTAGAAGGATTGAGAAAGTGCTGCCTTCGGTAATATCACAAAATCAAACTGGATTTATAAAAGGCAGACACTTAGCTTCAAATCTTCGACGCCTGTTTAATGTAATATATTCACCCACAAAGTCAAACACCCTTGAGATATTATTATTGTTGGATGCAGAAAAAGCATTTGGTGTGTCTGAATGGGACTACATTTTCACTACATTGGAGAAATTTGGGTTTGGCTCGAACATCTGAGCATGGATCAAACTACTGTATACCAATCCAGTGTTGTACATTTACCAAGGTCAAGAATGTACTGGTACAGTGAATGTTGAGTAGCACAGGTGGCTGATGTGATATCCCGAGACAGATGGGAACAAATTAAAAAATTCATTCATTTCAATGACAACAGCAACATGGTAGCCAACAATGATGGAAATTACGATAAGCTTTTCAAAATCAGGCCAATGATTGACTCACTTCTCCCAAAATTTCAGGGTCTCCCACAAGATCAAATGTTGTCTGTTGATGAGCAAATGGTGCCATTCAAAGGTAGATCTAGTCTAAAGCAATATATCCCCAAAAAGCCATACAAATGGGGATACAAAATAATTGTGCTTTGTGATACAAAAGGCCTGGTGCATTCATTTGACATATTTCTCCTCATGTGACTTTTTGTTAATTTCATAACATTCTACTGATTTTTGTAATTTGGATTGCTGACTGGAGGAACTGATCAATAGCAGCATCAATAAAATAATCTACATACCCGAGAATGGAAAATTTGTTTAATTACTATTATACCCAATTATGCCTAATGTCGTTAATTTGCATCATAGCTAAATTTATGTCTATTTTATGTGCTATATTTAAATTAACAATCTCCACTTAATTTAGCATCTGCTTGACAGCAAAAACACATAATTAATTTTTTTATATAATTGTAAATAAATTCAGGCAACAGGGGGTTAAATATCTAAATTTAAAACGTGACGTGTATAGTAAACTTACATGTTACAATTCATTTGTTATTGTTAAGTGAATTTAAGATAATGCAGTATGTATGTAAAGTAATGTGTCTCGCAAGAACTGCACATAGGAGTTGTCGGGAGAAAATGAGAAAGATCTGCCCCATGGACTGCAACTGTCTCTCGTGAGGCTCTGCCATGTTACATTAAACCCTAACCCTAACCCTAACTATAAATGTCTGAAGCTAAAACAGACAATCAAAGTGATTTAAGGACCTCTTTTCATGACAAGTGGCCAACGAGGCATTTTATTTGTAAAACATCTTCTGTTTCATGTTGCACTAAATGTTTTGTATTTCATCCAGTGTACACGCAAGTTACTGTGTATTCACTAGGCTCTATCCTGGGTCTGCTGCTCTTTTCGATTTACATGCTTCCATTAGATCAGATTATCTTGGGGCATAACATGAGCTACCACAGCTAGGCTGATGACACACAACTGTACTTATCAATAGCACCTGATGCCCCCGACCCTCTTGATTCACTGACACAATGTCTTACTTGTGTTTCTGAATGGATGAGTAGTAATTTTCTCAAACTAAATAAAGAGAAAACTGAAATTTTAGTGATTGGCAATAATGGATATAATGAAGTTATTAGAAATAAACTTGATGCATTAGGATTAAAAGTCAAGAAGGAGGTAAAGAATTTAGGGGTAACTGTTGACTGTGACCTGAATTTTAAAAATCACATTTTAATCACTAGGACAGCATTTTTTCACTTAAGAAACATAACAAAAGTTAGACCTCTTATATCATTGAAAGATGCTGAGAAATTAGCTCACGCATTTGTTTTCAGTCAACTAGATTACTGTAACGCACTCCTCTCAGGACCACCCTAAAAAAGACATCAATCGATTGCAATGAGCGCAGAATGGAGCTGCCAGAATCTTAACTAGGAAAAGAAAATCCGAGCACATCACACCAGTCTTAGCGTCACTACACTGGTTACCTGTGTCATTTAGAATTGACTTTAAAATACTGCTTATGGTTTATAAAGCCTTAAATAATCTCGCTACATCTTATATTTCGGACATGTCTGACACCTTACACTCCCAATTGTAACCTTAGATCTTCAAATTAATGTCTTCTTAGAACTTAAAAGAAGTGGTGAGGTGGGCAGCCTTCTGCTGTTAGGCACCTAAAATCTGGAATAGCCTGCCAATAGGAATTCGCCAGGCGGATACGGTGGAGCACTTTAAAAAACTGCTGAAAACACATTACTTTAACATGGCTTTCTCATAACTTTATCTTAGTTTAATCCTGATGCTCTGTATATTCAATTAATTATCAATATTATTCCTGGTGGCTCCGCAATCCATACTGACCCTTATTTTTTCTTCTGTTCTTTTTCTGGTTTTCTGTGATGCCGATCTGTGCCACCACCACCTGATCAAAGCGCCATTGATGGATTAAAGACCAGAAGTCCACGTGACCGTCATCATCAAGTCCTTCCATGAGAACCCTGAATACAATGAGGACTGACTGTGAGGTCATTTATGTCAGGTAGAATGCCTAGAGGGGGCTGGGTGGTCTCGTGGCCTGGACCCTCTGCAGATTTTATTTTTTTCTCCAGCCGTTGTTTTTTCTGTCCTCCCTGGCCATCGGACCTTACTTTTATTCTGTGTTAGTGTTCTCTTATTTTAATTTTTAATTTGTCTTTTTTTTTTCTCTTTCTTCATCATGTAAAGCACTTTGAGCTACATTTGTATCAAAATGTACTATAGAAATAAATGTTGTTGTGTTTTGTACTGATTACTCACCATGTAGTTCTCAGGCGTGACGGTGTGAGCAATAAACGCCCGTTTCAAACAACCGACCTGTATCTGTGTTGTTGTGAAGAGAGATACAACTCTGCTGGCCTAGCTCTCTTTCTTAGGGGTGGGTGTTGATTTGTTTCGAATCTAGTTTTGTTAAACTTGACTTGCTTGTATGGAATGTTATTTGATTTTTAAAATAAAATCAATAAAATGCAAAAAAAAAAAGAAAAAAATTGGCAACTGCCAGCTGAATCCGATTGTTTGAATTGCGTGTGCTGGTTTACGTTGTGTGCTCGTGTCGTCATACCTTTCTCATAGTCATCACGGCTGCTCGTGCTTGTGTGTAATTCGTTTTGAAAATGAAGTGATCCTGAGAAAGACTTTTCGACTAACGAGTGTCACATGCGTGCACTTGAAGAAACAACTTAAGGGCTTAGAAAACAGCAATACTACCCGAGGCCAGCTGAGGGCGCTAAGCAGTAACTGTACCGTGATCCCTCTTCGATGAAGTTTTGAAGAATCGGCGTTCTAAGCTTACAGATGGCTTAACGTCCATTACAGAGCTGATTGGGTGGCGATTGGGTATTTGGAGAAAGAAAAGTAAGGACAGGAATTGGGGGTTAGTACGTTTGAAAGAGACAGTACTGCTGCAGTAAAGTATTTCATCAAAAGTCGCACACAGCGCAGCAAGCATCTTGCAGGAGGCAGGAACAATCACTGGATGAGGTGCCAGCTCGTCACTATCACTTTGCCACCGTGTTCCCATCTATATATATAAAATCCCTGTGTGCGTCCTGGTGTCCGTGTGTGGGTGTCTTCTGGTGAAGTGCACGGTGCGATGCGCGATATTACTGTCACAGAAAGTTAGAGGCGTTTTACGGAAATACAAACCAGTATTACTGCGAGAGGAAATTAAAGGTACACAATACAGTGACGCATATTACAGCCACATACAAGCCAGTATTACTGTCAGAAGAGATTAAAGGCATATTACCGACGCGCACGCCTGCATTACCGCCAGAGAAAATTAAAGGTATATTACGGACGTATATTATGGACGTACAAGCCAGCGGACGTACAAGACGGTATCCTTCAATAAGGGCGCGCACAAAAAGGCAAGCCTCAAAAGGATGACCTCGATTGGGCGCAGCGAATAAAGGCGCACGTAAATAAAGATCTGCACCTGTTGCTCTACACATATTCCAGAGCCATTTGAACTAAATTATCTACGCGCCCTTATTGAATAGAGCCGTACAAGACAGTATTACTGTCACAGAAAATTAAAGACACAGAATACACGGCGGCAGCCCACGAAGAACGGTCAGCTCAGCTAGTAAACATCAACAAAAGAAAGGCTGAAAGAAAGAAAAATACAACCAACAAACAGAATGAGGTCAAAGTCCTTTGCCATTTAATAGAGACTGTTCTACTAATGTTTATGCACTACTGTTCTAGCGCCCGTTATTGTAACGGGCTAAATGACTAGTGTTTAATAACACGCTTTAATTCCTGTCATCATAAAAATTATATCAAACTAGTCATTAAGCCTGTTACAATAATGGCCGCTAAAACAGTAGTGCATAAACATTAGTAGGTACAGTCTATATTAAATGGCAAGGGACTTTGACCTCATTGTTTTTCTTGGTCGTATTTTTCTTTCTTTCAGCCTTTCTTTTGTTGATGTTTACTTGCTGAGCTGACCGTTCTTCGTGGGCTGCCGCCATGTACTGTGTGTCTTTAATTTTCTGTGACAGTAATACCGTCTTGTACGTCCGTAATATACCTTTAATTTTCTCTGGCGGTAATACAGGCGTGCGCGTCGGTAATATACCTTTAATTTTCTCTGACAGTAATACTGGCTTGTATGTGGCTGTAATATGCGTCACTGTATTGTGTACCTTTAATTTCCTCTCGCAGTAATAGTGGTTTGTATTTCCGTAAAACGCCTGTAACTTTCTCTGACAGTAATATCGCGCGTCGCACCGTGCCCCGCGCATGCGCACTTCACCAGAAGACACACACAAACGGACACCTGGACGCACACAGGGATTTTATTAAAGAGTATCCATCTCAGTATTTTAATTATTCAGAGAGCTGTAATACCACGAATGTAATGGATTCTGTGTCCTGTCGGAGGAAGAGAAAGCCCATTTAAGAAGCACGTAGTGATTCACACACACAGAGCACATAGAAGATCAAATACAAAACAAAGCATTTAGCATACTACTTTAGCTACGATGGGATTTGAGAACCGAGTAAATTAAATGATTTAAAGATGAAGTTTATGATGTTCTACATTAATGACAAAATAAACTATGTGATTGAAGTGGAAATTTTGAGATTAAAGTTGTCATTTCGTGCTTTTTTCCCACTGTGTCCCTATTTTTTTTTTCTTTTCTCTGTACCCTAATAAGTTTTCATATGACATTCACAAGGTGGGCTACAACTCGGCTTTTCATGGGGACTTTGATATGTGACAACTTCTTTTTTATTTCGGGCACTGGGTGACTTTGTGAACTTTCGAGTTTCTCCGACACGCTATGTCACTCGATCAACTTCCTTTTGTTTATTTTATCACTGTTTAAACCAGGTTTTCTCAAACTGTGGGGCAAAAAAGGGGGCGCGAATATTGCCATATGTGGCATAATTTCGCTATTCGTAGGAAAATTTTAAACTTGTAGCAGTGTATCGGCAGCAAAAAATATAGGAATAAATTTTATTAGGGTTTTAAAAAAACGTTAGGGGGACACAATTAAAACTGTTAACTCTGGGTCACAACTACTTAAAGGTTGAAAAACGCTGGTTTAAAGCAACAAATAGTACGTTCTTCCTTTTCCTCCACTTGGTATTCGCTGAAATTCTTCTATTTCCCCCCGTGCTTTTGCCATTGTCTTTTCACAGAACGCTGAGCTTAAAGTCTATTTATATTGATTTTCATATTCAAAGAGGTGTAATTCTGGGAGGAGCTGAGGAGTGACAGAAGGTGCGTGCACGAGCGTTACTTTTCACGGATTTATGGAGCGGAGGAACGTGGAAGTTGGCGGACGCGCAGATTTATGCATCTGGATTTTTTTGTGTGTACGCACATTTCCGCTTTTGTCCATACGCCATGTTTTAGTGTGAATACTACGCACTGCGTTATGCATGATGCCCCAGAGCTTAACATTACATAACTGGACAATGCCTTGTGCTGCTTCTATGTCCTCTAATATAAAATGGAGTATCATGTGGTTTAGCAGGGGGATGTCGGGTGAGGCTTCATCGAGAGTGGAAGTGCAGCAACACAAAGAAGAATGAAAGGCTTATTGTTTAACTCCTGCCTTGTCAGCTTTCCCTCATAATTTAAACACTACAAACCGAGGGTAATCCGGCTCATTGTTGAGGATCTGATTGACCGTTCACCGTGAACTAAGAGGACGAGGACGGACACGGCAGAGTTTATGGTCACAATCCAGCAAGAAGCGACCGCAATTCTGGAATCCAACCGGACCCAAAAAAGCACGAGAGAGCAGAGAGCTTGATAGAGAGGTGTGGTGGATGACGGACGGGACAGCTAGCAATGATAACAGGGTAGCCATTTCAAATACACATAAACCTTTGCTTTCTTCCCTTAACCCATCTGACAAAAATACTCAGGCAGCTTCGGCCAGTTTCTTCGGCTGTTAAAGGTTGAGAACCCTGTGACAGAAACGCTGATTCCAAAGATGGAAATATAAAGATCTGATTGACTGAACGGTTGATATTCCTGTGATTTATTGTAGGTTTTGTGGTGGATGATGGATGGGACAGCTAGCAATGACAACAGGGTCACCATTTAAAAAAACACATGAAGCTCTGCTTTCTTTCATTAACCCATTCTGCAAATAAACAAAAGGTACTTCATTTAATAATAATAATAATAATTCTTTGCATTTATATAGCGCTTTTCTCATTACTCAAAGCACTCAGCAATTGCAGGTTAAGGGCCTTGCTTAAGGGCCCAAAAGAGCAGAGTCCCTGTTGGCATTTACGGGATTCGAACCGGCAACCTTCCGATTGCCAGTGCAGATCCTTAGCCTGAGCCACATATAAAACAAAGTCTCTGTCTGCATACCCCCTGTACAATCCTACATGCTTTGGCTGATCTGGGCCGCATTTTACATAGTTGCTTTCTTCCCTTAACCAATTCTGACAAAAATACGCAAGCAGCTTCAACCGGTTACCCTTTGGACAAATCCAGGCTAACATGTATTTAACCTTTTCCACCATACTGCCCAATCTGATGCCAGCTTTCCCATTTCTTCTGTGTTCTAAAACTTCAGTCCATGACATCCACAGTCCCCTTATTCTTCCCATAACTTGCCGTATCTATCTATCTATCTGGTCACTCCAAATGCTCTCATAGTCCTCATCATAGTGTCAATGCACATCTTGGCCTGTCCAATATCAAACCATCCATCCATCCATTTTCCAACCCGCTGAATCCAAACACAGGGTCATGGGGGTCTGCTGGAGCCAATCCCAGCCAACACAGGGCACAAGGCAGGAACCAATCCCGGGCAGGGTGCCAACCCACTGCAGGACACACACAAACACACCCACACACCAAGCACACACTAGGGCCAATTTAGAATCACCAATCCACCTAACCTGCATGTCTTTGGACTGTGGGAGGAAACCCACACAGACACGGGGAGAACATGCAAACTCCACGCAGTAAGGACCCGGGAAGCGAACCCAGGTCCCCAGGTCTTCCAACTGCGAGGCAGCAGTGCTACCCACTGCGCCACCATGCCGCTCCAATATCAAACCCATTGGACAAATCCAAGCTAAAATGTATTATACCCTTTCCACCATGCTGCCCAATCTGATGCCAGCTTTCCCATTTCTTTTGTGCTCTAAAACTTCAGCCCGTGACATCCACAGTTCCCTTATTCTTCCCATAACTTGCTGTATCTATCTATCTGGTCACTCCAAATGCTCTCATAGTCCTCATCATAGTGTCAATGCACATCTTGGCCTGTCCAAAATCAAACCCATTGGACTAGGCTAAAATGTATTATATCCTTTTCACCATGCTGCCCAATCTGATGCCAGCTTTCCCATTTCTTTTGTGTTCTAAAACTTCAGCCCGTGACATCCACAGTTCCCTTATTCTTCCCATGACTTGCCCTGTAGATGTAGAAAGGAACAGGTGCACCTGCCACCCACATTTTATACTACACCTGTCTCTAAATCGCCCAATCCTCTGCCTACTTGCCCAGTTCCCCATTCTGTCAAAACCCACACCATAATGTCCGCACCTCCACCTCCATAATCTTCTAACAACGTGCACTTCCGCCTGTCCTATAACACATCCACAGCATAGGTCCAATCATGAGGTCGCTGGACAGAGGTGTGTGGTGCTCCTGATATCTCTGCAAAAGGGCAAAGGTCCAAGTCTTTAGAGTCCTGGTGCTTCCTGTTTGTGAGACATGGATGCTATCCAGTGACCTGAGATGAAGACTCGACTCCTGTGTCTCTTCAGAGAATCCTTGGGTCCCGCTGGTTTGACTTTGTGTTGCTCAGGGGGTCCCGAATGAGGCATATGACCTGCATTGTAAGGAGGGAGTGTCAGTTACGGCACTACGGCCATGTGGTGCCATTACCCGAGGGTAATCCGGCTCACAGGACCCTCATTGTTGAGGATCTGATTGACCGTCCACCGTGAACTAAGAGGACGAGTCGGACACGGCAGAATTTATGGTCACAACCAGTAAGGAGCGACCGCAATTCTGGAATCCAGTCGGACCCAAAACGCACGAGAGAGCACAGTGCTTGATAGAGAGGTGTGGTGGATGACGGATGGGACAGCTAGCAATGATAACAGGGTAGCCATTTCAAAATACACATAAAGCTTTGCTTTCTTCCCTTAACCCATCTGACAAAAATACTCAGGCAGCTTCAGACAGTTTCTTCGGCTATTAAAGTTTGAGAACCCTGTAACAGAAACGCTGATTCCAAAGATGGAAATATAAAGATCTGATTGACTGAACGGTTGATATTCCTGTGATTTATTGTAGGTTTTGATTACTTTGTAGCCTCCCTTTTGTATCCCGTGCTGATTTATTTTAGTTTCATCATATAATGCCCCATCATGGTGTTCATTATTGAACTCTTTATGCAAAACAAATGAAACAATTGAAACCAATGAACACCATTTTGTTCTGTTCTTTCCATTTTGGCTGTGTATTTTGTTGCTTTGTTTTTCGGCAGCACCAGTCATGTCAGAGATGGTGGAGCAGCGTTGCTGCAGCGAACATCCTGTTGTGGTCTCGAGATAACGTGTGCGGCTGACCGACGTGTTGCATTCACAATTACGTTCAAACTTGATTGGATCACCGACAAAACAGGAAACCGAGCGCCCTGAAGGAGGTGTCCTCGGACGATAAACGGCACAGAGAGGGAAACGGGCGTTAGATGGAGGATGAAAAAGACGATGCTGCGCAAGATGACTTTGACAGCTCACTCCAGCTTCGTCCTGTGCGGTGAGTGAAGGCGACACGTTTTACTTGAGCGCCGCGTGAAGCGTCCTGGGCTCAGAGCTGCGAGCTTCGGACATTTAGCAAGAATCGGCAAAAAAGAGCATAGGGTGACTGGCAAAGTATTCAGGATTTAGGACTTTACTCCAAAGTTCCACTTCTAAGAGAAAGGGGGACATTTTAATGTAGCATTTTATTGGCTTCCTTTCTTTTTTCCACTTGTTCGATTTTTGAAGTTGCAATGGTGGTTTCCCGCCTTGTGTGTGCTACTTGTGGAGGTTTGCTGGTCCTCGCTGTGGGTGTGTGCGCGTGCGCGTGTGTGTGTGTGTGTGTGTGTGTGTGTGTGTGTGTGTGTGTGTGTTTGCGTGCGGGCGAGTGCGCGTGCTCCTCAGCTTTGCGCTCTCCATTCAGGTGCCGACTCCGGCTTCATAACCAGCAATACCGGGACACACCCAGCTCTTAGTGGCCTGGAAGGCGCCCTCAATCTTATCGCATTTTAAAAACCAAAACCTTTAAATCGTCTCCTTGTGTTTCATTTGTTCCTCGTGGCTGGTGTGTTGCTCTTATTATATGAGATTTAAAAATTCCGATGAGATGTGTTGAGACAGGCATCAGAAACATTTGTGTGAAATGTGTGTATAGCGGCTCAAAAGTTTAAAATTACTCAGAAATGTTCATGTTTGCGATTGAAACTGATATTTTTTATCAATGTACATATAAATTGACTTAAAAATATATAGCCTCAAATGTACTAATATTGCAATTGGCTATTATTGCTTGAAATGACTGATTTATAATTTATTATACCTTATTATAGATAGATAGATAATTTCAATTTTAGTATAGTTGGCAGGATTAGATAGATAGATAGATAGATAGATAGAAAGATGCTATCTATCTATCTATCTATCTATCTATCTATCTATCTATCTATCTATCTATCTATCTATCTATCTATCTATCTATCTATCTAATCGTGCCAACTATACTAAAATTGAAATTATCTATCTATCTATCTATCTAACCGTGCCAACTATACTAAAATAGATAGATAGATAGATAGATAATTTCAATTTTAGTATAGTTGGCACGATTAGATAGATAATATCAATTTTAGTATAGTTGGCATGATTAGATAGATAGATAGATAATTTCTATCTATCTATCTAAATAGATAGATAGATAGATAGATAGATAGATAGATTGAAATTATCTATCTATCTATCTATCTATCTATCTATCTATCTATTTAGATAGATAGATAGAAATTATCTATCTATCTATCTAATCATGCCAACTATACTAAAATTGATATTATCTATCTAATCGTGCCAACTATACTAAAATTGAAATTATCTATCTATCTATCTATCTATTTTAGTATAGTTGGCACGATTAGATAGATAATATCAATTTTAGTATAGTTGGCATGATTAGATAGATAGATAGATAGATAGATAGATAGATAGATAGATAGATAGATAGAAATTATCTATCTATCTATCTATCTATCTATCTATCTAATCATGCCAACTATACTAAAATTGATATTATCTATCTAATCGTGCCAACTATACTAAAATTGAAATTATCTATCTATCTATCTATCTATCTATCTATCTATCTATACTAAGATTGAAATTATCTATCTATCTCTCTAATTGTGCCAACTATACTAAAATTGAAATTATCTATCTATCTATCTATCTATCTATCTATCTATCTATCTATCTATCTATCTATCTATCTATCTAATTGTGCCAACTATACTAAAATTGAAATTATCTATCTATCTATCTATCTATCTATCTATCTATCTATCTATCTATCTATCTATCTATCTATCTATCTATCTAATCGTGCCAACTATACTAAAATTGAAATTATCTATCTATCTATCTATCTATCTATCTATCTATCTATCTATCTATCTATCTATCTATCTATCTATCTATACTAAGATTGAAATTATCTATCTATCTCTCTAATTGTGCCAACTATACTAAAATTGAAATTATCTATCTATCTATCTATCTATCTATCTATCTATCTATCTATCTATCTAATCGTGCCAACTATACTAAAATTGAAATTATCTATCTAATCGTGCCAACTATACTAAAATTGAAATTATCTATCTATCTAATCGTGCCAACTATACTAAAATTGAAATTATCTATCTAATCGTGCCAACTATACTAAAATTGAAATTATCTATCTATCTATCTATCTATCTATCTATCTATCTATCTATCTATCTATCTATCTATCTGGTCACTCCAAATGCTCTCATAGTCCTCATCATAGTGTCAATGCACATCTTGGCCTGTCCAATACCCGACCCATTGGACAAATCCAGGCTAAAATGTATTATACCCTTTCCAGCATGCTGTCCAATCTGGTTCCAGCTTTCCCATTTCTTCTGTGCTCTAAAACTTCAGCCCGTGACATCCGCAGTTCCCTTATTCTTCCCATAACTTGCCCTGTAGATGTAGAATGGAACAGGTGCACCTGTCACCCAAATGTTATAGTATACCTGTCTCTAAATTGCCAAATCCTCTCCCCACTTGCCCTGTTGCCCATTCTGTCAAAATCTACACCATAATGTCCGCACCTCCGCCTCCATAATCTTCTAATAACACGCACGTCCGCCTGTCCTATAGCACATCCACAGCATACAGTAAGTCCATTCATGAGGTCGCTGTGACAGAGGTGTGAAGTGCTCCTGATATCTCTGTAAAAGGTTGAAGGTCCAAGTCTTGAGTCCTTTCACTCCCTATATGGTTGCGAGACATGGACGCTATCCAGTGGCCTGAGACGAAGGCTGGACTCCTTCACTGCTTTGTCTCTTCTGAGAATCCTCGGGTCCTGCTGGTTTGACTTTGTGTTGCTCACGGAGTCCCGATTGAGGCACATGACCTGCATTGTGAGGGTGCGTCAGTTACTGCACTACAGCCATGTGACGCCATTACCCGAAGGTGATCTGACTCACGGGACCCTCATTGTTGAGGATCCAATTGACTGGACCAGGCCAAGGGGACCCCCACGTAACACCTGGCTGCGGCAGATAGATGGTCATTTCTGGAGGGTGGGTCTGGACCGCGTATCTGCCTGGGGGGTTGCCATCCAGGATACTGAGCTGTTTCATCGTGTGGTGGGTGCAGCAATGTGCTGTCCCAGTGCCTGCTCCCCAACCTGACCTGACCTCTCAACTTCCACTTGAAATTGCCATTTCCCTAAAGTCGCACTCATTCTTATACAGTTAGATTAGTGGCAGGTATGAACTGTGAACAATTGACGTCAACATGACATAGTGCATTGTCCAATCACATTAGATTAAACCAATACTAAATGTGGGAGGGTCCGGGGTGCAGAGAGCTGCATCCCTGAAAAAATCTGAAAGCAACCAATGAAAGGGCAGCCTCAGGTCACCTGCTTGCCGAAAGATCACCGACATACATAGACTCTCATTTGGCTGGCGCCCTTCACTCGGGAAATATAAAAAATCACACAAAAATTAAATAAATACAAATTGGTACCAAATTTTTCGCTGACAGCAGACACATGCAAATAAACAAATTTATTTCAGGATTATTTTGTATTATCTAATTATTTCAAGTAGAGTTTTAAAAATATTTCAAGGTGGGGAATGGAGCCCCAGTGCCCCGCATGACAAACAGCCACGGAAATATATATACTGTATATATTCATATGGGGTGGCAGGGTGGCGCAGTGGTGGCACTGCTGCCTCGCAGTTAGGTGACCCAGGTTCGCTTCCTGGGTCCTCCCTGTGTGGAGTTTGCATGTTCTCCCCGTGTCTGCCTTGCGCCCTGTGTTGGCTGGGTTTGGCTCCGGCAGTCCCCCATGACCCTGTGTTAGGATATAGCGGGTTGGATAATGGATGGAAGGATATATTCATATATACAGTATACTGCTCAAAAAAATGAAAGGAACATCAAGTATCACATTAAGTCAATGACACTTGTGGGCTGTTGATCTGGTCAGTTATGTAGCAGAGGGGCTTGTTCATCAGTTTCAGCTGCTTTGGTGCACTAGAGGGGCAACAATGAGACGACCACAAAAACAGCAATGAATGGATTAACAGGTGGAGGAGCCCACTGACATTTTTCCCTCCTCGTCTGTTTTGTCACTCGTTTTGCATTTGGCTACAGTCAGTGTCACTACTGGTAGCATGAGGCCATACCTGGACCCTACAGAGCTGGCACAGGTAGTCCAACTTCTCCAGGATGGCACATCAATACGTGGCATTGCCAGAAGGTTTGCTGTGTCTCCCAGCACAGTCTCAAGGGCATGGAAGAGATTCCAGGAGACAGACAGGCAGTTACTCTAAGAGAGCTGGACAGGGTCCCTCGTAGAAGGTCCTTAACCCATCAGCAGGACCCACCGCTATCTGCTCCTTTGGGCAAAGAGGAACAGGATGAGCACTGACAGAGCCTACAAAATGACCTCCAGCAGGCAGGCAGGCCACTGGTGTGAATGTCTCTGACCAAACAAGCAGAAACAGACTTCATGAGGGTGGCCTGACGTCCTCTAGTGGGCACCGTGGAGCTTGCTTGGCATTTGCCATAGAATACCAGAATTGGCAGGTCCACTACTGGTGCCCTGTGCTTTTCACAGATGAGAGCAGGTTCACCCCGAGCACATGTGACAGACATGAAAGGGTCTGGAGAAGCCGTGGAGAACGTTATGTTGCCTGTAACATAGTTCATCATGAGCGGTTTGGTGGTGGGTCAGTGATGGTCAGTCTGGGGAGGCATATGCATGAAGGAACGCACAGACCTCTACAGGCTAGACAACGGCACCTTGACTGCCATTAGGGATCAGGATGAAATCGTTGGACCCATTGTCAGACCCTATGCTGGTTCCTCCTGGTGCACGACAATGCCCGGCCTCATGTGGCCAGAGGATGAAGGAATTGATACCATTGACTGGCCCCCCCCGCTCGCTCGCCTGACCTCAATCCAATAGAACACCCCTGGGTGGGACATTATGTTTGGGTCCATCAGACACCTCAGCCTGTCCAGGAGCTCAGTGATGCCCTGGTCCAGATCTGGGAGGAGATCCCCCAGGACACCATCTGTCATCTCATTAGGACGCTGTCTGGCCATGGTTGGGGGGACATATAAACTACTGAGTACCATTTGGAGTTGCTGCAATGAAATTTCGGCCAAATGGACTCGCCTGTCTGCCTGCCACATCATTTTTTCCCTTTGATTTTCGGAGTGTCCCTCTCTCGGTTGATCCTTTCCATTTCCATCCTTTCGTTCCTCACACATCACCATATCAGTCCATAGCAGTAGAGAGAGCCAGCAGGAGATTTTTCACTTTGAGATCTGATGGGTTTTCAAAGTATTCCCTTAATTTTTTTGAGCAGTTGTATAATAACCAAAGGACAGACTTGCACCAGTTGCTTCAAAAAGTTAGGGCATCGACTCTGTGTCCCCATTTAGTAACGTAAAATTAAACAAAATTGGGCACGATGGCCCCAACAAAATATGGCATTTCAGCCCAGTAAACAGAATTCCTAGAAGCATTTCAAAGTTTTGCGGTGGGTTGGCACCCTGCCCAGGATTAGTTCCTGCCTAGTGCCCTGTGTTGGCTGGGATTGGCTCCAGCAGACCCCCATGACCCTGTGTTCGGATTCAGTGGGTTGGAAAATGGATGGATGGATGGATTTCAAAGCTTTAACAACATGATGGAGTTTGTTCCTGATTGGGTTCCGGGTCCAGTATCAGACACCATCCTCCAGGGGGACTGGCAGTTTTTAAAATCGAGGAGCGAGGACATCTCAGGGCCCTGTGGCGGAATCAGTTGTCCTCACTCGGTGGCTCCTTTGTGGAAAAGGAGAGACAGTTAGAATGAGCACCCCCTCTTGTCCCAGAGTGGAATCACTTACCTCCAGAGAGCCGGGAAGAGGATCCTTAAGCACACATGATGTGTGACAATTTATTGTTAGGACCCTCACACACACCCCCTCATCCCCACCCCCCCACATACTAGTTTTGAAAGGAAGACAGTGCAGAATAAGGAAGTGGTGGCAGGTTTACTCTGAATATCTCAAGATAAATAAAACAACTGTGAAGGAAGTTAAAGAGGAACAACTAACAGCTAGCCATGAAGCTCTTGTTCCTGTCAGACGCTCGGCTTTTCTCCTCACCCTTCTCTCGCTCTCCAGCAGCCCCCCCACTTTTCTTTTAATCCCGCCTCCCCACTCGAGGTACCACCCCTTTTCTTCTTTCTCTTAGTTCTCTGGGCTTCTCTCCATCTGCCTCTCATTTGACATTCCAGCTGGGATGCTGCACTATCTGCATATGCCTTTCAAGCACGGTAAATATTAAATATTGCTATTTACCCCTTTTTTAAATGATTATTTATTGCATTATTGTCACCTGGTCTGAGGTGACTGTGGCCAAGTTCAGGAATGGCAGCCTCTTGAACTGGATAATGGTGGGGTGCATGTTATGGTTCAAAACCAAACAAAGAAATTCAAGTGATTTTTGGCATGCGCGTCGCACTAAGCAGTGTAGACCACGGGAGGTGGGGGGGGCTTGGGTGTCGGGGGGGGCGTACCAGCCACCCTACCTGACACAAACATCCATCCATCCATTATTCAACCAGCTATATGCTAACTACAGGGTCACGGGGGTCTGCTGGAGCCAATCCCAGGGCTCAAACCCCGGGCAGGGCGTCAGCCCACTGCAGGGCACACACACACACACACCAAGTACACAGTAGGGCCAATTTAGAACCGCCAATGCACCTAACCTAAATGTCTTTAGACTGTGGGAGGAAACCCACACAGACAGGGGAGAACATGCAAACGCCACGCAGTGAGGACCCGGGAAGTGAACCCGGGTCTCTTAACTACG
This sequence comes from Erpetoichthys calabaricus, assembly GCF_900747795.2. Taxonomy (NCBI): domain Eukaryota; kingdom Metazoa; phylum Chordata; class Cladistia; order Polypteriformes; family Polypteridae; genus Erpetoichthys; species Erpetoichthys calabaricus. The sequence goes on along the minus strand of NC_041398.2, from coordinate 245,800,983 downwards.
AAGCAGCAGCGCCCCCTGACACAAACAGGCAGACACAAATGCTGTCCATCCATCCATCCATTTTCCAACCCGCTGGATCCGAACACAGTGTCACGGGGGTCTGCTGGAGCCAATCCCAGCCAACACAGGGCACAAGGCAGGAAACCAATCCCGGCCAGGGTGCCAACCCACCGCAGAACACACACAAATACACCCACACACCAAGCATACACTAGGACCAATTTAGAATCGCCAATCCACCTAACCTGCACGTCTTTAGACTGTGGGAGGAAACCGGAGCACCCGGAGGAAACCCACGCAGACACGGGGAGAACATGCAAACTCCACGCAGGGAGGACCCGGGAAGTGAACCCGGGTCTCTTAACTACAAGGCAGCAGTGCCCCCTGACACAAACAGGCAGACACAAATGCTGTCCAGCACACGCATTTTTATTTGAGTGAGGCAGCGCTTTTTCTTCGCTCCCCACTGCAGAGCACAGTTCAAAGTATACCAGCACACAGGGGCGGACTAGCCATTAGGGCATTTGGGCAATGCCCGGTGAGTTGCAGACTCTGGTGGTCATGGGCCGGCCGTTTCATGAAATAAATTTGATGTACTGGTTGTTGTTTCATATTAAAATTAATTTTCTAAACTACTAAATATTATCTGTCCGGTTTTGCGATTTCTATAGTCCTATATAATATACCGTATACGTCATCAAGTTGTTTTAGTTGGCTGTACAGAGCGTTTCAGCGTCAAAACTGCCTGTTGCCGATTCCTGTTTCGATACCGCTACATTCCGGTTAGCATATACATTATTGCATTATATTTTATCTCATATCTAGTATTTAAATTCTTCGGTACTAATAATTAGTTTAGATTATGTATTATGCATTTTATTGTTCTCTGGTAGTCGGCGTGAGCGATAATTAGTGGTTTTCAGCTGCGATTATTAGTATGAAGAAATAAAGTTATAAAGCACAGGATAGGAGCCTGTCATATTAGGACGGAACATTTCTAGTCATTATTTGTTTTTTTTTTACTTTTCATGATGACAGGTGAGGCTCTTCCTCCACTTCCTCCACTGTCCCTGCAGACACAGATGGCGCGTATTTGATTTGAGTTATTTTTTTCGAAAACAAATAAATGGCAAAAATTCGTATGAAATGAATATTCGTAAAAAAAAATCCACTATTTATGCTTATCTGAATACCGTATTCGGATTCGGCTCCACCCCTACATTACAGGGTAAGGCAAAACGTTTAATCTGGACCTGAACCAGATCCAGAATGTCACCTAAAACTGAACGAGCTCAAGTTCTTCAGTTGCAAAAACGTTAGGTTAAGTTCACTGTTCTTAAGAAAGTGAGCTTCTTCAATGAAGGCGCTGTTTTGAACTCGTTCATGCACAACACTGCTCCCAGGTGGGGTGTAAGTTCACTTTAGGGCTCTGCAGGTCCCCCTGGCGGCCCCCACAGAACCCAACAGGACTGTACCAGACTCCAAGTCTCGGTATGCCCTGCGGGAATTGGTGGTGCCAACAGACTGCCCTCTAGTGTCCCAGGGGAGGCAGTGCCTTAGGGATGCTCATCCCGTAATGGCCGAGGTCTCCCATCACAGTAGGAAATCAGATTCAGACAAGCTATTTGGGCAGGTCTGGTAGTGGAGCTCCGCCCGGCCGGTTGCTCCTCCTTCCAGCAGCCTGGGGCTTTAATGAAGGGGCGGAGTCAGTTGCCCTCTTTGGGCGGTTTCTTGATGCTGTGGGCAGGGCCGGATTTTCCTATAGGCTAACTAGGCTTCAGCCTAGGGCCTCAAGATCAAGAGGGGCCTACATTCAAATTGTTAGCAAAATTTTATTATCTCTCATGTAATTTACAAACTTAAAAATGGAAGGTGAAAGGGCCTCATAAGTGGAATAGCCTAGGGCCTCTTTTTTCATATAAATCCAGCCCTGGCTGTGGGTAATGAAGGAGATGACGCTGCCCCCTCTCGTTCCGTCGGTTTATTAAATACCTCAACAGAATTGGTAAGGAGGTCCTCCGATGTGCATTTGTGGCACGATGGCAAACAACAAACTTGAGTCTAAGTATAAAATTAATCAAAAGGCAGAGGGTGTACAAAAAAAAAAAAAAAACGGCATCCAAATTATGTGTTATATTAGTAATAATTTCATTTGCATGTCACTGTGGCACTAAAACCCAGCATTGACACTCCAGTTTCTCCTAATGTCTTGCTCTTTTACGCATCAGACCTTGGTGACCGTGTAAACGTTAAATTTTAAAGTGGACTGCTTTGTTGTGTGCCCATCTGCTGCAAGAGTCCAAAAAAGATATGACAGCCCCACACTGTGAAACAGGGCAGTCAATAAGCAAGAGAAAAGCGAAAGTTAGATTGGCTCACCATAGCAATGTGTGCTGATTAAACACTTTTCAATTTAATAAGCAGGCATTCCTATTTTGAGTCAATGTCACTTTCATTTCCGTCAGCACATGTGGGTAAAGTACCCTGAATGTACTGCTGTGCTGTCCCTTGCAGTGACGTCGTCAGAGTGAGCGTCAAAAGCGCCAGCGCTGCTAGTGACTTTGTGAAAGTGGGTGCCAACAGCCACACCACACCTGCACTTCAGAAGAGGTCACCCACCTGAAGCTAATGAACACGTTCAGGCCCAGCCAATACTTGGATGGGAGACCACCTAGGAAAAGCTTGGGTGGCTGCTGGAAGAGGTGTGGGTGAGGCCAGCAGGGGGCGCTGACCCAGTGGTCTGAAAGTGGATCCCAATGCCCCAGTGCAGCAATGGGGACACTGTGCTGTTAAAAATGGTGCCATCCTTCAGAATGAGATGTAAAGTTGAGGTCCTGACTCACTGTGGTCATTAAAGATCAATGGGCATCCTTCATAAATAGTAGGGGGTACCCCGAAATCCAGGCTAGAACAACCTAAATGAGGTCCTTAAGGTATTACTGTCTACTGGGTACCTTAGGCTGTTAAAGCCGCATTGACCCGAGGGTAAAATTCCTTTTGTTTTTTTCATTTGCTTGATTCTCTGATGAAACAGGGTTACCCAGTTGGCACCCCAACAACATTTCATTGTCATCCCTGGTCTGTTTCACCAGATCACAATATATATATATATATATATATATATATATATATATATACTAGCAAAATACCCGCGCTTCGCAGCGGAGATGTAGTGTGTTAAAGAGGTTATGAAAAAAAAAGGAAACATTTTAAAAATAACGTAACATGATTGTCAATGTAATTGTGTTGTCATTGTTATGAGTGTTGCTGTGTTTTATATATATAAAATACACACACACATATAAACATATATATATACATATACATATACACATATATATACATATCTACATATATATATATATATATATATATATATATATATATATATATATATATACATCCACATATCAACATATATATATATATATACACATATATACACACACACACGCTTTATGGGTGATGATTGTTTTACTGTTTTTATCTTTATTTTATTTTATTGTAGAATCAACTCCTATCTGCGCACACCAGGGCTGGCCGTGGGCGGATGCGTATGGTGTATTCACTCCATGTTATCGTGCATTGCGCTGTCAGTGGTATTTTGATAAAAGAATTTGAACAACATATAAGAAGCGTATAAATTATTAAACAGTAAAACATTAACATTTAAGAAGTAAAGTTACATTAAGTACTACTGCAGTGCCTTCGGGTATACCTCATTTTTTGTTTGCCCATTACATGCTTAAATGTATAAATTTTTTGGTGCACCTACCCGAGAACACGCGACATATAACAGAGCGTGGGAGAAGCATGGATTTTAAACACGCATTGAGTTCATCTGCTGGTCTCCCTCGTGGAATAACTGGTAATGTTTGACTAAAATCTACAGCGAGTAAAACGACATTACCTCCTATTTTTTTTTTTTACGATCTCTGAGATCTTGCTTTTTTCGGTTCAAGGCTTCATAAGCTCTTTTATGTTGTATGGTGTACTTATCCCAAACCATCATCTTTGAATGTTGCAAGACTTTCGCCTTGTATGTAGATCAGGGTAATTACATTCATTGCATTCCTAGTGTGAATCACAATCTGATTGTATGGGTGGTTACCTGGCACTGTAGGGTTGCCACCCGTCCTTTAAAATACGGAATCGTGCCGCATTTGAGAATGAAATTGCGCGTCCCGTTTTGAATCAATACTGGACGGGATTTATCCCGTATTTTTTTTATCATTTTTTTTTTAAAGCAGCGTCTCATGATGCAAATCATCCCACAGGCATTTTATGAAGATGCCTCCTTTCCTACTTTTGATTGGGTAATACTTGATGTCATCGTTAGTTTGATTGGTGTTTTTAACTGTCCAGTGAGGAGGGCGTGTCTTTTAAGTACAGTCTGCAAAGTGTTGGCACTGAGATGTGGCGTCAGCGCCATAGTTGAAGCCCCTAACGTTGCGGTCAGCAAGTCGGCTAACATCCGCCATGTGCCGTCTTTCAGTTGCGAGAAGCAGATCATAGAATGGTTGAAACTGTTGCCCCTAACGTTGCGCCACGGCGTGTGGTTCGTTTATACCTCGTGTCTTCTCATTAAACTTTTATCTCGCGAATATGTTATTGCAATCCGCAGCGGGAGCGTTTCTATAAACTTAATTTAAACTTACGTTTTACACCGTGCTTTGTTTCCCTTATGAACATGCTTGTATGCTTAACTCGCTCCGTTCTCAATTGTTTAATTAATTTTTTGCTCTTTGCTGTTTGCGGCTGTTCCTCCATTTCCCCCTACTTCGTTCTTTTATCTCGCGAATATGTTATTGCAATCCTTAACGGGAGCGTTTCAATAAACTGATTGAAAATAGTTTTGCATTTACCTTTTTAGTAAAAGGCGAGCTTTTAAGCCTGAGAAATAACCCCGTAAATGCACACGTTTAATTGGACATGTGTTAATATGTATGGTTACACAGTATTAAAAGACAGTGAACAACGTCAGTTACCTTTGTTCCTGCGTTTGATAAAAGGTGAGCTTTTAAGCCTGAGAAATCACTCCGTAAATGCACACGTTTAATTGCACATGTGTTAATATGTATGCTTGCACAGTATTAAAAGACAGTCAAAAATTAACGTCATTTACCTTCGTTCCCGCGTGTGACTCGTGCTGTAAATGTCTTCCTTGTTTTTAGTTCACGTGATTACGTAGGAGGCGTGATGACGCGATACGTGACTCCGCCTCCTCCATTACAGTGTATGGACAAAAAATATGTTCCAGTTATGACCATTACGCTTTGAATTTCAAAATGAAACCTGCCTAACTTTTGTAAGTAAGCTCTAAGGAATGAGCCTGCCAAATTTCAGCCTTCCACCTACACGGGAAGTTGGAGAATTAGTGATGAGTGAGTCAGTCAGTGAGTGAGTGAGTGAGTCAGTCAGTCAGTGAGGGCTTTGCCTTTTATTATTATAGATATATATATCCATCCATTATCCAACCCACTTTTCTAAACTACTAAACAATATCTGTCCGGTACTGCGATTTCTATAGTCCTATATAATATACCGTATACATCATCAAGTTGTTTTAGTTGGCAGTACAGAACATTGCAGTGAAAACTTCTTGTTGCTGATTTCTGTTTCCATACCGCTACATTCCATTTAGCATATACATTACTGCAATGTATTTTATCTCATATCTAGTATTTTTAAATTCTAATAATTAGTTTAGATTATGTATTTTGCATTTTATTGTTCTCTGGTCATCGGTGTGAGCGATAATTAGTGGTTTTCAGCTGCGATTATTAGTATGAAGAAATAAAGTTATAAAGCACAGGATAGGAGTCTTTCATATTAGGACAGAACATTTCTAGTTTATCGTTAAGTTAATGGAACATTTCAATCATGTGAGGTTTTTATTATCCATCCATCCATTATCCAACCCACCATATCCTAACTACACGGTCACGGGGGTCTGCTGGAGCCAATCCCAGCCAACACAGGGTGCAAGGCAGGAAACAAACCCCGGGCAGGGTGCCAGCCCACCACAGGGCACACACACACCAAGCACACACACTAGGGGTAATTTAGAATCGCCAATGCACCTAACCTGCATGTCTTTAGACTGTGGGAGGAAACCCACGCAGACGCGGGGAGAACATGCCAACACCACTCAGGGAGGACCCGGGAAGCAAACCCAGGTCTCCTAACTGCGAGGAAATATATATATATTCCTCCTTCCTCCGCCAATACAGCGTTGCCCACCACCTCCCGACTGTGACTCAGGCAGTGGGATTTCTTTTAAACTAAACCCAGGAACTGCTTCCAGTCTCCTGTCCAGGTTGTGCAGAGCATTTCCAGGTCGTGTAGAAACCAGGGCAGCCCCCTACCATCTGACAGTCCCCAAAGACCACATCCGCCACGGTGCCCTCTTTCAGTTGTGAGAAGCAGATCATAGAATGGTTGAAATAGTTCACTGTCAAATAATGCAAAGAGTACGCGACATGTGTTTCGCCCTAATTCTGGGCTCATCAGGCGTACACACTCTACTGCACTCCCTCTCGGGAATCGAACCTCGGATGTTAGCCGACTTGATGACTAACCACAAGCGTTACCTGGTAGGTAACCACCCAAACAATCAGATTGTGATTCAGACTATGAATGCCATGAATGTAATTACCCCGATCTACATGCTGTCAAATGAACGAACCACACGCCGTGGCGCAACGTTAGGGGCTTCGCCTCTAGCGCTGACGTCCGAGGTTCGATTCCCGAGAAGGAGTGCAGTGAGTGTGTACGCCTGATGAGCCCAGAATTAGGGCGAAACACGTGTCACGTACTCTTTGCATTATTTGACAGTAAACTATTTCAACCATATATATATATATATATATATATATATATATATATATATTGTAACAAGGCGCTATATAGGCACCTGACCTGGCACAGAGAGACACAGAAGCACGTATGAACCACAAAGACTTTTTATTTTTCTTCACCCGTGGACACATGTCTTCCCCGTGACCCACAGGCAATGCACAGTCCACAAAGCACTTCTATAACACAACACTCTTTTTCTTTACCACCACTCCTCCTCAGGCTTAGTCCTCCTCCTCCCGACTCTGGCTCCTCGAGTGGTGGTGGTGGCTGGCCCTTTTTATAGCCCACCCGGAAGCATTCCAGGTGCTTGACCACCTTGTCCTAATTGCACTTCCGGGTGGGGCTGAAGATTCATCCAGCCAGGCTGCTGACTCCACGCAGCTCCCCCTAGCGGCCATCCAAGCCCCCAACCAGGCTGTGGAGGACTCCATCTCCCATGGAGCCATGCGATAGGCTGGTGGATCACCGTCCAAAAGGGAGGCTGCCACCAAGCGTCCCGGGGGAGGTATTGAGCTGCCCATGGTTGCTTCCCTGGAACAGATGCAGAAGGGACGTCCCTGCCGGGCATGGGACCCGGCTGTCTGCCACATTATATATAAATATATTGTAGGTGCCAGGAAGGAAGTTCAGGAATCCTGTTTGGGATAAAGGAAGGATTCATACCCAGCCAGGAGGCCATAATGTATGGACTGGGCAAACAGACTTACTGGGAGCAGTTTATTCCTCCACATGACAGGTGGCAGCGTTCTTCAAGATATCCGCAGGGTGATATGGGAGTCTGGAAACACAGCCCTGTTGGTGGTCTTTGGGGACTGTCAGATGGTAGGGGACTGCCCTGGTTTCCACACGACCTGGAAATGCTCTGCACAACCTGGACAGGAGACTGGAAGCAGTTCCTGGGTTTAGTTTAAAAGAAATCCCACTGCCTGAGTCAGAGTCGGGAGGTGGTGGGCAACGCTGTATTGGCGGAGGAAGGAGGAATGCTGAATGGTTTCTTTTGCTGGCAATTGTATGTGGATGGCATTTTGTCAAGTAAGAATTATTTATATTGATGATGTGACACGGGACAGAAGCAGCCGAATGAATTCTGAGGTGTTCAGAGACACACTGTCTGCTCAAATCCAGCTAAATACAGCAGTCACATTGATTCATGATACAGATGGACAATAACCCAAAACATAGAGCCAAAGCAACCCAGGAGTTTATTAAAGCAAAGAAGTGGAAAATTCTTGAATGGCCAAGTCAGTCACCTGGGGCCTCATGTATAAACGGTGTGTACACACAGAAATGTTGCGTACGAACCTTTCCACGCTCAAATTGCGGTGTATAAAACCTAAACTTGGCGTAAAGCCACGCACATTTCCACGGTAACTCATACCTTGGCGTATGCAATTTCTCCACTCGGTTTTGCAGATTGGCGGCACCCAGCGTCAAAGCAGTGCTACTGTTCCTGTGTGGTTATCCTTTCTTAGATCCACATCCACGGCGGCGGCTTTATCAAATACACTGAAATTAACCGCATATCGTCCATAAATTTAATGCATCTGATTGTAATTAACCTGTAACAATATAATGGTCCACAGAATGGTCAAACTACTGTTCCTGTGTTCTCATCCTTTCTTTCTTAGCTCTACATTCCTGACGCGGTTTTATAAATACACTGAAACTAACTGCATATTGTTGATTACTGTAATGCATCTGATTGTAATTAACCTGCTGCAGTATAATATTCCAGGGAATAGCCATAGTATTCCAAATACCATAACTGCTTTAGCGTTGGTACTGTCACTGCACCTTCTTTTTCTTCTTTCAGCTGCTCCCGTTAAGGGTTCCCACTGCGGATCATCTTTTTCCATATTACTCTCACTGCACCACTCGGAGTATTCATATCACTGTATCTGAGTGTGAATCACAGCAGCAGATGATCGGAAAGAGAATTATGGGTACACAGTTTCAAGTACACACCACCTCAACCACGGCAAAAAGCGTCAAAGCCTTTCCTGTATGGACCTTGCGTTTCAGAAACAGTTTCATCCCAAGAACTCTAAACGCACTCAATCAGTCCATCAAGTGCTCCTTGTAGAACTGTTTGTACTTATAAGTACAATCACTTCACTGTAAACTTACACTACAGTTATAATATTACACAACCTGCGCTACTTTATAAAGCGCGTATGATGACGATATCATTTTTAAGGTGAAATGCAGCAAAATATGTTGCTTATAGTATACAGATAAAACTTTAACTTCATTTAAATAATCTGTATTGTTAATAATTAAACATGTGAGGACACGGTGCCGCAGCGTATAGCTAGTTCAAGGATAGCTCCTGCCTTGCGCTGTATTCTTGCTGGTGCTGACGCGACACTGGAAGGATAGACGAATAGAATAATTAAACATGTACTACGAAGATATTTCAATGTTCCTTAAAAGTTTTGAAGAATCGGCGTTCTAAGCTTACACATGGCTTAACGTCTATTACAGCGCTGATTGTGTGGCGATTGGAGAAAGAAAAGTAAGGACAGGAATTGGAGGTCAGTACGTTTGAAAGAGACAGTACTGCTGTGATAAATTATTTCATCGAAGGTCGCACATGGCGCAGCAAGCCTCTTGCGTGAGATATGAACAATCACTGCGCCACCGTGTTCCCATGTTTAATAACATGCTTTCATTCCTATCATCATGAAAATGATATCACGTATACATCTCAGTATTTTAATTATTCAGAGAGCTGTAATATCTCGAATGTAATGCATTCTGTGTCCTGTCGGAGAAAGAGAAAGAACAGAAGCACGTAGTGATTAACACACACAGAGCACATAGAAGATCAAACACAGAACAAAGCATTTAACATGCTACTTGAGAAACTAGTAAAATAAACGATTTTAAGATGAAGTTTATGATGTTCTACTTTAATGGCAAAATAAACTACGTGATTAAAGTGGAAATTTCGAGATTAAAGTTGACATTTCGTGCTTTTTTCCCACTGTGTGCCTGTTTTTTGTTTGTACCCTAATACGCTTTCATATGACACTCAGACGGTGGGCTAGGACTTGCCTTTTCACGGCGACTTGGATATGTGATTTCTTTTTTATTTCGGGCACTGTGCGACTTTGTGAACTTGATCTTTCGAGTTTTTCCGACACTGTCACTCGATCAACTTTCTTTTGTTGATTATACCACTGTTTAAACCAACAAATAGGACGTTTTTCCTTTGCCTCCACTTGGTATTCGCTGAAATTCTTATATTTTCCCCTGTGCTTTTCCCATTGTCTTTTCACAGAAGGCTATTTATATTGATTTGCATATTCAAAGAGGCGTAATTCTGGGAGGAGTTGGGGCGGGACAGAAGGCGCGTGCACGTGTGTTACTTTTCACGCTGATCGGGATTTATGTAGTGGAAGAACGTGAAAGTATGCGTGCGCACAGATTCCTGCATCTGGATTTTTCTGTGCATACGCACATTCCCGCTTTTGTGCTTACGCCATGTTATAGTGTGAGTTCTACGCACGGCGTTATACATGAGGCTCCTGATCTTAACCCAACTGAGCAGGCATTTCACTTGTTGAAGACTAAACTTCAGACAGAAAGGCCCACAAACAAACAGCAACTGAAAGCCGCTGCAGTAAAGGCCTGGCAGAGCATTAAAAAGGAGGAAACCCAACATCTGGTGATGTCCAGGAGTTCAAGACTTCAGGCTGTCATTGCTAGCAAAGGGTTTTCAACCATTTATTAGAAATGAACATTTGATTTCCAGTTATTTCAATTGTCCAATTACTTTTGAGCCCCTGAAATGAAGAAGGGATTGTGTTCAAAAAATGCTTTAGTTGCCTCACATTTTTATGTAATCGTTTTGTTCACCCCACTGAATTAAAGCTGAAAGTCTGCACTTCAACTGCGTCGGAGTTGTTTCATTTCAAATTCATTGTGGTGATGTACAGAACCAAAATTAGAAAAAAGGTGTCTCTGTCCAAATATTTAGGGACCTAACTGTATGACTGACTCACTCGCTTACTCACTGGAGGTTGAAATGAAGAATTTTTTTTCTGAATCCACTTGACTGTCCCACCAAGAAAGCTTTTTTTTTTTCAAATTAGACTAATATAAACGTTATGGCAGCTACACTTTGCTTATGAAATTGGCCAGTATGGCCTTTTCCTGAACCATTTAATCAAGTCTCAAGAGTCATGAGAGCCGGAATGAACTTTTAGAGCTTTGCTTACAATTTTGAATGGAATGCCAGTCCTTCACAGGGCACACTGGTCTATAACGGGGCACATACACTCATTCTCTTGGGTACAGTTTAGAGTCACCATTTATGCTAACCTGCATGTGTTGGAGATGTGGAGGGTGGGCCAAAAACGCTTGAACACGAAGAGTGCGTGATAAGAATGTGTCAAAATTTAACGCCAGTGTGCTGTGAGGCAGCAGTGCTAACCGCTGTGCCACCCAGGAAATGTGAGGTTCACAAGTCGTTGGTAGTTTGATCTCATGGTGTGAATGATTAGGTGGAGTGTTGTGTCTGCAGAGCACGTCTCTGTCACACCAGGCTTGGTGTTTGAAGTTGATCTGCACAAACAACATTTAATGGTAGCCACACTGCGCTTCTGGAACTGGCCAGCAGGAGGCAGGTCAACCTGAAATTTTCTGAAATTTTCTTCCCCATTATTAAGGGGTCACCAAAGCTGGTAGTGAACTGTCACAATTGGCAAGGCAGTGAAGTAAATAAGGGAGCAGGAGACGGAAAAGACAAAATCCTAGAAATCAGACAACCAAACTAACAAAGCAGAAGTCGCTAAACGTACATTTCTTTTGAACGTTTGGGCTGAAATCACACGCACTGTTAAATTTCGGGGTTCGGATTGCCATTTTTATGTCTGTATTGTTCTTTTTGAACTCCTTTGTTAGTCAGTTTGTTTCCCTGTATTGTCTTTTGCGCTGTTTTTTTGTGTCTTTTGTGGGTGGTTCCCCATGAGACTGGACTGGCCTGCCCACAGTCCCTTGCGGTTCATTAGAATAGACTTGGGAGTTGGTGAGTGATTTGTGTTTCTTCTGGTGCTTTTTGTGATTTTCATTTTGCTCTGTTTTGGACTTGTCCTTGGATTGGGACTTGTCCGCTTGGATTGCCTGGTGTTCACAGAAAACTCCTTTTGAGACTTTTGCACTCCACGGATCTTCTTTTCATTTATGTCTAGCTGTCCCTCGCGGTTGCGCCCATGTAGTAGTTAGTAGTTTAAAAATCAATAGATGTTGGCACTGTATCTGATCATGTTCAGGTCTGACGGTCAAGCGTCCCCCGCGTGGGGAGAAAAGCACATGGTCATGATATCTCTAGGAATCAGCAGCTACCCTCCAAAACACACCTAGCCCTGATCTCTCTCTCAGAAACGTCAAACGTTACTCCTTAACAGTCTGAAAATGGTAATGTCTGCTGAACAAACAGGTATCGCTAACTAAGTTGAGGCGAGGTACACTCCAACACATGGTGCAAGGTAGAGCGACTCGAACAGAGGCTGGTGCGTGAGTGAAGAGGGCCAGGCCCCCTTCTCCTCGGCCCACAGCCTCTCTCTCGGATTCACGTGAATAAATTGTTCCTGCAAGTGAACAATGATGCGTAGCGTGATGAGAGAAGTCATAAAATCAACCAGAATGTTCAAGAAAATTCTAGAAAAAAACCCGATCTAATTCCGTTAAGTAGTTCTGTCATTCGCTAACTAAGTGGAGATAAAGAACACCCTGAGGGTGGTACGTGAGTGAGGTGGGCCTCGCCTTGCTGCATGTCTCTCGGATTCACACAAATAAGTCGGTACCGCAAGCGAACTATGATACTTAGCACAATGAGAGAAGTCACAAAATCAACCGGAATGTTCAAGCAAATTCTAGAACAAAACCCGATCTAAATCCGTTAAGCCGACAGACATACAGAAAGACAGAAATTGGATTTTATATATATATTGTGGAAGATAGATGGCGCTATAACACGCTAACCTGACACAGACAGACGTTAGAGGCACAAGTCCAAAAAGCACACATGAATTTATTAATATACGGTGTCCCCAACTGCCCAATCACACACTTTCCTTTCTTTGCTTTCTTATTCTCTTTCTTCATCTTGCAGTCCTTTTTCTTTTCTCCTCCACTCCTCCTCGGCCAGCTTCGTCCCCCTCCTCCCGACTCTGGCTCCTTTTTATAAACGCCCCCAGAAGTGCTCCAGGTGCTCGTTCACCTACTTCCGGCAGCACTTCCAGGTGTGGTGAAAAACCTGCCCAAGAGGGCTCAGCAGCTGTTGCAGCAGCCTCTGGCGGTGCCCCAGGACCCCAAAAGCACTGTAGTAAACTCCAACTCCCATGAAGCCCGGCGGGAGTCTGAGGTACCACTACAACCCAGTGGGGGAACCACGGAAGGTAATGTTCTGACCACACTTGCTTCCCCGGTCCTCCCAGCATGGAGGCATCCCGGCCGGACAAGGACCCCGAATGTCTGCAACAAATATATACAGTGGGTACGGAAAGTATTCAGACCCCCTTCAATTTTTCACTCTTTGTCATATTGCAGAAATTTGCTAAAATCATTTAAATTAATTTTTTTCCTCATTAATGTACACACAGCACCCCATATTGACAGACAAAAAAAAGAATTTTTGAAATTGTTGCAGATTTATTAAAAAAGAAAAACTGAAATATCACATGGTCCTAAGTATTCAGACCCTTTGCTCAGTATTTAGTAGAAGCACCCTTTTGAGCTAATACAGCCATGAGTCGTATTGGGAAAGAACTCCCGCATGGAGTTTCCTAAAAGACACCTGAAGGACTCTGAGATGATGAGAAATAAGATTCTCTGGTCTGATGAGACCAAGATAGAACTTTTTGGCCTTAATTCTAAGCGGTATGTGTGGAGACAACCAGGCACTGCTCATCACTTGTCCAATACAGTCCCCACAGTGAAGCATGGCGGTGGCAGCATCATGCTGTAGGGGTGTTTTTCAGCTGCAGGGACAGGATGACTGGTTGCAATCGAGGGAAAGATGAATGCGGCCAAGTACAGGGATATCCTGGACAAAAACCTTCTCCAGAGTGCTAAGGACCTCAGACTGGGCCAAAGGTTTACCTTCCAACAAGACAACGACCCTAAGCACACAGCTAAAATAACAAAGGAGTGGCTTCACAACAACTCTGTGACTGTTCTTGAATGGCCCAGCCAGAGCCCTGACTTAAACCCAATTGAGCATCTCTGGAGAGACCTAAAAATGGCTGTCCACCAACGTTTACCATCCAACCTGACAGAACTGGAGAGGATCTGCAAGGAGGAATGGCAGAGGATCCCCAAATCCAGGTGTGAAAAACTTGTTGCATCTTTCCCAAGAAGACTCATGGCTGTATTAGCTCAAAAGGGGGCTTCTACTAAATACTGAGCAAAGGGTCTGAATACTTAGGACCATGTCATATTTCAGTTTTTCTTTTTTAATAAATCTGCAACAATTTCAAAAATTCTTTTTTTTGCCTGTCAATATGGGGTGCTGTGTGTACATTAATGAGGGAAAAAATTAATTTAAATGATTTTAGCAAATGGCTGCAATATGACAAAGAGTGAAAAATTGAAGGGGGTCTGAATACTTTCCGTACCCACTGTATATATATATATATATATATATATATATATATATATATATATTAAAGATCCTGTGCGTGGCCCAGTTTGATGTAATGACTACCAAAACTAATTGAACACTGTCCCTTTAATCATTCTTAACTTTGCATTGGCAGACAGACCTGCAGCTCGCCAGGGTGTAGGTGTGTGTTATGCCACAGATTAAAATGTATCTGATTGGTTAGTGGGGCAGAGGCATCCAATTGCCTGCTGTGAATGGTGGGCTTTGGGAAAAGGTGCAGTGTGGCTGAAAAGAAAAAATCAGGAGTGGTCTCCCCTCGACTTTCTCGTATACTCAGATATGGGGATGGATATTTGATGAGTAAACCACAAGACAACAATTATTATTTTTATACTAGCCGTGTAAGCCCCAGGGTTCTAGAAACTATTGAAATCGTCAGAAAAAAAATTGAAATGTAGAAATGTCAGGTAATTGAAAGGAACTACTCTGGGCGTGTCTCTCCTTGGAGGATTCATTTTGCTGACATGCTTGCCTCGCTTGTGTATTAGCAGCGGGAGGAAAAGTAAAAGGGATACCGTTTTACCGATGTTAGCAGCTAAACGACTTTGTCTTTCTTCTGAGATTTCGTTTTGCTGACATGTTGGCCTCGCTTGTGTTATTAACGGCTAAGCGAGTTTTCTGTTTCCTCATAGGTGGAGCTCTTACACCGACTCCACCTCCCAAAAAACTTTGAGATTCATCAAAATCTCGAGGTCGAATTTTTGGACGATTACAATACTTTCGCTACAAGAAAGTAATTCAGACTCAGGGAGTTCTAAAATTTTGAGATTCATCAAAATCTCGAGGTCGAATTTTTGGACGATTACAATTATTTCCCTACGAGAAAGTAATTCAGACTCAGGGAGTTCTAAAATGTTGAGATTCATCAAAATCTCGAGGTCAAATTTTTGGACGATTACAATACTTTCGCTACAAGAAAGTAATTCAGACTCAGGGAGTTCTAAAATTTTGAGATTCATCAAAATCTCGAGGTCGAATTTTTGGACGATTACAATTATTTCCCTACGAGAAAGTAATTCGCACTCAGAGAGGTCTAAATCATCGAGATTCATC
The DNA here is from genome assembly GCF_900747795.2 of Erpetoichthys calabaricus. NCBI lineage: Eukaryota > Metazoa > Chordata > Cladistia > Polypteriformes > Polypteridae > Erpetoichthys > Erpetoichthys calabaricus. The sequence goes on along the minus strand of NC_041398.2, from coordinate 245,785,400 downwards.
AAAATCTCAAGGTTAAATTTTTGGATGATTACAATTCTTTCACTACGAGAAAGTAATTTGGACTCAAGGAGTTCTAAAACGTTGAGATTCATCAAAATCTTGAGGTTGAATTTTTGGACGATTACAATACTTTCGCTACAAGAAAGTAATTCGGACTCGGGGAGTTCTAAAATGTTGAGATTCATCAAAATCTCGAGGTCAAATTTTTGGTTGATTACAAAACTTTCTCTATGAGAAAGTAATTCAGAATCAGGGAAGTGTAAAACGTTGAGAATCATCAAAATCTCGAGGTTGAATTTTGGGACGATTACAATATTTTCCCTACGAGAAAGTAATTCGCACTCAGAGAGGTCTATATCATCGAGATTCATCAAAATCTCAAAGTTAAATTTTTGGATGATTACAATACTTTCGCTACGAGAAAGTAATTTGGACTCAAGGGGTTCTAAAACGTTGAGATTCATCAAAATCTTGAGGTCGAATTTTTGGACGATTACAATACTTTCGCTACAAGAAAGTAATTCAGAATCAGGGAAGTGTAAAACATCGAGATTCATCAAAATCTCAAGGTCGAATTTTTGGACCACAGACGTCCATTTTAGCAGCCTATCTCAAGTATACGGGGGGACTGCCCCCAAACCTTTCTCTGTGTTTTGTGGAATCCTTTCACAGTACACAATATTTCACATACAGAAAGACAAAAATCTAGCCACTCCATGGACCAATGAGGAAAGAGCGACCTACTAATAAAAACATCTGATTACGATCATGTGATTTAAATGCTGCGATTTAAATGGCAGGTGTTATTGGAAAAATGAAGTCTAGAGTTTGTTAATTATAGGGGGGACATCATTTTCTCAATTTGCAGAAAACATGAAAGATGTGACATACGAGGTTTTTCCATAGTTGGTGAGACACGTTTATACGGCCTTCTCGGTTTCTCTAAGGATTGGGTTGTTCAAAGGGAGGTCTGTCCTGTGACAAGTCCAAGGTCCAAATGACACGCCGACACCCAGAGGCGTCAGACTTTTAAACTGGAGCTATCTAGCTGGAAGGGGCGGGGTCAGTTTCCCTCAAGCAACACTCTTAAAGGCAGCGCCCCCTCTGGCCACTTTGGGGTATTGCATACCTGTGATGATCCCAGAAGGTGTTCCACAAGTTACTCTTACTTTTTTAGCGTGCGTGTCTTTTGTGAGTATTTGATTGTTGTCTACCATCCTGTGGAGATGTGCAGGTAAGAATTTCTTTGTACTTTGAAGACATGACAGGAAACTTGAACTTGAACTCAGCACCACTGCCTTACAGCTCCCAACTCCAGGATTCGGGTGCCGTCCTGATCAATGTCTGTGTGGAGTTTGCATGTTCTCCAGATGATTGTGTCCCCCCATTGGCTCCTTCATATCCATGAACTGTATAAAGCAGGCCCCGTAAATGAATGGATGGGTCATTTGAACTCCTCACCTGCTACACCTTTAATCTCTTAATTTTATTTTCTCTCTTTTAAAGGTGTGCTTCTCCTATCCATAAGTGGACTTGCAGAAGAAACAATTCAGCAAATAGAAACGACAACCAAAGCAGTGACCACACCAAAACCAAATACTGTTTCGACCTCAGGCATCCATACAACGGAGCAGACCACCACAAACGCGATGCCCACCCAGAAGACCTCCTCATCCAACATTGCTTCAGTTTCTTCTACTTTAAATCAGACCCCTTCTTCATCTCGTAAACCTACGAAATCCCCAACTTCAGAAACACACAACTCTACCGTATCAAAACCTTCGACTGTAGCTACAACAAAGTCTAAATTTCTACTGCCACCTTCTGCATCTCCATCTACTGCAAGATCAACTTCCAAGAATCCAGGCACAGGTAGAGACTGAAAACTTCATTATTGTCTTTTATTTGTGGTACTTATCCATCTTTCGTCATCTTCACTTCTTTGTAATATGTGGTTCTATAGCTTTGTCAAGGGCCCTTTCTTAGTTTTAAACGGTCATAAAGCTCCTCAGGTCTGAATAACTGAAGTAAAATAAAAATGTGTGCAGAACTAAATACGAGGTAACAACTAGACTAGCCTTCAGCCCATTTTGGGGCCTGTGCAGGCCATAAGCCTGTCTTTTGAGTTTGGGGCCAGTCAGCGAGCGGTGATGTCTACTCTGTGGAGCCAGACCTGAGTCACCTGTTGGTCTGGCTTGTGAGTTTTTTTTAAACCATACAGCCATTTTGTGACTGGGATTAACTCCTGTCAATCCCTGCATCTTGAGGACATGTAAGTTATGTTTTGATCCTGTCCATGCCAAAACTCAAAATGGCTGTAGGGTTAAAAAACACACACACACACCAGACTAATACGTGACCAGGCCTGGCTGCAGAGAGTGAACGTCGCCCACCCACAGACTGGCCCCCAAACTCAAAAGACAGGCTTATGGCCTGCACAGACCCACAAATGGGGTAAACGCCTTGAGGAGCAATATGTCCATAAATGTCAATATGGCGGAGAGGAAAAAAAGGGCAAAAGCCTCTGGCCCAAGAAAACAATTTATTTATACATTTACATTTAAATATTTATTTAAAAGGATTCAAAACCACTGGAAAAGGTGCACAAAACACGCAGTCAAAATAGTGCAGCACCTGTGCCAAGTGCCAAAATGGATCCTTTGTTCTTTACATGGCTGGTTTAGGGGTCACACTGTCCTTAAAGAGGCTGCTGGACCAGATGGAATTTATTTTGTAACTCTGCAGCCTTGTCGTAGCCATCCCTTCAAAGTTGGACCACTTCTAGATCCTTGCAATGGCACACAAGCAGTGGGGTGGTCTTCTCTTTCACTGCAGGCTTGCTGTTTTTATGGGCTCCCCTGACGCTGGCTCTGAAGCTCATCATTTGCATTGGACCATGGGTGACTCACCCCTGAATGAGGAAACTTCTATCTATCTATCTATCTATCTATCTATCTATCTATCTATCTATCTATCTATCTATCTATCTATCTATCTCTATTATATAGTGCCTTTCTATCTCTATCTATCTATCTATCTATTATATAGTGCCTTTCATATCTATCTATCTATTATATAGTGCCTTTCATATCTATCTATCTATCTAGCTATCTATTATATAGTGCCTTTCTATCTATCTATCTATCTATCTATCTATCTATCTATCTATCTATCTGTCTATCTATTGTATAGTGCCTTTCATATCTATCTATCTATCTATCTATCTATCTATCTATCTATCTATTATATAGTGCCTTTCATATCTATCTATCTATTATATAGTGCCTTTCATATCTATCTATCTATCTATCTATCTATCTATCTATCTATCTATCTATCTGTCTATCTATTATATAGTGCCTATCTATCTATCTATCTATGTATCTATCTATCTATCTATCTATTATATAGTGCCTTTCATATCTATCTATTATATAGTGCCTTTCATATCTATCTATCTATTATATAGTGTCTATCTATCTATCTATCTATCTATCTATCTATCTATCTATCTATCTATCTATCTATTATATAGTGCCTTTCATATCTATCTAGTATATAGTGCCTTTCATATCTATCTATCTATTGTATAGTGCCTTTCATATCTATCTATCTATCTATCTATCTATCTATCTATCTATCTATCTATCTATCTATCTATCTATTATATAGTGCCTTTCATATCTATCTATCTATCTATTATATAGTGCCTTTCATATCTATCTATCTATCTATCTATCTATCTATCTATCTATCTATCTATCTATCTATCTATCTATTATATAGTGCCTTTCATATCTATCTATCTATCTATCTATCTATCTATCTATCTATCTATCTATCTATCTATTATATAGTGCCTTTCATATCTATCTATTATATAGTGCCTTTCATATCTATCTATTATATAGTATCTATCTATCTATCTATCTATCTATCTATCTATCTATCTATCTATCTATCTATCTATCTATCTATCTATTATATAGTGCCTTTCATATCTATCTAGTATATAGTGCCTTTCATATATATCTATCTATCTATTGTATAGTGCCTTTCATATCTATCTATCTATCTATCTATCTATCTATCTATCTATCTATTATATAGTGCCTTTCATATCTATCTATCTATCTATCTATCTATCTATCTATCTATTATATAGTGCCTTTCATATCTATCTATCTATCTATCTATCTATCTATCTATCTATCTATCTATCTATCTATCTATCTATCTATCTATCTATTATATAGTATCTATCTATCTATCTATCTATCTATCTATCTATCTATCTATCTATCTATCTATAACAATACAAATAGTAATAAATTTTATTCACACCCCACTTCTAACTTCCTGAAACGCAGCAGATCTTTTCGTAGTGACGCACTGGTGACAAAACCACAACAGCCGGGGTCCTGAACACTTTGTTGTCAGGTGGCACAGTGTTGATGTTAAAGGCTGGGCTGTCATGCAGTGCAGCCGAAGTGTTTGATGCTTCACTTCTATGCGGTGATCTGTCGATTTTTAACTGAGCAAGTGACCTGCTTGTGTGTGGGTGCAGCTGTTATGGTCTCTTGAGGGGTTTTCATTCCCTGAATTGACTTGGTAAACATCATTCCAGGTCCGAGACTCTCCTCCCATTGCTGCTCTTTAGTGTCTCCTCCATCTGCCTCATCCTTTGCCTGCACAGTCGGACCACCAGCTTTGCTTCACACTGCTCACCTGGGGTCAATGGCAACTCGACCTGCCACTCTTTTCAACAGTCACATGAGCCTGAAGTTCTGCAACTGCACACACAGGCCAATGGATGTTAAGAGAGGGAGAGGTGGTGGAGCTGCAGAGGGAGCCTCAGTCTCTCAGCTGTCTACCTTCAGGTACTGATGCTGTAACCAGAATTCCAGATTCAGGATCTCAGCCATGAGACTCTCCAGCAGCTCCACTAAGGAGCCAAGCAGGTCCATTGTGATTGGTCTTCTTGTTATCCTACTTCTGACACCAATGTAGCATGTAGTGTCAGAGAGTGCACTCCTTGCTCTTTACATGTCTCTTTTAGGTGGCTCGCAGACTTTAAGAGGACCGCTCACCATTGCTGCAATTTGTAACATTGACTGGATGCCATTTTGATAGGCACCCCTACCACTGGTTCTTTAGCTGCTCACTTGCATGAAGGAATGCTCAGCTCATACTAGGGGCAAGTCATTCTTGGCTGATGCAACTTGTCAGTGCCGTTAGAGCAAACAAAATACAAATAAGAGATCGGGAACCATAAAAATGACTTTGGAACGAGAACAAGGATCAAATGCAGAAATCCAAATCTAGAAAGGAACACAAACCAAACGATAGAAACAAATGCAATGCAGGAGCAGAAATGTGAACTGCAGCTTCTCCATGAACACAGCATTACAGTAAAACCAGGGCTGTTGTCCTGGATTAAGTTTGCTTTATCTTTCTGTTATTATCCACTTTAATAAAATAATAAGTGTCTGTGTGTCCGTGTGTCTGTGTATCTGTATGTTCTTCTGATTTCTATGTCTCTGTCATTCCAATAGACTAAAAGGCATTAACAATGCTTTTACAAGTCCCATACCAACTGACATATATTAGAGACATGTGCATTGCATTTTTCATTTCAACAGATGGCGCATCACAAACATTAACACTGCTTTTTCAAGTCCCACACCAAATGGCATATAACAGAGACATATGCATTGCATTTGTCATTCCAACAGATGGTGCATCACAAACATTAACAATACTTTTACAAGTCCTATAATAATGGCATATAACAGAGACATATACATTGCATTTGTCATTCCAACAAATGGCACGTCACAAACATTAACACAGCTTTTACAAGTCCCATTGCATTTGTCATTTCAACAGATGGTGCATCACAAATATTTGTAGTAAGAAAATGCATTGCATTTGTCATTCTAACAGATGGAACATCACAAACATTATCACTGCTTTTACAAGTCCCTTACCAAATGGCATATTACAGAGACATATACATTGCATTTGTCATTCCAACAGATGGCGCGTCACAAACATTAACACAGCTTTTACAAGTCCCATTGCATTTGTCATTCCAACAGATGGTGCATCACAAACATTAGCACAGCTTTTACAAGTCCCATACCAAGTGGCATAATGATCTAGTTGTTTAGCTGTGATTGACTTTCCTGCAAGATTTTCTATTTCAAGTTCATGTCACGTGTACTTCTAGTGGCAGATCGCAGATAAGGTACGTGTTAATTTAAAATCTTGATAAAGTTCACAAGAGTGCTTGCGTTACATCTAATGATGAAAATACCCAGAAATTGCTCTGCAGGCAAGATGACTGGTAAAAAACTTAGCAATGGTTACCACCACGAAAAATATGTCCAGGTTGTCAGGACACACGGGCTCAACCAGAAGCAGGGCTTTCAGAGGCCTTCTGAATAATTCTGAATCACACAGGACGCCAAAGTAAGCAATGGGGGTGTATGATGGAGTCTGTCCGCAGCATCTTGAAAGTGAACAGTACAAGGTGGTCACCAGACCTGACCCATGGGACTCTTCTGTGTAACTTCTACTCTACTTAGAAGGATGTCTTGCTGTTGCTGTACAAATCTGAGTTTGTGCAGCTGTGGCGGGCCTTTCCTGACCTCAGTGTCTATGTGAAGGGTCCACGAGAGATCCTCGGTGATGTTTATTCCGAGGAACTTGAAGCTGTTAACCCTTTCAACTTCTACGCCGCTGATGTAGATGGCTTGGTGTTCTCCGCCTTGCTGTTTCCGATAGATCATCTCCTTGGTTTTGCTGACGTTAAGAGACAAGTTGTTATCTAGGCACCAATTACTCAATGCCAGCACCTCCTCTCTGTAGGCTGTCTCATCGTTGTCAGTGATAAAGCCTATGATGGTTGTGTCGTCCGCAGACTTGATGATGGTGTTTGTGCCGTGTTTTGCAACACAGTCGTGGGTGAACAAGGAATACAAGAGGGGGCTAAGCACACAGCCCTGCGGCGCCTCCTGTGTTTAAAATGAGTGATGAGGACGTGTGTTTGCCGACTCTCACCACCTGGGGCCTGTTTGTGAGGAAAGAGAAAATCCATCTGCAGATGGTCGTCCCCAACCCAAGGTTGTCAAGCTTCAAGATGAGTTTTGAGGGGATGATGGTGTTGAATGCCGAGCTGTAATCTATGAACAGCATTCTTACATACTGTATGTATTTCCTTTTTCCAGGTGGGTTAGGGCAGTGTTTATTGTTAGCGCAATGGCATCCTCTGTAGATCTGTTTGCTCTGTAAGCAAATTGGAGAGGATCCAGCATGTCGGGGAGGGAGGAGCAGATGTAACCTTTGACCAGTCGCTAGAAGAACTTCATAATGACCGATGTCAGTGCAACAGATGGTGCATCACAAACATTAACACAGCTTTTACAAGTCCCATAGCAAATGGCATATAACAGTCATATACATTGCATTTGTAATTCCAACAGATGGCGCATCATAAATATTAGCACAGCTTTTACAAGTCCCATAGCAAATGGCATATAATAGAGACATCTACATTGCATTTGTCAGTCCAACAGATGGCGCATCACAAATATTAGCACAGCTTTTACAAGTCCCATAGCAAATGGCATATAATAGAGACATCTACATTGCATTTGTCAGTCCAACAGATGGCACATCACAAATATTAGCACAGCTTTTACAAGTCCCATAGCAAATGGCATATAACAGAGACATGTGCCATCTGTTGGACTGACAAATTCAATGCATATGTCTCGGTTATGTGCCATTTGCTATGGGACTTGTAAAAGCTGTGCTAATATTTGTGATGTGCCATCTGTTGGACTGACAAATGCAACGCATATGTCTCGGTTATGTGCCATTTGCTATGGGACTTGTAAAAGCTGTGCTAATATTTGTGATGTGCCATCTGTTGGACTGACAAATGCAATGTATATGTCTCTATTATATGCCATTTGCTATGGGACTTGTAAAAGCTGTGCTAAAATTTGTGATGTGCCATCTGTTGGACTGACAAATGCAATGCATATCACAAATATTACCACAGCTTTTACAAGTCCCATAGCAAATGGCATATAACAGAGACATATGCATTGCATTTGTCAGTCCAACAGATGGCACATCAGAAATATTACAGTGGTAGTGCTGCTGCTTTGCAGTAAGGAGACAGTGGAAGATTGTGGGTTTGCTTCCCGGTTCCTCCCTGTGTGGATGGCACTTTGAGTACTGAGAAAAGCACTATATAAATGTAATGAATTATTATTATTATAAACGTTAGCAAAGTTTTTACAAGTCCCATAGCAAATGGCATATAACAGAGACATATGCATTGCATTTGTCATTCCAGCAGATGGTGCATCTCAAACATTAGCACAGTTTTTACAAGTTCCATAATAATGGCATATAACAGAGACATATACATTGCATTTGTCATTCCAACAGATGGTGCGTCACAAACATTAACACAGCTTTTACAAGTCCCATGGCATTTGTCATTCCAACAGCTCGTGCATCACAAATATTTGTAGTAAGAAAATGCATTGCATTTGTCATTCCAACAGATGGAACATCACAAACATTATCACTGCTTTTACAAGTCCCTTACCAAATGACATATTACAGAGAAATATGCATTGCATTTGTCATTCCAACAGATGGTGCATCACAAACATTAACACTGCTTTTACAAGTCCCATACCAATTGGCATATAACAGAGACATATGCATTACATTTGTCATTCCAACAGAGGGTGCATCACAAACAGTAGCACAGCTTTTACAAGTCCCTTAATAATGGCATATAACAGTGACATTTACATTGCATTTGTCATTCCAACAGATGGTGCATCACAAACATTAGCACAGCTTTTACAAGTCCCACAGCAAATGGCATATACAGATACAGTATATATACAGAGACATATACAGGTGGACAGCAGAAGTGATGTCAGCAGTGCAGATGGAGGAAAAGAGAGAAGGCACTAGAAGCACAGCGCCATCCTGTGGTCCGGAGGGGTAATTACCATCACCCTTAAGTGGTCTCCCAAGCGCACGTGTGTTTCAACACACAATTCTGGAAACCATGTTAATCAAGTAAGCCGTGACATCAGAGTGGTCCATCCTCGAAATGGAGAGGGGCAGTCAGTGATCACACTCCCCTTGTTATCACCTGTGACACTACCTCCATATTGCCCTGTCATTGAACCCCCCGCCCCCCCCCACATCACCTTGAGACAGCACACAATGCTTTTTAAAACAACGGGGTGGTCTCCTCTTTTACCGCAGGCCAGAATTTTTTTACAGGCTCCCCTGTAGCTGGCGTATGAGACACTAAGAAATGTTGCCAAGGAAGTGACAAATATGCCCACATGGAATTGTGTTGTGGCAAAGCTTAAACAAAACAGAAATATCTAAAATAAGCCATCACTGGCCAAATACGCCACAAACTCCAGATTCCATAGATTGCCAGGAATATCATTGGAGAAGACATAATACATTTCTGAAAGTTAAAGATCATAAAAGTGAATGGGGGGGGGGTAAGCTTCAAGTACAATGTCAAGCCTTACACACCCACCCCGTTATTGTAACAAATCCTCATATGTGCCGTCACCTGGTAATGGAGGGCGGTGACCCATCATCTGCTTTCTATGCCAGCTGACTGAGGGTCCATTTTAGTTTCAGAAGCACAGTCAGTGGTGACCTCACATCTCCCCACACGGGGTGGCACTGTGATGAATACATGATGAGCAGAAGAAGCAACATTAAGATAAAGGGGATGTGTGTGACTTCCTGTGTGTTGAGTGGTCTCGTGGCTTCAGCAATGGCACCTTGCACGAGTGTTTCTCTAGCATCAGCTCTGCTCTTCAGACGGCCCTTTCAGTTTTCTTTCACATTTTATTTTGCTGCAGCTTTCTGCTTCAAATCTTTTCAGTTCATTTTTCGTTCCCAGAAAGACGAAGCAGAAACAGGAATTTAGACATTTTTGCAAATGTATTAAAAAAATAATAAAAATAAAAATATATCCCATTGACACGAGGATTCTGACTCTTTGCTCCCCTCTCAGTGTGGTCGTCATTCTTCTTGGATTTGACACAACGAGCTTTGCACGGCTGGATTTTTTTCTGTTGGATGTTCTGCCCTTCTTCTCTACAGATCCCTCTCAAGAGGCCGGATGGAGACCACCGGTGGACCGCTCTTATCAAGCCTGTCCAGAAATGTCCGGTTGGGGTTTCAAGTCTAAGCTCTACCTTTGGCTGCTCCAAGCCACTCCTGTGTTGTCTTTGTCCTGTTGGAAGGTGAATCTTCAGCCCAGTGTGTGGTCCACAGCTCTTTCTCTCTCTGAAGAAGGTCTTCATTAAGGATGTTTCTCTGTTCTTTGCTCCGTTCAGCTTTCCCTCAACCCTGACTAGTCTACCAGTCCCTGCCGCTGACGCTCCCAAGCACCATGCTTCAATTTTGCACCCCTTTTTTGGAATAGTCTTCTTCTTCTTCTTTCTCTTCTTTCATCTGCTCTCATTTAGGGGTCATCACAGCAGATCACCCATCTCCATCTCTTCCTGACTTTTGTATCATTTTCTGCCTTCATGTCCTCCCTCATCACATCCATAAGCCTCCTCTTTGGCCTTCCTCTTTTCCTCTTCCTCAACATTCTTTTCCCTAACTACCCCTCATCTGTCCTCTGCACACACCCAAACCATCTCAATCTTGCGTCACCAAACTTGGTCACCAAACTGTCACACCTGTGTTGTCCCCCTCTAACATATTCATTCCTAATTCTGTCTACATTCGTTATTCCAAGCAAAAATTGCAGCATCTGCAACTCCACCATGTCCAGCTCTGCCCCCTGTCTTCTCATCAGTGCCACCGTCTCCAAACCATACAACATAGCTGGTCTCATATATAAATCTTCCCTTTCACTCTTGCATGTACTCTTCTATCACAAATCTCTCCTGCCACTCTTCACCCAGTCCACTCTGCCACGCTCTCTATTGTTTTGGAGTGTTGAACCCAAGTATTTAAATTCATCCACCTTCACCACCTCTCCTCCTTGCAGTCGCACCCTCCCACCACCTTCCCTCTCATTCATGCACATGTAGGCCATCTTAGTCCTGCTGACTTTCATTCTCCGCCTCTCCAGGCTCATCTGAACCTGCTGTCTCCTCTCATTAGGCGGAGTGGTGGCTCTGAGGTTAGGGATCTGCACTGGCAATCGGAAGGTTGCCGGTTCGAATCCCGTAAATGCCAAAAGGGACTCTGCTCTGTTGGGCCCTTAAGCAAGGCCCTTAACCTGCAATTGCTAAGCGCTTTGAGTAGTGAGAAAAGCACTATATAAATGCAAAAAATTATTATTATAATTATTAATTATTACAGATCTATGAACTTCACAATCCACGAAGACTCCTGTCTGACCTCGTCTGTCAATCTGTGCATCGTCACTGCAAACAGTAAAGGGCTCAGAGCCGATCATTGATGTGTACCCACTGTCACCTTGAACCAGACTGTCATTCCTACCACACGTCACCAGTCACTTCTTTCGCCTTATCAATGCCTTTCATATCTATCTATCTATCTATCTATCTATCTATCTATCTATCTATCTATCTATCTATCTATCTATTATATAGTGCCTATCTATCTATCTATCTATCTATCTATCTATCTATCTATCTATCTATCTATCTATCTATTATATAGTGCCTATCTATCTATCTATCTATCTATCTATCTATCTATCTATCTATCTATCTATCTATCTATCTATCTATTATATAGTGCCTATCTATCTATCTATCTATCTATCTATCTATCTATCTATCTATCTATCTATCTATCTATCTGTTATATAGTGCCTTTCTGTCTATCTATCTATCTATTATATAGTGCCTTTCATATCTATCTATCTATCTATCTATCTATCTATCTATCTATCTATCTATCTATCTATCTATCTATCTATCAATTATATAGTGCCTATCTATCTATCTATCTATCTATCTATCTATCTATCTATCTATCTATCTATCTATCTATCTATTATATAGTGCCTTTCTGTCTATCTATCTATTATATAGTGCCTTTCTGTCTATCTATCTATTATATAGTGCCTTTCATATCTATCTATCTATCTATCTATCTATCTATCTATCTATCTATCTATCTATCTATCTATCTATCTATCTATCTATCTATCTATCTATCTATCTATAACAATACAAATAGTAATAAATTTTATTCACACCCCACTTCTAACTTCCTGAAACGCAGCAGATCTTTTCGTAGTGACGCACTGGTGACAAAACCACAACAGCCGGGGTCCTGAACACTTTGTTGTCAGGTGGCACAGTGTTGATGTTAAAGGCTGGGCTGTCATGCAGTGCAGCCGAAGTGTTTGACGCTTCACTTCCATGCGGTGATCTGTCGATTTTTAACTGAGCAAGTGACCTGCTTGTGTGTGGGTGCAGCTGTTCTGGTCTCTTGAGGGGTTTTCATTCCCTGAATTGACTTGGTAAACATCATTCCAGGTCCGAGACTCTCCTCCCATTGCTGCTCTTTAGTGTCTCCTCCATCTGCCTCATCCTTTGCCTGCACAGTCGGACCACCAGCTCTGCTTCACACTGCTCACCTGGGGTCAATGGCAACTCGACCTGCCACTCTTTTCAACAGTCACATGAGCCTGAAGTTCTGCGACTGCAGAGGGAGAGGTGGTGGAGCTGCAGAGGGAGCCTCAGTCTCTCAGCTGTCTACCTTCAGGTACTGATGCTGTAACCAGAATTCCAGATTCAGGATCTCAGCCATGAGACTCTCCAGCAGCTCCACTAAGGAGCCAAGCAGGTCCATTGTGATTGGTCTTCTTGTTATCCTACTTCTGACACCAATGTAGCATCTAGTGTCAGAGAGTGCACTCCTTGCTCTTTACATGTCTCTTTTAGGTGGCTCGCAGACTTTAAGAGGACCGCTCACCATTGCTGCAATTTGCAACATTGACTGGATGCCATTTTGATAGGCATCCCTACCACTGGTTCTTTAGCTGAGCCGATCATTGATGTGTACCCACTGTCACCTTGAACCAGACTGTCATTCCTACCACACATGTCACCAGTCACTTCTTTCGCCTTATCTGCTCTATTCCTCTCCAACTGCGGAGGCGGAGTGGTGGCTCTGAGGCTAGAGATCTGCACTGGCAATCGGAAGTTTGCCGGTTCGAATCCCATAAATGCCAAAAGGGACTCTGCTCTGTTGGGCCCTTCAGCAAGGCCCTTAACCTGCAAATGCTAAGCGCTTGGAGTAGTGAGAAAAGCGCTATATAAATGCAAAAAATTAATTAACTGTCTTTTAGTCTCTCTGATATCCTTCTTAATGGTTGCCCTCATGTTCTCATACGCTCTACGATTCACTTTGCAGTCATTAGTCTTATATGGCTTACAAAGCAGCTTTTTTCCTTTGCAACTTCTTTTTTAAATTTTTATTAATCCAGCGTGGGGTTTTTTTTAGTTTCCTATTAAAAATTCCAGATTTAGGTCTGTATCTGTCCTGCATTACATGTCAAACATTTTTAAACCTGCTCCTCGACTGTCTCCACACTTAAACGCTTATCCCAGTGTATCCTACTCAGACTTTGTCACATCTGCTCAAAATTAGCCCTACCAAAGTTCAACTTAACAATTTTAGTCTTTGCATCTGCACTCTTACAAAACACTGAGAACTGTATTACATTATGGTCACGTGACCCTAGTGGTCCAATCACCTCTACCCCCTCAATTCTATCCTTATTATTACTAAATACTAAATCCAGACAGGCTTCACCCCGTGTTTGGTGCTTTAACATGCTGTGTTAGAAAACAGTCATTGATTACGTCTAAAAACTCCTGCTCTTGTGCTCGCTCCTCCATCTGCAAGGTTATCCCAGTTAATATTTGGATCATTAAAGTCCCCCATGACTATAATACAGTATCTCCCTGTAAACTTGCCTTTTTGATATTACTAAAAAGATGTGTGTTGAAATTGGCTTGGAGTCTGCTCACCTGTGGGACCCTCTAAAGTCAAGTGTGTGCCTTTCCTAAATCGGTGGCTGACTCCAAACGGTTCTATTCAATAAGGGCGCGCACAAAAAGGCGATCTTCAAAAGGGCGCCGAAAAACTGCGCGCATAAATAAAGGAGTGCTTCAAACAGTGACGTCAATTGAGCGCAGCGAATAAAGGCAAACGCAACAAAACTATTACAGAAAATTTCTTGCTTTCACCTTTTTATACGTTCGATCATTGCCTTTATCTAATAAATTTTCTGTAATAATTTTGTTGCGTTTGCCTTTATTCGCTGCGCCCAATTGACGTCACCCTTTTGAAGCACTCCTTTATTTATGCGCGCAGTTTTTCGGCGCTCAGTTGAGGTCGCCCTTTTAAAGATCACTTTTATTTATGTGCGCTTTTATTCGCCGCGCCCAATTGAGGTCGCCCTTTTGAAGGTCGCCTTTTTGTGCGCGCCCTTATTGACGGATACCACTCCGAACATCTCAGCGACGATCAATAGAATGGGATGCATCTGAGCCCGATTTTAAGGGTTCTGAATACTTTTGGGATCAATGGGATGTTTCACTTTTTTTTTTTTTTTAATAAATTTGCAAAAAATTCTAAATTCACATTGTCATTCTGGTGTATTGCGGTGGGTTGGCACCCTGCCCAGGATTGGTTCCCTGCCTTGTGCCCTGTGTTGGCTGGGATTGGCTCCAGCAGACCCCCGTGACCCTGTGTTCGGATTCAGCGGGTTGGAAAATGGATGGATGGATGGATTCTGGTGTATTGAGTGTTGCTTGATGAGGGAAAAAAAAGAATTTCAGTGATTCTAGGACAAGACTTCTACATAACATAATCTGAACACTTTCTGAAGGTGCTCTCTACCTGTGACAGTCTTGTACGGAAGCCGAGAGAGGACGCGCAATATCGTTATTTTTTTTTTTTTCAATTGTTTCCTCGAGATAACGGATTAATTTTATCGAGATCTCGATAAAACAAAAGATATTGTTTTCTCGAAGTTATGAAATAATTGTATCAAACGTTTAATGTTTAGCTAACTGAAGCCACGTCCTGTTTGAAATGGCAGAAGAGCAGAAGTGTATTGGTCAGCGCGTCACATTTTTGTTCAATCAAGGGCTGACGCAGGCTGAAATATGTTTAAGCCTTAGTATAAAAAATAATAACGTTAATGTCCGCCATTTAAGAAGACGATTAGTAAGGCTTCAGCTGTATAGGCGTCACAATACAAGCGAGCCTGATGCCTCGACCAAATCTCGAGTTCACGATAAAATTAGTCTGTTATCTCGAGAAGACAACTTAAAAAAATAACGATATTGCACGTCCTCTCTCGGCTTCCGTAGTCTTGAGGGTTTGTTTTGTGCCTTTTAAAAGTTTTCTGTTTCAGGATGTTAATTTATTCAGCCAGCAGAGGGCGATCTCAGCCTTCAAAACTAATGCGAAATCTACTGGGTCTTATAAACCGGTCACGGAGATCAGTTCAATATAACTGGGACGTTTCCCCCCCATGTCGATGCCCCCCAACCCACTTGCACTGAGATGCTGAGAAATGTTTCCAAGGAAGTGACAAATACACCCACGGATGGGTTGGGTAAGGGTGGTGAAGAAAATAATGTTATGGCAAATCTTAAACAAAACATACACATCTTAATACATAACTCGCTTCGCTCGCCAACCCCTGGTCTTGGGTAATCCGAAATACATTTGAAAGTGATTATTGTCTTTCACATTGCAACTTCATTAACGATGGCAAGAGTGTATTGTATTGGATCTTGTTCTTTGTCCTTTATTAACACTAAAGCAATTGTAGCTGGCGCTACACCTTCTGCTTCCGCTTTTGTATTGGCCTCTCTTTAAACCTTATGTAGCATTTTTATAGATTTAGCTAATGGGTGATTGTTTATGACTTCAGCGACGTTTCTCATTATCAGCTCTGTGCATTGCTTCTTTTCAGGAAGGGTCATTCGTTGATAGATTGCGTCATCTGGATCTAACACGTAGATTTGGGCATATTTGCGTTCGTGATTTGGCTCAGGGTGCACTGTTCTAATCCGATGTAATATTTGTCCACATACGCGAAAGCAGTATGGGCATTGCCAGCTGGTGGCCTTATATTTACCCCGGTAGATGCAAAAGCAAATGAACTATTGTAGGATCCAATGCAGTCCATAAAGTTTTAACTTTCGGGTACATTGTTAGTTAGAAGCTTCCGTAGACATTCAGGAAAGTCATCTAAAGGAGGCAGTCTAACCTGACCCTTTGACAACAACGTGTAAACTCATTAGTTATATTGCCAGTTGTTTCTTCAGGGAAGTTAAGTGAATGACAATGACAGCAAATGATATTCATTAATCCTAATGAATGTTCATTAATAGTGGACTCATTACAGAATGCGTTGTCAGCTAATTGGCGGAATTGTTTAGTGGCTGTTTGTCGTTCCTTTTTTTGCCGTTTATCATTTGCCTCTGCTGTTTAAGAGGCGAGTTGTAGGCGCCTGCGTTTATTCACATATGCTATATGGTTTGGACGTCTGAGGATGCCGTACGTTTAATACGGAGAGTTCGTTTATTCTTATTACCCGGACCATGCCGTGTAGTGTGGACGTTTAGTTCAGAAGCGCGTTGTAGGCGCTTGCGCCTTTCGGACCTTTGGGGCCTCCGTAGCCTATGCCATGTAGCGTGGACGTTTAGTTCAGAAGCGTGTTGTAGGTGCCTGCGCCTTCCGTACTATCTTTTTGGACCTTTGGGGCCTCCGTAGCCTCTTCCGTTTGACTCTGGGGTGCCGCGCAGAATCCTCTTTCCAAATGTATAAAAAGTGAAGGGGTCTGCAGACTTTTACGTTAGGTGCTCTACCTGTGACAATCTTTTTCGCCTTTTAAAAGCTTCCTCTTTTAGAATGTTAATTTATTCAGCCAGCAGAGGGCGCTCTCAGCCCTCGAAACTAATCCAAGATCTCCTGGACCCTATAAACTGGTCACGGGGACCAGTTAAGTACACTTTTTCGTGGGCCACCTTCACCGAGAGAATCGATCCCGTGATGTTGCAAAGAGCATATATGAACACGCTGAAAGGGGCACCGAGACGTATCGACGCACAAGGAGACCACTTTCAGCATCTTCTGTAAATGTGACTACCAGATCTGATCGTTTTTCTCTTCACCACGCCACGCAGTTGTCTCGGTTGGTGTCTTGTATTACTAGGACACATTCGGGCCTATAAGAAGGTGTATTGGTTAGAACACTGAGGCTGGGGATTCAGATCCCACTACTGACACCATGTCACCCTGAGCAACACACTTCACTCCAACCGGAAAAACAAAAGAGACGTGAAGGCTCCTTAGCGCTGGACCCGAGCGTCACTTGGGCAACTGTATAGACGCGTCTCGTGTAAGCGTTAGAGCCGAGGATTACTCGGCCTGTAAAAACGGCAACAGCATTAGTGCTGAGCATTGTGGGCGTGTCTCGTGTAAGCGACAGGCCCGAGTGTTACCCAGGCAACGGTGTAGACACGCCTTCTCCTAGCCCTCATAATGACAATGATACGAGGAGTGAGGACCAAGTGAATCCGTCTTCTGGCAGTGGATCCCGAAAGCAACTCTGATGAGTCCGAAAGCGAGGCTCGTGTCAATCGCACGTGTGCAGTGTGCTGTTCAAAGGCTGATCAGTCAGGAAAGCAAATACTCAAGGAATCACGTGACTACTATTATCCCAATCATGACGTTGGATTGTGTATTTCACCAGGCTTTAAGATCTACAACACAAATGACACATTTTGACTGTATATACGGTATTTTTTATTGGCTAAAGAAAAGGCGTATGATGAGTTGTATGAGAGGTGGGACACTAAGGAGGGAGAAAAGGACCAGTGGGCGAGAAAGAGAGGGGCCGAGATGGGAAAAATGTGCAGCAGATTAGGGTGATAAAGGATAAAGATGGAAACGTACTCACAAGCGAGGAGAGTGTGTTGAGCAAATGGAAAGAGGACTTTGAGAGGCTGATGAATGAAGAGAACGAGAGAGAGAAGAGGTTGGATGATGTGGAGATAGAGAATCAGGAAGTGCAACGGATTAGCAAGGAGGAGGTAAGGACAGTGATGAAGAGGATGAAGAATGGAAAGGCTGTTGGTCCAGATGACATACCTGTGGAAGCATGGAGGTGTTTAGGAAAGATGGCAGTGGAGTTTTTAACCTGATTGTTTAATGGAATCTTGGAAAGTGAGAGGATGCCTGAGGAGTGGAGAAGAAGTGTACTGGTGCTGATATGTATGAATAAGGGGGATGTGCAGGACTGTAGTAACTACAGGGGGATAAAATTGATGAGCAACAGCATGAAGTTATGGGAAAGAGTAGTGGAAGCTCAGTAAAGAAGTGAGGTGATAATTAATGAGCAGCAGTATGGTTTCATGCCAAGAAAGAGCACCTCAGATGTTATGTTTGCTCTGAATGTGTTGATGGAGAAGTTTAGACAAGGCCAGAAGGAGTTGCATTGAGTCTTTGTGGACCTGGAGAAAGCTTATTAAGGGTGCCTGAGAGGAGCTGTGGTATTGTATGAGGAAGTCGTGAGGGACAGAGAAGTACGTAAGAGTTGTACAGGATATGTACGAGGGAAGTGTGACAGTAGTGAGGTCTACGGTAGGAGTGATGAAGGTGGGATTGCATCAGGGATCGGCTCTGAGCCCTTTCTTATTTGCAATGCTGATGGACAGGCTGACAGATGAGATTAGACAGGAGTCCCTGTGGACTGTGATGTTTGCTGATGACATTGTGATCTGTAGGGAGAGTAGGGAGCAGGTTGAGGAGACCCTGGAGAGGTGGAGATATGAGGAAGAGAGAAGAGGAATGAAGGTCAGTAGGACCACCAAGACAGAATACATGTGTGTGAATGAGAGGGAGGTCAGTGGAATGGTGAGGATGAGGTGAGTAGAGTTGGTGAAGGTGGATGTGTTTAAATACTTGGGATCGACAGTCCAGAGTAATGGGGATTGTGGAAGAGAAGTGAAGAAGAGAGTGCAGGTAGGGTGGAGTGGGTGGAGAAGAGTGTCAGGAGTGATTTGTGACAGACGGGGATCAGCAAGAGTGAAAGGGAAGGTCTACAGGATGGTAGGGAAACCAGCAATGCTATATGGGCTGGAGACAGTGGCACAGGGGACAGAGCTGGAGGTGGCAGAGTTAAAAAATGTTAAGATTTGCATTTTGTGTGATGAGGATGGACAGGATTAGAAATGAGGACATCAGAGGGTCAGCTCAAGTTGGACGGTTGAGAGACAAAGTCAGTGAGGAGAGATTGCGTTGGTTTGGACATGTGCAGAGGAGAGATGAGGGGTATATTGGGAGAAGGATACTAAGGATAGAGCTGCCAGGGAAGAGGAGAAGAGCAAGGCCTAAGAGAAGGTTTATGGATGTGGTGAGAGAGGACATGCAGGTGATGGGTGTGAGAGAACAAGATGACGAGGACAGAAAGATATGGAAGAAGATGATCCACTCTGGCAACCCCTAACGGGAGCAGCCAAAAGAAGAAGACATGGTATTTTTATTAATATTATTTTTATTCATTATTATTATGTTTTGTATCACTTCTGACTTTGTACTTTTAGTGTTTTGCACGTTTTACAGTAGAAAGATCAGATTTCATAAATACGTCATTATTTTTTCCAAGCTCAAAAATACAATACGTTTTATAAGTTTTTTTTCGTGAGCAAATGTGACGCTAAGGAGGCCGCTTGTATCTCACGTGTTGTAAGTGTCAGCCAAACGTCTCAGTGTCTCTGGTCTTTGAGAAAAGGTGGTCCATGGGCTTGTTTGTCCCATTTACAAGGTCCATTTAAAGATCTGAGCAAACCGTACTCATTCTACTCATGTTAACGTGGCTGTGTTTTCTTTTATTCGTTTATTTTATTTTACACTTAATTGCTAACATTTTCTTTTTTTGTTTTATCTGCAGATTCAACGTCTCGCAGTCCCGCCACCACAATCGGTAAGTCTTCTCTACAACTCACACCACTGTGAACGCCTGATACCTGGCATAACTCAGAGTCTCCTACCTGCTTTATATTTTTATTTTTTTTCTTTCCATTTTCTCTTCTGTCCAAAACAGTCAGTGACTGTTCCCACCTTGGGCCTTTTGGGATGATATTCTCAAATAGATAGATAGATAGATAATGTGAAAGGCACTATATAATAGATAGATAGATAGATAGATAATGTGAAAGGCACTATATAATAGATAGATAGATAGATAGATAGATAGATAGATAGATAGATAGATAGATAGATAGATAGATAGATAGATAGATAGATAGATAGATAGATAATGTGAAAGGCACTATATAATAGATAGATAGATAATGTGAAAGGCACTATATAATAGATAGATAGATAGATAGATAATGTGAAAGGCACTATATAATAGATAGATAGATAGACAGATAGATAGATAATGTGAAAGGCACTATATAATAGATAGATAGATAGATAATGTGAAAGGCACTATATAATAGATAGATAGATAGATAATGTGAAAGGCATTATATAATAGATAGATAGATAGATAATGTGAAAGGCACTATATAATAGATAGATAATGTGAAAGGCACTATATAATAGATAGATAGATAGATAATGTGAAAGGCACTATATAATAGATAGATAGATAGATAATGTGAAAGGCATTATATAATAGATAGATAGATAGATAATGTGAAAGGCACTATATAATAGATAGATAATGTGAAAGGCACTATATAATAGATAGATAGATAGATAATGTGAAAGGCACTATATAATAGATAGATAGATAGATAATGTGAAAGGCACTATGTAATAGATAGATAGATAGATAGATAGATAGATAGATAATGTGAAAGGCATTATATAATAGATAGATAGATAATGTGAAAGGCACTATATAATAGATAGATAGATAGATAGATAGATAGATAGATAGATAATGTGAAAGGCATTATATAATAGATAGATAGATAGATAGATAGATAGATAATGTGAAAGGCATTATATAATAGATAGATAGATAATGTGAAAGGCACTATATAATAGATAGATAGATAGATAGATAGATAATGTGAAAGGCACTATATAATAGATAGATAGATTGATAGATAGATTGATAATGTGAAAGACACTATATAATAGATAGATAGATAGATAATGTGAAAGGCACGATAGATAGATAGATAGATAGATAGATAGATAGATAGATAGATAGATAGATAGATAGATAGATAGATACTTTATCAATCCCAAGGGGAAAATCACACATTCCAGCAGCAGCATACTGATAAAGAACAATTTTAAATTAAAGAATGATAACAATGCAGGTATAGAGACAGACAATATCTTTGTATAATGTTAACGTTTACCCCCCAAGTGGAATTGAAGAGTCGCATAATGTGACAGAGGAACGATCTCCTCAGTCTGTCAATGGAGCAGGACTGTCGCTGAAGCTGCTCCTCTGTCTGAGATGATCCTGTTCAGTGGATGCAGTGGATTCTCCATGATTAACAGGAGTCTGCTCTTATCACTGTTCCTGATTTTCCTTTAAAGACATTAGTGATGAGTTATCAGGCCGCTATCCTGTCAGAGGCGCCCTCTGAACCATTCACTTACCGCTACCTCTCAGGCCTTATGGGCGTCCTCCTCTATCCAGCACCCACAGGCTTACCTTTTAGAAGCTTCCTGTATTAGGATGTTAACTTATTCAGCCAGCAGAGTGCGCTCTCTGCCCTTGAAACTGATATGAGATCGACTGGGCGTCTTAACGCCTGAAGTTTGAAAGAATTAATTTTGAGGAGCAGAACATTAGAAAGATTTAGGTGAGAATGTGAAGTTAAGTATAAAAAAAACATACCAGTCACTTGTTTTTACAGGTATATACAGTGCATCCGGATAGTATTCATAGCACATCACTTTGTCCACATTTTGTTATGTTACAGCCTTATTCCAAAATGGATTAAATTCATTTTTTTCTTCAGAATTCTGCACACAACACCCCATAATGACAACATGAAAAAAGTTTACTTGAGATTTTTGCAAATTTATTAAAAATAAAAAAACTGAGAAATCCCATGTCCATAAGTATTCACAGCCTTTGCTCAGTACTTTGTCGATGCCCCTTTGGCAGCAATTCCAGCCTCAAGTCTTGTTGAATGTGATGCCACAAGCTTGGCACACCTATCCTTGGCCAGTTTCGCCCATTCCTCTTTGCAGCACCTCTCAAGCTCCATCAGGTTGGATGGGAAGCGTCGGTGCACAGCCATTTTAAGATCTCTCCAGAGATGTTCAATCAGATTCAAGTCTGGGCTCTGGCTGGGCCACTCAAGGACATTCACAGAGTTGTCCTGAAGCCACTCCTTTGATATCTTGGCTGTGTGCTTAGGGTCGTTGTCCTGCTGAAAGATGAACCGTCGCCCCAGTCTGAGGTCAAGAGCGCTCTGGAGCAGGTTTTCATCCAGGATGTCTCTGTACATTGCTGCAGTCATCTTTCCCTTTATCCTGACTAGTCTCCCAGTCCCCACAGCATGATGCTGCCACCACCATGCTTCACTGTAGGGATGATATTGGCCTGGTGATGAGCGGTGCCTGGTTTCCTCCAGACGTAACGCCTGGCATTTACACCAAAGAGTTCAATCTTTGTCTCATCAGACCAGAGAATTTTCTTTCTCATGGTCTGAGAGTCCTTCAGTGCCTTTTGTCAAACTCCAGGCGGGCTGCCATGTGCCTTTTACTAAGGAGTGGCTTCCGTCTGGCCACTCTACCATACAGGCCTGATTGGTGGATTGCTGCAGAGATGGTTGCCCTTCTGGAAGGTTCTCCTCTCTCCACAGAGGACCTCTGGAGCTCTGACAGAGTGACCATCGGGTTCTTGGTCACCTCCCTGACTAAGGCCCTTCTCCCCCGATCGCTCAGTTTAGATGGCCGGCCAGCTCTAGGAAGAGTCCTGGTGGTTTTGAACTTCTTCCACTTATGGATGATGGAGGCCACTGTGCTCATTGGGACCTTTAAAGCACAAGAAATGTTTCTGTAACCTTCTCCAGATTTGTGCCTCGAGAAAATCCTGTCTCGGAGGTCTACAGACAATTCCTTTGACTTCATGCTTGGTTTGTGCTCTGACATGAACTGTCAACTGTGGGACCTTCTATAGACAGGTGTGTGCCTTTCCAAATCAGGTCCAGTCAACTGAATTTACCACAGGTGGACTCCAATGAAGCTGCAGAAACATCTCAAGGAAGATCAGGAGAAACAGGATGCACCTGAGCTCAATTTGGAGCTTCACGGCAAAGGCTGTGAATACTTATGTACATGTGCTTTCTCAATGTTTTTATTTTTAATAAATTTGCAAAAACCTCAAGTAAACTTTTTTCACGTTGTCATTATGGGGTGTTGTGTGTAGAATTCTGAGGAAAAAAATGAATTTAATCCATTTTGGAATAAGGCTGTGACATAACAAAATGTGGAAAAAGTGATGAAGCGCTGGGAATACTTTCCGGATGCACTGTATATTATATTATATTACTAGACAAAGAGCCCGTTTCGACAACGTAAGATGAAACAGGCACGAGTGGAATAGTAATAAGTATAAGCACCACAAACCTGATATAGGTGTATTGAATGAATGCGTAATTAGGCCTTGAGCTGTAGTTGAAATCGCCTTTCAGGCCTCTAGAGCTTTAATCGAAGTCGCCTTTCTCTTTGAATTTTTGCGGCCCTAAATCCTGCCGTGATGTTGGGGTTGGATGTCGGTCTCATAAGGTTTTTTGGGCAGCTGCGCAGAAGGCGACTGCGCATTCGGCTTTGCACGGACGTGAGTGAGTGAGTGAGTGAGTGAGGAGGCTGGCGAATTATGTATTAAGATATTATATTATATTATATTATATTATATTATATTATATTATATTATATTATATTATATTATATTATATTATAGTTTGATTGCATACTGCACTGCTTTTTTAATATTTGTAATGAAATGGTGAAATTAGAGTTTTGAATTGTGATTTTGTTTTTTATATCATTTCCAGGTATTATCATTCTGCTGTTAATTATTTTGGGCATTATTGTCATCATCTGCATAATTATGATGCTGCATAAAAAGAATAAGGTAAGTGTAATTGAATATGTCAAAATAAATGAATGGTGATGTGCTGTGCTGAGGATGACTAATTTTTATAAGTAATGTGCACAGCGCAGGGCCGTCTCACCAGCATCATAGCACCCCCAATAGGCAAAGTAGTGCACTGGAGCCCCTGTTTTGATAGCAAAACAGAAACATACACAAGGACTTGAGAGTGTGTGTCGTACTGTTCTGCTTAAATAGGCAACCATTTACAGTGTAGTTTTTGGATTTAGCCCCGCCTCATTACAATCTCCCTGCCTGATGACATTTTTGAAACACCTCATTACCTCAATTTCAAGCAGAACTAAACACAACCTACCCACGAAATTTTGTAAAAATCAGTTCATCCGTTTTTGTGTGATCAGCCAACAAACAGATAGACAGGCAGGCAGGCAGACAGACAGACAGACAAGCAGGCAGGCAGACTTGGAGACAGACAGACAGACGGACAGACAGACTTGGAGACAGACAGACAGACAGACAGACAGACAGATAAGCAGGCAGACAGACAGGCAGACAGACAGATAAGCAGGCAGACAGACAGGCAGGCAGACTTGGAGACAGACAGACAGACAGATAAGCAGGCAGACAGACAGGCAGACTTGGAGACAGACAGACAGACAGACAGACAGACAAGCAGGCAGACAGACAGGCAGACAGACAGGCAGGCAGACAGGCAGACTTGGAGACAGACAGACAGACAGAGAGGCAGGCAGACTTGGAGGGAGATAGATAGATAGATTTTGGTGAAATTTTGCCAGGCCTAGGGAATGGCACAACAAAGCCAGTGCCCATTTGGCCTATGCTGGCACTGCTGGTCACACACATAAATGTTTTCACCTTTCCAATAGAACAATTAGCAAACCTAATTCTCTAATTTGTGGATTGACACCAAAACAAAGAGACAAAGAAATGACAGCTCGCTTAATTAAGGTAGGGGTCTGATTATAATTAAAGCATAAGGTGGCTGGTTTGAAATACCATCAGCCATCGCAGTGTCATAGGATTGAACTTGAGAACCCCTGCTGTTCTACTGGTGATTCAGGTGTATCAGTATAGCACCTTTAATATAAATAAGCATCTCATCTCACATTCTCAACAGCTTTTCCTGGTGAGCATCGTAACAGAGAAAACATCCATCCATCCATTTACAAACCCACTATATCCTAAGTACAGGGTCACGGGGGTCTGCTGGAGCCAATCCCAGCCAACACAGGGCGCAAGGCAGGAAACTAACCCCGGGCAGGGCGCCAGCCCACCTCAGGGCACACACACACCACACACTAGGGACAATTTAGGATCGCCAATGCACCTGACCTGCATGTCTTAGGACTGTGGGAGGAAACCCACGTAGACACGGGGAGAACATGCAAACTCCATGCAGGGAGGATCCGGGAAGTGAACCCAAGGCTCCTTACTGCAAGGCAGCAGTGCTACCACTGCACCACCATGCCGCCAGAGCTGGAGGTGTCAGAGTTAAAGATGCTAAGATTTGCATTGGGTGTGACGTGGCAGGACAGGGATTAGAAATGAGGACATTAGAGGGTCAGCTCAAGTTGGACGGTTGGGAGACAAAGTCAGAGAGGCGAGATTGCGTTGGTTTGGACATTTGCAGAGGAGAGATGCTGGGTATATTGGGAGAAGGATGCTAAGGATAGAGCTGCCAGGGAAGAGGAAAAGAGGAAGGCCTAAGAGAAGGTTTATGGAATTGCTGAGACAGGACATGCAGGCGATGGGGGTAATGGAGCAAGATGACGAGGAGAGGAAGTGATGGAAAAAGATGATCCATTGTGGTGACCCCTAATGGGAGCAGCCGAAAGAAGAAGAAGATCCAGGCGAGCTGGAGTCGGGTGTGGAGAATGGACAAAGCTGGCCTGGAAGGTGTGGAGGAGAGACGGAGAAGAGGAGAATGGTGTCGTGGTTGGTTTATGCCAGTGTTTCTCAACCTTTAAGTATTTGCGACCCGAGTTTTCATAAAAGTTTTAATCGCGCCCCCCTAAGGTTTTTTTGAAGGAGCCCACTAATACCAATTTGTTCCTTTTTAATTAATGATATATCATAGATGCATATTTTATTATACCTACTTAACTTTTATCGACATTTATCTAACTCTATTTTTATTTTTCTAGTATCAGAATGTAGTTTAAGTTAATTTGTTTTGGTTTCAATTGATGGATTTTTCATATTTTTGATTCTTGTCGTGACAGTTTATGGGTCCCCATGACCCCTTGAGCCCTCAGACCAAACGTCAGACACCAGATAAAAGTCCAAAATGAATTTATTATAATAATAAATGTGCACAAAGCACCCTCCACTCCACAATACTTAATAAATCAATAATCAAATAATCAATAATCACAATCCTCCACTCCCAGACGCGTTGCCACCCTTCCACCCAGCTCAGCTCATCGTCTGGGATGTTCCCATAGTCTTTTTATATTCCCTGACCTGGAAGTGTTTCCAACCCCTCAGTCCATGTGATCTCCTATCATTTCCGGGTCAGATAAAAATCCTCTTCTTCATCCCGGAAGCATGTCATTTCCCTTGTCGAAATTGCCTAGGACGTACTTCCAGGTTTTAGGGCATGTAGAATTCCCTGAGCCTCCCGACAGCATCTTCTGGAGGTCCCCATGGTATCCAGCAGGGCTGGTTGTAAAAACTACATGGTCCATGAGGCCCTGCTGGAATTCGGGGAACCTCTATGCCGCAGGGAGAGCTCCATCTGGAGGCCTGGGGGTGTTGGCTGGGATGACAGGCCGGCCATCCCTCACATTGTTTTCTTTTTTTCACATCTTCGCACCCCGCCTTTTTGTTATTTTGTGCCCCCCCTAGGGGGGCCCGCCCCACAGTTTGAGAGCCGCTGGTTTATGCCACTATTTTTGTGTAAACAAACCTTTTATTTATAGCAGAACTTGTGTCTGTCAGGTTGTATCTGAGGTTTGGGGTGCTGCCACACCCCCTAGTGGTCACAGTGCCTATTGAAGAATAAAACTGATTTTTTTTTTGTTTTCTTTTTCCTGCGTTTACAGAAATATTCCTTTGACTTACACCACAAGCAACCTGAAGATGCAGGAATTCCTTTAAGCAACATGGAAGACGGAGCTTTTGAGCCGATTTCGGGTATGTTGAGTTTTGGAGATTGATTGAAAACCGTTTGTAACAAATTAACCCTTTAAACTCGACCTGTCAATGAGAATGAACAATAATGCAAAATTAAAAAAAATAAAATCTGCATAAAATCATCGTTTCCTCATTGTGGTAAATTAAAATATGGTGTTTTGCCGCTTAAACATCCGTAACGCATAACCCGATGTCACAATGTTTTTCATTCTTCCTTCAAAAGATGGCCAAACTGCAGCTTCACGGTTACACCCACGCCCAATGGCATTCTTGAACGTTCTGGTGCGATGGTGTGCGCCATTAGACGGGCAGACTATTATCTACGAGATGAGAGAGGGGTGTTTCGATCGTCACATGATACCTCATCCCTCCTTCTGTATTTCAGAATGGTATTTTCTGTGAAGACGTCTTTTGAATCTTGCGACTATTGGTGTTGTAATGTGCACGCAGTGGACCACCATCTGCCTATGTTCTGTCAGAGTAAGATCTGCACTACATAAAGCAGGGGTCTTCGGTATTCGATAGATGTATTTGAAAGTAGAGCCAGTCTTAGAAAGCTAACGTTTGATGTTAAATTCATATATTGTTTTGCTTAATTTCTACCCAGAATATGGTGTAGACTTTGATCCCCGGGTGGCACGGTGGTGCAGTGGGTAGCGCTGTTGCCTCGCAGTAAGGAGACCTGGGTTCACTTCTCGGGACCTCCCCGTGTGGAGTTTGCATGTTCTCCCCGTGTCTGTGTGGGTTTCCTCCAAGGGCTCTGGTTTCCTTTCAGATACCCACTGACTTAGAAGAGGAGAGTTAGGATTCTTCCAATTGAGCAAGACAAGTCAACGTGCCAATAGTGTAGTAAAGGCCATTACAGTTTGCTTGTCCTTCTCCACTTTAAGACCCTCAGTGAGTCCACCACACACATCTGTTAGAGGGATTGTGACGCCAAGGGTGTCTGATAGGCATTTAAAGATTTTGGTCCAGAATGTTGTTAATTTGGTGCAGGCCCAGAACATGTGACCCTGTGAGGCTGGAGCTCGATTGCAACGTTCGCAGGTTGGCTCTCACCCTGGAAACATTTTGAACAATTTTAAACAAGATAGATGTGCCCAATATATAATTTTAAGTTGAATAATTGTATGCTTTGCGCATATGAAGCTCGAGTGAATTCTCTGCATTGCTACCTTCCACTCCTTTCCAATTTTTGTGTGAACGGAGTGAAAGGAAACACCTTGACGCAGGAGAAGGTTTGGGGCAGCCACCTGTATACTTGAATAAGGCTGCAAAGAAGTGAAAATTGGTAATACAGTTGTGTACAGGTTGAGTCCAAAAACAGAACTGATGTTTACAAGCGGAAGTCGCCTGGCTTTTAAGGCAGGTTGGCGGAAGTGACGTCATTGGGTCCCGAAACCGGAAGTGACATCATCAGGCCCTGAAACTGGAAATGACATCATCAGGACCCGGAACCTGAGGTGAGGAAATTGGGCTCCAGAAGCAGAAGTTGCGTCATTGGGGCCCTAGAACTGGAAGTGGTGTAATCTCGCCCCCGGAACCAGAAGTGGCGTCAAAAAACAGGAAGTGACGTCATTGGGTCCCGAAGCGTGAAGTGACGTCATCAGGCCCCGGAACCAGAAGTGGTGTCAAAAAACATGAAGTGAGCTCATCAGGCCCCAGAACCAGAAGTGGTGTCTTTGGGCTCCAGAAACAGAAGTTACATCATTGGGGCCCCAGAACTAGAAGTGGTGTAATCGCGCCCCGGAAGTCAGAAGTGGCGTCAAAAAACAGGAAGAGACGGCATTGGGTCCTGAAACCGGAAGTGACGTTATCGGGTCCTGAAGAGTGAAGTGACGTCATCAGGCCCCAGAACCAGAAGTTGTGTCATTGGGCCCCAGAAACAGAAGTGACATTATTGGGCCCCTGAAACTGGAAGTGGTGTAATCGGGCCCCCATAGCCAGAAGTGGCGTCAAAAAACAGGAAGTGACGTCATCAGGCCCCAGAACCAGAAGTGGTGTCAAAAAACATGAAGTGAGGTCATCAGGCCCTGGAACCAGAAGTGGTGTCATTGGGCCCCAGAAACAAGTGACATCATTGGGCCCCTGGAACTGGAAGTGGTGTAATCGGGCACCCGGAGCCAGAACTGGCGTCAAAAAACAGGAAGTGACGTCATTGGATCCCGAAACCGAAAGTGATGTTATCGGGCCCTGATGCTGGAAGTGAGGTCATCAGGTCCCGGAACCGGAAGTGATGTCACTGAACCCCAGAACCTGAGGTGACGTCATCGGGGCCCCAGAACCGGAAGTGGCGTCAAAAAACAGGAAGTGACGTCATCGGGCCCCTGAACCAGAAGTGGCATCATTGGGGCCCCGAAGCTGGAAGTGATGTCAAAAAACTGGAAGTTACATCATCAGGAATAAAAAAGAGAGGTTTACTGCACCCTGCCACCCCCTGGCCTGGCGTGGAATTATCTTCTTTTTGTCCGTTTGCCTGCCTCCCATGCACACATGTGTGATTATGGTTTTGCTCTGAAGTTTTGCTAAAAGTTGGAAAACGAAGATGTTTTGTCTGTGGAATTATTTGAACACGCGTCGTCCTATGAAGCAAACTAAAATCTGCAGAGCTTTGGTCATTTTGGATAAACACAGCTACAGAGAGAGAAACGGTCTTGGTGTTTTTATGGGCTGCTTCAAAGCAGTAAAACACAACATTTTATTTGTGGATAATTCATGAAAATTCATTTTTTTCTGGGTGTTCCTGATACCTTTTTCTGTTAGTTTGGATGCTTATTCCAACACCCATGGAAAGAAGAGAACCTTCAAAGTGCATTTTTGTTGGTAAGAAAGTGACGAAATGTTGCATTCTGTAAGAGACATTTTCCTAATCATGTGACCTTTGCTTACGTTGGCAAACAGCTCGGTAATGTTTGGTGTATCAGTGTCTCACGGCTGTGTCTGTGTCGACGTGTGGCCGTGTCTCGCTGAGCGGCGTCCTTTATTGGTGTCGCGCATTCTTGTGTGCCATCGTGAGAATGTCGGCGCTTGCATTAGAGCAACGAACAAACTTCAGATTTCTTGTTAAATTTGGCAAGAGTGGAAGTGAAATCAGGGATGTGTCAGTCCAAGTTTATGGGGATCATGCCATGAAGAAAAAAAAGGCAGCGTACAAATGGGTTAAACGTTTTTCTGAGGGGAGAGAAAGCGTCACAGACGAAGAGAGGTCAGGGTGGCAGGTAACAGGAAGAACCGACGAAAGACATTTGCAAAACTTCGTCGAATTGTACGTCAAAACTGAACTGTGGGAAGCATAGCAGACCAAGTAAACATCGATAAGAGACACAGTTAGGACAATCTTATGACGCCTTCTTCTGGCCGACCCGAGGGGGTGGAGTCCGTTGGCCTCAATGGAGCTGTGGAAGGAAAAGGAGAAGACAGAATTAGCGCCAGCGCCCCCTCTCGTCCCGGAGGGGTATTACAGTACATAACTTACACCAGCCCTAGAGGTGATCCTCTGACGTGCTTGTTAACATTTTTTGTACGTTTTGTTTTCCTGGGTTAACGACACATTTTGACTTTCATTCTTCGGATCTCGAATTGGTTTAGACTGACGGATTTTTCTCTTCTCAGTTCTGACCTCTGCCTCTTTTACAACTCTGTCTCCTGGTCAAACCACCACTAGTTAAAGTGTGGAATGTTTATGAGTCAAACGAAATTACTAAAGGCTTTAACTACACACTAAGAAAATGGAAATTTAGGTTCTGTTTTTTTTTGTTTTGTTTTTCTTCTGAAATCAGAATTTGCAAAGGTTGAAACCGAAACCGAGGATAAGAATAAAGAAGAGAAATCTGCAGATTCAGATGTCAAAGAGCCTGCAGCAGAGAACAGCACCAGTCCGCCTGGTAAGTGACTTCTAGCGTTTTGTTACACGGGCTGGCGGACAACGCTTATTAATGCTTATTGTCCTGCACTAAAGCGCCATCTCGTACTTTCTAAATGTGCAGAGATCTACTCGTACGTGCAGATATTTTAAGGATGATGTGGATCACTCACACGTCCACAGGGCAGGCCTCCGGGGTTTTGTCTCTACATTGACTGTACATGGAATGACAACAACGCGCATAAAGTAAAGTTAACTCCATGCTTCTGTATACTTGACTTGACTTGACTTTAAGGTCGATGGCAGTGGTGAGCAACATCAGTCTGCGGCCCTCCAGGATGAACATTGGTCACCCCTGGTCTATAAGGTCGTTATTGTGCACAGTATGTGCTAATCAGCCTGCAACATGTCGCCACTCTCTGGTGCTGTGAGCAAGGAGTAGGTCTGCTTTACCTTGTAACTTTGGTCTTCTTTACCTAAATCATCTCAGAGTGCCGTTTAGGTCAGCATGTGTGACCAGACCACCTCCTGTCCCCAGATCTGCTCTCTTTTATTCTGTGATTGTTGACACTGAAAGAGTTCACACTGGACATTTTGTTGTGCACATCATTTTGAGGAGAAGGAGAAAACACCCACATGTTCAACAAGCTCTTTATGCCTCTACGCTTCAGGGAGTGGATGTGGAGGTGGGATTGGGTGGGGAGTCCACATCAATGACAGGCTGGACTGGTCTCAGGTCACAGACGAGCTACAGAAGAAAGGGCAGAGCAGACACTGTTTATCTTAGGAGACCACAGTCCTTTAGTGTGGGAAGGGACATCCTGCACATCCTCTATGACCAGTGTGGTATGCTGGGCGGGTGACATCACATCAAGAGAGGACCACCGAATCAACAGGCTAATGAAAAAGGGCAGTTAGGGGACACACAGTGAAGGAGAGTATATAGTGCCCTTCATATCTATCTATCTATCTATCTATCTATCTATCTATCTATCTATCTATCTATCTATCTATCTATCTATCTATCTATCTATCTATCTATCTATCTATCATATAGTGACTATATCTATCTATCTATCTATCTATCTATCTATCTATCTATCTATCTATCTATCTATCTATTATATAGTGCCTTTCACATCTATCTATCTATCTATTATATAGTGCCTTTCACATCTATCTATCTATCTATCTATCTATCTATCTATCTATCTATCTATCTATCTATCTATCTATCTATCTATCATATAGTGACTATATCTATCTATCTATCTATCTATCTATCTATCTATCTATCTATCTATCTATCTATCTATCTATCTATCTATCTATAATATAGTGCCTTTCATTTCTATCTATCTATCTATCTATCTATCTATCTATCTATCTATCTATCTATCTATCTATCTATCTATCTATCTATCTATCTATCTATCTATCTATCATATAGTGACTATATCTATCTATCTATCTATCTATCTATCTATCTATCTATCTATCTATCTATCTATCTATCTATCTATCTATAATATAGTGCCTTTCATTTCATTTCTATCTATCTATCTATCTATCTATCTATCTATCTATCTATCTATCTATCTATCTATCTATCTATCTATCTATCTATCATATAGTGACTATATCTATCTATCTATCTATCTATCTATCTATCTATCTATCTATCTATCTATAATATAGTGCCTTTCATTTCTATCTATCTATCTATCTATCTATCTATCTATCTATCTATCTATCTATCTATCTATCTATCTATCTATCTATCTATCTATCATATAGTGACTTTATGTCTATCTATCTATGTATCTATTACATCAGTGATTCTCAACCTGTGAGGTGGGCCCCCCTAGGGGGGTGCGAAGTAACAAAAAGGGAGGCGCGAAGATGTGAAAAAAAGAAAAACAAGAATCGAAAATATGAAAAATACATTTATTGAAAACAAAACAAATTAACTTAAACTACATTCTGATACTAGAAAAATAAATATACAGTTAGAATAATGTTGATAAAAGTTAGGTAGGTATAATAAAATATTCATCTATGATATATCATTAATTAAAAAAGAACAAATTAGTGGGCTCCTTGGGGCGCGATTAAAACTGTTATGAAAACTCGGGTCGCAAATACTTAAAGGTTGAGAAACGCTGTGTTATATGGTGCCTTTCACATCTATCTATCTATCTATCTATCTATCTATCTATCTATCTATCTATCTATCTATCTATCTATCTATCTATCTATCTATCTATCTATCTATCTATCTATCTATCTATCTATCTATCTAAGGTTTGCATTATTTATATTATTATACAGAAGTTAAAAAATGTCCCAATGTCAAAGCACAGATTAACCAACCTCCCCAGGCCAGCCACAGAGCGTCAGGGGGTTTTGCAATTCTCTCTCTTCCTTTCCTTGAAACAAATTGTGAAACTCGCTCTGAGTGCTGTACTTCTGCAAAACCTTAAAGAGGCCGACACGTGTAGCAGTTCAGTCTGAACCTGCATGTATGAAAACTGAGGTGCCATCATTCAAGAGTGTCAGGACCCTCGATGTCACCACCATATCATGTATGCCAGTTCACAGACCCCCTTAATGTCCTGCTATGACCAATTTAAAGATCTGCTGAAGCCAACTTCCAAAACATTCAAAGAGTCCCAGATCCAGCGTGTGACGTCAGATTTTACACTGCTACACCAGGAAAGCTGAGGGCCCATTTTGAAATATGAGAAAAGCACAAAAATGAAAAATGAGTAAATAACGTGTGCAGTGAAGAGGAGCTGAGCTGACTTACGTGTCAGGAGGATGAGAAGGCCCTGGTTTTATTTCTGAAGGGTAGAAGTAAGCTGAGGTGTGTTATGAAGCCATGAAACCCACCTGAGGAATCACAAACACCTGGGCCACCAAACATTCTGGTGCCCTGAGATGGGGGGCCGTGTAGAAAATGTGTTGCTGTGACCGAAATGTGTGCAAATCCCCTTAACTGAAAGTCTGCGGTGTGCACTTCAGTCGCATCTGAATTGCATATTTTGTAATTTTAAATGCAGAGCAGAGGGGCAAATCAAGGAAAAAAATGTGGCATTGTCCCAAACATTATGGAGACCCCTGTACAGCACCTTCAGAAAGCATTCAGACCCCTTCAGTATATATAATTTTATATATATATATATATATATATATATATATATATATATATATATAATATATATGTGTGTGTGTGTGTGTGTGTGCATTTTAATCACAATGTCTGCATTGCTGAGATTTGTAATTTCAAACTGTGGAGCTGAGGGGTAAATCAAGGAAAAAAATGTCTCTTTGTCCCAAACATTGTGGGTGGAGGGCACCGTAGGTGTGTCACAGTGGCAACAGTACATAAACTAAGGAGAAATGTGGTAATCCCCTGGGTGGGTAATTCATGCGTGTAGCCCTATGGGCACCCGCTGTACACATTAAGAAGGTGTTCCTTATCACAGTCCACACCAGACAACGAGGTCAGCCTGGCACACTTGGGTTACACCATAAAACGGCCACTGAGACAAAGTAGCGCCCCACTCGCTAGCGGCAAACTGACCGACCAAAGGTAAGTGGCTCTCATAATTCACTCTGCGCTGACCCCTATAAAAGTGCGCCAGTTGGCCACTCTTTGTTTTCCAGCAGTTAAACAGGTTGGCGGTGGGCCACAGCTGCTTCTCGGCTTCATAAATTCCGATTGACATTCATGGGCGGGTTGGCCTGGAGTTTCGAATGTCTTGTTGAGCGCACAGTGTGGACCCCGAGATGATTGCTGTCCTGCATGCAGTTCACAGTTACCTTTTATTATCCTTCCTTAATCTCAAATGCAAGTTCATTTCATGCTTTGAAAGTTTTCCCTAATTCTTTGGATGCAGGAAGCCAAGAGGTGTGATCAGAATTCTCTACATCACTGTGCTCAGTGTTTTTAATCAGCTGGGCACTCGGTTACATACCCTGATTTAAATTATTATTGTCTCACATAAAGTACACATTGCTTTTGTACTCTTTTTGTCATTTTTATCATACACTTGCTGGCTCACTCCACGATAAATCATGGATTGTTGGTGTGGCACTCAAATCTAAAGGCAGACATATCGTCTAATTGAAGTGATGCCACCAGAGTGGACCTGGCGTCACTCTGAGACGCTCACCCCAGGGGGTCATATCTTAACATGCCCGTCCCAAGGCATTTGTCGTGTGCACTAATAAAGTACATTGCAGTTTTCATTCCAACAGATGGTGCAAACAGCTTAATGATGGGCATTTCAATTCACTTAACTGATTTCATTCTACCTCTTTAAGTCCATAGATTCCTTTGATTCACTTTGGAGTCTGATCACATAACAAATATAAAATGTAATAATTAGTAAATCATTTTGATCTATATGTATGTATGTATATACAGTTAACAAAGCAATAATATCATTGTTTATTAATTTATCTATAACTACTTAGATACAGCTTGTAAAATGAATAGACCTTGACACCAAAAGGGGTTTGGGGCAGCCACTCGTATACTTGAATAAGGCTGCAAGAATTGCGAATTTGGCAACACAGAAGTGTGCAGGCTGAATCCAAAACAGAACTGAATACAACATGGAGGTTGTCTTGCTTTTAAGGCAGGTTGACGGAAGTGACGTCATCAGGGGCCGGAACCAGATGTGACACTGTTGGGGAGGAGCCCAAACCAGAAGTGACGCCATCAGGGGCCAGAACCAGAAATGTAGTTGGGTGGGGGGGGGGCAATCCAGAAGTGACATCATCGGGGGCTACAACCACAAGTGACGTTCATGGGGGGCCCAAACTGGAAGTGACGTCATTGGGCCCCAGAACCAGAAGTGACATTCTTGGGGCTGGAACCAGAAGTGATGTTCTTGAGGGGCCCGAACTGAAAATGGCGTCATTGGGCCCCAGAACCAGAAGTGATGTTCTTGCGGGGCCCGAACTGAAAATGGCATTATCGGAATCAAGCAAAATTTCCCGTGTCTGGTCTGCAGAGATAAAAGAGAAAAGTTTACTGCATCCCCGCCACCCCCTGGCCTGGCGTGGAATTGCCTTCTTTGGGTCCTTCTAGCTGCCTCCCATGGGCACATGTGTGACAAGCTGTATAATTAATTATATTTAACACCATAACTCATTTCATGTCATTTCCGTCCACAAAGCATGATATCACATTTAAGATGTATAATTAAAATAAGATGTTTTGTTACAGAATCATAAGTGAATGAGAACTATGCAACTTGTAATAATTCATTCGACAATCAGATGAATCGCTAGACTGTTTCTCCATTAGCCATTCATTCACAAATCAAATCAACAAGAATCTTAAGAGTGGCTCTTGGGTAGCGACTCGTTTGCGAATCAAATGAACGAGAATTGTTACACTGGTTCATAAGTAGTAGTAACTCATTAATGAATCCAATGACCGAGAATTTTTACACTGGTTCTCAGATAGCTAGTCATTCACGAATCAAATGAACAAGAATTGTTAGACTCGTTCTTGGGTAGCGACTTGTTCACGAATGAAATGAACGAGAATCATCTGACTGGTTCTCGGGTTGTAACTCATTATCAAATCTAATTATTGAGAATCGTTACACTGATTCTTGGGTAGCGACTCGTTCTTTCAAATCAAATGAAACGAGAATTGTTACACTGGTTCACAGGTAGCTAGTCATTCACGAATCCAATGAACGAGAATCTTGAGGCTGGCTCTCAGGTAGTGACTCATTTGCGAATCAAATGAACAAGAATTGTTAGACTCGTTCTTGGGTAGCGACTTGTTCATGGATCAAATGAACGAGAATCATCTGACTGGTTCTCGGGTTATAACTCATTATCAAATCCAATTATTGGGAATCGTTACACTGATTCTTGGGTAGCGACTCGTTCTCTCAAATCAAATGAAACGAGAATTGTTACACTGGTTCACAGGTAGCTAGTCATTCACGAATCCAATGAACGAGAATCGTTAGACTGGTTCTCAGATAGCTAGTCATTCACGAATCAAATCTACGAGAATCTTGAGGCTGGCTCTCAGGTAGTGACTCATTTGCGAATCAAATGAATGAGAATTGTTACACTGGTTCACAGGTAGTAAATTCATTAATGCATCCTATGAACGAGAATCGTTAGACTGGTTCTCAGGAAGTGACTTTTTCACGAATCCAATTATAGAGAATTCTCGGGTAGCCAGTCATTCACGAATCAAGTGAATGAGAATCGTAAGACTCGATCGCTGAAGTTGTGAGTCTTCAGCTGGGATTTGAAAGCTGAGACCGAAGGGGCATCTCTTATTGTAGCAGGCAGACCACTTCACAGTTTAGGGACCCCCTGTAGCTAAAAGCTCGACCTCCCACTGTTATTTTATTAATCCTTGGAATCATAAGCAGACCGCATCTTGAGATCTGCACTCTGGTTTGTAAGTCAGGATAAGTTCAGATAAGTAAGCTGGACCTCCACCATTTAAGGCTTTCTATGTTAAAAGGAGGATTTTGAAATCTGTCCTAAACTTAACCGGGAGCCAGTGTAAGGACTTGAGGACTGGGGTTATGTGTTTGTATTTTCTTGTTCTTGTAATAATTCTTGCAGCAGCATTTTGGATTAACAGGAAGCTGTATAAAGAACAGTTTGAACATCCAGTGAACAACACATTGCAGTAGTTAATCCCAATCTACTGTAGGTCATTTTTAAAGTAGCTGTTCTCTTATTCGTCTTTTCTCTTATCCGTCACAGCTTCGGTCATGACCCCTGATGGATAATCGAGGTTTTGCTGTAATTAAAGGAGAAGAATCCTCGACCTCAAAAAATCCCAATGCAAGTCTAAAATTGTTCTAAATTATCAACATAAAACCAAATCATGACACTAAGACCACCCTGCCTCTAAGATCTGCAGGAAGTTCCTTCAGTCCCCAACGGCTTGCTTTTCACACAAACCGTGGGACACTCTATAAACAGGTGCATGTCTTTCCAAATTAGGTCAGTCAATTGCAGGTGGACTCCAAACAAGGTGCAGAAACATCTCAGTGATGGTCAGTAGAATGGGAGGCTCCTGAGCCAAATGTCAAGTATCACAGCAAAGGGTCTGAACATTTTCGTTAATGGGATATTTCTTGTGGTGGCTTTGTCATTTTGGGGGATTGAAAAAAAAACAACTTCGATTGTTTAAGCACAAGGACATGTGACATTGTGGGTCGGCTTCTTGCTCCCACTTCTGCTTTGGGAGCTTCTCGAACCCAACACCGTCGATAACGTAACTGGTTAAGCTGAGCAGATGAGGACAAACACACCAGAGAGCAAGGGGGGCAGCGTAAAGGTGTGCGGTGCCTTTATTAAAACCAGTCCCAAAGTCAAAGTGTTGAAAAGGTGCAGTGCTCCAAACTTCAGTAAAATAGATAATCCAATAAAATAAAAGGTGATATGGAGGCAAAAACAATCAAATAAATAAAACAGCACAGGAAACTCATTTCAAATCCATAAGCCCTGGTGCCTTCCTTTAAAACTGATGCCCCACCGGCTTATCCTATTTGGATCTGGGAGCCCAGAGAGACGTCGACCAACAGACGTCGACCACCCATCTCCTCCAGCTCATGTCCCCTGCATCCGCGGCCAACCAACGAACTGCTGCCGATCCTGACTCCACCCGGCGAGGGCGCTCTGTACTCCCACCGCTGCCATCTCAATGGCTCCTCCTGGTGAGAGGACACTTGCAAGCATGATGGTCTCTCCAACTACAGTACCTAAGTGACCTTTCAGCTTCCACCTGAGCGATGGCCACTCGCTCCTCCTTGGGGCTTCACTCCTGTCCACCTGCTTATGTTCTCCACACCAGCTTGTTTTCGTTCTTTTCCTCTTTCCTGCTGGCTTCTTCTCCCATCCTTTATCCTCTGCTTCCTTTCTTGTCTGTTCTCACCACCCCCTTTTTTACTTTCTCGTATAAGGAAAGTATTGTGATCATCCAAAAATTCGATGTCAAGATTTTGATGAATCTCGATGTTTTAGACCTCCCTGACTTTCTTGTATACAAAATATAGGGAAAGCATTGTAATCGTCCAAAAATTCGATGTCAAGATTTTGGTGAATCTCGATGTTTTAGACCTCCATGAGTCTGAAAATATCATTTTAGTTATTATGTGTGTGTGTCTGTGTGTGTGTGTATGTCTGTATGTAAAATTAGGTACAAAACGTAGATTTCTATCAACTTTTGGGCTATATCCGCTAACCGGAAGAGGTACTTTGCCTTTGATTCCTGCAGCTGCAGAGTCCAATTTATTCAACTTTACTCCTATAATAATTGTTCAATATATTATTAATTTGATTTGATTTGTTGTTGATGGTTCTTTAATGTATGTAATATTAAAATATAATTATTGTCTTGTGGTTTACTCCTCAAATATCCATCCCCATATCTGAGTATACAAGAAAGTCGAGAGGAGACCACTCCTGATTTTTTTTTTTTTGATCTTGCTCTCCCCTTTTTATATGCTGGGGAGCAGTTGCAGGTACAATCACCTGATTACTGCCCTGGAGGCTGATCATGAGATGATCAAACTGCCCGCACGTGCCAACAAGGCAATACACGGTCGGTCAACCACCTCGCACCAACCCAGAAATGAGGTGTCTTCACAGCAGATCACTGAGTGCAACCAATTATCTATCTATTAGAAACAGCCACGTTTTCTGAGCGGCAGACCCCCCTATACCACAGGCCACAACATAACAAAAGGTGCAAAAGGTGAAGGGGTCTCTAGACTTTTTGCATCCACATATGGGCATTCCATGTCGATCAAGGCCATAATTGTAAACTTGGCTGTCCCACTTCTGGCTCTCAGCTTGCTGTTGTTCCGACAGGACAGAGCATCCCAGCATCTCTACGAGTG
Organism: Erpetoichthys calabaricus; assembly: GCF_900747795.2. NCBI lineage: Eukaryota > Metazoa > Chordata > Cladistia > Polypteriformes > Polypteridae > Erpetoichthys > Erpetoichthys calabaricus. The sequence continues at coordinate 245,745,334 of NC_041398.2, read as the reverse complement.
TGCGGGTCGGCTGTAGGCTCCGCTGGCCGATGACAGGATCTGACAAGCGCGTGAAGAGCTTCACATTAAACACGCATCCCCACAAACTGAGGGGCATTTACAGCCGAAACACATTTTCAGGAGGCTTTGTCTTCACTTGCCCTCCGTTAAGCAAAACCTGCAAAGCTCGCCAGCAGACAGAAGAGCATGGCCTCGGGGCGGAGGATGGGATGGAAGTGCATTCTTCAGAACGTTAAATAGAGCTTGTCTTTCAGACGCCACCTGAGGCAGCAATCTGTGCTCATAAATATCTGAGGCACAAGACAACATGAGAAAGTTTGTCAAGCAGGGGAGGCCAGTCGGACTCGGTGACACACCGCCATTATTTCAAGGAGGATTCTTCTTCAGTAGATAATTTTTCCCGTTAATGAAGGATGCTGTTTAATTCGGTGTCTGCTTCTGCTCACACTGTACACTCACAGGTCACTTTATTAGGTACACCTTGCTAGTGCCATGTTGGACCCCCTTTGCCTTCAGAACTGCTGTAATTCTTCATGTCATTGATTCAACAAGGTTCTGCAAAGATTCCTCGGGGATTGTGGTCCATATTGACTTGACAGTATCACGTCATTGCTATAAGTTTGTCAGCTGCACATCCATTATGTGAATCTCCCATTCCAAAACATCCTAAAGGTGCTCCACTGGATTGAGATCTGGTCATTGTGGTGGTCATTTAAGTCTAGTGAACTCATTGTCATGTTCAAGACACCATTTTGAGATGATCAGAGATTTGTGACAATGGCGCGTTTTTTTGCTGCAAGGAGCCATCTAATAATTAACTATTTAGTGGGTGAAAAGGTGCACTGCCTGCAATATCTTATTTTTTTAAATACACTCAGTGGCCACTTTATTAGGTACACCTTGCTAAGACCTGGTTGGACCCCCTTTTGCCTTCAGAATTCTTGGTGGCACACATTCATCAAGGTGCTTTGAACATTCCTAGTGGATTGTGGTCCATATTGACATGATAGCATCACGTAGTTGCTGCAGGTTTGTCACCTGCACATTCATGATGCGAATCTCCCATTCCACCACATCCCAAATGTGCTCTACTGGATTGAGATCTGCTGACTGCGGAGGCCATTTGAGTCCAGTGAACTTGTTGTTATGTTGAAGAAACCTTTCCAGCCTACCTGGAAAGGGGTCTCTCTTTGAACTGCCTTTCCCAACGTTTCTTCTATTTTTCCCTACAAGGTTTTTTTGGGAGTTTTTCCTTGTCTTCTTAGAGAGTCAGGGCTGGGGGGTCTGTCAAGAGGCAGGGCCTGTTGAAGCCCATTGCGGCACTTCCTGTGTGATTTTGGGCTATACAAAAATAAACTGTAAAAATAAAAAAGAAACCAGTTAGAGATGATCTGAGCTTTGTGACATGACGCGTTATCTTGCTGGTAGTAGCCATCAGAAGATCTATCTAAAGGGACAGATGTGGTCAGCAATAATACTCGGGTAGGCTGTGGCATTTAAACGATGCTCAATTGGTATTAAGGGGCCCAAAGTATGCCAAGGAAACATCAGGATAACCATTACAACACCACCAGCAGCAGCATGAACTGTTAATACAAGGCAGGATGGATCCCTGCTTTCATGTTGTTGATCCCACCATCCGTATGTCACATCAGAAATCGAGACTTGTCAGACCAGGTGACGTTATTCCCATCTTCTGTTGTCCAATTTTGGTGAACCCGTGTGAATTGTAACCTCAGTGGCATGTTCTTAGCTGACAGCCGCTGTAGTCTCCTGCTGCTGTAACCCACCATCTGCTTTAAGGTTTGACATGTTGTGTGTTCAGAGCTGCTCTTCTGCATACCTCGCTTGTAACAAGTGCTTATTTGAATTATTGTCACCTTTCTGTCAGCTTGGACCAGTCTGGCCATTCTCCTCTGACATCAACATTGAACTGCCGCTCACTGATATTTTCCCTTTTTTGGACCATTCTGTGTAAACCCTAGAGATGGCTGTGCATGAAAATCCAAGTAGATCATCAGTTTCTGAAATAGTCAGACCATCCGGTCTGGTACTAATAGCCATGTCACGTTCAAAGTCACTTCAATCCCCTGTGGCAGCCGCCCCGGACACAGACAGGCGGACACGTTGACGTCACCCACAACATGTTTATTATACATTTTGTTTACACAAATACACCTCAAAAACCCCCAAATACCCCAAAGTCCTGGCCACTCCTTGAATGCCTTTTCTTCTTCAGGCCACCTCCACTCCTCTCCTTCAAGCTTTGTCATTCTCCTCACCCGACTCCAGCCCTGAATGAAGGGAGGCGGCCCCTTTTATATGCTCCAGGTGCTTCCCGGCAATCTCCCACCAGCACTTCCCAGTGTGGCGGAAGTGCCGGCTGTGTACCCGGAAGCACTCCAGGTGTCCCCACTCATCTTCACTCCAGCACTTCCTGGTGTGGCGGAAATGCTGAGGTCCAGGGTTCTCCGGGTATTGGGGTGCCCCATGGCGGTGGTCCCCAACACAACCAGGGTAGATGCCCCCTTGTGGTCTGGAGAAGTCGTGTTCCCTCCTCCAGTCCTCTTGGGCGTCCCGGCTGGGTTCCACCCCCAGCCGCATGCCACACCCCTTTCTTCTCCATTCTGAAGCTCGGTTTGAACTTCAGATGGTCATCGTGACAATGTGTACAGGCCGAAATGCATTGAGTTGCTGCCATGTGATTGGCTGATTAGATATCTGTGTTACCAAGTTGTTAAACTGGTGTATCTAATAAAGTGGCCAGCGGGTGCATGTTTTACTTTTTAGAGAAGTCCGTTTTGCACAAGTCATTTTGCTCATCACAGACTGCTACATTTATGTTTTTCATTTAGTGGAAGCTTTTATCCAAATCAACTTACAAATGAGGTCATCACCATTTAGGGTTCAGTTAGGAAGTAAGTGTCACAAGATTAGATTATAAACATTGACCAAATTAAGCGACAAAAAGCTCTTGACATTATAAATAAGCAATCAATGAACCAGTTAAAGCTTATGAGTTATGACACTTGCCTTAACTAAAAACGAACCTTGCAAGCCATTAGTAATTAGGAAAATACAAATCAAGAAAATCTTCAAAGGCTTCTTAAACATGCAGAGTGGGTCTTCTGTTTGGAGTGTAATGAGAAGAGGACAAGAGGGAGAGGATAAAGTGTTGCCGGTCCCTCATTTCATCCAAACAAAATATTGGGGGGAAATGAAAATGAAAGACCCAAGTGAGTTGTTGTGGACATGGCACATTCTTGAGTGTTTCTTCTGATACAAGAGTGCAGACCACCTGTAGGCTTCAATAGCTGAAGACAGGATTGGACAAGCTGCACATTACACATGCATCTCCCAAGCTGTGGAGCATTTACAGCCGTATGTATTTTCAGAACATATTTATCTTTGTACCGAACAAGAATTTGTCTGAAATGATGGCGGTGAGTTACCGAGTCTGGATGGCCTCCTCTCATTGATAGACTTTTCAGGGGCTTCTTTTTTGGCAGAGCTCATTGCTCTTCGTTCTTTGATTCTAATTGAATGTCAACTTTTGGCAACACAGCTCTTTAAATAGACCTCTGGGCAGAGGAGGTGGCCCCAAGCCAGAAGTGATGTCAGAGAGGCTTCATTCTTCACGTGGAGGGCTGTTAGCAAACACATTCCTCATCCTCCATAATGCCACCCTGATACTGTGTTCAGAATTTGAGGAGAACTTGCATGGTCCCCACATGGGATTTTCTGCAGGTGCTCTGGTTTATTGTGTGGTAGAATTCTGTCCCATTCCAGTTCCATTCCTAATTCCATTCCATCCCCATTCCAATTACATGGGCATTGCAGGGCACACTGAGACCCGTACCTCAGTTACTTGAATCAGCATTCACATGTCCTTGGGATATGAGTGGAAATCGATCTGTCTGTTGTATAGTGCCTTCCAAATCTATCTTCTGTATAGTGCCTGTCAACTCTATCTGTCTATTATATAGTGTCTTTCATTTCTGTCTTCTTTATAGTGCTTTTCTGATTTGTCTATTGATCTATTTTTCATTTAGTGCATTCCACATCTTTCTTCTATGTACTGCCTGTCATATTTATCTGACATAGTGCCTTTCATATCTGTCACCTATTTTTATGTACTGCCCTTATATGTACTTTTTATGTAAATATTTGATTTTTATATAATGCCTATATATCTTCTAAAGTGCCTTTTATATCTTACCTATCATCTATTTTTATTTAACACTTTTAATATCTATCTTTTGAAAGTACCTTTCATATTCATTTATCTTTTATAAAGTGCTTTTCACATTTAGATTTTATGCCGTGTTTTTATATCTATCTATTTTTTGTATAGTGCCTTTCATTTTTATATTTTGTGTAGTGCCCTTCATATCTATGTATATGTATTTTAAAAAAAATCTATCTATCTATCTATCTATCTATCTATCTATCTATCTATCTATCTATCTATCTATCTATCTATCTATCTATCTATCTATCGTATAGTGCGTTATTTATGTATCTATTATACAGTGCCTTTCATATCTATCCATTTGTCTTTCTATCTATTATATAGTGCCTTTCATATCTATCTATCTATTATATAGTGCCTTTCATATCTATCTGTCTCTCTATCTATTATATAGTGCCTTTCATATCTATCTGTCTATCTATCTATCTATTATAAAGTGCATTTCATATCTATCTATCTAATATATAGTGCTTTAATTATCTAGTTATTATATAGTGCCTTTCATATTATCTATAGTGCCTTTCATATTATCTATCTATTATATAGTGCCTTTCATATCTATCCATCCATCCATTATCCGACCCGCTATAACCTAACTACAGGGTCACGGGGGTCTGCTGGAGCCAATCCCAGCCAACACAGGGTGCAATGTAGGAAACAAACCCAGAGCAGGGCACCATCCCACTGCAGGGCGCACACACACACACACACCCACACACCAAGCACAATTTAGAATTGCCAGTGCACCGGAGTACCCAGAGGAAACCCACGCAGACACGGGGAGAACATGCAAACTCCACGCAGGGAGGACCTGGGAAGTGAACCCGGGTCCACTAACTGCGAGGCAGCAGCGCTACCCACTGTGCCGGCTCATATCTATCTATCTATCTGTCTATTATAAAGTGCATTTCATATCTATCTAATATATAGTGCTTTAATTATCTAGTTATTATATAGTGCCTTTCATATTATCTATCTATCTAATATATAGTGCTTTAATTATCTAGTTATTATATAGTGCCTTTCATATTATCTATCTATCTAATATATAGTGCTTTAATTATCTAGTTATTATATACTGCCTTTCATATTATCTATCTATCTATTATAAAGTGTATTTCATATCTATCTATCTAATATATAGTGCTTTAATTATCTATTTATTATATAGTGCCTTCCCTATCTATCCTTTTATATAGTGCCTTTTCTATCATTTCTTGCTCAGCAATTCCCCTTTTTCCAGTTATTTTAAGGTACATTTCCAAATGGCTCCCCGATCCACTTGCTGTATTTTAGCTGACGATGCCTGCGCAGTTGTGTGTCTTTTGGGGCTCATCGTGAGCGTGGAGGCCAGAGGGTTGCTTTGATTAAACTGTCACGGCTGTCCAAGCAGACACAGAAGTCCCACAAAGGCATTTAGCATGCTGTGGCATTGTGGGATTCTAGCAAGATTATTGGGCCTTTCCACCTCTGGCCCCCAGGACCCCCCATCATCCTTGCTGCACCTTCCCATGCACTGATCTTTTCATATCTGCGTTCTTTTCACAAGAAGCTGTTGCCGTGTACCAGTGGAGCAGGCTGCTGACCCGGAGCCCCGGCACTCGGCCAGTGAAGATCTCCTGAGCAGACCTGAGGCTTTAATTGCCGCTAATTACAGATCAGGCCTGTGCAGCGAGTTTATAGCCTGAGAACAGAAGAGATTTGAGGACTTGAAAGACCACATCAGGTGGTAATTGCAGCTGAGACAGACGTGCCGAGTCCTCCAGCAGGTCCCCAGAAGCTCTGACTCACGGCTCACACATGCAGCAGACAGCGGAATGCCGGGTCTCGTCGTCCATTATTTTGGCAAACTTTAATAGTGGGGTAGTGGTCTTTCCCACAGGTAACATCTGCTGTGTGGCCATCGTATCACCCATAGCCTACAGTCATGTGAAAAAGTAAGTGCACTCCATAAAATGCTGCTAATATATGAAGCACTGATCTTCATTTATCTGGAGACAAAGGTGACGTAACATAACAAACATCAGCACACCATTATGTTCTGTAGTCAGTCAGTTTCCATCCCGCTATATCCTAACTACAGGGTCACGGGGGTCTGCTGGAGCCAATCCTAGCCAGCACAGGGTGCAAGGCAGGAATAAACCCCGGGCAGGGCACCAGCCCACCGCATGGCACACACACACACACACACCAAGCACACACTAGGGACAATTTAGGATCGCCAATGCACCTAACCTGCATGTCTTTGGACTGTGGGAGGAAACCAGAGCGCCCGGAGGAAACCCACACAGACACGGGGAGAACATGCAAACTCCATGCAGGGAGGACCTGTAAAGCGAACCCGGGTCTCCTAACTGCGAGGCAGCAGCGCCACCACTGTGCCACCGTGCCGCCCATGTTCTGTAGTCCACTGTGTAATTGAAATTGCCCTACTGTTCTGTGAACATCTTTCATATTGTTAAATTGTTATACTACCTTCATTGCTTGTGGTCCTGCTACACTTGTTCAAAATGATGCCCAGACTGATGTTACTCGATTATGTTGACCTCCTCTGTAAGTCACTTTGGATTAAAGGGTCCGCTATGGAAATGGAAATAAGCGTAAATGGCAATGGCAAAGTGCACCCCACCATGTATCACAACCTCCGTTACCTCAAATCAGAAGCAGCCGCCCTCAGACGGGCACATCATTCCAGGCGATCTTGTCCGAGGCCTTCTAATTTAAACCACCGACTTTTTGTTGGGTTTGAAGTGTGCGTTCTCACCGCGGCCCGAGACTAAAAGAACTCTCTGGGGCTTTCAGAAAGCACGAGTCTGAGAAGGGATTAGGAAAGATCTCTGAACAATTGCAAATCCTCCATTCCACTGTCCAGATGATTGTCTGTCTGACCAAGTGGAGAAGAACTGAAACAACTGGCAGCTCATCCAGGACGGGCCAACCCCAGCAAGTTCAGCCCATAAGATTTGTGAGGTCAGGCAGTAATGGTGGACGAGAAGGCCTGGCTCGCTCGCTGTCTCCGCTCGAATTCTTTCCAGAAGTGGTCTGCCGGGTTGAGGTCAGGGCTCAGTGCAAACTCGCTCCTCCATTTCTTTATAGGCCTTGCTTTGTGCCCTGGTGTGTGTCCAGTCATGTTGCCTTCCACAAGCTGTCCCCACAAAGTTGGGAGCATGAAATTGTCCAAAATGGCTTTGTCTGCTGATACATTAAGAGTTCCTTTCACTGGAACTAAGGGGGGTCAAGCCCAACCCCACACCATAATCCCCCCTCCACCAATCTGTACACTTGGCACAATGCAGTCAGGCGAGTCCTGTTCTCCTGGTAATTAATAATAATAATAGGGCGGCACGGTGGCACAGTGGGTAGCGCTGCTGCTTCGCAGTTGGGAGATCTGGGGACCTGGGTTTGCTTCCCGGGTCCTCCCTGCGTGGAGTTTGCGTGTTCTCCCCGTGTCTGCGTGGGTTTCCTCCGGGCACTCCGGTTTCCTCCCACAGTCCAAAGACATGCAGGTTATGTGGATTGGCGATTCTAAATTGGCCCTAGTATGTGCTTGGTGTGTGGGTGTGTTTGTGTGTGTCCTGCAGTGGGTTGGCACCCTGCCCAGGATTGTTTCCTGCCTTGTGCCCTGTGTTGGCTGGGATTGGCTCCAGCAGACCCCCGTGACCCTGTGTTCGGATTCAGCGGGTTGGAAAATGGATGGATGGATGGATAATAATAATGGGCTGTGGTGGGCTAGCGCCTTGCCCAGGGTTTGTTTCCTGCCTTGCGCCCGTGTTGGCTGGGATTGGCTCCAGCAGACCCTCGTGACCCTGTAGTTAGGATATAGCGGGTTGGATAATGGATGGATGGATAACAATGGGGCGGCACGGTGGCACAGTGGGTAGCGCTAGTAGGATGCAAACCCAGGTCCTCCCTGCGTGGAGTTTGCATGTTCTCCCCGTGTCTGCGTGGGTTTCCTCCCACAGTCCAAAGACATGCAGGTTAGGTGGATTGGTGATTCTAAATTGTCCCTAGAGTGTGCTTGGTGTGTGTGTGTGTGTGCACCCTGCTGTGGGCTGGCACCCTGCCCAGGGATTTGTTCCCTGCCTTGTGCCCTATGTTGTCTGGGATTGGCTCCAGCAGACCCCCGTGACCCTGTACTTAGGATATAGCGGGTTGGATAATGGATGGACTGATGAATGGATAATAATGGGGTGGCATGGTGGCGCAGTGGGTAGCACCGCTGCCTCGCAGTAAGTAGACCTGGGTTTGTTCCTTGCCTTGTGCCCTGTGTTGGCTGGGATTGGCTCCAGCAGACCCCTGTATTAGGATATAGTAGGTTGGATAATGGATGGATGGATAATAATAATTCATTTTATCTATACAAAGGCGCCTTTCCAAGCACTCAAGGACACCGAACAAACAATAAATAAAAAACGCACTTTATAAACGGAACTTAAAGCACGAGAAAAAACAGAAAATATAAAAAGTTAAAACCAAAGAAAGCCATTGTAATCATTAAGAAAAAGCCATTTTGAACAGATGGGTTTTAAGTTTACCTTTGAAAGTTGAGAATATCCATCCATCCATCCCACTATAGCCTAACTACAGGGTCATGGGGGTCTGCTGCAGCCAATCCCAGCCAACACAGGGCTCAAGGCAGGAAATAAACCCCGGGCAGGGCACACACACACCAAGCACACACTAGGGACAATGTAGGATCGCCAATGCACCACCTGACCTGCATGTCTTTGGACTGTCGGAGGAAACCCACGCAGACACGGGGAGAACATGCAAACTCCACGCATGGAAGTGAACCCAGGTCTCTTTACTGTGAGGCAGCAACGCTACCCACTGTGCCACCCAAATTGAGAATATAATTCCGTATTTCTAAGCTCAGTAGGTAGTAAGTTCCAGAGCTGGGGAGCAGAACGGCTGAACGCTCCGCTCCCCATGGTGGTTAGATGGTTAGGCGAGAGAGATGGTCAGGTGCAAACGTCGCTTTACAATAGTGAGGGTATTACCGGGTGGTCACGTAGGCACAATACATAGAAATAAAAAGGTCGTGTGCTCTGTGGTTCCTCTCTCAGGTGGGCATTAGCATATCATAATCTCTTGGACCAATAGCGGGAGTTTTTCATATTCGACTTATACGACCGACATTATAAAATACCGGAAATTATACGGTAAAATCAAGTGCCGCGGGAGAACTTAAACGCGAGTATATACGGTAGTAGTAGAGCTCACAAGGGGGCGCTAGAACACAAGTCACATATATAGGGAGCTCCGCCCTGCTGAAGGCTTGGGTCACAAGTGAGACAGGACTGGAAGGGGCGGGGCTTTGAGGAGTGATGGGGCGTGGTCATTTGGTCCCATTGGGTCATCTTCTCTGGAGAGTTAGCCTCGCCTCGGTGTGGTACTGCATCCCTGATCAGAGCTGGCAAGCTGGTCCTCAGATGGGCAAGCGTGCACGTAATTCACGTTTCTCCATAGTGGGCTCCTCTCTGTTTGCTTTATCACCTCTGGGTGGGGTCCGGGATTTTGTTTCCTCTACTAACCCGTAGACGGCCCACCCTGCAGTAACAGCTTTGGTGACGATTCCTCGCGTGTTTTTAGTCCTGAAAGCAAACCAATGATTTACATGGAAGGATCCTTCCATTTGAATGAAGTTATTGGTCACTCATTTCCAGATCTCTTCATCTAAAAAAAAAAAACAAACCTTCCTGGTTTTACGTTTTATTTTTTTTTTTTTATTTACTTCTTTTGTTTTTCTTAGAAGAAACGGATAAGCCGTGTAAAGAGGAGGCCGGAGCGGCAAGCGATTCTGAAAGTTTTGGATCCCAGATCCCCCTTACTCCCCTGGATTTGTGCCCTGAAGTTAATTTAGGGGGTCCACCTGAAGGGGAAGTTAACCTCCAGTCCTGCAAAACCTCCGTCGAGTCCCTAGATGACCAAGTGAATGAAAATAATAATAATAATAATAATTCTGACGAAGTGGAAAATCAACCTGCAAGCCAGGCCTCCTACTGGCCATCATCATGGATCACAATGAACCAAAGCCGCTTATCGAGTGTGGAGCGGAGACCCTTACTGGAGGCCGGAGATGGCGGAGGCACATCGATAGCAGGTACTTCCTTAATAAGTGCAAATGTGAAACTAAATTCGTTTAGAAATGCGTGAGGCCCGATGCGGAGGGAGGCCTTTTGTGTGGACTCATCACTGTCTAGGCAGGTTACAGAAGTGCATGAGTGGAAGGGGCGATGCCAATGTGCCCTTTCCTCAATCTTTTCCCAGTCCTACGCCAGATAGGTTTGGCTACCCTTTTATGTATGATAAGTTTTATTAAAAGAAGATCTGTTCATCCAGTTTATTCTTCAATCGAGACAGACTTAGAGCGCCCCCTAAAGGTTTACAAATATAAGAGCAACATTCCTACATCTCATAGCAGTTTGGTCAAGGTGGCAGTGGCACCAAGAAGTAAAACACAGAGCAGAGAAAAATAAGCAATAGTGGGTCATGACTGGCACACTTTAGGTCAGCTTGGGGAGCATGCACTGGCACTGCGTGTTGATGAACCCACCACACGATGAAACAGCTCAGGATCCCACCCTCTAGAAATTAACTTCTTTCTGCCAGCAGCCAGGTGTTACATGGGCATCCCCTTGGCCTGATCCAGCCGCTCGGGTCCTTAGCAATGAGTCTGATCACCCTTGGGTAATGGTGCCACATGCCACTCCCTCACAATGCAGGTCATGTGCCTCATTTGGGACCCTGTGAGCAACACAAAGTCAAACCAGAGGCCAGGGCCAGACTGGGAAGCTTATTCAGGCCGGGAATCCCAAGTCTATAACCGCCGCCACATAATAGACATCAGTTTTCTTGTACAGGGTGGTCCAGATCTAACTATGCAACTTTTAATGGAATGGAATAACTGCATAGTTAGATCTGGACCACCCTATACAGGCACAGATTCAAAAATCCAATAAACACCATTTTGTCTTGGAATTTTTTTTTATGAAGGAGACCGTAGATTCAGCTTTTACACTGTAAAAGGCGCTATATAGCGCCCGACCCGGCACAGACTCAGGCAGAGGCACGTACTTTAATAAAAGGCTTTTTTATTTCTTCTTCAGCCGTGGGGCACGCCTTCCCCATGTCCCACAGGCCCAACACGGTCCTAAAAGCACTTCCAATACAACAAACCACACTTCTCTCCACCTCAGCACCACCACTCCTCCTCAGGCTTAGTCCTCTTCCTCCCGACTCTGGCTCCTTGAGTGGTGGTGGCTGGCCCTTTTTATATCCCACCCGGAAGCGGTCCAGGTGCTTGGACACCTGGTCCTAATTGCCCTTCCGGGTGGGGCTGAAGGTATGACCAGCCAGGCTGCTGACTCCACGCAGCTCCCCATGGCGGCCATCCGAGCCCCCAACCAGGCTGTGGAGGACTCCATCTCCCATGGAGCCATGCGCCGGGCTGGGGAATCATTGGCTGCCAGGGAGGCTGCCACCGAGTGTCCCGGGGGAGGTACTGAACAGTCCATGGCTGCTCCCCCAGAACAGATGTAGGAGAGGCGTCCCTGCCGGGTATGGGACCCGGCTGTCCTTTACAACACTTACAGTGTTCATTTCACTCTTAAATGTTAGTCTCAGGACAACCTCTGATAAAGTGCAGAACAACACTTCATAAATAAATAAACCATGTAGTTCTATCATATTTATATCAAAACAAATGTGCAAAAAGCACTGAGCCACAAAATGTAATTGTCAGTGGAATCCCCAGTGCAGAGATGATGTCTGCAGTTTCTACTGCGAGTCTGGAATCTCCCGAGCGGCGCCGCTGTCCGAGTCCTGATGCTAAAGCTGAATGCTCTTCCACCAAGTTTGAAGTGTTGGTCAGAAAAAGACCACTTTGAATTTCTTCAATAGACAAAAGACTCCAGAAATATCTCCGTGCCACAGAATTCGGTCAAGCATTTTTTTAAAGAATGCACTTAGCAAACAAAAAACTATAAAACATTTCGAGTGGCCTGTTCGGTCACGCATAGCGCTAAGGCTGGACTGTCAGAGCGCGAGAGACGCACTTGAAAAATATTCAAATAAAGTCAAAACAAGACACGTGCATTAATAAACTTATCATGAAATAAAGAACAGGTACATTTAAAAACACAAATCATTCCACTCACATACGTGTTTCAAATAATAAAAAAATAAAACATTTCGTTTAGCCTGTTCAGTCACTCCCTCATCAATGCGCTAAAGGTTTAACTGTCAGAGCGCGAGAGACGCACTTGGAAAATATTAAAATAAAGTAAAAACAAGACACGTTCATTAACAAACTTAACATGAAATGAAGAACAACAGGTACATTTAAAAACACAAATCATTCCCCTTACATACGTACGTGTTTCAAATAATAAAAAATAAAACATTTCAAGTAGCCCGTTCAGTTACGCATAGCGCTAAGATTGGAGTGTCCGAGCGCGAGAGACGCACTTTAAAAATATTAAAATAAAGTAAAAACAAGACACGTTCATTAAAAAAAAAACTTATCGTGAAATAAAGAACAACAGTTACATTTAAAAACACAAATATTTCCACTCATATACGTGTTTCATTAGGCTAATAAATAAATAAAATAATAAAACATTAAGTATAGCGGGTCTGCGGCTTTGAATGAAGGGCCAGGTTTTTTAATCCATTTGGCCGTTGTCAGTCTCCGTGGGCGCGATTGCGCAGCCGCGGGGATTTAATGAGGTAACTGGGGCGAGTTGCACCTGCGCGTGAGGGTGCGCGTGTTCTCAATCGCTTAATCGGCTTCCTGCCGTGTGTGATTGAGGCGCTGTGCCCACGGAGCCGTATAAGTACGGGCCGGCACAGGAATGAATGAATGATCGATCGATCGTGGTGGAGTCCTCACTAGGGATCTGAGGCACGACTGCATGTGCGGGAGAACAACCGACCCCGAGCGGTCAGGCAGACGCCGAGACTGGAAAGGCGCAGTGTTTGACTGGTGCAGGTTATTCTGGTATTTTAGCCTCGTTTAAACGTTTGGATTTTTACCTTTTTATGGGACTTTGATGCACTGCACTTTAGTTGGACACTTTTTATTTTGTTTTTTTATGGTAATAAAAGCTCTTTTGGCGCTTTTTTGCACCTTCCCCTTGCTCCGTTTGATGTGTCCCCATCTGCCATGAAATCCGATTCCATGACCGTCAGTGTTGGGTTCGAGGTCTTCCAATTCTGGAAGAGGGAGTGTGGATTAGGACCCATACCGTCACAGGTAGGGGGTTAAAACCGTCACCATATGCTACACTTAATTCAAATTTGAATTCAAAATAAATACACAGTAACAAATACCAAAACCCATACAACATCCAAATATAATCCAAATTATATTATAAACTTTTAATCTTCATAAATAACTTTAATCACAGAAGCACCATATGTATGCACCTCTCATCCTTCGCGCTCCTGTTTAACTGTCGGAGTGCGAGACGCACACAAAGTCAAAACTTGACTTCAACAAAAACAAGAAAAGAAACCCGAAAGGATTTGTGCCCACTACAGAGCAATAACGCCTGCTCGTTTTCCAGTATAATAACATTATAGAATTTCACCATCAGTTTATTTCACTGGTTGCTCTGAATGGCAGGCCAGGACACCAGGAAAGGACCTGCTGATTGTTAACGGCCCTGCCAGCGATACCCAAGGATTCTCTTGAAGATACACACATGAAGGAGTCCAGTCTTCTCTAAGGTCACTGGATAGCGACTATGTCTAGTAAACATGAAGCACCAGGACTCTAAAGCACCACACAGCCCTTTCCAGCGACCTCAGGACCCCCCATGCTCTCCCAGTCCGACTATTGACTTCATAGGAAGAGTCACCTGAATGTCACTGCTGATGTAAGTAAACCTCTCAATGACGCGGTTGACACTCTCTCTGTAGAGAGACACACTGCTGATGGCCGTGCCCAGGAGGTCATTAAAAGCTGGCTTTTGGTTTTTATCAGGACCCTCACAGGCCCAGACACTCAGTCTTTTAGTGTAACTGACAAATAATACAGCAATGGCAGGCACTGAGGGGCACAGTGGTTTGAATGCCATTCTGGACACTCAGCCTTCATCCCATGGACAGGCAGTCAGTTCTAAGTTCTGAGTGACTGTGGGCATATGTGCGCTGTGAGAGACTCGTGGCACCCCCAGTGTCGGTTCAAGACTGGCACCCAAGGTCAATGGAACTGGCAGCAGCTCCCCTTGACCCCGAATACCATGAGCAGTTTAGAAAGTGGACGGACCAGTAATTAGACACTCGGTTAAGAGTATAACAGATTAAAGAACTGAGCATTTGGCCAAAGGCTGACTGGGCGTCCCTCAAGGCAGCAGGTGAATTGGTAGCCCTGTGACCAGAGGATTGAACTCCCACAGCGGGCGCAGGTTCACACTGTTAGTGTCTGTCTGCACTTAAACAAATGGACAAGAGAGAACAAAATGGTGCACAATACACTTAAATAACAATGGGTGGGACCAAAGACAGATGAGGAGAGAGACACTCGCATGACACAATGGCACGGACGTCACAGGGCATGTAGTCAGTGGCACAACGGTGGAGACGATCTGTGTAGTGTGCATAGAAGTCCATATAGTTGTTAATATACAGAATAGCCAGTAAAATAGTCATAGAGGTCCATATTGTCAATACAATACAGTATAGTCAGTAATATAGTCATAGTGGTCCTTACAGTCAGTGGTGGGATGATGATGATGTAATGTGCAAAAGTGAGTATCACAGTCATAGACATCTATTTAGTAGGAAATAGCCAGTAAAATATTTATATTTTTAAGTCCACATAGCCAGACTATACAGATATAGTCAGTAATATTGTTATAATCATCCATATCGTCAGTGATTTAGTTATAGAGATCCATATAGTCAGTGGTGATGATGATGGTAGAGCACTGAGGCAGTCAATCTGTGTAATGGGCAAAAGACAGTAATACAGACACAGAGCCCATATAGTTATAGTCATATGTGTTAATATACAGTGCATCCGGAAAATATTCCCAGCGCATCACTTTTTCCACATTTTGTTATGTTACAGCCTTATTCCAAAATGGATTCAATTCATTTTTTTCCTCAGAATTCTACACACAACACCCCATAATGACAACGTGAAAAAAGTTTACTTGAGGTTTTTGCAAATTTATTAAAAATAAAAAACATTGAGAAAGCACATGTACATAAGTATTCACAGCCTTTGCCATGAAGCTCAAAATTGAGGTCAGGTTCATCCTGTTTCCCCTGATCATCCTTGAGATGTTTCTGCAG
Organism: Erpetoichthys calabaricus; assembly: GCF_900747795.2. Lineage (NCBI taxonomy): Eukaryota > Metazoa > Chordata > Cladistia > Polypteriformes > Polypteridae > Erpetoichthys > Erpetoichthys calabaricus. Next base: position 245,729,778 of record NC_041398.2, on the reverse strand, counting down.
CTTCATTGGAGTCCACCTGTGGTAAATTCAGTTGACTGGACCTGATTTGGAAAGGCACACACCTGTCTATAGAAGGTCCCACAGTTGACAGTTCATGTCAGAGCACAAACCAAGCATGAAGTCAAAGGAATTGTCTGTAGACCTCCGAGGCACAAATCTGGGGAAGGTTACAGAAACATTTCTGCTGCTTTGAAGGTCCCAATGAGCACAGTGACCTCCATCATCCGTAAGTGGAAGAAGTTCAAAACCACCAGGACTCTTCCTAGAGCTGGCCGGCCATCTAAACTGAGCGATCGGGGGAGAAGGGCCTTAGTCAGGGAGGTGACCGAGAACCTGATGGTCACTCTGTCAGAGCTCCAGAGGTCCTCTGTGGAGAGAGGAGAACCTTCCAGAAGGACAACCATCTCTGCAGCAATCCACCAATCAGGCCTGTATGGTAGAGTGGCCAGACAGAAGCCACTCCTTAGTAAAAGGCACATGGCAGCCCATCTGGAGTTTGCCAAAAGGCACCTGAAGGACTCTCAAGACCATGAGAAAGAAAATTCTCTGGTCTGATGATACAAAGATTGAACTCTTTGCTGTGAATGCCAGGCGTCACGTTTGGAGGAAACCAGGCACCGCTCATCACCAGGCCAATACCATCCCTACAGTGAAGCATGGTGGTGGCAGCATCATGCTGTGGGGACTGGGAGACTAGTCAGGATAAAGGGAAAGATGACTGCAGCAATGAACAGAGACATCCTGGATGAAAACCTGCTCCAGAGCGCTCTTGACCTCAGACTGGGGCGACGGTTCATCTTTCAGCAGGACAACGACCCTAAGCACACAGCCAAGATATCAAAGGAGTGGCTTCAGGACAACTCTGTGAATGTCCCTGAGTGGCCCAGCCAGAGCCCAGACTTGAATCCGATTGAACATCTCTGGAGAGATCTTAAAATGGCTGTGCACCGACGCTTCCCATCCAACCTGATGGAGCTTGAGAGGTGCTGCAAAGAGGAATGGGCCAAACTGGCCAAGGATAGGTGTGCCAAGCTTGTGGCATCATATTCAACAAGACTTGAGGCTGGAATTGCTGCCAAAGGTGCATTGACAAAGTATTGAGCAAAGGCTGTGAATACTTATGGACATGGGATTTCTCAGTTTTTTTATTGTTAATAAATTTGCAAAAACCTCAAGTAAACTTTTTTCACGTTGTCATTATGGGGTGTTGTGTGTAGAATTCTGAGGAAAAAAATGAATTTAATCCATTTTGGAATAAGGCTGTAACATAACAAAATGTGGACAAAGTGATGAGGCGCTGGGAATACTTTCTGGATGCTCTGTATAATCATAGTCAGTAATGTGCAGTTAGCAATATAGTCATAGGAGTCCATATAGTCAGTAAAAAATAGCAATATATAGTCATAGAGGCCCATATGATCTCTAAGGCATTGTAATATACAGTCAGTAATAGTCCTCAAAGTACCTATCATCAATAATATATATATATATATATATATATATATATATATATATATATATATATATATATCGTCACAAGAACAAGCCAAAGACATCAAGAATAGTTTGGGGCAACCACCCATATAACATTCCCTGGCTGCAAATGGATAAATAGACTAGAGATGTTCACAGGTCAGAGTGCAAAACAGAACTGAGTCAGGTTGTCATAGAAGGCGGCTTTATGTGCTGAGACAGGAAGTGATGCCATCAGATGTCCCGAAACCGGAAGTGACGTCACCAGAGGCCCAGGACCCGGAAGTGACTTCATCAGAGGCGCCAGAACCTTTCCCAGATTTCCCGTGGATGGTCTGCAAGGGATTGAGAAAGAAAGTCAGTGCACATCGCCACCCCCTGGTCTAGCATGGAGTTACTATTATTCAGGTCCTTAAGCTGTCTACCAATTGCACGTGTGTGACAATATATATAGTTATATATTAATATACAGTCAGGAATATACTCATGAAATTTCATATAGTCAGTAATATACTATAGCAATATACTGTATAGTCATAGAGGCCCATATGATCTCTACGGCATTGCAATATACAGTCAATAATATAGTCCTCAAAGTACCTATCATCAATAATATATAAATTAATATACAGTCAACAATATATTCACAGAAGTTCATATAGTCCGTAATACGGTATATAGCAACACTAGCAAAATACCCGCGCTTCGCAGCGGAGAAGTAGTGTGTTAAAAAGGTTATGTAAACATATATATACATATACATATCTACATATACACATATCTATATATACATATATATACATATATATACATATATATATATACATATACACATCCACACATATATATATATATATATATATATATATATATATATATATATATATATATATACATACACACATATCAACACATATACACACATACATACACACACACATATACATATATACATACATACATACATACATAGTGCGTTGTAACACGGGCTGTGATTGTTACATGGGAGGGAGACGACAAATCACAGCTTCCCGCTTTCTAATCGGGCCTGTGATTGGTGCTTTGACTGATGCCTAGATCCCACAGTATGTCCCCTTAGGAGAGGCGTTAGGCAAGTGTAATTGAATAGCGGTGCTGCAAGTTTAGCTTTACACCTGTTTTTAAGGCTTATTGACTGAAAGGGGCTGTCATGAAAAAACTTAGGGCTTTGCTACAGGATACACCCTCCACAAGTTAAGGAAGTAAAAATAAAGGTATATATTTCTGTTTTATTTAAACCTTTTAAGTTTGTATGCGGGCGGCATGGTGGCGCAATGAAAGGTGCCAGTTAGGAGACCCGGGTTCGCTTCCCTGCGTGGAGTTTGAATGATCTCCCCGTGTCTGTCTGGGTTTCCTCCGGGTACTCTGGTTTCCTCCCACAGTCCATAGACATGCAGGTTAGGTGCATTGACGATTGTAAATTGTCCCTGGTGTGTGGGTGTGTGTGGGTGTGTGCGCCCTGCGGTGGGCTGGCACCTTGCCCAGGGTTTGTTTCCTGCCTTGTGCCCTGTGTTGGCAGGGATTGGCTCCTGTATTTAGGATATAGCAGGTTGGATAATGGATGGATGGACATTTGTATGCATAGCCCCATTTGCCCGTTTTTGTTTTTTTTCTTTCTTCAGTAATATTTCAGCAAACCCGGAGCTTGTCAGTTCAAATCCTGGTACTGACACCACTGTGTGACCCTGAGGAAGTCACTTCACCTGCCTGTGCTGCAAAAAACCAAAGTAATGTAACAAATTGTACCTCAGATGTTGCAAGTTGCTGGAATAAAGGCATAAGTCAAATAGATAAATATGTATTATACACATAGGAACTATTCTTTTATTTTCAGTTAAGTCATCTGCAGCAAACCTTTATAAATGAGGGTTTCTCCTTTTTAGATAGTTGTATTGTCATCAAAGTCCATAGCATTAATAATAAAATATAATAATTTACAGTCAGCAATATAGTCATAGATGTCCGAGTAGTCCACAATATATAGTTAGCAATATACAGTAGTCATAGAAGTCCATATGGTGAGTAAGATATAGTAATTTAGTAGTCAGTAATATACAGTACAGTACAGTAATTTGATCATAGACACACATATCATAAGTAGCACAGAGTTACCAATATAGTCATAGAAATTCATATATTCAGTAATATACAGTCACAGAGGTCTGTATGGTCATTGAGGCGTTGTTAAATGTGGTCAGTAATTTAATAATCAAAGTACTTTTCATCAATAATATCTATATTAATATACAGCCAACAATATACTCATAGAAGTTCATATAGTCAATAATATATGAGAATTTATAGTCATAGAGGTCCATGTGCTCTGAAAGATATAGTAATATATACAGTAGACAGTAATATAGTCATCAAAGTCTACATTGTCAGTAATATATATTAAAATACAGTCAGCAATATACTCCTAGATGTCCTTATAGCCCATAAAATAAAGTCAGGGGTGATGAGGACTCAGAAGTGAGGCAGTCAATGTATGTACTTTGAAAAAGTCAGTAACAGAGTCATAGAAGTCCATATAGTCATTTTATATAGTAATATATAGTCAGTTGTAGAGTGGTAGATGTGCATCAGTAGTTATGGTCAGTTAGCGGCACAGTGCTGATGAGGACACAGCAGTGAGGCGGTCAGTCTGTGTCCTGTGCAGACGTCCGTATTCTACCAGCCTGTGGCATAAAGCTATTCCTGCTATGGCTGATGACGGACTGGGCTACAGCAGTTACAGCCAATCACAGATGCCACTCATCCACTCAGAAACTTACATGATAAATGGTGAAATCAGATTCAGAAATTATTTTAGCAAACATCCTTCCCTTATCAAAGCCACTTTATCTATCACAGCCTACTGTGGTATTCAGGAATGTAAGACAGCAAGTGGCTCTGAATGAAGGGGCCAGTCCAGTAAGGGTATTGTCAAGCAAGCACCATGCATTTACATCACACTGGTCAAATTTAAGGTCACCAATTAACCTAACCTGCACACCTTTAGAATGTGGGAGAAAAACGCAAAATAAACAGAGACTAAGAAACAGCATACCCTCATAGCACCAGCGCTTAGATTATGGAGATTACACAAAGATGGCTCATCCGGCTAAGTAATTGCAGCGGGTGGTTTCAGAATGAAAAGAAAGAAGCACACGGGATTCCAGCTTCTCATTCGAGATGGGACAGATCCTATAAAAAATAGACAGATAGCTAGATAGACAGAAGTGAAATGCACTATATAATAGATAGATAGATAGATAGATAGATAGATAGATAGATAGATAGATAGATAGATAGATAGATAGATAGATAGATAGATAGATAGATAGATAGATAGATAGATAGATAATCTGCAGTGGGCTGGCACCCTGCCCCGGGGTTTGTTTCCTGCCTTGCGCCCTGTGTTGGCTGGGATTGGCTCCAGCAGACCCCCGTGACCCTGTAGTTAGGCTGGTTTGATTTTGTGTTGCTCATGGAGTCCCAAATGAGGCACATGACCCGCATTGTGAGGTGGCGTCAGTTACGGCACTACGGCCATGGGTGCCATTACCCGAGGTGATCTGGCCTATTGCTGAGGACCCGAGTACCAGGGCCAAGGGGATGCCCATGTAACACCTGGCTGCAGCTGATAGAGGGTCTTTTCCAGTGGGTGGAACTGGACCGTGTGTCTGCCAGGGGGACACCCTCGGGTAATGGCGGCACATGAACCACATTGTGAGGGAGCGTCAGTTACGGCACTACGGCCATGTGGCGCCATTACTCGAGGGTGACCCGGCTTATTGCTGAGGACCCAAGTACCAGGGCCAAGGGGATGCCCACGTAACACCTGGCTGCAGCTGATAGAGGATCATTTCCAGTGGGTGGAACTGGACCGTGTGTCTGCCAGGGGAGCACCCTTGAGTAATGGCGGCACATGACCCGCATTGTGAGGGAGCATCAGTTACGGCACTACGGCCATGTGGCGCCATTACCCAAGGATGATCTGGCTCATTGCTGTGGACCTGAGTTCCATGCAAAGGGGATGCCCACATAACACCTGGCTGCAGCAGATAGAGGGTCATTTCCAGTGGGTGGGACTGGACCGTGTGTCTGCCAGGGGGGCTCTCAACAGGTATCCTGAGCTGTGGTGGGCAGTGCATTGTCCCCAACCTAACCTGACATGACCTTCTGGAGTATTGAGTGTTGCGTGACAAATGAAGGGGTCTGAAAACGAAGTGAAGTGAGGTAACAGCATAACAAAATATGTGAAAATGAAGGGGTCTGCAGAGCTCCTCAAGGCGCTATATACAGAATAGTGAATAAAGCAGACATAAGACCTACATGTTGGTGGTGAGTGGTGAGTTTAAGTAGAAAAATATTGAAGAGGTGTGTAAGCCAACTTTCGTTTTTTTTAGATTTCAAACGGCAAAATACATGGCATGCAAACTGGACAGTAAAGTTTAGGAAAAAAGACTCAGAAGTCCCGGAGTCGAGATTTGATTTTCAGGATGTGTTGAAACATTTCCCTCAAGAGGTGACCCACACGACCCCCCCCCCCCCCCACACACACACACACATGTTTGCATGTCTCCCATATTGAACCTGACACCCCAGGCATCTCCACCCCCCCCCCCCCCCCCCCCCCAAAGATGATAATACTTAATATTTCTGACAGGCATGAGATCTTCTTTTCTTTTTTAACCCGATGATTGAGATGCAAATTGTTGTGTCTTGAAAGGCTCAAAAATGTCAGGCATGTGGCGCTCGCGTTTGCATTGTTAAACGGCAGGGGAAAAATAAAAAAAAGAAATTCCAGTGATAAACGGCGGATCATTCACACTCAAAAATCCCGGGATAGGGGTCCTCTTAACGTTGACGTGCGATAACAAAAGACGGTCGTGTCAAAACAGAGCAGCAGCCATACAGCTGGCGAGCTGAAGAGCAAACGCCACTGTACAAACATGAATAAATGAAAATAATAAAGTATGAACGAGAAAGAATTCAATATGAAGATACAATACCCTATGTAAAATAAACCTTTTTATTTGCTGTCGATTTAGAATTTCCTTTATTAGGTTATAGTGAATTTATGTGATTTTCCCATTGGGATTAATAAAGTATCTATCTATCTATCTATCTATCTATCTATCTATCTATCTATCTATCTATCTATCTATCTATCTATCTATCTATCTAGTGTTGGTTGTATGCGCCATCTGTTAGAATGAAAACTGAAAAGTAGTTTATTTAACACCTTGGAACTAGAAGACGAAGAACATGGACTGTAAGACCAGAAAACTCCTCACGATGATCCGAAAGCAGACATCGAGCATCTCTGCATCTCATGACGCCAAGCAGGCAGAGGACTTTAAGAGTTCAAGACGGTGGAGGACATTGCGATTGTCGATCTGTGTGAGTGAGATTGTCTCGAGTGGTCCAGTGGGCGGCTACTGCTATTGCTGCTCTAACACCACCGAGCGCTACATGAGCGCAAGTCGATGGTGAAGAGCCTCCATGAGATTGAAAAAGAAGGTATGGGTTGACTGAGACCACTAGTGCTAGCAGCGAGAAAACCAAACAGTTACTCAAGTCCAAGATTATGGAGTCCAGGGTGTGATGCTACAAGGAGAAGTTTCTTCAACAACCTGGACAGGCCTTACATCAGCATGGCTAAGAAGTGCGCATCACTAGGGGGAAACCGAAATCCTCAGCACAGCCGCTCAAGATCAGGCCTTGAACACCCGGTACCACCAGTAAGTAGATCATGGGTGCATCAGTTGTGACAAGTATAGGGGGCATAGAAGTCACTCAACCCGACACAGACAGACACAGGAGGCACTTATAAAAAATGCAAATGTCTTTATTTGTTTTCACCTCGTGGGAAACGCTTTCCTTGTTTCCCACAGGGACAACACAGTCCAACTAAGCCCAAACAAAATGCTTTTCCACTTTCCTTCTCTTTCTCTTTTCTGCTCCACTCCTCCTCGGCAAGCTTCGTCTTCCTCCTCCCAGCTCCGGCTCTCCGAGTACTGTCTGCAGCCTTCTTTTATATGTTGTGCTCCAGGTGATTGATGACCTATTTCTGGTCGCACTTCCAGGTGTGGTGGCACGCCCAGGGCTCTATACAACTCCATCTCCCATAAAGCCCTGCGGTAGTCATCTCTGCAACCCATTGTGGCTTGCCATCTAGCATCCCAGGGGAGGTACTGTTTTGCCCACGCTGGCTCCCCCTCGTCCTATTAGCGAAGAGGCGTCCTGGCCGTGCAAGGACCCTGGCCATCTATGACACTGTCAACTTGTCTGGCATATATTTGTAGAAAAAAAGGTGTCCCTTTTATTTTATCATAGATTCATGCACAGACAAATCACAGCCAGGCTGATAACATTGTTTCTATGTTGGTTCCACAATGTCAAGTAGGGGCTGAACTTTATGCATGGCGTTATAGCCTGGCTCACCCCATGGGATTTGCTTCTGTTTATTACAGAAGTGAATAAAACTTTGCAGCATCACGTACCTATCATCACGCTGCATAACCTGTCCAAAGCCACCAGGGGACAAAGCACGTTTGGACCAATGCTCCCTGAAGTTATATCACCAGTTCTGTCCCATCTCTATTTGTAATGCCACAGCGCGCTTCATCTCGTCTTTTGTTGTGGGTTTCCACTTTGAAAAACGAGAATGCAATGCAAGCACAGCCCGCGATTCAAAAAATTTCTCTGCCTACCTGTTTGTCTCGTCTGACAGTAGCTGAAAAGCAGCATCAGGAGAGAGCAGCCTAAAGTAGTCCAGCAGCTGGTGATCTGTCATGTCCAACAGCAAGCCATGCCGTCTTGTGAAGTCCAGTAGCCAGTTCGGCTCCCACGGATCAATGTCTGTGTATCCCTCCCACGCGAACCTTGCCGTAGATGCATCGGCTGCGCGAATGCGTTCAGCTGGCAGCGGATCAGCTGGCGCGGCATCGGCTGGTGTCCGATCAGCTGATGCCGGCTTCTCACTCTCTTGATCGATCTCCTGAACACTGTCAATAAAATCCGATTCTGAAAAATCAGAGTCCGACTCCGCGATAATGCGCAAAACATTGTCTGCCGAGTGTTTTCTTTTCTGCACTCGCTTCGCTCCCTTGTGACATGTCGATGCCATCTTGCCGTTGTTTACATTTCGCAACTCACGCACACGCAAGGATTAGTTGCCGAGTCAACGAGTCTAGCATTCCTCCAAGCACAGAGGGAATGCCTGCGACGTGACAGTGAGTTTTGTCGCCATTAACAGCTGATTGTCGCCCTCTATCCCTGGATGTCAACTTTTGTCGACATTCGCCCTCAACCCCTCCTGTCGACAAAAGTCAACATCCGCCCTAAAAGAGTTAGTTAACATAAGAAAAGACTAAGGTCCGATGGCCAGTGGGGACAGAAAAAACAAAAAAAAACTCCAGACGGCTGGAGAAAAACATAAAATCTGCAGGGGTGCCAGGCCACGAGACCACCCAGTCCCCTCTGGGCAAAGGAGATGAAATAATTCTGGCCTTTTATTGGTCCACCTTTCAGTCTAAGAAATGTTTCAGTCAGCCAGTGTTGTCCATCAGCCAGACCGGGTGACCAGTATCGAAGGTGGTCAGGTTTGTGTGACTCCTGTATATAGCCCAGGTAGAAATTTGTGATTGATGTAAATAAGTTACTGATGTAAAAATGGAAATGTTTGTGTTTTAAACTGTTAATATTAGTGTAGTAGTTGGTTTATGTGGTTATGCAGACTTTTATTTTGATAACCGGATGTTGTAGAGAAAACGGAAGGGGGTGGAAGAACCGGCTGTAGGAGAGAACGGGCGAGAGAAAAAAAAAAAAAGAACGTGATGCCGAGGTGGTGAAGCGGAAAGTTTGGGAGGAAAATTGCAAATTAACAGCAAGATAATTTACCGGAATACGAACTGCTGAGATCGACTGAGAATTTCGATTAGACGTTCGCAGTGTCTATCCGGTGAAGAACCACTCGTTAATTCAGTGAGGGGAAGTAGCAGCGTGAACCGATAGAGGCAGCAGCTCAGTGCGCTTCTGGTGGACGTTCGCTTATTTGGAGACGGAGACGCTTTTGGGTTAGCTCAGCAGCGGTTCCCTGCTCACAGACAGAAGCAGAGGGGTCGGGAGGATTTGTTGGATTAATACCACCATCGTAAAGTAAGGTACCACTTTCATTTTATTTGTTGTTCCTGGGTGCGTGAATTGACCGCTAAGTTTTTGGTCTCAACGCTCACAAGCACTGAATCAGGCCTGCAACGTTTTGTTTCAATACGAGTTTGACAAGACTGAATGTGTTTTTATTTTATTATTAACGGGTGAAATATAGTTTATGATTATTCGTTTGGGTAAAAGAAAATTCCTGATTATTTCCAGTTTTATGAATTGTGTTTTTTTTGCTTTATAATTAAACGGGGAGTTTATCATTTTTTTATAACCCAGTGTATTGGTGTTTTATTATAAGTTTATGTGTAGCATGAACTATTGGTTTGGGAACAAATGTTAACGGGTAACTTCTTCTACCTTAATTTATTTGTTATTACCTGACCAGTGTATTATGTAACAGGTGTCTGGTCACACTTACAGGTAATCTAACTTAGACACCATTAAAATATCCGACTACGCCACCCAGTTTTATTAAGAGACTGGGAACTCTTGAAATTTACTGATAATAGCAAACAGGTTTCTTTAAATTGGGCGGTGAGTGAATGAAAGACACAACAGTAATTTCAGAAAAAAGCAACAGTAAGTTCTATTACACAAGACAATAAAAAGTACATTAAAAAGATAAACGAACATAACAAAATCTAAACATATCAGGAACAAATTTCCTTTTTTTAACCCTTTAACCGCCAACTCCCTAAATATTCCCCATGCCAGGCGAAATCTAAACAATTTTCGGTTTTTTACTTTACATTTATTCAAGCAGGGCGGTACGGTGGCGCAGTGGGTAGTGCTGCTGCCTCGCAGTTGGGTGATCTGGGGACCTGGGTTCGCTTCCCGGGTCTCCCTGCGTGGAGTTTGCATGTTCTCCCCGTGTCTGCGTGGGTTTCCTCCCATAGTCTAAAGACATTTAGGTTAGGTGCATTGGTGATTCTAAATTGGCCCTAGTGTGTGCTTGGTGTGTGGGTGTGTTTGTGTGTGTCCTGAGGTGGGTTGGCACCCTGCCCGGGATTGGTTCCTGCCTTGTGCCCTGTGTTGGCTGGGATTGGCTCCAGCGGACCCCCGTGACCCTGTGTTCAGATTCAGCAGGTTGGAAAATGGATGGATGGATGGATTTATTCAAGCAGTATTTACCTGCTGAAATACCTGCTGAAATGTTTCAAATAAATGGTCAATCAAAGGACGTAGCTTGAACAAGCGGTCACGGTTTGGATCTTTCTTATCTGGCTCAGATAACGGGCGGCAGTCCAGTTGAGATGCTGGGGATACACCCACTCATCGCCATCATCCGATGCGTCGTCATTCACAGTATCATGCAGCACACGTTGCTGATCATCATTGTCGCTAAAATCTTCTTCAGAACTGCTACAATCGTGATCAGAATTATTGTCCAAAATCGCCTGCAAAACCTCACTTGAAGTCAGTTTACGTTTCGCCATATTCACAGCTTTCACTTTCGAATCACATCACGTGAGCGGCCAATACAACCGCAGAGTTGTCAAAATACAACGTAGTAATAATACCCACGCCAAACTGTCAGTTATACTACGCGCCAGGCATTCACATAACCACAGGCAAATGTGCCGGATAATTCCGGCAGTAAGGCGTCAGCAATAACGCTACGATGCCGGATATATCCGGCAGAGAGCGGTTAAGAGGTTAAAAGGAAAATACACAGTCCACACTCTAAAAGTCCGTTAAAAACAAGAATTGGAGGATACAACCTTTAGTGGTGCAGAGTCCAGTTTGTGCACTGTGTTACCCCAACACTTAATTGTTCAGCTGTCCACGGATGCACTCTGTTCACCGGACACTCGTTTCCAAACAGAAGTTTTATCAAAACATTGAATCCCTGTCAGCGTCTCTTCGTCGTTCCTTTTTTTCCAACTCTGTGCTCCTTGTGTTGCTGTGACCTAGGCACGCCTCATTTCTCATCTGCCAGCTTTGCTTGGTCCTTTCATGCGGCTTCCTTCTCTCGCTGGACCCACAACCGGCATCTTCTTGTGGAGCTGTCTCTTCCTCCCTGGAAGTGTCACAGGTGTCTGGTCACACTTACAGGTAATCTAACTTAGACCCCATTAAAATATCCGACTACGCCACCCAGTTTTATTAAGAGACTGGGAACTCTTGAAATTTACCAATAATAGCACACAGGTTTCTTTAAATTGGGCGGTGAGTAAACACACAATGAAAGACACAACAGTAATTTCAGAAAAAAAACAACAGTAAGTTCTATTGTACAAGACAATATAAGGTACATTAAAAAGATAAATGAACATAACAGAACCTAAACATATCAGGAATTAATTTCCTTTTTTTCAAAAAGGAAAATACACAGTCCACACTCTAAAAGTCTGTAAAAACAAGAATTGGAGGATACAACCTTTAGTGGTGCAGAGTCCAGTTTGGGCACTGTGTTACCCCAACACTTAATTGTTCAACTGTCCACGGATGCACTCTGTTTCCCGGCAGAAGTTGTGTCAAATTGTTGACTCCCTGTCAGCGTCTCTTCGTTGTTCCTTTTTCTTCCACTCTGGGCTCCTTGTGTGGCTGGGACCTAGGCACGCCTCATTCCTCATCTGTCAGCTTCGCTTGGTCCTCTCATGCGGCTTCCCTCTTTCGCTGGACCCACAACTGGCGTCTCCTTGTGGAGCTGTCTCTTCCTCCCTGGAAGTAAATGTTTCCGTCCTTGTGCCTCACGTCGTGTCAGCCAGGTACCCTTGTCTGTCTGCGAGCCCCTGTGCCCTGTCCGAGTGTCTTGGCAGCGATTCCTGTGGACTGTTCCTCCTGCCTTCTGCTGCCCAGGAGTTTATATTTACTTCAGCCCCTGCTGTTGTCAGTCCTGGACAATCAGTTTAATCAATGGTACATCTAAATTGCCTGGGTTTAACAATTAATAAAAACACAAGTTAACAAAATGTATGGTTACCAAACATTAATAAGTACAGATATGCTGATTAGGAACCAATGTTTCCAAGCCAGATAAATACAAACATTCTCTAAGGCCAGACTTCAAAGCAGTGACTCCCTTGCAAGACAGCAAATACCATTAATAAGGACAGACAGCCTTTTAACTTCTCACCCCCCAGTCCCAACAGTGGGTGCCTAATGGAACCACCCAGTGCACAAAAAAAATGTAAAAGTGTCCCCCTCTGACAGAACTGTTGCCGTCCTTGTGCCTCACGTCGTGCCAACCACGTACCCTTGTCTGCCTGCGAGCCCCTGTGCTCTGTCCGAGTGTCTTGGCAGCGTTTTCTGTGGACTGTCTCCTCTGCCTTGTGCTGCCCAGGAGTTTAAATCTCCTTCAGTCCCTGCTGTTGTCAGTCCTGGACAATCAGTTTAATCAATGGCACATCTAAATTTCCTGGGTTTAACAATTAATGAAAATACAAGTTAACAAAATGTATGGTTACCAAACATTAATGAGTACAGATCTGCTGATTAGAAACCAATATTGTCAAACATGTTAATTTCAGGTAAATACAGACATCCTCCAAGGAAGAAGCAGTTCTGTTATCACAACTTGGTATGGGTTGTATACTCAACCAGCCAGACTTCAAAGCGGTGACTCCTTTGCAAGACAGCAAATACCTACACAGACAACCCTGACACAATCAGTAACTGGATTATCCAGGAAATCGAAAAACAAGGTCCCCTTCTGACAGTATTGCTATACTTAGTGTAAAGTTTCTTCTTGAAAAAATAAATCTTGACAAATATAAAGGTTTGGGGACCGTCCCCGTATATTGCCCTAAGACAATATATGAAAAAAATAGATCAAAAGTCTTTGAATGCAAAAGTACAATTGACAATTTACTGAGATGAAAATGGCGGTTTTATACAGTAAGGTTTATGGAAGCAGGAAATGGTTGGCGTGAAGTGACGTCAGACAGGAACCGGAAATGACGTCATTATGATGAGCCGGAAGTGATGTCATTGGAGATGGCCGGGAAGTGCCGTTTTGTATACCCGGAAGTGGAGGTAATTAAATTCCTTCTGACTTTCTGTGGAGAGAAGAGATTCAGGTAAGTACCACGTGACCACTCCATATCTCGCGATAGTTCACTCACCTTTAGGCTCTTTGATTGCCTCCTAATCGCACGTGTGTGACATTAGGTAATAAGGTTTTATTTATAGTGACCCGAGACTCAAACTATTAAAGTAATTAGCGTTATAGTAAATTAGGCATTGGAGTAAAGAACTCAGGGCCCCTTTCTACACACAGTTAGAGTAGACGGGCTACATCTACAGCACTGTGCAAAAGTTTTAGGCAGGTGTGAAAAAATGCTGTAAACAAAGAATGCTTTCAAAAATGGAAATGTTAATCATTTATTTTCATCAATCAACAAAATGCAGTGAATGAACAAAAGAGAAATCTAAATCAAATCAATATTTGGTGTGACCGCCCTTTGCCTTCAAAACAGCATCAATTCTTCTAGGTACACTTGCACACAGTTTTTGAAGGAACTCGGCTGGTAGGTTGTTCCAAACATCTTGGAGAACTAACCCCAGATCCTCTGTGGATGTAGGCTTCCTCACATCCTTCTGTCTCTTCATGTAATCCCAGACACACTCGATGATGTTGAGATCAGGGCTCTGTGGGGGCCATACCATCACTTCCAGGACTTCTTGTTCTTCTTTATGCTGAAGATAGTTCTTCATGACTTTGGCTGTATGTTTGGGGTCGTTGTACTGCTGCAGAATAAATTTGGGGCCAATCATACGCCTCCCTGATGGTATTGCATGATGGATAAGTATCTGCCTGTATTTCTCAGCATTGAGAACACCATTAATCCTGACCAAATCTCCAACTCCATTTGCAGAAATGCAGCCCCAAATGTTCAAGGAACCTCCACCATGCTTCACTGTTGCCTGCAGACACTCATTATTGTACCGCTCTCCAGCCCTTCGACGAACAAACTGCCTTTTGCTACAGCCAAATATTTCAAATTTTGACTCATCAGTCCAGAGCACCTGCTGCCATTTTTCTGCACCCCAGTTCCTATGTTTTCGTGCATACTTGAGTCGCTTGGCCTTGTTTCCACGTCGGAGGTATGGCTTTTTGGCTGCAACTCTTCCATGAAGACCACTTCTGGCCAGACTTCTCCGGAACAGTAGATGGGTGTACCTGGGTCCCATTGGTTCTGCCAGTTCTGATTTCGAAGGGTAATAAGCTTGATGTGTCTTTCATCTGCTACACAAAGTTTCCTTGGCCGACCACTGTGTCTACGATCCTCATCATTGCCCGTTTCTTTGTGCTTCTTCAAAAGAGCTTGAACAGCACATCTTGAAACCCCAGTCTGCTTTGAAATCTTTGTCTGGGAGAGACCTTGCTGATGCAGTAGAACTACCTTGTGTCTTGTTGCTGTGCTCAATCTCGCCATGACATGAAACTGTCTTCCACAACCTCACCTTGGTAGCAGAGTTTGGCTGTTCCTTACCCAGTTTGAAGCCTCCTACACAGCTGTTTCTGTTTCAGTTAATGACTGTGTTTCAACCTACGTGTGACATTGATGATCATTAGCACCTGTTTGGTAGAATTGGTTGATCAGACACCTGACTAGAATCCTACAAAATCCCTGACTTTGTGCAAGTGGACCTATAAGAATTGATGCTGGTTTGAAGGCAAAAGTTAGTAACACCAAATATTGATTTGATTTAGATTTCTCTTTTGTTCACTCACTTTGCATTTTGTAAATTGATAACTATAAACAATCATTATTTATATTTCTGAAAGCATTCTTTGTTTACAGCATTTTTTCACACCTGCCTAAAACTTTTGCACAGTACTGTATATACAGTAGATGGACCTGTGTGTCCTCAGCATAACAATGGAACTGTAAACCCTAGTGTCCAAAAATGGCACCAAGAGGAAGCATATAAATAATAAAAAGTATTGGGGAGAGAACTGAAACCTGAGGGTTGGCAACAAATTGCTGTTGGTCCCTGAGGTTTGATCTAAAGCAGACGAGAGCAACTCCAGTGATGTTTAACTCTTTTAGGCTGAATATTTTTTCCAAAAACTTACTTTTTTCTAAAAAGAACACAAGGTAAAGGTTTAACACAGCAATCAACAAAAAACATTTATTTTTGACCAATGTCACTGTCTTGCATGTCATGTGAGCCTGCATATCATGTGATTTCACATACAGTGGGTATAGAAAAGAATCCCCCCCTTCAAAATATTCCCATTTGTTTTGCTTTACAGCCATAAATCCATCCATCCATTTTCCAACCTGCTGAATCCGAACACAGGGTCACGTGGGTCTGCTGGAGCCAATCCCAGCCAACACAGGGCACAAGGCAGGAACCAATCCTGGGCAGGGTGCCAACCCACCGCAGACAGCCATAAATGAAAACACACAAACTAATATTTCTTCCCAGCTTTACTTACTCAATGCAATCTCTAACACCAAAATCAAAGACATCACAGCTACAGTTCAGAAGAATTTTACAAAATCAAAACAAGAAATACTTGTTACAGTTACTGGCTTCCTCCCAGCTGTGATCAGTTGTAATGAGTGTGATTAGTGAAGCTGTTCCTGGCTCATTCATTCCCTTGCTTGGTAGAGCAACTGACAGCAAACAACTGACTATGGGTGGCAGGCCACTTTCAGAAGATCTCAGGGATAGAGTTGTGGACAGACATAAGGCAGGAGATGGACACCAAAACATCTCAAAGGCTTCATCAATCCCAAGGAGCCCAGTAAAGTCCATCATAAAGAAGTGTTTGGTACGACTAGGACCCTCCCCGGATCCGGCTGTCCGTCCCTCCAAACTGGAAGGACGCTTGAATGGCACTGTATGGAGAAGACGATTCACACCCCACGTCTCATACGTCTTCTCCTCCCCGTGTCCGTGTGGGTTTCCTGGAAGTCTTTTCTGATTTATCCACAGGTGGACTCCAAACAAGGTGTAGAAACATCTCAGTGAGGTTCAAATGAGGGGGACGCGCCTGAGCCACAGTTTGAAGTGTCACAAAGAAGGGTCTGAAGACTTGTGTCAGTGTGATATTTCAGTTTTTTATATCTTTAAATAAGTCGTGTTTTGGCCTCGTCATTTGGGAGTGTTGAGTGTTGCTTGATGAGGGAAAAATAAATGGAAATGATTTTAGTTCAAGGCTGCAACAGAACAAAACATGCAAGAAGTGAAGGAGGGTCTGGAGACTTTGTGAATCCTCTGTAGTTGTAGGATTACCAGAGTTAGACTGTATAAAGGGACACCTGCTAGAAGGGTCTTAAAATAAGAATATCACACTTTGGCAGTGCTGGTGTTTATTATCCCGTGATGTGGACTGGCCAGGATGTGGTCGATGGTGGACTTCTTAGGCGTAAAACCAGACTGCTCCAGTCGCTGGTAGGTGAGCAAGTGATCCTATTCAGGATGACCCTAGCAAGGACCTTACTGGCACTGAGAGCAGTTTTATCCCCTTGTAGTGTCTGCAATCCAGGCGATCACCCTTCCATTTCCAGATAGGGACGATAAGTCCCGTTTTCCAGTCAGTTGGGATGATGCCAGTCTCCCAAATGGAAGCAAAGATTGCTTGCAGTGCCAGGACAACAGCCTGACCACCAGCCTGGAGAAGTTCACCGCGGATACCACAGATCCCTGCAGCCTTCCCTACCCTCAGCTGGTTCACCACCTGTGCCATCTCAGTGAGACTGGGGGGTTCACAGCTAATTGGAGGATCAGCCTCAAGAATCGTGGACCCAGAGATATCCAACGTCCTAGCCGGAGGATCAGCTTTGAACAACTGCTCAAAGTAGCCAGCCCAGCGGTTCACAACTGCAGCCTTTCTGTGCACCTTTTGTGGATTTTCGAAAAGCGTTTGACTCAGTTGACCAAGTGGGACATCCTGAGGGTTCATGGGATCCCCTCAAGGTTGTTGGATATCATGGCCGCCCTGTACACTGTTACTGTGAGTGCTGTGCAGAGTGGAGGCAGGCCCTCTGTGGTTTTTCCCAGTTGATCCTTTGGTTCATCAGCGGTGTGTTCTGCTCCTATTCTGTTCAATGTTGGCATGGACTGGGTGTTGGGCAGAGTCGTGGGGTCCAGCAGCTAAGGGGCATCTGTTGGTGAAGAAAGGTTCACGGATCTTGACTTTGCTGACGATGCTGTGATCTTCGCAGAATCAATGGAGGCTGTGATCGGGGCACTCAAGAGACTGAGTGAGGTAGTCTGAGTTTCTGGACTTGCGAGTGTCCTGATAAAAACCAAAGAGCCAGGCCTTTAATGACCTCTTGGGCACGGCCATCAGCAGTGTGTCTGTCTGCAGAGAGAGTGTCGACCTCGTCATTGAGAGGTTTACTTATCTCAGCAGTGACATTCATGTCTCTGGTGACTCTTCCTGTGAAGTCAGTAGAGGGATTGGGAGAGCATGGGGGTCATGAGGTCGCTGGTAAGGGGTGTATGGAGCTCCTGATATCTCGAAGGTCCAAGTCTTTAGAGTCCTGGGGCTTCCTGTTTACGAGACATGGACGCTATCCAGTGACCTGAGATGAACACTGGACTCCTTCATGTGTGTCTCTTCAGAGGGTCCTTGGGTACCATTGGTTTGACTTTGTGTTGCTCATGGAGTCTCAAATGAAGCACATGAACTGCATTGTGAGGGAGCGTCAGTTACGGCACTACAGCCATGTCGCACGATTACACGAGGGTGATCTGACTCACACACCCCTCATTGTTAGGGACCTGAGTGGCTGGACCAGGCCAAGGGGACTCCCACACAACACCTGGCGGTGGCAGATAGAAGGTCATTTCCTGAGAATGGGATTGGACCGCGTGTCTGCCTGGGGGGTTGCCAACCGGGATCCCGAGCTGTTTTGTCGTGTGGTGGGTGCAGCAACGCCCTGTACCAGTGCAGGCTCCCCAACTTCACTTGACTTGACTTGATGTGGGCTGCCGTCAAGTGCCATGAAATTTGTTGCTCCATCAGGACTTGTATGCTCTTCTGAGCCTTCAGTGCTGCAGGTAGCCTTCTCCCGATGTGTGGCTCAACACCATCTTGTCTCTAAGCTCTGCAGCCATTTCTATTGACCTCGTTACTGGGTCACATTGTCACCTGTGGGACCATCTATAGACCGGACAGTTCCTTTCCTAATCGTGTCCAGTCAGTTGAATAGACGACAGGTGGACTGCAAACATCTCAACGACGATCAATAGAATGGGATGCACCTGAGCCCAAACTCGGGGTCTTAGACAAGGGTTGGGATATTTAAGTAGTTGCCCTAATTTATAAGATCCCGTGTTTGCTTTGTCATTCTGGGGTCACTGAGTGTTGTCTGAGGTGGGAGAAAATGAATTGAAATGACCTTAGCAGAAGGGTGCAACCGAGCAAAATGTGAAAAAAGTGAAGGGGTCTGAAGACTTTGAGGACCAGGAGATGCACTGGGGAGGCCATAAGGAGGGTCTAATAAGAAAGAATACCCCGCTTCGGCAGTGCTGGCATTTGTCGTCCCACAGTGTTGACTGTCATCAAGTGCCATGGGTGCTGTGACTCCATCATAACTGGGGTGGGAGTCACACAGTAGGGGGATGATGATAAGTCATTTATTTAAAGACCCCCCACTCCTCTAGATGGTTGCATGGCGTCTTAAAATTTGAATCATGTATTAGCGTTTAAGGCAAGATGCGAAAGGAAACAAAAGTGAACCAAATCTCATCTTCAAAGACGAGAAGTGAATGATAAAGATTCTTTGGGCTAAGGGCGCCATTTGAAGTTTAACATTGAAATGTGACACGATGATGAAGATCTGCCTCAGGTAGCCTGTCTCAGTCTGGAAGGTGGTCTCTGTAATGACCGCCTGATGAGCCAGCACCTCGGCCACTAAGCATTCTCATTGTCCTCAGCCTTCTGGACCAGCCGGACACGCTGGCCTGGGTTGATTTCTCTAGTCCCATTGACCCCGAGCTCTTTGATTTGTTTCTTCTCAGGCCCCAAAATGGCTAATGAATGAAACTGATTGAACGTCATTTGGGTTTGATGACTGGCCAGCTTTGAAACACCTAACAATTTCTTGCCTGCAGGTTCTGTAAAGGTGAATATTCCCACCACGGTGCTTATATAAACTCTTTACTTTCTCGCTCCTTGCCAGACCCCTCGGATGCTACTGGACAAAAGACAGAAGGCCTGAAGGAAGACGGATTCACGGACATCCAGCTCACGGAATTTTCTTGAGGTCCTCCTCAGCAGCCCGAGGTCGGGTAAGTCCATTGTCACGTCTGACCGCACTGTCTGATAGAAAGGGGACATTTTTCAGACTGTAGAATTTTTAAAGTTGGTACTTCATTGTGTAGCACCTTGTGTCATTAAAGGCGCTATATAACATAAGGACTGATTGCCTTCATAGGTGTAGAACGCTTGTTTTCCATAGTAACACGGTGCTGCCTATAATTACATCCTGCAAGAGAAACCATAGACAATCACTGTCTGCTTAGAAAAGATAAAATCCACAATTTCGGACATGTCTGCTATTACACAATGAGAGCAGCAACAAGCCATGGAATTAAAGAATGAGTTTAATTAACAACAAGACTCAGTGCCTAATTAAGGAACTGGTTGGAGTGAAACTGGTTGAAGGTTGAGGCCCTGACTTAGCTGGTCTTCTGTTGGCTCCCTCACTTCACATTTGTGTTTTGGGTGCCGAGTCTTGTCGTTAATTAAACTCATTCTTTAATTCCATGGCTTGTTGCTGTTCTCATGGTGTAATAGCAGACACGTCCGAAATTGTGGATTTTCTCTTTTCTAAGAGTTCTGTTAAAACGTTTTGGGGATTTGAGCCGACCCACATTCCTGAGAACTTCCTTTATTTTCAGATATCGTATGATGGTCACAGTTTGCTGGTCCTGTTTTGGCTCATTTTGTATCTCATTATCGTTTGGCTGCTAATTAAAGAAAAAGAAACGATTCAGTGGTCTGAGTCTTCAAAAGCAGGTCAATTAAAATGAACTCAAAAGAAGTTAATTAGCAGCAACAACAGGTCACTAATTAAGAAAAGGGTTAGAATGAAAATCTGAAGCCACTGGTGCCCTCCAGGACCGGAGTTTGAGACCCTTGATCTACACACAGGGCCACGAGTGCCTTTCTAAATGATGTCCACTCAGTTCCGTTGGCCACAGGTGGGCTCCAAACTCCAATCAAGTTCTAGAAACATCTCCAGGAGAATTAAAGCAAACAAGGATGGACCTCAGCACAGTTTGGGGTCCCATAGCATAGGGTCTGAATACCTCTAGGGATGAGAAATTGCAGTTTATAATTCTTAATAAATTTGCAAATCTTTCTGGCATCACGCTTTCACTTTTTCATTATGGGTTATTGAGTGAAGATTGATGGGCAAAAATGACAAATTTCTTCATTTAGAATAAAATCTACAACACAACGAAGTGTGCAGAAAGTGAAGGGGGTCTGAATGCCGTAGGAACAGAGACAACTGATACAAGTGAGGCTTTAACTGGCAAGGTCAGGGCTGGATGGAGCGCCGGAGGAGATCCTCATTCTGAGGTGCATTATGGCTGCTCTCTGCTCGAAATGACCGTTGAGCGTCAGCGTTTGGTCTCACTGTACACTTCGGTATGGTTACAATAAAAGGGTAGGCGAAGTATCCCACTCAGAGTAATTCAGAGAGTCAGGTCTGAACCCACAGCCTTGAGCGGTGCAGTCCAACGCCTCACCCACTACTACCTGGATTATTGACAGCTGCTCCTGCACCTGCGCTGCGTTCAATCCAAGGAGCCCCGTCCCGTCACTTTGCCTTCCCATTCTTTCACTAACTCTTTAAAAAGAAGGAAAACAGAGCTGACAGCATATTTATATATGAGGAATGCAGTCAGGTTTTATTTAAGAAAATAGCTCACGGGCACACATCCTTCATCATCTCCATTGTGCTGCATTCCTGTCTTCAGTGTCTCCTACAAGAAGGAAAACGATCAGAAATGGGGCAGTAAAAGTAGGCTAAATGGTGCCAGTCTACTAGAGGGGAGTGTGGCCATGTCAGCACTGAATAGAAGCACATCTACAGAAAAACAGGAATCTGTTTGTCTGTTTATTCACCCAAAAATTACTATAACACCAAATATGGCATGTACAGTAGGTGACATAGATAGATAGATAGATAGATAGATAGATAGATAGATAGATAGATAGATAGATAGATAGATAGATAGAGTGAAAGGCACTATATAAGTGATAGATAGATAGATAGATAGATAGATAGATAGATAGATAGATAGATAGATAGATAGATAGATAGATAGATAGATAGATAGAATTTAATTTTAGTATAGTAGGCAGGATAGATAGATAGATAGATAGATAGATAGATAGATAGATAGATAGATATAAAAGGCACTATAAGATAGATAGATAGATAGATAGATAGAGTGAAAGGCACTATATAAGTGATAGATAGATAGATAGATAGATAGATAGATAGATAGATAGATAGATAGATAGATAGATAGATAGATAGATAGATAGATAGATAGATAGATAGAATTTAATTTTAGTATAGTAGGCAGGATAGATAGATAGATAGATAGATAGATAGATATAAAAGGCACTATAAGATAGATAGATAGATAGATAGATAGAGTGAAAGGCACTATATAAGTGATAGATAGATAGATAGATAGATAGATAGATAGATAGATAGATAGATAGATAGATAGATAGATAGATAGATAGATAGATAGATAGAATTTAATTTTAGTATAGTAGGCAGGATAGATAGATAGATATGAAAGGCACTATATAATAGATAGATAAATAGAGGTTCTATCTATCTATCTATCTATCTATCTATCTATCTATCTATCTATCTATCTATCTATCTATCTATCTATCTATCTATCCGTCTGTTGGAATGACAGAGACATAGCCATTAAATAGACACACAGATACACAGAGACTTGTTGTCCTTTATTAAGTGAATGATGAGAGGAAATCACAAAAGCAGGTAACTCAAGTAAAACCATCAGTAATAAGAAAGCATGGAGGTGGTTTTTGTCATCAGCAGGTCAAAATCCATGAGATTCACCCACAATGTGTTTAGGAAGCTGCATGTTTGTTATCCGGTGTTATTTACCTGTTAAGTAAACCAATTATCTTGTTTTGCACAGCGGTTGTCACATTTATGGTGGTAGCAGACTGTTTTACAAGGGGAGGATTTTCTGTTCTGTTCACGGGGGCCCCTGACTTTGATGGACGGGTCTAATTCCTATGGTCTAACATCCCTTTAATGTCTTTTGAAGTTAATGAAACGAGTAACGACCAGGACCCCCATTTTTAGGCCACTTAATGTCACATTATTGCCCCCGTATTCTCTGAAAGTCAAGTGATTTACTTGCACCTTGACATTAACAGGTAGAATTCCAAAGTTTATTCCGTGAGAGTTCCAGAGGGGCTCCCAGGGTCTTCAAGCAGGCCTGCAATTTCTCTCCTATAAAAGCTGGTATTTACAGCTCTTCAGCACTCACACACTTATATCGGCTGCTTAGGCCGAGCAGTTCATCCCAGGAGTAATTAAGACAGAGAATTCCCTCGAGCTGCTCATCTGGCAGATACGCTGTGGGAAGAGAATCAGATAATGGCGTCCCATCGATGAGGCACACAGGATGGCCGGGCAGGTTTTGGGTTTTAGATCTCTTCACATTACATCGTCATGTCTGCTTACTTTCACCAGTGCTGACTGACACACTTTATGATGGATTGTTTGTGTCGATCAACGAAGTTCTCCAAAGCATTTTTTTGTGCTGCGTTCATCGGTGACCTTGATTGCAGAGGATTTCTTTTCCCAGAGTGCCCCATGATGCTTTGCAAGGGCCATGTGACATCACTGTAAGTGTACTCCAACTCACATTTTACAGCGCCTTGTGAAAGTACCCCCCCCCCGACCTGAGTGTATGTCCTGTTTTGTCACATTACAGTCTAGAATTAAAATGAACTTTTTTGGGGGGGGGGTGGGGTTCGCACCATTTGATTTACACACCATGCTTACCACTTTGAAGGTGCAAAATATTTTTTCTTGCGACACAAACAGTCATAAAGACAAGAAAACAGAAACCTGACTGTGCATAAATATTCACCCCCCAAAGTCAATACTTGTAGACCTCACCGCCCTTTTGCTGCAGGTCTCTATTCACTTAGCACATCTGTCATTGGGATTGTCACCCCATCCTCAAAGGCCAAACTGCTCCAACTCCTTCAAGTCTGATGGGTTATCCAGTTGTCCAGATGGTGTCCAGCCATCTTCAAGTCATGCCACTGGACTGAGGTCTGGTCATTCCAAGACACTTCAAAGTTTTCCTTTAAGCCCCTCTGGTGACGCTTTAGCAGCATGTTGAGGGTCATCCTTTGTCCTGCTGGAAGGTGAACCTTCATCCCAAGTCTCAGATCTCTGTCAGACTCAAGCTTTGCCCTGTTTTTAGAGCCGTCCATCTTTAATTCAATCCTGACCAGTTATTCTGTGGCCACCACCATGCCTCACTGTTGGAATGATGTTCTCGGAGTGATGGGAAGTGTTGGGTTTGTGCCACACATGGTGTGTCCCATGCTATCCAAAAACTTCAGTTTTAGCCTCATCTGACCAGAGGACCTTCTTGCATGTGTTTGGGGAGTCCGCCCCATGCTGCTGGGCAAACTCCTGACGTGTTTTCTTATTATTACTCTTAATGCGATGGCTTTTTTTTCTGGCCACTCTACCATAAAGGCCCACTCTGTGGAGTGCACGGCTTAAAGTGATCCCGTGGACAGAAACTCCCATCCCTGCTGCAGATCCTTGCATTTCCTTCGGTGTCTTTACTGCATCTCTGATGAATGCCCTCCTTGACTGGTCTGTGAGTTTTGGAGGGCGGCCTCCTCTTGTCAGGTCTGCCATATTCTTCCCATTTTGTTATCCTGGTGCTCCGTGGGGTCTTCAAAGTTTGGGATATCTTTTATAACCTAACCCCAATCTCTCCTACTCCACAACTTGGTCTCTGGCCTGTATGGAGAGCTCCGTGATCTTTGTGTATGGTGCTGCACAGTCAGGGGGCCTTTCAGAAGAGACATCATGTGACGGATCATGTGACATGTTGATTGCACACCGATGGACCCCAATCAACTAATCATGTGACATCTCTGCTCAAAACAATTAAGGGAGCAGTTAAATCACACATCAGATCTCGATAAATGAAATGATCAAGTGGAAATTCTTTACCAAGTGACACTGTAGGGATGGTATTGGTCTGGTGATGAGCGGTGCCTGGTTTCCTCCAAACGTGAGTTCAATCTTTGTCTCATCAGACCAGAGAATTTTCTTTCTCATGGTCTGAGAGTCCTTCAGGTGCCTTTTGGCAAACTCCAGGCAGGCTGCCATGTGCCTTTTACTAAGGAGTGGCTTCCGTCTGGCCACTCTACCATACAGGCCTGATTGGTGGCTTGCTGCAGAGATGGTTGTCCTTCTGGAAGGTTCTCCTCTCTCCACAGAGGACCTCTGACAGAGTGACCATCGGGTTCTTGGTCACCTCCCTGACTAAGGCCCTTCTCCCCCGATCGCTCAGTTTAGATGGCCGGCCAGCTCTAGGAAGAGTCTTGGTGGTTTCAAACTTCTTCCACTTACGGATGATGGAGGCCACTGTGCTCATTGGGACCTTCAAAACAGCAGAAATTTTTCACTGAGAACAAAACAACGGTCAACGGAGACCAACATCTCCAACCCACTGAGTGCTGATTGAACATCACCTGAAAAATCAAAGTCAAAAATTGAAATCACAGGCTGATGCAACTGGTGTGAATTTCATCACGGCAGCTCCTAATGTGACTCAGTAGTGTGTATGGCTCCCCCAATGTGCCTGTATGGACCCCTGACAACGTCTGGGCCTGCTCCTGATGAGATAGAGGATGGTGTCCTGGGGGATCTCCTCCCAGAGCTGAATCAGGGCATCAGTGAGTTCCTGGAGATGCTACTTGGTGGTGTGACCGCTATACAACGTCCTAGAGGATCTCAATTGGATTCAGGTCTGGGGAACATGTGGGCCAGTCAATGGCATCAATGCCTTCATCATCCAGGAACTGCCTACTCACTCTGAGGAACCCAAGGTGCACTGCACCAGCACAAGGTCTGACAATGGCTCTTTCATCCCATAGTATCTAAGAGCAGTCAGGGTACCGTTACCTAGCATATGGAGGGTTATTACTGACCCATCGCCAAACTGGTCATGCTGGATGACGTTGGAGGCTGTATAACTTTCACCACGGCCTTCTCCAGTCTCTTTGACGTCTGTCTCATGGGCTCAGTGTGACCCTGCTGTCCTCTGTCATCTTGGTGCCCCTTTTGGCCCGTGGCAGTTCTCAATCTTAGAACTTCAAGTGCAGTGTTCAAAACAATTAAGGGAACCCTTAAATCACACAGCAGATCTCAAGGAATGAAATATTCAAGTGGAAAATCTTTGCTGAGTAAATACACTGTGAACAAAATGACATCACGACGGTCAATGGAGACCAGAATCGCCAACCCGTTGAGAGCTGATTCAAGATCACACTGAAAATCAAAGTCAAAAAACTGAAGGCACAGGCTGATCCAACTTGTGTGAATTTCATCATGGCAACTCCTCATGTGACTCAGTAGTGTGTATGGCCCTCCAAAATGCCTGTATGGACCCCCGACAACGTCTGGGCCTGCTCCTGATGAGATTGAGGATGGTGTCCTGGGGGGTCTCCTCCCAGAGCTGGATCAGGGCATCAGTGATCTCTTGGATGGTCTGAGGTGTTACTTGGTGGTGTCAGATGCACCAATATGTAACGTCCCAGAGGTACTCAATTGGTTTCAGGTCTGGGGAACGTGTGGGCCAGTCAGTGGTATCAATGGCTTCATCATCCAGGAACTGCCTACTCACTCTGAGGCTGGGCATTGTCCTGCACCAGGAGGAACCCAAGGCCCACTGCACCAGCACAAGGTCTAACAATGGCTTTGAGGATTTCATCCCATTGTACCTAAGAGCAGTCAGGGTACCGTAGCCAAGCATGTGGAGTACTTCATGAGGGTGGCCTGAGGGCCCGATGTCCTCATGTGGGCACCGTGGAGCTCGATTGGCATTTGCCATAGAATACCAGAATTGACAAGTCCACCATTGGTGCCCTCTGCTTTTCATAGATGTGACATGAGCACATGTGACAGACGTGAAAGGGTCTGGAGAAGCTGTGGAGAACGTTCTGCTGCCTGTAACATCGTTCAGCATGACCGGTTTGGTGGGGGGTCAGTGATGGTCAGTCTGGAGCAACGCACAGACCTCTACAGGCTAGACAACAGCACCTTGACTGCCATTACGTATAGGGATGAAATCCTTGGACCCATTGTCAGACCCTATGCTGGTTCCTCCTGGTGCACGACAATGCCTGGCCTCATGTGGAATAGAATACCAAAATTGGCAGGTCCACCACTGGCGGGCACCCTGTGCTTTTCACAGATGAGAGCATATGTGACAGACATGAAAGGGTCTGGAGAAGCCGTGGAGAACGTTATGCTGCCTGTAACATCGTTCAGCATGAGCAGTTTGGTGGTGGGTCAGTGATGGTCTGGAGAGGCATATCCATGGAGGGACACACAAACCTCTACAGGCTAGACAACAGCACCTTGACTGCCATTAGGGATCGGGATGAAATCCTTGGACCCATTGTCACACCCTATGCTAGTGCAGTGGCTCCTGGTGCCTGACAATGCCCGGCCTCATGTGGCGAGAGGATGAAGGAATTGATACCATTGACTGCCCCAACCCCGACGCTCACTCGCCTGACCTCAATCTAATAGAACACCTCTGGGTGGGACATTATGTTTCAGTCCATCCAATGCCTCAGCCTGTCCAGGAGCTTAGTGATGCCCTGGTCCAGATCTGGGAGGAGATCCCCCAGGACTCCATCCGTTGTCTCATTAGGACGTTGTTAGGCATGGGGGGGGCATACAAACTACTGAGTATGATTTAGAGTTGCTGCAGTGAAATTTTGGCCAAATGGACTCGCCGCCTCATTGTTTCCCTTTGATGTTCGGAGTGTCCCTCTGTCAGTTGATCATTTTCATTTCCATCCTTTCGTTCCTCATGCATCACCATGCCAGTCCATAGCAGTAGGGAGAGCCAGCAGGATTTGTTTTCCCCATTGAGATCTGATGGGTTTTCAAAGTGGTCCTTTTTTGACCAGTTTATATATATATATATATACAGTACTGTGCAAAAGTTTTAGGCAGGTGTGAAA
The DNA here is from genome assembly GCF_900747795.2 of Erpetoichthys calabaricus. Classification (NCBI taxonomy): domain Eukaryota; kingdom Metazoa; phylum Chordata; class Cladistia; order Polypteriformes; family Polypteridae; genus Erpetoichthys; species Erpetoichthys calabaricus. The sequence continues at coordinate 245,701,892 of NC_041398.2, read as the reverse complement.
AAATGCTGTAAACAAAGAATGCTTTCAGAAATATAAATAATGATTGTTTATTGTTATCAATTTACAAAATGTAAAAGTGAGCGAACAAAAGAGAAATCTAAATCAAATCAATATTTGGTGTTCCTACCTTTTGCCTTCAAACCAGCATCAATTCTTATAGGTCCACTTGCACAAAGTCAGGGATTTTGTAGGATTCTAGTCAGGTGTCTGATCAACCAATTCTACCAAACAGGTGCTAATGATCATCAATGTCACACGTAGGTTGAAACACAGTCATTAACTGAAACAGATAGATAGATAGATAGATAGATAGATAGATAGATAGATAGATAGATAGATAGATAGATAGATAGATAGATAGATAGATAGATAGATAGATAGATAGATGTTGGAATGTTGAATGCAATACACTTTATTACTACAAATCTTTTGTGATCTTTGTGATGCGCCGTCTGTTGGAATGACAGAGACATAGCCATTAATAGATAGATAGACTCCTGTGTGGAGTTTGCATGTTCTCCCCATGTCTGCATGGGTTTCCTCCCACAGTCCAAAGACATGCAGGTTAGGTGCATTGGTGGTCCTAAACCGTCCCTAGTGTGTGGGTGTGTGTGTGCCCTGCGGTGGGCTGGCGCCCTGCTCGGGGTTTGTTCCTGCCATGCGCCCTGTGTTGGCTGGGATTGACTCCAGCAGACCCCCGTGACCCTGTAGTTAGGATATAGTGGGTTGGACAATGACTGACTCACTGACATTTACTTATTTGGCTACTGCCTTTAGAGATAGATAGATAGATAGATAGATAGATAGATAGATAGATAGATAGATAGATAGATAGATAGATAGATAGATAGATAGATAGATAGATAGATAGATAGATAGATAGATAGAGTGAAAGGCACTATATAAGAGATAGATAGATAGATAGATAGATAGATAGATAGATAGATAGATAGATAGATAGATAGATAGATAGATAGATAGATAGATAGATAGATACTTTATTAATCCAATAGGAAATTCACATTCTTCAGCAGCAGCATACTGATAGATAGATAGATAGATAGATAGATAGATAGATAGATAGATAGATAGATAGATAGATAGATAGATAGATAGATAGAATTTAATTTTAGTATAGTAGGCAGGATAGATAGATAGATAGATAGATAGATAGATAGATAGATAGATAGATAGATAGATAGATAGATAGATAGATAGATAGATAGATAGATAGATAGATGTTAAAGGCACTATAAGATAGATAGATAGATAGATAGATAGATAGATAGATAGATAGATAGATAGATAGATAGATAGATAGATAGATAGATAGATAGATAGATAGAATTTAATTTTAGTATAGTAGGCAGGATAGATAGATAGATAGATAGATGTTAAAGGCACTATAAGATAGATAGATAGATAGATAGATAGATAGATAGATAGATAGATAGATAGATAGATAGATAGATAGATAGAGTGAAAGGCACTATATAAGTGATAGATAGATAGATAGATAGATAGATAGATAGATAGATAGATAGATAGATAGATAGATAGATAGATAGATAGATAGAGTGAAAGGCACTATATAAGTGATAGATAGATATTTTTTTTTTTTTTTTTTAAAAACAACGTTTATTGATATAATTGTAAAAAAAACAGTATATAACATCACCCAACAAACAAAACATATATACAGAAAAATAAAAAATTAAATAGATAGAAATGAAGGGCACTATTTAATAGATAGATAGATAGATAGATAGATAGATAGATAGATAGATAGATACTTTATTAATCCCAATGGGAAATTCACATTCTCCAGCAGCAGCATACTGATACAATAAACAATATTAAATTAAAGATTGATAATAATGCAGGTAAAAAACAGACAATAACTTTGTATAATGTTAAATGTTAACGTTTACCCCCCCGGGGTGGAATTGAAGAGTCACATAGTTTGGGGGAGGAACGATCTCCTCAATCTGTCAGTGGAAATTTATCCAAGGTGACTTCCAATATTTAAGATACAGTTGGTTCCAGCACTCTTGGATTTTTCCAATTGGAGCCCAGGCTGGTCAGGTGACCCGCTCAGGGTCACACAGTGGTGTCAGTAGCGGAATTTGAACCCACAACCTCAGGGTTTGAAATCCAAAGCCTTAACCACTGCACCCCACTGGTATTTTATTTTCATTCCATTTCGACACTCTGGACTATTTTGTTAAGTTCATTACATAAAATTCCAAATGAAAATCCATTTTAATCCCAGATTGGAATGCAACAGAACAGGACAACTGTTGAAACTGGAGTGTTGGAAGTGCAAAAGGTAACTGATTAAAGATAATAGGATAAACAAAAAATGTTATTTTGGACCTAAGACATGCGTCGAGTGCAGTTGTGTCTGGAGTTTGGTGGGGGGGGGGGGTGGTCTAAGATGCCCCCCAGTGGTCCGAAAGATCACTTTTCCCTTGCATCTGTGGAATGTTTTGCCACTTGCCCTCCAGCCACAGCCATGATGGACAGCAACAAGACAACAGATGTTCCTGGGTGACTCAGATCACAAAAATCCATCCCGTACAAAGAGGCCGTTAAACAGCGGTCACAGGTCAACGGCGTGTGAGAAACAAGCAGTGATTTGAGAAAGGAGTTAATGATGTCAAAAAGGGAATGAAAAACAAAGGGGTCGGGGGGGGTTAATTTTTCTCTTTCTTCAAAGTGGTAATTCAAGTTCTCACCTGACACTCTCTTCTCTTCTCTTCTCTTGCAGCAACCCACTGTCCGGGAGACCTGCCTGCTGACGTGTCCAGAACCTTCATGCCGATTCCAACCCATCTTCCATTTTCATGCGTTTTGAGAAAAGAATAACGAGAGACCCTCTTTCTAGTGCATCTCCTCATCCGGGAGGGCAGCAGAGACTCCTGGCTTTCTTTCCAGAATGGACACGTAATTTACCTGAGTGATACTCTGAAGGAAATGATAATCAACTTCACTTCGATACTAATAATCGTTTGCCACCCTTCTACCTTATCAATAGGGGCTTTCCAGTGTACTTTACGCAATATGTTCCGCTGTATCCCATTGCTGTTTTCATATTATATCATGATTTATGCCAGCATTTCTCAACCTTTAAGTATTTGCGACCCAAGTTTTCATAACAGTTTTAATTGCGCCCCGCTAACGTTTTTTTTGAAACCTTAATAAAATGTATTCCTATATTTTTTTGCTGCCGATACACCGCTACAAGTTTAAAATTTCCCTACGAGTAGCGAAATTATGCCACATATGGCAACATTCGCGCCCCCTTTTTTTGCGCCCCACAGTTTGAGAACCGCTGATTTATACTTTGTTTGGCACTCCAATAGGCTCACTTTCAAAGCTGCATGGACCATTGGTCTTGTGGAGGTCCTCTGCGGACTCCATCTGTTGGTTACTCCTTTTCTTTGCTGAGTCCCTCAAATCAAGTTTCTTGATCCTGCCAACTACGCCATGTCTAATGGCTACAAGTTCAATTCACAAGTAAACAGTCGTGGTCAAAAGTTTGGAGAATGACTCAAGTGTTGGTTTTCTACAAAGTCTGCTGCTTCAGCGTTTTGAGATCTTTGTGTCAGATGTTCCTCTGGTAGACTGAAGTAGAATCACAAGCAGTTCAGAAGTTTCAAAGGCTTTTATTGACAATGACATGACGTTTATGCACAGAGTCCATATTTGCAGTGTTGGCCCTTCTTTCTTTTTCAAGACCTCTGCAGTTCACCCTGGCACGCTGACAATCAACTTCTGGGCCCAAACCTGACTGATGGCAACTGCCCATTCTTGTATAATCAGAATTGGTGGGTTTTTGTTTGTCCACCCACCTCTTGAGGATTGACCACAAGTTCTCAATGGGAAGTTTACTGGCCATGGACCCCAAATTTCGATGTTTTGTTCCCCCGAGCCACTTAGTGATCACTTTTCCCTTATGGCCCGGTGCTCCATCATGCTGGATTGTTCATTGTTGGTCACCAAACTGTTCTTGGATGGTTGGTGGAAGTTGCTCTCACAAGATGTTTTGGTCTCATTCTTTATTCATGGCTGTGTTCTTAGGCCAAATTGCGAGTGAGCTCACTGCTGACATGAATGGTCTCAGGAAGCTTTACTGTTGGCATGACCCAGGACTGATGGTAGCGCCCCTCACCTTTTCTTTTTTCCGGATGCCCCAAACAATCAGAAAGAGGATTCATAAGAGACAATGACTTTCCCCCAGCAGTCCTCAGCAGTCCAATCCCAGAATATCATTCTGTCCCAGATGTTTTTCTTGGCTTCTTTGCTGCCCTTCTTAACGGCCACCAGGCCATCTTCCACAAGTCTTCGCCTCACCCACACCTGCTTGCTGCCATTCCTGAGCAAGCTCTGCACTGGTGGTGCCCCAACTGATCCCGAGCCATGAAAAAGGAATGGGACCAAAACATCCTGCAAGAGCAACTTCTCTCAACCAACCAAGGACAGTTTGGTGACCAACATGTTAGATCACCGGGCTATAAGGGCAAAAGTGAGAACTAAGTGGATCAGGGGAACAAAACATCAAAATTTGTGGGTCCATGGTCAGGAAACTCCCCAGACCTTTAATCTCATTGAGAACCTGTGGCCAAGAGGTGGGTGGACAAACAAAAACGCACCAATTCTGATTCTACAAGAATAGGCTGCCATCTGTAACAATCTGGCCCAGAAGTTGATGGACAGCATGCCAGGGTGAATGGCAGAGGTCTTGAATAAGAAAGAAGGGCCAACACTGCAAATATGCATAAACTTCATGTCCATCCATCCATCCATTTTCCAACCCGCTGAATCCGAACACAGGGTCACGGGGGTCTGCTGGAGCCAATCCCAGCCAACACAGGGCACAAGGCAGGAACCAATCCCGGGCAGGGTGCCAACCCACCGCAGGACACACACAAACACACCCACCTAACCTGCATGTCTTTGGACTGTGGGAGGAAACCCACACAAAACACGGGGAGAACATGCAAACTCCACGTAGGGAGGACCCGGGAAGTGAACCACAGGGTCTCCTAACTGTGAGGCAGCAACGCTACCCACTGCGCCACCGTGCCGCCCTAAACTTCATGTCATTGTCAATAAAAGCCTTTGAAACTTCTGAACTGCTTGTAATTCTACTTCAGTACACCAGAGAAACATCTGACACAAAGATCTAAAAACACTGTAGCAGCAGACTTGGTGACCACCAACACTTGGGTCATTCTCAGAACTTTGCCCACAACTGTACAAGTATTTCTAGATGTTCCTTACCTGGTTTGTTCTCTCTTTTCAAGGAATGATTCGACTCCAAATTGAAATGAGGTTGAGATTGAAAAGATAAAGGGAGGAAAAGAGAAGGAAACGTAGAGCTTACATTGCTGTAGACCACAAAGATGAAGGCTTAGCACCAGAAAACATTTCCAAGGTTGCGTTCCCAGGAGCCTTCAAACTGTCGCTGTTAAAAGTGGAGTAGTCGGTGGGATCTGTGAAGCACAACTGGAGGGCTAGGGAATGAAAAATAGGAACAACTGGATGAAGGACAGAGTCCATGCTGTTGATGTGATTCATAGAACACCTAAAATAAAGAAAGTTTGATCTACGGGTTAATATGATACAAGACTTGGGTTTATTAAAGTTCAATTCAAAGCTCGAGGAGCATTTCATGCAGTAGTCTAGCACACCCTAAAGGATGCCATGGAGGGCAACCATGTAAAAATATGGTGCTGTTACACATTTCTATAAGATAGGGAGGGGGGTGCATGGGGGTCTTCAATGGTCAAAGTGGCCTGTTAGCCTTTCACAGGAAGGGCTGCCAAGTTTAAAGAGAATGAAGAGCGGAGGAAACGTAACTCAGCAGAGATCTGAATGTGAATTTGAATTTATGATCAGATATCCCATGACAGTTCTATCCTAACCCTAACCCTTTCTGGTTTCTTAGTGGCTTCTGCACACTGATGACGATAATGACGAGTCCACCACATCTCCCAGGACAAAATCTGAGGAGAATTCACTAGAAATACGCTGCTCAGAGTTGGCACCCTCACTTACCGGTAAGCTGAGGCTTTAAGGTTACTTGGTGCAGACGTGTTGTGCACATCTGAGGACATCACCTTCAAAATCTGAGCAGACCATCTGTTGGAATGACAAGGGCAATACATTTCATTACTACAAATGTCTGTGATGCGCCATCTGTTGGAATGACAGAGACACAGCAATCAGACCTACACACGGATACACAGGCATTTGTCCTTATATTAGGGTGGGATCATGTAGGTGGGGTTTCCCCAAACTTATTTAAACCAAGGCCCCACAAAAATGTTGTAGCACCTAGTCAGCCCCCTGAATATGGTCTTAGATTTTGGTTTTTTGCTAATATCACTCATACAACATGATTTGGGATGGTAGAAGACCTGCTATTCAAAGACAATGTTTAACTTTAGCAGACTATTAATGAAAATGTGGTCAAATACCCCATGATAGTTCGAACCTAACATCCTTTTACCTTTATTAATGGCGTCTGTATGCTGCCTCGGATGAAGATAATGATGAGTCCACCACAACTCCCTGGGCAAAATATGAGAAGAATTCGCTAGAAATGCGCTGCTCAGAGTTGGCACCCTCACTTACCGGTAAGCTGAGGCTTTAAGGTTACTTGGTACAGACGTGTCGTGTACATCTGAGGGCATCGGCTTCAAAATCTGAGCAGACATTTGATGAAATTAAAATGGACGTAAACTGTTTTTAATGTGTTTTTCAAGTTATGCTGGGCCTCAAATGAAAGACACTTAAGAAAAAAAACAGAAAATATCTCCTATGATGAATGCCTCACCAAATATACCATCTGACATGGCCATAAAGCATTAGGCAGGATTTTTCAATCGTTCATACTTAAAAGTGCACTCTACCTTGTGCCATCTGTTGGAATAATAAATGCAATTGGTTTCATAACACAATTTTTTGTGATACACCATCTGTTGGAATGAATGAGGCATAGCAAGCAGACCTACAGACTCTTGTTCTTTTGTTAAGGTGGGTTCATTTAGGTGGTGTTTTTCCGAAACCTACTGAAACTAAGGTTGCCCCCCCAAAAATATCAGGTCCTCCCTATACTATAAACCCAATGCTACAAAGCTTGCCAGGATCTTGGGTTTTGGTTTCTGCTAACATTACTCACACAGAATGATTTTGGACAATGGTAGACCTGTCATCCAAAACAAACGCTCAACAGACTATTAGTGGCTATGTGGTCAGATATCCCACGATAGTTCAAACCTCACATCCTTTTAGCTTTATTAATGGATTCTGCACACTGATGAAGATGATGATGAGTCCAGCACATCTCCTGGGTCTCAATCTTAAGAAACTTCAACTCGAATATGCCGCTCAGAGTGGGCACCCTCATTACTGGTAAGGTGGGGTTTGAAGGCTGCTTGGTGCAGACGTGTTGTGTACATCTGAGGACATCGGCTTTCAAAATCTGAGCAGACATTTGATGCAATTAAAATGGACGTAAACTGTTTTTAATGTGTTTCTCAAGTTATGCTGGGCCTGAAATGAAAGACACTTACGAAAAAAATAGAAAATATCTCCTATGATGAATGCCTCACCAAATATACCATCTGACATGGCCATAAAGTATTAGGCAGGCTTTTAAAATCATTCATACTTAAAAATACACTCTACCTTGTGCCATCTGTTGGAATGATAAATGCAATGCATTTCATTACTACAATTTTTTGTGATGCACCATCTGTTGGAATGAAAGAGGCATAGCAAGCAGACCTACGGACTCTTGTTCTTTTGTTAAGGTGGGTTCATTTAGGTGGTGTTTTTCCCAAACCTACTGCAACCAAGGTCCCCCCAAAATATCAGGTCCTCCCTGTACTATAAACCCAATGCTACAAAGCTGGGCGTGATCTTGGGTTTTGTTTTCTGCTAACATTACTCACACAGAATGATTTTGGACAATGGTAGACCTGTCATTCAAAACAAACGCTCAACTGACTATTAATGACTATGTGGTCAGATATCCCACGATAGTTCAAACCTCACATCCTTTTAGCTTTATTAATGGATTCTGCACACTGATGAAGATGATGATGAGTCCAGCACATCTCCTGGGTCTCAATCTTAAGAGACTTCAACTTGGATATGCCACTCAGAGTGGGCACCCTCATTACTGGTAAGGTGGGGTTTGAAGGCTGCTTGGTGCAGACGTGTCGGGTACATCTGAGGGCATCAGCTTTCAAAATCTGAGCAGACATTTGATGCAATGGAAATGGAGGTAAACTGTTTTTAATGTGTTTGCCAAGTTATGCTGGGCCTCAAATGAAAGACACTGAAAGAAAAAAAAAAAGAAAACATCTGCCATGATTAATGCCTCACCAAATATACCATCTGACATGGCCATAAAGCATTAGGCAGGATTTTTCAACACTTCATGCTTAATAAAGCTCTCAGGCTTGCCGGTAATAATTCATATTGAGCAGCAGGTGGCAAAGGTAATGGACATGGGGCCTTGGCCAAGCTGAAAGACGAGTCATTGGCGACCAGTTGAGCGTGACGTAGCGCGCCCACGTGATGGAAATAATCTTAACGGTGAGATATTTTGATTCACTGCTTTGCCGGGTGGACTTATTATCAAACAGCCCACAATGTAAGTGATACGCATGTGCAGAACAATATGGACGCCACCATCAAGATTATCAGCCTTTAATAAAATTGATTGGGCTTTGCAATGGCTTTGAAAAGCATGCGGCATGTAACACTCATCTTACGTTTTTGTGTTATTATTGGATATTTGGTGCTGCTCCAATCTGACCTTCTGCTCTGAGCTATCACGCTGTGAAGGGTACTTTAGAAAATCGTCTGAATTCACTTTATAACACATTGTTATAACACATTGTAACACACTTTATAACACATTGTCCGAGCCAGAATAGGCTTATGGTAGAGGATGCAAGATACCTTTATTGTCACTGCACATTACAATGAACTATCATTTGGAGCAAGCCTATAAGGAATTGGTGGTCCTAGCCAGAAGAAGCTTATGGTAGAGGACAACGCTAACCTGGGAGGCCAAAAAAGGACAGACTCTTCTGAATGATCCAGGTGGGACAAGCCTGTGACTGTCCATGAGTTGGCCATCCAGAGCCCACACATAAACCCCATGGGACATGTCTGGAGAGACCTGAAGATGGCAGGTCACATACTGTACACATCACATCCAACCTAACAGAGAGGATGAGAGGATCTGGCAGGAAGAATGGAGTAAACTCTTCAAAATCCAGGTGGGCCAAGCTTGTAGAGACCGTCTAAAAAAATTCAAATATGCCAAAGAGCTTCAGAGGATCTGCTGGGGAGAGTGGGATAAACTGGTCAAATCCAGGTGGGCCAAGATTGTAGAGGCCGACTAAGAAGACCCGAATCTTCCAAAAAGCTTGAGAAGATCTGCCAGGGAGAATGGGATAACTAACCAAATCCAGGTAGGCCAAGCTTGTAGAGACTTATGAAGAAGATGTGAATCTGCCAAAGAGCTTGAGAAACTCTGCCAGGAAGAATGGGATAAACTGCCTCAATTCAGGTGTGCTAGGCTTGTAGAGACTTACCAAGAAGACTCAAATCTTGCAAAAGGGCTTCGACAAAGTATTGTATGAAGAGACTGAATCCTTTAAGGAATGGGAGATGTCAGTGGTTTGATTTTTAAGAAGTTTGCAAACCTTTCTGGAAAACATTCCTTCAGAAAGTCCTCAAACCACTTTATATTTTTGCAAATTTTGTTATGCGTGGCCCAGAAAAATCCCAGACGTAACCCCAGAAGACATGTGTGGAGAAGCCTGAAGATGGCAGGTCATATACACGTCACATCCAATCTAACAGAGCTTGAGAGGATCTGCCAGGAAGAATGGAGTAAAGTGTCTAAATCCAGGTGGGCCAAGCATGGAGAGACTGACTAAGAACACCTAAATCTGGCCAAAACCTTGAGAAGATCTGACAGGAAGAATGGGATAAACTGCCCAAATCCAGGTGTGTCAAGCTTATAGAAACTGACCAAGAAGACTCAAATCTGCTAAAGAGCTTGAGAAGATCTGCTGGGAAGAAAAGGATAAACTGGCCAAATCCAGATGGGCCAAACTTGTAGGTAGTTACCAAGAAAACCTGAATCTGCCAAAGAGCTTGAGAAGACCTGCCAGGAAAAATGGGATAAACTGTCCAAATCCAGGTTTGCCAAGCTAGTAGAGACCAGCTAAAAAAATTCGAATATGCCAAAGAGCTTCAGAGGATCTGCTGGGAAGAGTGGGATAAACTGGCCAAATCCAGTTGGGCCAAGCTTGTAGAGACCAACTAAGAAGACCCGAATCTTCCAAAAAGCTTGAGAAGATCTGCCAGGGAGAATGGGATAACTAACCAAATCCAGGTAGGCCAAGCTTGTAGAGACTTATGAAGAAGATGTGAATCTGCCAAAGAGCTTGAGAAACTCTGCCAGGAAGAATGGGATAAACTGCCTCAATTCAGGTGTGCTAGGCTTGTAGAGACTTACCAAGAAGACTCAAATCTTGCAAAAGGGCTTCGACAAAGTATTGTATGAAGAGACTGAATCCTTTAAGGAATGGGAGATGTTAGTGTTATGATTTTTAAGAAGTTTGCAAACCTTTCTGGAAAACATTCCTTCAGAAACTCCTCAAACCACTTCATATTTTTGTAAATTTTGTTATGCGTGGCCCAGAAAAATCCCAGACGTAACCCCAGAAGACATGTGTGGAGGAGCCTGAAGATGGCAGGTCATATACACGTCACATCCGATCTAACAGAGCTTGAGAGGATCTGCTGGGAAGTATGAGACCAACTGCCCAGATCCAGGTTTGCCAAGTTTGTAGAGGCCGACTAAGAAGACCTGAATCTGCGAAAGAGCTTGATTGGATCTGCTGGGAAGAATGGGACCAACTACCCAGATCCAGGTGCATCAAGCTTGTAGAGACTGACCAAGAAGGCTCAAATCTGCTAAAGGGACTTCAGCAAAGTACTAAACGAAGATATAGAATCCTTTTAGGAATGGGAGATGTCAGTGTTTTGATTTTTAACAAATCTGCAAATCGTTCTGGAAAACACGCCTTCAGAAAGTACTCAGACCACTTTACATTTTTGCAAATTTTGTTATGTTGCAGTCATTTATTTCTGCTTGGCAGGCACTTTTATCCAAAGTGATTTACAGAAGAGGTCAACATAATGGAGTAAACACCAGTCAGACCTTCCCAGGTGAAGAACAGAGAACAAAACACCAGCTGGTGACACTTCTTTGGTTACAAGAACCTACCAAAGCCATCATCCCCATCAGTTCAACAGAAACTCCCAGTACAGGAGAGTATTCTTAAACACATTGAGTGGGTCAGAGAGGAAGCTTCATCATGGAAGCTGTCCAGTCTGATTTTACAGTGAATTAAGAAAATTTCCAGACTCCTTCATTTTCCAATTGGCATGATCAGATGGTGTCAGCAGTGGGATCTGAACCCACCACCTCAGGGGTTGAAGTCCAAAGCCTCTAGCTGTGGTGGTCTCTTCCCTGAGCCTTCTCTCCCAAATTTTCATTGTGTGTGACGTCAGCTTAATCCAGTCTATAGTTCCACAGTCCTGAGTGCCCCCCTTCTCCTTAGAAATGGACACTATCTCCCTGCTCCTTCACTCTTCTGTTCATCGATTTTCTGCATGAGATCCCACCGCACGTCTACTCCGTTTTCTCCTAAGCTCTTCCACACTTCCTCTGGTGTTTCATCCTGCTGCCTTTTCATCGTATTCACTTCTCTATGACCTGAAATTAAAGAGCTCAGCCCAACCCCCCCCCCCCAATAATTTTTAAACACAGGTTACTTATTATTTTTCCTATTTGTAGGTGCTTACCAGAAAGAGAATAAATCAGGAAATGGCCTTCTGGTCCTGCAGAGGATAATTATTAGGGCTGGTACTTTCGAGAAGATTGGGGGGGTGATAATTAGATGTCATTTCGGCGTATTGTAAGTGGGCCTTTTTATGTTCACGGGCAGCAATTTCCGGCGGTGCTGCTGAAAAGGAACAAAGCGGCTCATAAATTACTGCCGACGATAAGAGCTTTAGGGGAGCAATAGAGTCAGCCTGCACTCTCCAGCCCCAGCGATGGACGGCTCGGGCTAGTCAAAAGGGCAAGCCTGCGTTCAAACCTGTTGTGGGAGGGTGGGGGGGGGGGTTATCGGGACCAGTGGGCTGAGGTTTGAAGTGTACATAGAAAATCATTAGTCTTGGAGAGGGGGGCTTATAGCTTCAGTGCTCGGGGGAACCCTGAAAGAGCACCAACCTCATCAACCCACACCAGATAATAAATGGGTGGGAGAATATGAAAATATAACTGACATTCCGAAGCCCACTTAATCCGTTTCTGGGTCATGGTGGGCTTCTGCCTGCCAGCCTTGTGCACACACACTCACACTAACAGGGCCAATGAGGAGGAAGACGAGCGCAGATCTGGGAAGAGCAGGCAGACTCCACGTGAACAATGATGGGGTCTGAGAAATAAAACACAGGACAGGCGAACTAAGGGGACAGCACTGCCACCCACTGCAGCACCACTCTCATGTTTCAGGTGGTCAAATGGCATTTTTATGTTTTATGAGTATCACAGTGGATGGACAGACATCCCAAAAGGAGTGGATGACGATTACTCGCCATAATAAAGGAAAATGGATGGACGGGCTTGAGGGCCAAGATGGACTAGTAACACTTACATGGCCGGGATGGATCTTTTATCCCCCGATATGTTAGGTGGCAGCGTCCCTGGGCTTCACTACCCTGCAGGAAACCCATAGGGCACACTGGGCAGATAGGGATAAACTGCCCAAATCCAGACGGGCCAAGCTTTTAGGTAGTTACCAAGAAGATGTGAATCTGCCAAAGAGCTTGAGAAAATCTGCCAGGAAGAAAGGGATAAACTGCCCAAATCCAGGTGTGCCAAGCTTGTAGAGACCAGCTAAAAAAATTCAAATATGCCAAAGAGCTTCAGAGGATCTGCTGGGAAGAGTGGGATAAACTGGTGAAATCCCAGGTGTGCCAAGCTTGTAGAGACCAGCTAAAAAAAATTCAAATATGCCAAAGAGCTTCAGAGGATCTGCTGGGAAGAGTGGGATAAACTGGTGAAATCCCAGGTGTGCCAAGCTTGTAGAGACCAGCTAAAAAAAATTCAAATATGCCAAAGAGCTTCAGAGGATCTGCTGGGAAGAGTGGGATAAACTGGCCAAATCCCAGGTGTGCCAAGCTTGTAGAGACCAGCTAAAAAAATTCAAATATGCCAAAGAGCTTCAGAGGATCTGCTGGGAAGAGTGGGATAAACTGGCCAAATCCCAGGTATGCCAAGCTTGTAGAGACCAGCTAAAAAAATTCAAATATGCCAAAGAGCTTCAGAGGATCTGCTGGGAAGAGTGGGATAAACTGGCCAAATCCCAGGTGTGCCAAGCTTGTAGAGACCAGCTAAAAAAAATTCAAATATGCCAAAGAGCTTCAGAGGATCTGCTGGGAAGAGTGGGATAAACTGGCCAAATCCAGGTGTGCCAAGCTTGTAGAGACCAGCTAAAAAATTCAAATATGCCAAAGAGCTTCAGAGGATCTGCTGGGAAGAGTGGGATAAACTGGCCAAATCCCAGGTGTGCCAAGCTTGTAGAGACCAGCTAAAAAAATTCAAATATGCCAAAGAGCTTCAGAGGATCTGCTGCGAAGAGTGGGATAAACTGGTCAAATCCCAGGTGTGCCAAGCTTGTAGAGACTAACTAAGAGGACCTGAATCTGCCAAAAAGATTGAGAAGATCTGCCAGGAAGAATGGGATACACTGCCCAAATTCAGGTGTGCGAGGCTTGTAGAGACTTAGCAAGAAGACTCAAATTTGCCAAAGGGGCTTCAACAAAGCACTGAATGAAGAGAGTGAATCCTTTAAGGAATGGAAGATGTCAGTGTTTTTATCTTTAAGAAGTCTGGAAACCTTTATGGAAAACATGCCTTCAGAAAGTACTCAGGCCACTTTATATATTTTTGCAAATCTTGTTATGCACAGCCCAGCAAAATCCCAGACGTAAACCGCATATGAAATGGATGGAGAGACCTGAAGAGGTCACTTCCAGTCTAACAGAACTTGAGAGGATCTGCTGGGAAGAATGGGATCACCTGGCCAAATACAGGTGTGTCAAGCTTATAGAAACTGACCAAGAAGACTCAAATCTGCTAAAGAGCTTGAGAAGATCTGCTGGGAAGAAAGGGATAAACTGTCCAGATCCAGGTTTGCCAAGCTAGTAGAGACCAGCTAAAAAAATTCAAATATGCCAAAGAGCTTCAGAGGATCTGCTGGGAAGAGTGGGATAAACTGGCCAAATCCAGGTGGGCCAAGCTTGTAAAGACTGACTAAGAAGACCCGAATCTTCCAAAAAGCTTGAGAAGATCTGCCAGGAAGAATGGGATAACTAAGCAAATCCAGGCAGGCCAAGCTTTTATCCCCCGATACTCTAAGTGGCAGCGTCCCTGGGCTTCATTACCCTGCAGAATACCCACAGGGCACACTGGGAATTGGAGTTCTGAGGTGCAACCCTGTTGGGGTCTTTGGGTGCCACCAAAGGGCGCTGCAGGGATGTATAATTCCTATGTTTTGAGACTTCCACCTGACTCTGATGTGCTTCTGATGGACCTCAACCTAGTACCGGGTCCAAGATAAAAGAAGCCGCTCCACCTTGCCCAGGTAGTCAGCGTCAGGAGGACGCTGAGAAGCCTTTCAGGTGATCTCGATGTCGGACTCATTTTATTGTGGATATCGATACTCGTCTACCTGTGTCCTCCCGTATCTTCACAAGGCCTTTTTCTGTTGTTCTGGGATTGATTTGCACTTTTCGTGCCAAAGTCTGTTCTTCTCTAGGAGACTGAGCAGGATGACAGCTGGGTGGTCCCATAGTGTCTATACTTGTGTATTATTGTTTGTATTTGGAAATTATTCCTAAGGGTGAAGCAGATTTGTGGAGGTCCACCATTTTGTTTCTGAGATCTTGGCTGATTTCTTTGGATTTTTCCCAGTAGGTCACACAGAGAAGACAGTGAGTTTGATGGTCGGCCTTAAGAGCCATCCACACATTGACTCCAATTAGGCTAACTGGCCATCAAAAGCTAACTGTCTCATTGTCTAAAGCAGGGGTGTTGAACTCCAGTCCTGGAGGGCCGCAGTGGCTGCAGGTTTTCATTCTAACCCTCTTCTTAATTAGTGACCAGGTTTTGCTGCTAATTAACTTCTTCTGCCTTAATATTAATTAAGACGACTCAGGCCTCTTAGTTGTTTCTTTTTCCTTAATTAGCAGCCAAACAATAATGAGGCAGAAGACAAGACGCCACATGACTAACTAACCTGAGCCCATCACACAATATCTGAAAATAAAGAAAGGTGAAGGTCTCAGTAAGGTTGATCTCTCAGCTCACCAAAACATTCTGACGATGTTCTTAGAAAATCAACAGATTTGGAAATGTCCACTGTGGCAGAATGAGAGCAGCAACAAGCCTTGGGTTTAATTAACAGCAAGAATCAGCTTCTGATTAAGAAATTGGTTGGAATGAAACTGACTGGAGTTTGAGGCCCCAATTTAGCTGCTCATCTGTTGGCTCGTTTCACGTCTCATTTCTGTTTGGCTGTCATTTAATGAAGAAACAAATCAATTCAGAGGACTGAATCCTTAAAAACAGGGCCATTAAAATGAAGGGAAAAGAAGTTAATTAGCAGTGAAAACGGGTCACTGTTTTTATTGCTCTCTTTTCCCATTTTGTATTATTAATATGTAGCCTTTGTCAGAATGCCTTAAATCTCACAGACATACCACTGTTTATAAGGTATTGTACTTTATAACTTCTCCTCACCTTCCTTTATAACCTCAGGCAATTACTGTAGGTGTAGTAAAATAGTAGGAGTTAAGTTACATGTTAAATATTGTATTATTGATAATATTCATAAATAATATCAATAACAACAATAACAACAATATTTATTTCTATAGCACATTTTCATACAATCAATGTAGCTCAAAGTGCTTTACATGATGAAGAAAGAGAAAAAAGACAAAATAAATAATTAAAATTAGGGAACACTGATTAACATAGAATAAAAGTAAAATTTGATGGCCAGGGAGGACAGAAAAAACAAAAAAACTCCAGATGGCTGGAGAAAAAAATAAAATCTGCAGGGGGCCACGAGACCACCCAGCCCCCTCTAGGCATTCTACCTAACATAAATGACCTCAATCAGTCCTCATGGTATTCAGGGTTCACATGGAAGAATTTGATGATGATGATGATGGTCATGTGGACTTCTGGCCTTTAATCCATCAATGGAGCGACATCATGGTGCGCTGATCAGGTGGTGGTGGCGCAGGTCAGCACCACAGAAAACCGGAAAAAGAGCAGAAGAGAAAAAGCACATAAATAAATAATAGAAACAGGCAAAAGGACAAGTGAATACTGGCAACCATACAACCTGATAAATGCTGATTTGGAACTTCAGGTGGCACACAAACTTCTTTGTTACTTAAAATATCTCTGTTTAAGGCATCATTTTGTGGTCAGCTTTCTTCAGAAAAGGCAACATACCTTTCTCAATATGCCTGCTGATCAGTGCTCTTCATTACAATAAAATACAATACAAATTTTTTTTTTTATAGCCCAAAGATATAATACATTGTAATATAATTTATTATTTTATAGCCCAAAATATAATACAATTCAATACAACTTATTTTTTATATAGCCCAAAATATAATACAATGTAATATAATTCATTTTTTATATAGCCCAAAATATAATACAATTTAATATAATTTATGTTTTATACAGCCCAAAATATAATACAATGTAATATAATTCATTTTTTATACAGCCCAAAATACAATACAATTCAATACAACTTATTTTTTATAAAGCCCAAAATATAATACAATGTAATATAATTTATTTTTTATATAGCCCAAAATATAATACAATTTAATATAATTTATGTTTTATACAGCCCAAAATATAATACAATACAATACAATATACTTTTTATATAGCCCAAAATACAATACAGTACAATACAACTTATTTTTATATAGCCCAAAATATAATACAATTTAATATAATTCATTTTTTATACAGCCCAAAATACAATACAATACAATACAATACAACTTATTTTTTATAAAGCCCAAAATATAATACAATGTAATATAATTTATTTTTTATATAGCCCAAAATATAATACAATTCACTACAACTTATTTTTTATAAAGCCCAAAATATAATACAATGTAATATAATTTATTTTTTATATAGCCCAAAATATAATACAATACAATACAATTTACTTTTTATATAGCCCAAAATACAATACAGTACAATACAACTTATTTTTATATAGCCCAAAATATAATACAACGTAATATAATTAATTTTTTATACAGCCCAAAATACAATACAATACAATACAACTTATTTTTTATAAAGCCCAAAATATAATACAATGTAATATAATTTATTTTTTATATAGCCCAAAATATAATACAATTTAATATAATTAATTTTTTTACAGCCCAAAATATAATACAATACAATACAATTTACTTTTTATATAGCCCAAAATACAATACAGTACAATACAACTTATTTTTATATAGCCCAAAATATAATACAATTCAATACAACTTATTTTTTATACAGCCCAAAATATAATACAATGTAATATAATTTATTTTTTATATAGCCCAAAATATAATACAATTCAATACAACTTATTTTTTATAAAGCCCAAAATATAATACAATTTAATATAATTTATTTTTTATACAGCCCAAAATATAATACAATACAATACAATTTACTTTTTATATAGCCCAAAATACAATACAGTACAATACAACTTATTTTTATATAGCCCAAAATATAATACAATTCAATGCAACTTATTTTTTATAAAGCCCAAAATATAATACAATGTAATATAATTTATTTTTTATATAGCCCAAAATATAATACAATACAATACTATTTATTTTTTATATAGCCCAAAATACAATACAATACAATACAACTTATTTTTTATATAGCCCAAAATCACATAACCTGCCCTGCCATTTGACAGCCCCCCAGCCTTGACTCTCTAAGAAGACAAGGAAAAACTCCCAAAAAATAAAATGGAAGAAACCTTGGGAAAGGTAGCTCAAAGAGAGACCCCTTTCCAGGTAGGTTAGGTGTGCAGTGGGTGTCAAAGAGAAGAGAACACAAGTAATCCTCAATACAATATAATAGTAAAATAAAAATTTTACAAGTACGAAGACCTCGGCCATCAAGCTTCCTCCCCCTATTGGCCATTCCACAGCTGGGCCAGCTAATGAAAAGACCCCTCTACCCGATGATTCCTGCTATCCTCCATCAGAGGTGACTTTACCTTCGGCAGGCAAAACAACTTGGCAGGTGGGCCGTGGCACCAAGTGCCACATTTGAGTACCGAGAAGAGAAACAGAATAGGTGTGGATTAGTATCAAATTCTAACTATCATGTTACTTCTGTTTTAGTGCTGATGACTAACAACAGAGCTGCAGTCTGTACAGTTAATCAGCAGCTCTAGTCAGGGTGTGCTAAACTGAAGTTGTTACTCTTCAGCCGGGATTTAAAAGCTGAGACTGAAGGGGCATCTCTTATAGTAGCAGGCAGACAATTCCACAGTTTAGGGGGGGTCCTGTAACTAAAAGCTTGACATCCCACCCCCACACACACTGTTACTGTATGTAATGAATTCTTGGAAGCAGACCAGCATCTTGAGATCTTAATGTGCGCTCAGGTTTGTAAGTCATGATAAGTTCAGATAAGCAAGCCGGACCTCTGCTATTTAAGGCTTTATATGTTAAAGGGAGGATTTTGAAATCTGCCCTAAACTTAACTTAATTTAAGGACTGGGGTTATGTGTTTGTATTTTCTTGTTCTTGTAATAATAACACAAAATCACACAAGAAGTGCTGCAATGGGCTTTATCAGGCCCTGCCTTTTGACAGACCAGACTGGACTCTCTAAGAAGACAAGGAAAACACTTGTAGGGAATAAAAAATGGAAGAAACCTTGGGAAAGGCAGTTCAAAGAGAGACCCCCCCCCCTTCCAGGTACGTTGGGTGTGCAGTGGGTGTCAAAAAAGGGGGTCAATACAACACAATACACAGAGCAGAACACAAGTCATCCTCAATACAATATAATAGTAAAATAAAAATATTACAAGTACAGAGCAGAATTCAACAGTGGATGATATCCCATAATAGGATTTGGATTGTGTTGTCCTTTTCAGTTCTTGGTGTTTGAGATGCTCTTCATCAGTTGGTATTGGGGGGGGGGGGGGATAACAAGCCAATGTAAAGACTCTCCTACAGCCAATAGGACATCGTGGTACTTAATGGCTTCAGGCAACTTTAGACCAATAGACGTCTGGTGTGACGCACTGGTTTCTCATCTGCCCCCCAATACCATTTGTTGAGCTGAAGCTTTGCCAGCTGGGTAGTTGGCCTCCATGCCAGGGCTGATTGAGAGAGTCACTGGCCAAACTGATTTTAGGCCCTTCACCTGACTCTGTCGTGAGATTCACTATCCTGACTTAGTCCTAAGGTGGTGGTGGTGGTGGGGGGTAAACATGAATGTTTCTCACCAATGCAACACTAATATTACATTTCTTTGTCTAAGTTACAAATAAAGACATCCATCCATCCATTTTCCAACCCGCTGAATCCGAACACAGGGTCACGGGGGTCTGCTGGAGCCAATCCCAGCCAACACAGGGTGCAAGGCAGGGAACCAATCCCAAGCAGGGTTTATGTTTCTAGACTTCTCTAGCGCCTTCAACACCATCCAACCTCTGCTCCTTAGGGACAAGCTGACAGAGATCGGAGTAGATTCATACCTGGTGGCATGGATCGTGGACTATCTTAAAGACAGACCTCAGTATGTGCGTCTCGGGAATTGCAGATCTGACATTGTGGTCAGCAACACAGGAGCGCCACAGGGGACTGTACTTTCTCCGGTCCTATTCAGCCTATATACATCAGACTTCCAATATAACTCGGAGTCCTGCCACGTGCAAAAGTTCACTGACGACACTGCTATCGTGGGCTGCATCAGGAGTGGGCAGGAGGAGGAGTATAGAAACCTCATCAAGGACTTTGTTAAATGGTGCGACTTAAACCACCTACAACTGAACACCAGCAAAACCAAGGAACTGGTGGTGGATTTTAGGAGACCCAGGCCCCTCATGGACCCCGTGATCATCAGAGGTGACTGTGTGCAGAGGGTACAGACCTATAAATACCTGGGAGTGCAGCTGGATGATAAATTGGACTGGACTGTCAATACTGATTCTCTGTGCAAGAAAGGACAGAGCCGCCTGTACTTCCTTAGAAGACTGGCATCCTTCAACATCTGCAGTAAGATGCTGCAGATGTTCTATCAGATGGTTGTGGCGAGTGCCCTCTTCTACGCAGTGGTGTGCTAGGGAGGCAGCATTAAGAAGAAGGATGCCACACGCCTGGACAAACTGGTGAGGAAGGCAGGCTCTATTGTTGGCATAGAGCTGGACGGTTTGACATCCATAGCAGAGCAACGGGCACTCAGCAGGCTCCTATCAATTATGGAGAATCCACTACATCCATTAAACAATGTCATCTCCAGACAGAGGAGCAGTTTCAGCAACAGACTGCTGTCACTGTCCTGCTCCACTGACAGACTGAGAAGATCATTCCTCCCCCAAACTATGCGACTCTTCAATTCCACCAGAGGGGGTAAACGTTGAACATTATTCAAGTTATTGTCTGTTTTTTACCTGCATTTTTTATTACTCTTTAATTTAATATTTTTTGCTGCTGGAGTATGTGAATTTCCCCCTGGGGATTAATAATCTATCTATCTATCTATCTATCTATCTATCTATCTATCTATCTATCTAACCCACTGCAGGAATAAAGACATACTGTACAAAATTATTTATCAGCTTGTATACAAAATTTCACATCACAGCAGTCACTGATTAGGCAAAGGGTTAGAATGAAAACCTGCAGCCACTGCGGCCCACCAGGCCTGGAGTTCGACTTCCTCATTTTCTGGAATTTTCTAAGATGTTTAAAGGCGCAAAGTGTCTGTAAACTTGAGACTCACTGGAATTGTTATATAATCGATAAAATGTGAAATACTCGGAGGTCTGTGAGGTCCTGTCTTAAACGATACGCTAAATTTACAGTTTGTTAATATAAAAGTCGTGGGGGGGGCTTATAAAGCGAGTTTTAAAGAATTCACCACATGTGTGTGGAAACTTTGGACTTCAACTGTCTTAATCAAACGGGCCTGATGGACTGGATGGTCTCCTCCTGCTTGTCAGACTTCTTACTGTTTCATTAGAATTCACTTTACGCCAATTCAGTGCCCCCCAAATTGCACCAGACTGGCACAGACACGGCATGGTCACCAAAACTCAAATCTGTTTGACTAGTTCCTGGCAAGCGGGTTTAAAACAAAAGATTATTTTAGAGGTGGGGGGGGGGGGGTCCATCCTCTGCGACTGCAATTTTGAATTTTGACTACTCCAGTGACAGACCCCCTGTGCTGGTGACACACCGTCCTGGAGCCTCACATACGGTGTCTCCTGTTACTCAGACAAGTCCCTGACCCAGGATATTGTCTGGTTACCTACCGCCGTCACCTTGAGCCTGAATAGTGGTAAAGGCACCCGAGGGTCTGGAGGGGGCAGCAGAGAACAGATTCATCTCCACACAGAAGGCTTCTCCACAACGCCTTTGGTCTGCTGTGTCACTGGCCTCACAATATCGAGGAGCGAGATCCCGCATGAAGGGGGGGACGCCGACTGGGACGGTGCAGCAGGGGCTGCTGAGTGGGCTTCTCCAGTGTTAACAAGAGGACGTCCTGAAGATATGCAGCGGCCATCATACAGCATGTAACTGAATATCCCTGACATTAATATACCGGATGAGTAAAAGCGCCGTCAGATATTTCACCCCGGTGAAGGATCACCTTCAGCTCGAGCCATGAACTCGGGCCCACCGGCACTATTTTTATCTTTGTTACGGTAAACCTGTTGGGTCTCTTCTGCTGAACTGATTTATTTATTTGAATTTAGTGGCGACAATGGAATTAAACATTCAGGGGATTCAGAAAGAATTCAGAGCCCCTTCCTGGATTCATTTTTTTGACCATCAATCTACACCCAGTAACCCAAAACGACAAAGTGAGGACGTGTTTTCAGAAAGTTTATTAAAAAATTCAAGACTGAAATCTCTCATTCATATCAGTTTTATACGTTTAGAACCCTTTGCGGAAGCCCCTTCGGCAGATACAAGTCTTCTTGGTCCGTCTCTACAAGCTTTGCACACCTGCATTTGGGCAGATCCTCTCAAGCTTCTTTAGACTGCATGTGACGCCCATGTGACCTGCCACCTTCAGGTCTGTCCACACACATCCTAAGGGGTTTACTTCTGGGATCTGGATGGCCCACTCATGGATGGTCACAGAGTTGTCCCACCCTGGATTATTCATTCGGAAGAGTTTGTCCTTTTTTGGCCTCCCAGGTTAGCTTTGTCCTTTATCACTGCCTTTCTCCAGTTGAGTGTTGCTGTACATCCTCCCAGCTCCGACTCACCTGGACAAGGGAGTGCGGCCCCTTTTTTTAAGGACCCGGGACGACTCCGATAGAAGTACTTCTGGGTCATACGGAAGTCCCACTTATTAGGGAGCTCATCTCCCTGTAGCGCCCCTTTGTGACACCCATGTTCCCCAGCAGGGCGTTGTTGCCAGACTACATCTCCCAGCATTCCCTGCTGGTTCCCAAATGGGCACCGATACGGAGGACCGGTGCCAACTAGCGTTATGGGGGGAATAACACATCCCCTGCAGCATCTTTTGGTGGGCTGTTCATCCATCCACTCCAGCCATCACTTCCAGGTCTGGCTCCTTCCTTTCTCCTTGTTGGGATGTTCATCTGTCTTCTCAGAACTTCTCATCTGGGTAAGAAGCCATCCCCTTCTCTGGTCGGGATGCCCGCCCAACCCCTGTGGCATTTACACTACTCTTATATACTTTTATCAAAGGAATCTATAGGCCTGCTCCAAATGATAGGTCATTGTAGTGTGCAGTGACAATAAAGGTATCTTGCATCCTCTACCATAAGCCAAATTGTGGCTCGGACCACCCACACTGTGACAATGTGTTATAAAGTGAATTCAGATGATTTACCCCCCCGGGTGGAATTGAAGAGTCACATAGTGTGGGGGAGGAACGATCTCCTCAGTGTGTCAGTGGAGCAGGACGGTGACAGCAGTCTGTCGCTGAAGCTGCTCCTCTGTCTGGAGATGATTCTGTTCAGTGGATGCCGTGGATTCTCCATGATTGACAGGAGTCTGCTCAGTGCCCGTCGCTCTGCCACGGATGTCAGACTGTCCAGCTCCATGCCAACAATAGAGCCTGCCTTCCTCACCAGTTTGTCCAGGCGTGAGGCGTCCCTCTTCTTTATGCTGCCTCCACAGCACACCACCATGTAAAAGAGGGCGCTCACCACAACCGTCTGATAGAACATCTGCAGCATCTTATTTCAGATGTTGAAGGACGCCAGCCTTCTAAGGAAGTATAGTCGGCTCTGTTCTCTCTTGCACAGAGCATCAGTATTGGCAGTCCAGTCCAGTTTGTCATCCAGCTGCACTCCCAGGTATTTATAGGTCTGCACCCTCTGCACACAGTCACCTCTGATGATCACGGGGTCCAGGAGAGGCCTGGGCCTCCTTAAATCCACCACTAGCTCCTTGGTTTGCTGGTGTTCAGGTGTAGGTGGTTTGAGTCACACCAAAGTCCTTGATTAGGTCCCTATGCTCCTCCTCCTGCCCACTCCTGATGCAGCCCACGATAGCAGTGTCATCAGTGAACTTTTGCACATGGCAGGACTCCGAGTTGTATTGGAGATGTATATAGGCTGAACAGGACCGGAGAAAATACAGTCCCCTGTGGCGCTCCTGTGTTGCTGACCACAATGTCAGTCCTGCGGTTCATGAGACGCACATACTGAGGTCTGTTTGTAAGACAGTCCACGATCCATGCCACAAGGTATGAATCTACTCCCATCTCTGTCAGCTTGTCCCTAAGGAGCAGAGGTTGGATGGTGCTGAAGGCACTAGAGAAGTCCAGAACCACAATTCTTACAGCACCACTGCCTCTGTCCAAGTGGGAGAGGGATCGGTGTAGCATGTAGATGATGGCATCCTCCGCTCCCACCTTCTCCAGGTATGCGAACTGCAGAGGGTCGAGGGCGTAAATACACAGTGATCACTGCCCTTTCCTTTAAGGGAGACCACCACTGAATTGAAGTGAATTTCTGCACCAGCCACACACAGTCACACACTTAGACGTGAGCCATGTGGAACTCTTGACCATTCCATTGGCTGTAACCCTCACCGTGACTTCATTTATTATTTATCTGTTTAGGGTCTCATATTTACTTGTCATTGTACTCGGTGTATATCTGGAACTGTTAATAGTAACTACTGTGCTTCTCATGGCTTAAGGTTTACTTAGTTTATTATCAACTGTGATGGAAACTGGGGCGTCAGCAAGCCCCAAACCCCAAAACGTGTAACACACAAAGAGTCCCGGGTTCAAATTAAGGATGGTTTATTCACCAATTCCTCTACAAAGTAACACAAGCACATAGGCAGGTTGTCTCTCTCCACAAGCCGCAATACTTCTTCCCAATTTCTCTCAACACCACACTGACCTCCTCCAGTCGAGTGTTGCTCTCCATCCTCCCAGCTCCGACTCACCTGGACAAGGGAGTGCGGTCCCTTTTATTAAGGACCAGGGGAAACTTCCAGTGCCAGGGCTACTGCCTGATAGTGCAAAATATAAAATCATGACCCTGGTTGGACGGGCATCCCTACCAGGAGAGGGGATGGTTCCTTACCTGGACAGAAGGTATCTAGAAAACAGACAGATGCCCCGGCCAAGGGAAAGAAGGGTGCCTGACCCGAAAAGGACTTCTCGGGAGAATGGATGGACATCCAGAACAGGAACAAAGATTCATTACCTGGGTGGGAAGCCCATACAGATACACAGGTGTCCCGACTGGACATATTTTCTAGGAGGACAGGGAAGAATTGTCTCTGGGGGGTGTTTATTCCCCACAGTGGCTAGATGGCAGCAGCCCTTGGTACCAGTGCCCATTCAGGAACCAGCTGGGAATGATGGGAATTGTAGTCCAGCAGTGTGTTTTTGTCCAGTTATTGTGTCACAACACACAATAACGTGAAAGGTTTGGTGGATCCACAAACTTGAAATAAGGTTGGTTTCAAGTTGGTCTTTACAGATGTGAGCGCAAAACAGAACTGAGGAAAAACAAAAATGGCCGCCATATAGATTTGGTGGAAGGGAAGTGATGTAATGGGAGAATGGTATTCTGGGAACTGGAAATGATATCAGAATTAGGTGGGATCTTGAGGACCAGAAGAGGAAGTGACGTTGGCTGTCTTCTGAGGACTGGAAGTTTATTTAAGATGAGAGTCCGTCGGCTGGTCTGCAGGGGAAAGAGGAGAATGAGTTAGAGGGCAGCGCCAACCCCTGGTCTGGCAGGAACATACATTTATTCAAGCCCATAAACTGTCTTCCGAGCTCACGTGTGTGACCACAGAGAATAATGGCGTGCTTACGTCCTCTGATAGTCACGTGATGAACACTAGGTGAGGCGCAGACTGACAACGTATCATTAGTAGGGAAATAGGAACTCAGCAGGAAAACACACAACTTCATGAATGTTACCAGGATTTGGTGAACCTCCAGAAAAGTCAGCTTAGTATTTTAGACACCACTAGACCATCACCTCCTTGCATTCAGCTGAGACAAACTACCAAGTCAAATCAGTTCAATTTATCTACTGTCACACACGTGCACATGGGAAGCAGCCGGGGGGTCTAGCTAATGCCGATCCGCAGGGTCAGAAGATAATCAAGTGTGCTAACATCTCTTCTCCTATTCTTACAGGAGCAGTAAATCCTAACTCTCCTCCCCTTCCGGCTCCAGACCACGCCTCTTAATGATAATCACTTCCGCCTGTCCTCCAGATGACCAGCCTCTTCTTTCCCCTTCAACTATAAAAACCCACCACCTTTTGCTCTGCAGTCAGTCCTGAACGTGGACTCAGTCCTAATAGATTACTCGGCGGAGTATCACACAGCTTTATTTCTTTGTAAGTTAAACTATCAATATATGGAGTGGACCCTCCAAACCTTTTTCTTTGTTCAAATTTCCAGGACATCTACACCAAGTGATGTCAGACCAGGCCAAAGAAAATCATCCATGACACCACTCATCCCAAATAATGGCGTCTTCTGTGTGCCGCAGTCAGATGAATGCTGTGGCTGTGCCCCATTAAATTTGCAGTCTCGGGTTCTTGGAGGTTTCACCCAACGTTAAATTTCATGTCCAGAACCTGAATATTCTGTTTTATGCTCATGCTATCTCGCTCTTGCTTTTATCATCTGAGGATGATGTCAAAGCAACTGTCACACAAGTGTGCATGGGAGGCACCTAAAGGAAGGTAATTCCAGGCCAGACCAGG
Source organism: Erpetoichthys calabaricus (assembly GCF_900747795.2). Classification (NCBI taxonomy): domain Eukaryota; kingdom Metazoa; phylum Chordata; class Cladistia; order Polypteriformes; family Polypteridae; genus Erpetoichthys; species Erpetoichthys calabaricus. Next base: position 245,675,226 of record NC_041398.2, on the reverse strand, counting down.
GAGTGGCAAGGTGCACTGATCCTTTCTCTCTTTCCACTGCAGACCCATTATGGGAAATTCCACCTGGTCTCCATGACGTCACGTCTCTTCCAATCCAGACGACTCCACTTCCGATCACAAGCCTAATGATGTCACTTCCGGTCCAGACAACACCACTTCTGATCACAAAGCCCGATGACATCACTTCTGGTCCACACGACGCCACTTCCGATCACAAGCCTAATGATGTCACTTCCTGTCCAGACAACACCACATCCAATCACAAAGCCCGATGACATCACTTCCGGTTCAGATGACACCACATCCGGTCATGAGCCCCGTGATGTCACTTCCGGTCCAGACCACGTCACTTCCGATCACAAGCCCGATGACGTCACTTCCAGTTCCGGTCATAATTACCTCTCTTCCTCTGCCACACTTTAAAAACCCTGCATCTCAGCCTCACCATTCAGTTCTGTTTTGAACTCCAATCTGTACACAATTTTACACAAAATCAATCACTTTTGCAGACAGGGTCAATTCTATGGGACGCTGCCTCAAACCTTTTTTGGCTCTTTGTCTCATCTTTTGACAGCTAAGAACAATAGTATCGAAGGTTCAGATGGAGACGTTAATGCTTGCCTTTATGATTATTGTAATTCCCTATTTACGTGTTTAAACGAGACATCGCTGCTGTGTCTTCACTCTTTTCGGAATGCAGCTGTTCGATTGTTAAGTGGTCTCACGTTACTCTGATTTTATCTTCGCTTTATTGGCTTCCAGTGGAATTTACAATCATTTTCAAATTTCAGTGATCACCTATAGAGCTCTGCATTGTCAAACATCACAATTTAGTTCCGATTTTTCACAGCGTTATACCACCAGTCATCAACTGAGGTCATCTAACCAGGGCCGTCTTATTGTTCCATAGACTCGGCTAAAGACTTGTGGGGATCGGACTCTTCAGTCCAATGCACCAAAATGGTGGAAGAGCCGCCCTGATGCTTTATGAGCTGCTGATACGACTGATGCGTTTAACCCTTAAGCTGCCACAACCAGCTATAGTCGGTCCCCAGTGCAATTTGCCAGCATGCCGCAGCTGATCAGTCCATGCGTCTGGCACGGGGGGTCTTGAGTCTGTGCAGGGAACAATGAAATCTCAAGAGCTATCAAGACATTTTGGAGCGACACGTCCTGCCGTGTGTCACAAAGCTCAGAGTCAGTGACAGGTCATGGACCCTCCAACAGGATAAGGAGCCATAGACACACAGCGAAAAAACCCCAAGAATGGCTAAGAACACAACATTGGCCTGTTCTGAATTGGCCTTCAGTGAGCTGTGATCTGATTCCTATTGCACATCTATGGACAGACCTGAACCACACAGTCTGGAGAAGACCCCCATCACACCTGACCCAGCTGGAGCAGTTGGCTCAGGATGAGTGGGCCAAGTGACCTGTGGACAGGTGACAGAAGTCTCATGGAGACCACCAGGAATCGCTTGTGTGCAGGGATCGCAAACTCTAAAGGTGGTGCAACCCAACATGAGGTGAGAGGTCCCATCACTTTTGTCCATTTTTGTTGTTATTTGAAATATTCTGTCGAATCCAAACTTGAATGCCTTGTCTGGTTTTTGTTGAATACGTTATCAACCATGATGGGTGCCAATGACTTTTAACAGTTTCAAGTTATTTCAGAGACAATTGTGGGTCCTTCTGTTTTTTAACGGAGGGGGACCAACACATTTCTCCACGTTTGTGTCAAATACAATTAAATTTGTTAACAAATGACTCACTCCTCAGCTCTCTCCATCGTGGCATCACCAGGTTCTTCTCACTCATAGGCGTCATTCACCAGCAAGAGGAGACTCGCACCTACCGACATGGTGGGATCCTCATCACATTCTCATAACGTAAGCCTGCTGTGAAGCCTCCGTGGCCTTCAGACACCGTAGAAGATGCATTACTGACCGCTGGCTCACTTGCCAGGCTTCTCACCATCTCCATTTCACTGCGGGACTCAGCAGGTGAAGCTTCTGCTGTGCACAGAGGTAACCTGAGCACACGGAGCGTATTTTTTTTTGCCAGCCAAATAAATTGCAACCCGTCAGACTGGTGTGGGATTATGGGGTCGGCAGCAAATGGGGTCTAAACTCAGCGTCCCGTAAGGTGAAGTAGTCGAAGGTTTGATGGGAGTCAAGAGGAAATGTTGTGATGCCAACCAGGCCACTCTCTTTACATAACTAATGGAAAGAATTGAAAATGACAGGTGCTCGATGGCGCGACAAAAATGACAAAAAGCAAAATGTAGCCAACTAGCTGAAGTTCCACAGGCTCTGAAGAGCTGACAGGCGCCAGGATCGGGGCTCCATAGCACGGGTGACTCCTCGCCCAAAATGAGATGCCACCTTCCTGAGAGTGCCCTGCTTTTATAGCTCCTGGACCAGAAGGGGACTGGGGGTCACTTGCCCTCAGTGGGTGTCTTCTCTAAGCTGTGGGTGACAAAAGAGAAAGGACAGTTGGTATTTGTGCCCCTCTGGTGCCGCGGGGTGGTGCTGCTGAAGGTAACAATTATTAATTTTATTATGTTTGTAAAAAAAAAAAAACCTTCTTGAGCAGCAGACATCCAAACTTTTTAAGTAATGTGGACTAAAGCGGCTTGATAAAGGGAGGCCAAAGAGAAGGTGGATGGATGGATGGATGAACTAAAAGAAGATATGAAAGAAAAGGGCTTGACTGGCGAGGAGCTGCAGGACCAAACTGTTTGGAGAAGGCTGATAAAGTACAACTCCTTATAAAAGTCAGAAAAAATGAAGAAGAAGAAGAGAAAGAAGAAGTAGAAGACAATGAAGAAAAAGAAGAAGATGAAGAAGAGAAAGAAGAAGAAGATGATGAAGAAAAAGAAGATGAAGAAGAGAAAGAAGAAGATGATGAAGAGAAAGAAGAAGAAGATGATGAAGAAAAAGAAGATGAAGAAGAGAAAGAAGAAGAAGATGATGAAGAAAAAGAAGAAGATGAAGAAGAGAAAGAAGAAGATGATGATGAAGAAAAAGAAGATGAAGAAGAGAAAGAAGAAGAAGATGATGAAGAAAAAGAAGAAGATGAAGAAGAGAAAGAAGAAGAAGATGATGAAGAAAAAGAAGAAGATGAAGAAGAGAAAGTAGAATGTGTGGCCACTAGGGGGCGTATCAGCACCCCTAAACCCCACCCAATTGTGCCACCACCGTCCAAGTTCAATTAAAGTATTTTTAATTTCCGCATTTCCTTCTGCACAACTCTTTCTTCTGCTTTTCTCTGTTCCTCTCCCGCCAACATGTCCGACTCCAACTCTCACTCTCGTGTTGAGTGGAGGGCTCGCTTTTAACTCCACACTTTGTAGCACTTCCAGTGCTTAATCCATTACTCCCAGGAAGCACTTCCAGGTCTGACAGGACCCCAGTGGTCCTTGTGTCATTATTATCTAAGAGCTTCCCCTTGGTGGCACCCATAGAACCAAGCAGGATAGGCCCCCTGGGACAACAACTCCCATGCTACCCTGTGGGTGTCCATATAGTGGGCCTCTCCAGAAGAGATGCTGCCACCCTGGGGGGAACGCACTGTCCTTAGCTGGCAGTCACCCACTGTCCCGACATTCACAGTACCCAAGTCCTTTCAAGGTTGCTGGGACGCCAACCCCAGTGTAGCTGCTGCCTGCATCCAATATCCTGGCACAGCACATGGAAACTGCGACGTTCAAACGTGTTAGACCCAGTTGAGTTATCACACAGCTAGATTGTGCCAAGAAGTTTCTGTTCTGTGTGCCAACTGAACTCAAATTGATTTTTTTTTCTTTTTAGCGAAAATACTTTTTTTTTTTTTGAGTATTAATTAGTTTATTAAAATAACACTCTGATTTTATGCTGGCATCAAGAATAAATTTACCTGTTGTCCCGATGGGCAGTCAACACATTAAAAAGGTGGTGAGGCGGAAAGGGTAGAATTTTTGGACTGAGAATAGAGAAGACATCAGAGCTCCTCCCGTTGGTCATCTTCTGGTTGAAGGATTAGAAATCAGGAGTGGTCTCCGTCCCTCGACTTTCAGATATGGGGATGGATATGTGAGGAGTAAACCGCAAGACAATGGTTATATTTTTATATTACGTACATTAAAGAACCTTCAACAACAAATCAAATCAAATTAATAATATATTGAACAATTAATTACTGCGGTGGGTTGACACCCTGCCCGGGGTTTGTTTCCTGCCCTGTGCCCTGTGTTGGCTGAGATTGGCTCCAGCAGACCCCCGTGACCCTGTAGTTGGGCTATAGCGGGTTGGATAATGGATGGATGGACAATTAATTATAAAAGTAAAGTTGAATATATCTGACTCTGCAGCTGTATGAATAAAAAACTACTACTTCCGCTTAGCGGAAATAGCTCAAAAGTTGAGAGAAATCTACGTTTTGTACCTAATATTTATATGCAAAAAATTTGGTTGACCGAAGTGAAAGCGTACTCAAGTTATCGTGTTTACAGACACACACAGACATAATTCCAAAAAATGGTATTTTTGGACTCAGGGAGGTTTAAAATGTCGACATTTCATCAAAATATCAAAATGGAATTTTTGCAGTTACAATACTTTCCCTACGAGAAAGTGAATCGGACTCAGGGAGGTCTAAAACATCGAGATTCATTAAAATCTTGAGGTTGAATTTTTGGAGGATTCCAATACTCTCCCTAAACTTTGTATACGAGAATGTCAGGGAGGTCTAAAGTGTTGAGACTCATCAAAATCTCGACATCAAATTTTTGGATGATTGCAATACTTTCCCTCCGAGAAAGTAAATTGGACTCAGGGAGGTCTAAAACATCAAGATTCATAAAGATCTCGAGGTCGAATTTTTGGACAATTAAAATACTTTCTCTGTACTTTATATACTGTACGAGAAAGTCAGGGAGGTCTAAAGCGTTGAGACTCATCAAAATCTCGACATTGAATTTTTGGATGATTACAGTACTTTCCCTATGAGATAAAACATTGGATTCAGGGATTTCTAAAACGTCGAGATTCATCCAAATCTCGAGGTCAAATTTCTGGACAATTCCAATACTTCCCTATTCTTCATATATGAGATAGTCAGGGAGGTCGAAAACATCAAGATTCATCAAAATCTCGACATTTAACTTTTAGACAATTATAATACTTTCCCTATGAGAAAGTAAATCGGACTCGTGGAGGTCGAAAACATCGAGATTCATAAAGATCTTGAGGTCGAATTTTTGGACAATTAAAATAGTTTCCCAGTACTTTATATAGTGTACGAGAAAGTCATGGAGGTCTAAAGCGTTGATACTCATCAAAATCTCAACATCAAATTTTTGGATGATTAAAATACTTTCCCTCCAAGAAAGTAAATTGGACTCATGCAGGTCGAAAACATCGAGATTCATAAAGATCTTGAGGTCAAATTTTTGGACAATTAAAATACTTTCCTTGTACTTCATATACAAGAAAGTCAGGGAGGTCTAAATTGTTGAGATTCATCAAAATCTCGACATTGAATTTTTGGACGATTACAGTACTTTCCCTATGAGATAGTAAATTGGACTCACGGATTTCTAAAACGTCGAGATTCATCCAAATCTCAAGGTCAAATTTCTGGACAATTCCAATACTTTCCCTATTCTTTGTATACGAGAAAGTCAGGGAGGTCTAAAATGTCGAGAGTCATCACAATCTTGACATCAAATTTTTGGATGATTACAATACTTTCCCTCCGAGAAAGTAAATCGGACTCAGGGAGGTCTAAAACATCGAGATTCATAAAGATTTCGAGGTTGAATTTTTGGACAATTAAAATACTTTCCCTGTACTTCGTATACAAGAAAGTCAGGGAGGTCAAAAGCGTTGAGACTCATCAAAATCTCGAGGTCAAATTTTTGGAGGATTCCAATACTCTCCCTAAACTTTGTATACGAGAAAGTCATGGAGGTCTAAAGCGTTGAGACTCATCAAAATCTCGACATCGAATTTTTGGATGATTGCAATACTTTCCCTCCGAGAAAGTAAATCGGACTCAGGGAGGTCTAAAACATCGAGATTCATAAAGATCTCGAGGTCAAATTTTTGGACAATTAAAATACTTTCTCTGTACTTTATATGCTGTACGAGAAAGTCACGGAGGTCTAAAGCGTTGATACTCATCAAAATCTCGACATTGAATTTTTGGATGATTACAGTACTTTCCCTATGAGATAAAAAATTGGATTCAGGGATTTCTAAAACGTCGAGATTCATCCAAATCTCGAGGTCAAATTTCTGGACAATTCCAATACTTTCCCTATTCTTTGTATACGAGAAAGTCAGGGAGGTCTAAAATGTCGAGAGTCATCACAATCTCAACATTGAATTTTTGGACGATTACAATACTTTCCCTACGAGAAAGTAAAAACGGTATTTTCGGACTCGGGGAGGTCTAAAACGTCGAGATTCATTAAAATCTTGAGGTTTACATTTCTGGATGATTACAATACTTTCCCTATACTTTGTATATGAGAAAGTAAAATGGGGAGAAGGGGTCAGCCACAGGGTTTCACCACCCATCAGGTTCCCACCTTCCGACCCTACCCACGTGCTGAAGATGCTCCGTCGGCGCAGGTGTCTGACACAAGTACAACTTTCATGAGACAGAAACACAACAAAATGTGTCGACCAGTCAGATTTTCCTTTTTTGAGATTTGGATGGACATGCTGTGCCCCCCCCCCCCCAATCCTTCCCCCCAACCAGGGGATGTCTTCTATCTGACAGCAGGTCTCCACATCCTACAACTCGTCGTACCCGCTGCCAAGCTAAATCAAGACATTTAAGTGAGCAGGAGTTTGGATTTCGAGGTGATCAGCCTCTCAGCTGTCACACCAGGGCACAGTGGGAGTAAATGACTACTTTCAGGTACGGGCAGCCCCCCCAAGACACACACTGCTCTTATTTTTCCAGCTGTTTTCATTCCGACTCCAGCGGCTGTGGCATTCAGCAAGCAGTCACTAGTAAAGTCTTTCTTTCTTTCTCTCTGTCTTTTATTTTATCGTGCAGGTGTTCACAGCCCTTTATATAAAGGAAGAAAAGCCCGCTCTGAAATGTCTGGATCTTCAGATGGCGCGTCCACCGAGGCCCTGGGTCATCCGAAAAGAGCCCCTCGCCCTCCTTAACGCCTTCGTTTCGCTCTCTGTTATTACACACCCAGTCAGGATATTTAAGTAATGAGGCTGAAGGGAAACGTGACGGAGTGGTCTCTGTAATTTGGCCACCAGACACCTGCTTGCAGCGGAATCATAATTGGCGGCTTTTGGAAAAACAGCATTTAAGTCATAGAGACGGAAGAAAAGGAAATCAGAGCACAAGCACAAAGTCTTCGGACCCCTCACGCTCCGCACACTTGACTGTGCTGTTGATCTCATTTTAAATGGAAAAACTGGCCGTGTCTGCCCATCAGCCTTAGCTGTCAGCACCCTTTGGTCGGGTCAAGTGAGGTCAAATAAAGCGCCTTTCTGAGCCACTTGAGGCGTCAGGTGTTTGTGGGAGACGTGTGGCGAATCAGACAGACAGACAGACACAGGACCCCCAATGTCCCCAACACACACACAGCCCAAAGCCTCAACACTGCTCACTGGCCTTTTCTTTTCTTTCTCCTTCTCTTCTCTTCTCTCCTCTTTTCTCTTTTCTTTCCTTCCCTTCTCTTTTCTTCGCTTACTTTCTCTTTTCTTTTCTCCTCTTCTCTTCTCTGCTCTTCTCTTCCCTTCCCTTTTCTTTTCTTCTCTTCCATTCCCTTCTCTTCTCTTTTCTTCCCTTCTCTTCTCTTACCTTCTCTTCCCTTCTTATCTTCTCTTTTCTTTTCTTCTCTTTTCATCTCCTCTCTTCTCTTTCCTTCCCCTCCCGTCTCTTCTCTTCCCTTCCCTTTCCTTCCCTTTTCTTTTCTTCTCTTCCTTTTTTCTTTTCCCTTCTCTTCTCTTCCCTTCCCTTCTTATCTTCTCTTTTCTTTTCTTCTCTTTTCATCTCCTCTCTTCTCTTCCCTTCCCTTCTTATCTTCTCTTTTCTTTTCTTCTCTTTTCATCTCCTCTCTTCTCTTTCCTTCCCCTCCCTTCTCTTCTCTTCCCTTCCCTTCTTATCTTCTCTTTTCTTTTCTTCTCTTCTCTGCTGCTTTCTGCTCTTCTCTTCCCTTCTCTTTTCTTCTCTTCCCTTCTCTTCCCTTCCCTTTTCTTTTCTTCTCTTCTGTTCTCTGCTCTTCTCTTCTGTTCCCTTCTCTTTTCTCTTCTTCTCTTCCCTTCCCTTCTCTTTTCTTCCCTTCTCTTCTCTTTTCTTCTCTTCCCTTCCCTTCTTATCTTCTCTTTTCTTTTCTTCTCTTTTCATCTCTTCCCTTCTCTTTCCTTCCCTTCACTTTTCCTCTCTTCCCTTTCCTTCCCTTTTCTTCCCTTCTCTTCCCTTCCCTTCTCTTCTCTTCCCTTCCCTTCTTATTTTCTCTTTTCTTTTCTTCTCTTCTCTTCTCTTCCCTTTTCTTTTCTTTTCTTCTCTTCCCTTTTTTCTCTTCCCTTCTCTTCTCTTCCCTTCCCTTCTTATCTTCTCTTTTCTTCTCTTCTCTTCCCTTCTCTTTTCTTTTCTTCCCTTCTCTTCTCTACCATTTTATTTTCTTCTCTTCCCTTTTTCTCTTCCCTTCTGTTCTCTTCTCTTCCCTTCTCTTCTCTTCCCTTCCCTTTTCTTCCCTTCTCTTTCCTTCCCTTCACTTTTATCCTCTTCCCCTCTCTTTTCTTTTCTTTTCTCTTCTTCTCTTCCCTTTTTTCCCTTCTCTTCTCTTCTGCCACCCCCACTCTTCTCCTCTCATTTTGTACTCCAGCTCCTCCCTGATGACCTTCCTGGAGTCCGTGGCTCCGTAATCATTTGGGTGCCCCCTAGTGGTGGCCACGGGGCCCCCACAGGGTTGAGCTTCTAAGCTCCGATCCCGTGGCTACGATGCCAACTAGGGGGGCTGCCCTCTCGTGTCTGGGGGCTTCTCTCCCAGTCCTTCTGTTCTCCAAGGGTCCCAGCCATCCGCCTCAGCTGACAGACGTCACTGCACAAGGAGCTGATTGCAGGCCACGATTAGAAATCAAGGCAAAACATACAAGTGACTAGTAATGAGAAATAAAAAAAGGAGAGTGAGAAACAGAAATACTCCACTGGGACCGGGGTGCGATCCTCAGTCGGGTTTTACACAACCGCCCCCCCCCCCATTCACGGGGGTATTCTCTGGGTAAGACCTCACATCATAGAGTGCCCACTTGTAACTCGTATTTCTGTCGGCACCTGCCGAGGTGCGCCTTGAGGTTTGGACGTTTCTCATTCCCAGGACGTTAGAAGAGCCCCCCGGTTTGATGGCTGCTTTGACAGACGTCAGACAGCTGAAGAACGACTGGAGTTACTGTCTGAAAATCCTGGAATGAGAAGCAGCCAGACACGCTTGTTTTGAAGACAAAGGCCGACTTCACGCTGCGCTGAATGAGGGGCTTGTTCGACACCCTGACGTCACGTGAGCTCCTCTCGACGCTAATTCAAGTCGGCGTGGTGGCCCCCCTCACAGCTTGGATTGACTGGCCCTCTTGCCTTGTCCTTGTATTTGGAGTCTTCCTATGGCTATTGTGAAGGCTAGGGGGCACCGGTGAGCCCCAAACACAAACACACCAGCACAGTCCCGGGTTCAAATAAAGGGTGTTTAATTACAGACCTTGTAAACACGAGCACACAGCAAGTTCTCTTTTCTCCTCGTCTTCTCTCTGCGACCGCACTGCTCCCCTCCAGCCAAGTGTTGCCCGTCTCCACTCCCAGCTCCGACTGGCCTGGACAAGGCAGCGCAGACCCTTTTATTGAGGACCCAGGAGTATGTCCGGTGCCAGGGCTTTGCCCATTGGAAGCACCTCAGGGTCATACGTAAGTCGCAAATAGTCGGTAGTGCAACTCCCTGCAGTGCCCTCTTGTGGCACCCTCAGATCCTGGCAGGGCTGTGCTACTGGACTACAATTCCCAGCATTCCCTGCTGGTGTTCAGTTGTGCATCGACATCAATGAGTGCTGCCATCTCGCTTCCTAGAGGGTATAAACAGCCATTTAAGACAGTCCTTCCTCTCAATCTTCCTCTCTCTCTTGAGCAAGATGTCCAATCATCCACCTTGTGGCCTCGCGTCCAGGCAAGGAACCGTCCCCTTCTGCTGGTCGAGATGCTCATCCATCCCATATGGCACTTAAACCATCCATTGAATGTCATGCGTCACCTTCAACGTGGGGGAGTTTCACCCCTGCCAGGTCCTGCTGCACCTCCTTCCAGTACCCCGATGTGCTGCACGAGATCAGGAGCAAATGTCTCATGAAAGAAGGAATCCTGCATTCCTTGTATGTAAGTGTTATTAGTTAACACGTCCAGGAGATGAACCCTTAAGGGACTTTGACAGAAGGTGGCGCGAGCACAACCACTAAACTAACAAACTTTCCACTTCCTTTTATTAGAGTGCTTGGCTTGATCAACAGAAAAATAAATAAACTCTTTAACGTCAAGATGTCCTCAAAGTCACCTGAATGAATGACAAAAGTGAAATATTTACTATGACACACCAAAATCGTCACCGGTGCAGCCAACTGGATTTAGAAGTTATAGAACTAGTTCAATGGAGATCACCAGAATGGGGTTTTCATCGATTGTAGTCTAAATGCACCTTGTAACCACAAGGGGGCGCCACTGAACACCAAGCCACAGACACAGTAAAATAAATAAATAAATTAAATAAGCGATTTTTATTTGACAGACCACCTTGTTTTCCTGAACACTGGTAAGATATGCCGTTCTCTCACTTTGTCCTCAAGGGTGTTGCCCGCCGCCTCATTTAAAGCAAGTCCGAGTTTAAATTAGACCAGGGAACTGCAGAAACCCGGGCAGTCCAAGGGCACTGCTTTCTGGCCGTCCTCAAAGACCCCAACAGGGCTGTGTCTCCAGACTCCAGCTCCCATGAAAATACCCCCGAACCCCCTAAGGGGGCTGTTCTGATTGGGTTTAGCCCTGAGGAACAGTGCCACCCATTATGTGGGGGGGGGGGATAAACTGCTCCCAGTAAGCCCGTTCGCCCAGTCCATCCATTATGGCCTCCTGTGAATCCTTCCTTTACCCCTGCCAGGATTTCTGTCCTTCCTCCTTGGCACCTACAAACTGTACAGTTGTTGTGAAAAAGTAAGTGCACCCCATGGAAAGGCTTGAACTTTTCAACATATTTGAACAGGCTTCATGCCAATGGTGCCTACAGATACAGGTGATCCATTCAAACCAGTGAGACGTCAAGCTGACATTTCAGAATCTAAATGAACAAAAATGAAGATTTTTCAAGTGGACAAAGGAAGACCACCCTGGCCTTTATCACCACTGTGCATCCATCAAATGAGAAGCAGATATCACAGATGAGGTGCCAATGATTGGAACATCCTTATGGAGTCTGCAGGTGGACCTGACTGTCTTTGTTAAACTGCAGCTCTTGAGGGTCTGCTGTTCTCCCTGCTATTGACGTGTGTGGGGTCCTTGTGCCAAGATCAAAAGAGCTCTGCGAGGCCATCAGGAAGAAGGCTGTGGATGCTTAGGAGCCTGGCAAGGGAATTTCAAAAGATCCCCAAATTACTTGAAGACCAGCGTAAGAAGGCCAAGCATCTCAAACTGGTAGGAGAGTGCAGAAGGCCATGCGGCCACTGAGGGGCTTTGCAGGGCGGTCTCTACATTGGGCACTCACTCTCCTTGGCGTTAGAGGATTACAGGAAAGAAGAGCCACCGAGAAAGTCACAGAAGCTGCAGAAAAAGCATCAAGGTGGTTTGCCGATCAAGTGGGGTCGTCCATGGTGTAGCACGCTATTTGGACACAAGCTGGGGGCTGATCACCTTCTGGGGGACTCGCCTTATGATCCTGCGTTCATCACTGATGATGTCTCCAAATGGCATCTTCTGGTGTAGAAAGAAACTAGAAATCAGTCCCTCGTTCCAGTGTGTAATTAAGTGGTCCGTGGGGTATAACAAGTTTAATAAATAAATAATCGCATCTCGAGAGGGTGCAGGCACAGAACGGGTGCAGGTGGGCACACAACGGCATCACTTTGGGGTTGATTGGGGTGCTCGGCTGATCGCACACTCACATACAAATACAGGCGGTTCAGTCAGGCGCTGCATTCACACATCAGAGTGGGCAGAGGGTCCTGTGTGGCATACAGTAAAGGGGCCTGCATGGTGGGGGGGGTAGAGAAACAAGAGAATGTTAATGAGGCTGGAAAGAAGGAAGACAGGAAGGAAGGAATGATGGAGACGGCAAGAAAAGCCAGCGTGTGGTAAAGCGGAAGCATGCAGCCGGGTGAAGACCCCTGAGGAGGAGCGTATGGTCCTGGGAGTCTTCAGGTAACTTGCCTGCCTTTCTATCTGTCTGCCCGTCTATCTATCTATCTATCTATCTATCTATCTATCTATCTATCTATCTATCTATCTATCTATCTATCTATCTATCTATCTATCTATCTATCTGTTATATAGTGCCTTTCAAATTATCTATCTATCTATCTATTATATAGTGCCTTTCAAATTATCTATCTATCTATCTATCTATCTATCTATCTATCTATCTATCTATCTATCTATCTATCTATCTATCTATCTATCTATCTGTTTGCTAATCACTAAAAATAGATGAACCGATTTTTTAAAATCGTACAGGTAGGTTGCTTTTAGTTCAGCATGAAATGCGGGCCATGTGGTGTTTCCATAATGTCATCAGGGTGAGGAGGTTGGTTGCAATGGGGAGGTGAAACCCCAAAGCTGCACTGTAGATGGTGGGATATTCAAGCAGAGCAGCGGGATGCCCCTTCTCAAGTCCTTGTCACCAAATGGCTTCTTGCTTTACGGTTTTCTGTCCCTGTACAGATGGAGCACCTTACAATTTTGCTCTTTCTCACCCTCACCCTGAAAACATCACATTTAAAGTCCACCTAATAATATTCAAACCAGATTAATCTGGTTCAGGATCATGAGAAGACTAAGCCTATCCTGGTAGCACAAGATGCAATGTAGGACCACACCTGGCATGGGGTGGACTCTTAACTTGGTGGCAGGTTCTCACGTTTGCTGTCCCCTCCATGTTGTGTGATCACCACGACTCTCCGAATCTCCAAGTGAATTCCAAGTGAGCCCCGAGTTATGTGACCTTCTGTGACTCCTCACGGTGGACTAAATGAGAGGTCATCAGCCTCTAATTAAAGGCTACACTCTAATTGGCGCTAGTTAACAGTTGTTTCTAAACTTGATTGTATCATTTCCCAAATTCCTAGACTGTGGAAAGTCTGTTACAGATAGTAAAATAAAAAAGAAAAAAAAATCGAAGCTGCCCCCATCAGTCAAACCCCCTGCAGGAAGACAGCAAAGAGATCAAGAATTTAAGAGCGCAGTAATTCATCTTCGATGGCCGGGCAGAGACGATTAGGGCGAGGTCATCCAAAGCCCTCAGAGATTAACAAGTCGTCCTCCATAGCTGACCCTGCAATTGAAAGTGACAGGAAATTAAACTGAGACTGCTGATTTACACTGGGTTAGTTTTTAATTGTTATATTAACTGGGACTGGGACTGCGAAATGAACAAGTGGCATAGGGTGGGCTGCCATGGCGTAGGGTGGCAAAAACTGTAAAGCCCTCTGTTTGTCTTTTGGAATTTTTGGGTCTTCATTTGATGACATTTTATAAACCCAGGATCCAACTTTAGCCCTCACATTGCAGCATGTCTGTCTGTCTGTCTGCGGGCCACTCACACAACAGCAATTGAACTGATTCTCACAACATTTTGCAGGTGGATTGCTTTTAGTTATGAGGTGTTTCAGAAACTTCATCAGGGTGGAGTTGGGCTGTAATGGAGGGTGCAACTCAAAAACTGCACACAGCTGAGTCGATCTCAGTGAAAGTTTGCATGAATAATAAAAGTAAACCAACTTTCAATCCGGGCCACGCGACATTTCAAAAATATTCCTATGAGAGGAGAGTAGGGGGAGAAAAAGTGCTGTCTGCAACAGCCGAGTGGAGGTTCAGGAAATTTTAAATGCGTATTACAGCTGATACAACTTAAAAGTCTTTGGCAAAAGTTACATCAAAAAACAGGGGGGTAATGTGGAGGGGGGGGGCGCAAAATAAAAACTGTATGATCACAGCAAGGCGGCTCAGGCGATGGTCAGGAATGGATGAGGAGCCACTTACAGCAATTCAATGGAGACAAAGGCTCTGGGGGGGTAGGGGGGGTGATGGGGGACCAGCAGAAAAAATCAAACATCAGTCACAAATGGCCTCGTCTACTTTGACAATATTTACATTTTCATTGTTGTTCATGCAATTTAAAATACAAAATTAATGGTGTCAGGATATTACCATCTGGGATAATGGAGCGTATACAGTACAGTATATTTATTATATAGTGCCTTTCACATTATCTATCTATCTATCTATGTATCTATCTATCTATCTGTCTATCTATCTATCTATCTATCTATCTATCTATCTATCTATTATATAGTGCCTTTCACTCTATCTATCTATCTATCTATCTATCTATCTATCTATCTATCTATTATATAGTGCCTTTCACTCTATCTATCTATCTATCTATCTATCTATCTATCTATCTATCTATCTATCTGTCTATCTATCTATCTATTATATAGTGCCTTTCACTCTATCTATCTATCTATCTATCTATCTATCTATCTATCTATATTATATAGTGCCTTTCACATCTATCTATCTATCTATCTATCTATCTATCTATCTATCTATCTATCTATTATATAGTGCCTTTCACTCTATCTATCTATCTATCTATCTATCTATCTATCTATCTATCTATCTATCTATCTATCTATCTATATTATATAGTGCCTTTCACATCTATCTATCTATCTATCTATCTATCTATCTATCTATCTATCTATTATATAGTGCCTTTCACTCTATCTATCTATCTATCTATCTATCTATCTATCTATCTATCTATCTATCTATCTATCTATCTATCTATATTATATAGTGCCTTTCACATCTATCTATCTATCTATCTATCTATCTATCTATCTATCTATCTATCTATATTATATAGTGCCTTTCACATCTATCTATCTATCTATAATATAGTGCCTTTCACTCTATCTATCTATCTATCTATCTATCTATCTATCTATCTATCTATCTATCTATCTATATTATATAGTGCCTTTCACATCTATCTATCTATCTATCTATCTATCTATCTATCTATCTATCTATCTATCTATCTATCTATTATATAGTGCCTTTCACTCTATCTATCTATCTATCTATCTATCTATCTATCTATCTATCTATCTATTATATAGTGCCTGTCACTCTATCTATCTATCTATCTATCTATCTATCTATCTATCTATCTATCTATCTATCTATCTATTATATAGTGCCTGTCACTCTATCTATCTATCTATCTATCTATCTATCTATCTATCTATCTATCTATCTATCTATCTATCTATATTATATAGTGCCTTTCACATCTATCTATCTATCTATCTATCTATCTATCTATCTATCTATCTATCTATCTATCTATCTATTATATAGTGCCTTTCACTCTATCTATCTATCTATCTATCTATATTATATAGTGCCTTTCACATCTATCTATCTATCTATCTATCTATCTATCTATCTATCTATCTATCTATTATATAGTGCCTTTCACTCTATCTATCTATCTATCTATCTATCTATCTATCTATCTATCTATCTATCTATCTATATTATATAGTGCCTTTCACATCTATCTATCTATCTATCTATCTATCTATCTATCTATCTATCTATCTATCTATCTATCTATCTATATTATATAGTGCCTTTCACATCTATCTATCTATCTATCTATCTATCTATCTATCTATCTATCTATCTATCTATCTATTATATAGTGCCTTTCACTCTATCTATCTATCTATCTATCTATCTATCTATCTATCTATCTATCTATCTATCTATCTATTATATAGTGCCTGTCACTCTATCTATCTATCTATCTATCTATCTATCTATCTATCTATCTATCTATCTATCTATCTATCTATCAGTTCAAATTTATTTTGTTACATTAAACTCCTCTAAGTGGCTACAGAAGTGGTGTGTTGGTCTTGGCACTTGATGTTTGTTTTTTCTTGTTGTTTTAAATTCTTTTCCGTACTTAAACTCTGTTTGGAGATAAGGGACTTGTTGAATTTGTTCGGGTGTTTTTTGTTTTTTCTCATCCAACACGTGATATTTGAATTTAATTTATTTATTTATTTTGTATTTTTTGTATCCTTGTTAGCTGATCTGTTCAAATTCCATAGACTAGTGTGCCCAGATCCCCTGCAGTATTCTTGTTATCACTATATATATATATATATATATATATATATATATATATATATATATATATATATATATATTTTATTATTACCATATATTTTGTGTGCTTCACTTATTTTCCATTGACTCTAGTGACTCAGATTGAGCCACAGATGGCCCACGCTGGGTTAACAAATGGTTAATCAGTAAAAACATTTGGGGCTGAGCTCACCAGCGGCATATGGAGGTCAAGGAGAGGACCTAGAAAGGCAAAGACAAATAAGGTGGGGGGGTTGGGGTCTCATCACACTCCCATCAGGGGCTGCAGCTCACTGGGATGCACATGTGAGATCAGTTGGCCTTCTCCTGCCGTCATCGTGGATGAAGAGTGCCGTCAGATGAAGGCGCTTACACAGTTGACGCAGAGTTCTGGGGGCAGACAGGTTCTTTCTGTCAACATTATTTCACACGGCAGTGGTGGACATCAGCTGTTCCCCGGGCCGCAGGTCTTTGGTGTCCTTTGGCTGAAACTCCAATCCTGCGCCCACCCGAAGACCCAAAGAGCCAAAGTCTACCACAAGGGGGCCGACTCTGGTTAAAGGAATAAACTCTGTGTGTTTTACAAAATATTTAACAACCACCTCAAGGCCTCAAGGCCAGGGCAGTGTCATAGCATACTGTAAGTGAATTGAGGGACCACTTGGGGACCTGCGATCACTGAGGGGGGCAATCCACACAGAAAAGGGAGGATGAGGAGGACATGGGGCCTAAAAACAGGACCCCAGAAAGCCTAGAATGGCCACAGGAAGACATAAACTGAGCAGGTCCATTTCATATAGCGCCTGGCAGTCATAAGTGGTGCAATTAATCAATTATCAATCAATCAACTTTATTTAAAGGGCAAAATCATCAGGCAGCACCGTCCAAATACACTGTACCAATTAGAAGAATACAAGATATAAAATAAACAAACAAAAAGAGAAATTAAAATAAAACAACTTCAATGTTAAACGAATAATAACTAATAAATTGAAATATTAAAAAATAAATAAAATATTAAAAGAAATATTATATAATAAAATAAATAAATACTAAAAATAAAAAATAATAAATATCCATCCATTATCCAACCCGTTATATCCTAACTACAGGGTCACGGGGGTCTGCTGGAGCCAATCCCAGCCAAAATAGGGCGCAAGGGAGGAAACAAACCCCAGGCAGGGCACCAGCCCACCGCAGGGCACACATCCACACAACCAAGCACAATTTAGGATCGCCAATCCACCTAACCTGCATGTCTTTGGACTGTGGGAGGAAACCCACACAGACACGGGGAGAACATGCAAACTCCATGCAGGGAAGCGAACTCCGGTTTCCTAACTGCGAGGCAGCAGCGCCACCTACTGCACCACCGTGCTGCCCAAATAATAAATAAATAAAATTAAATGAAAATAAAAAAATATAATAAAAATTAAAAAAATAAATATAATACATGAAAATAAATTAAAATAAAATAATAAATAAATAATAAAAAATAATCATAAATAAATAAAAATAAATGAAAACAAAAATATAATAAAAATAAAAAATAAATAAATAAAATACATGAAAATAAATAAATGAATAAAAATAAAAAATAAATAATAAATAAATAAAAAGAACATAAAAAATATATTACAAGTTAAGGTATGTCAACAAAGGAATAATATAATAATAAGGAACCTTTCAAAGATGACAGAGCTGCCTGCTGCATTCTGAGGCACCTTGTGAAGGTCGTATCTCAGTCTCGATTCCCCTTTCACGGTGTTTGTGTCCTTATGTTACAATATATAATGTGCCTCACCTGATCAGGGGAGTCTTTTGTTCCTTTAGGTCATACTGACAGTTTCGTGTTTATTTATGTATATATTATTTGCTGCCCCCTGTGGCTCCGCCCACATAGTAGTCAAACAGCACAAATTTTAAAAATCAATTAAAAAAAAAAAAAAGTAATAATTTGTATTGAGAGGAATTTCTATTGATAGTTTTTGTATCTGAGGGCCTGCTGATATACCATATTTTTGGTTTTGATATCAGAGTAAGAATGTAGCTGTGATCTCTTTGGCAAAAATGTAAAAAGCTGGCAAGGTATCTCTGGTCCAGCAGAAGGTCAGTGCACTCCAACGTCAAATGTCACCACCGTATCTGATCGTGTTCAGCTCTGACGGGAGGGCGTCCCCTGCGTGGGAAGAAGAGCACGTGGCCGTGATATCTCAGCTACCCTCTAAAAAACATGTAGCTGTGATCTCTCTCTTAAAATCATCAAACATTACTCCTTAACAATCTGTAGATGATAATGTCTACTGAACAAACAGGTATCGCTAGCTAAGCAGAGGCAAGGTGCGCTCCAACTTGTGGCGACAGGTAGAGCAATGCAAACGGAGGCTGGTGTATGAGTGAGTAGGGCCTCACCCAGCTCCCTTCGCCTGAGGCCCCGCCCAGCTCCCTACTCCTGAAGCCCCGCCCCGCTCCCTTCACCTGAGGCCCCGCCCAGCTCCCTACTCCTGAAGCCCCGCCCCGCTCCCTACGCCTGAGGCCCTGCTCCCTTCTCCTGAGGCCCCGCCCATCTCCCCACTCCTGAGGTCCCACCTCCCCATCCCCTTGACCCGCTGTGTCTCTCGCTGATTTGTGTGAATTAATCGCTCCTGTAACTGAACTGTGATACTTAGAGCGATGAGAGAAGTCACAAAATCAACCAGGACGTTCAAGCAACTCATAGAAAAAAACCCGATCTAAATCCATGAAGTAGTTCTCTCGTGAGAAGAGGACAGACACACAGACAGACGTTGGATTTTATATACAGGTGGTCCTCAATTTACGATGGTTTGCCTTGTGATGTTTTCGAAGTTACGATGGCGATAGCGATACGAGAATTTATATAAAATTGTGTAAAATATACAAAATATTGCAATTGGGGGACGGCGGTTTCCCCTGGTGACTGTCCATGCCCCGCTTCAGTGGCTGTACAAAGCGATGGATAGAAACGCATGGCTCACTCAGTTTGCAGGCCTTTGCTGTTGATGATCAGCCACCATCTCAGGGTTGTGCACACCAATGCTGACAGGGTGGGGGGGGGGGGTTCTTGTGAGATTTCCGAACTCTTTTGAGACCCCCTCCATTGGGGTGACACGCCGAAGTGTGATTGGCTTGTATGTCGTCAAGGCAACCGCAGGCTCGCAGCGGTACAGAAACACAAGGTGACCGTTGCCGCGCTATAAGCACATGTTGCTGTTGGGAAGTCCATCCATCCATCCTCTCCCGCTTATCCGAGGTCGGGTTGCAGGGGCAGCAGCTTGAGCAGAGATGCCCAGACTTCCCTCTCCCCGGCCACTTCTTCTAGCTCTTCCGGGGGAATCCCAAGGCGTTCCCAGGCCAGTCGAGAGACATAGTCCCTCCAGCGTGTCCTGGGTCTTCCCCGGGGCCTCCTCCCAGTTGGACGTGCCCGGAACACCTCACCAGGGAGGCGTCCAGGAGGCATCCTGATCAGATGCCCGAGCCACCTCATCTGACTCCTCTCAATGCGGAGGAGCAGCGGCTCTACTCTGAGCTCCTCATGGATGACCGAGCTTCTCACCCTATCTTTAAGGGAGAGCCCAGACACCCTGCAGAGGAAACTCATTTCAGCCGCTTGTATTTGCGATCTCGTTCTTTCGGTCACTACCCATAGCTCATGACCATAGGTGAGGGTAGGAACATAGATCGACTGGTAAATTGAGAGCTTCGCCTTGCCGCTCAGCTCCTTTTTCACCACGACAGACCGATGCAGAGCCCGCATTACTGCGGATGCCGCACCGATCCGCCTGTCGATCTCACGCTCCATTCTTCCCTCACTCGTGAACAAGACCCCGAGATACTTGAACTCCTCCACTTGGGGCAGGATCTCGCTCCCAACCCTGAGAGGGCACTTCACCCTTTTCCGGCTGAGGACCATGGTCTCGGATTTGGAGGTGCTGATTCTCATCCCAGCCGCTTCACACTCAGCTGCGAACCGATCCAGAAAGAGCTGAAGATCACGGCCTGATGAAGCAAACAGGACAACATCATCTGCAAAAAGCAGTGACCCAATCCTGAGCTCACCAAACTGGACCCCCTCAACGCCCTGGCTGCGCCTACAAATTCTGTCCATAAAAGTTATGAACAGAATCAGTGACAAAGGGCAGCCCTGGCGGAGTCCAACTCTCACTGGAAACGGGTTCGACTTACTGCCGGCAATGCGGACCAAGCTCTGGCACTGATCGTACAGGGACCGAACAGCCCTTATCAGGGGGGCCGGTACCCCATACTCTCGGAGTACCCCCCACAGGATTTCCCGAGGGACACGGTCAAACGCCTTTTCCAAGTCCACAAAACACATGTAGACTGGTTGGGCAAACTCCCATGCACCCTCCAGGACTCTGCTAAGGGTGTAGAGCTGGTCCACTGTTCCGCGACCAGGACGAAAACCACACTGTTCCTCCTGAACCCGAGGCTCGACTATCCGACGGACCCTCCTCTCCAGGACCCCTGAATAGACTTTTCCAGGGAGGCTGAGGAGTGTGATCCCTCTGTAGTTGGAACACACCCTCCGGTCCCCCTTCTTAAAGAGGGGGACCACCACCCCGGTCTGCCAATCCAGAGGCACTGTCCCTGATGTCCATGCGATGTTGCAGAGTTGTGTCAACCAAGACAGTCCTACAACATCCAGAGCCTTGAGGAACTCCGGGCGTATCTCATCCACCCCCGGGGCCCTGCCATCAAGGAGTTTTTTGACCACCTCGGTGACCTCAGTCCCAGAGATGGGGGAGCCCACCTCTGAGTCCCCAGGCTCTGCTTCCTCATTGGAAGGCATGTTAATGGGATTGAGGAGGTCTTCGAAGTACTACCCCCCACCGACCCACAACGTCCCGAGTCGAGGTCAGCAGCGCACCATCCCCACCATATACAGTGTTGACACTGCACTGCTTCCCCTTCCTGAGACGCCGGATGGTGGACCAGAATCTCCTCAAAGTCGTCCGAAAGTCGTTCTCCATGGCCTCCCCAAACTCCTCCCACGCCCGAGTTTTTGCCTCAGCAACCACCAAAGCCGCATTCCGCTTGGCCTGCCGGTACCTATCAGCTGCCTCCGGGGTCCCACAGGACAAAAGGGACCGGTAGGACTCCTTCAGCTTGACGGCATCCTTCACTGCCGGTGTCCACCAACGGGTTCGGGGATTGCCGCCACGACAGGCACCGACCACCTCACGGCCACAGCTCCGGTCAGCTGCCTCAACAATAGAGGCACGGAACATGGCCCATTCGGACTCAATGTCACAAAACTCAATGTTGAGAAGTGCAAAATAAAAAGAAGAATTAATGCAGCGGTTGGAGTCTCAAGAAAAGTGCATCAAAATAAAGGGAGTTACAATAATTAGCAGCAAAAACTGGTCACTAATTTAGGAAAGAGTTAGAATGAAAACCTGCAGCCACTGCGACCCTCCAGGACTGGAGTTGGGGGACCCCTGATCTAGGAAAGGCTGGTGTTGCTGCTGAAAGAGGTGGTGGTGGTGAAGCCAGCAGGGGGCGCTGAGCCTGCGCTCTGTGTGTGGATCTCAAGGTCCCAGTGCAGTGACAATCGGAGTCCACCTGTGGCAGGCTGAACTGACTGGACATCGTTGAGAGGAGGGGGTCCTGGTGGGCCGCAGTGGCTGCAGGTTTTCATTTGAATGCCTTTCTTAATTAGTGACCTATTTTTGCTGCTAGTTAACTTCTTCTGAATTAAGACTATTTTTTAAGATTTGTTCCTCTGAATTGCTTCATGTCTTTCCTTCAATGGCACCCAAACACAAATGTGAAGTGAGGGAGCCAACAGAAGACCACCTAAGTCAAGGCCTCAAACTCCAAAACAGCTGCTTCCTGTCCTAGACGGCCCCCCATCCAAGTTCTGGCCGGGCGGATGACCTGCTGTGCTCTTTTTTTAGGTCACTACAGCCATTGCTGATTTGTTGCACTATTTACAGTCGCATATCTCCAGTTATGTGGGGGTCTTTTGGTCCATACCCCCCTGCACCCCCACCATGTGTCCCTGAGGGCTGCAGATCACGGCCTGTATACTTTCTCAGGTCTCAAAGAGAGTCCATTCTTTTTAAGTTCATAAACAGTGGCACACAGGTCACCGTCTACCCAGCGCACAGTGCCAGCGAGGACAGGGCACAGGGGGCTCCGTAAGGGCAGCTCGTGGAGTTTACAAAGCCCTCGTTATGTCGGTGCCGACGGCCGTCACTCAGCGCCTGGGCTTCTTTTCAGGGTCGGCTTCCTCGATAAGCTCTACGATGTAAACGTCCAGTTTAAAGAAAGAAACGAAAAATCAATCAAGGGTAACATGTGAGGCCCACGTCAGTTGTTTTGATGAAGACGCCGACGGGTCAAATCAAGGTGGGCTTTTAATGTTGAACGGAGGTCAAAAGAAACTAGATAGGGCTCCAAAGAAGAAGGCGCGCGGCACTCGAGGCAGATTAGTCTTTCGATTTTATCCGAGGATCAGCAAATCCTCAGAGGAATGTCGTGTCCTTCACCGGCTTCTTCTTTAGCATCAGAGCTTCAACGTCTGCTCTTACCTACGCTGGTGAGCCCACCGGGTGAACAAGTGACTCCCCCCTGGTTGAATTTTACCTAACAGCACGTAGTGAGACTGAAGAACATCCACAACTCCGTCCGGCACGGACGCCACCAATCGGCAGATGTCGACGACACTCTTCAGGCACCAAATCCTGCAGTTTGCCGGCGTTTCGCTCTCACAGAAAGACCCCCAGGTTTAAATCTGATGTGAGAATGCATTAGAATGTTCTTCATGCCAGTTGGAAGACTGGGGGCAGCCATTTTGTGTCCACTCTGGAGGTAACAGGTGGTCATCCAGCATTCCATGTGGTCACCTCAACCAAAGGACCCCTTTATTTGTAATGAATACATCCCCCCGCCACCCCACCCCAACCCAGACCCCCACAGTCCTCACGGAAGACTTCATGCGGTTCACGTTGTACCCGTCACCTAACATGGCTCGTTGACAAGCAGACACGTGACTCATCGGGAACAGATAACATGTTAAAGGGGGGAGGCAACAGCCCACTGTTTTTGGCTCACCTTTGTGAAGAGCTGTACATGGGGGGTCTCTTCCGCCATAATCTGCTCCAGAGATGGCTTGTTGTGGGTCTGCATCGACTGTTGGCAGCAATTCTTGCCTGGTGACAAAGCGGTTTGCTGTCACAATGTGTGTCACACAGCAGCGGTCCCCGTCTGTGAGAACGTTAGAGCAGGTAGACTCTGATCAAGTTCTAGAAACAACTCACCGGGAATTAAACCAAAACCAGGATGGGCCTGCACACGATTTGGAGGAGGACCCCAAGGCTCTGAGAACTTCTATGAAGTAGAGACTTCAGATTTTTTGATAAACTTCTAAACCTTTCCTGGAAACGTGTTCACCAGGTCGGCACTACAGGACCCCCCCCGCATGATGTTGGGGACAAAGGTGCATCACAAATACAACACTTCAGACCTTGTGATTAAAGTGCAGACTTTCATTGAAGGGGATTTGCAGACATGTCGGTCACACAACACTTTTTTAATTCAGGGTACCACAATGTTTGGGACAATTGGCATCCCAGGTGGGTTTCCTGGCTTCATCCGACCCCTCGGTTTGCTTCTACCCTTTGGAGTCCGTAGCTGCCATTATTGAATATGAGGACAAGAGCTGTGCCAGAGAAAGACAAAGAAGCCATCATGAGGCTGAAACACAAGAATCAAACCATCGGAGACATCGGTGACACCTTAGGACGACCGAAATCAACTGTCTGGACTCTCATGAAGGAGAAAGAACACACTGGTGGGCTCAGGGATCACAAAGGGACTAGTAGGCCAAGGAAGACCTCCACTGCTGAGGGCAGAAGAATCCTCACTATGGTCAAGATAAAGACCCCCAAACGTCTATCTGACAGACCAGAAGCAGTCATCAGGGGTCCGATGTGGACTATCAGCAGAAGATGCCATGAACAGAAACACAGAGGCCACACTGCGGCATGGAGACCACGAAAACAGCACCTGCAGGTTGATATCGGAAACTTCGTTCAAGGATATCTTGTTGTGGGTCTCCATCGACTGTGGGCAGCAATTCTTGCCAGGTGACAAAGCGGTTTGCTGTCACAATGCGTGTGACACAGCAGCGGTCCCCGTCTGTGAGAACGTTAGAGCAGGTAGACTCTGATCAAGTTCTAGAAACATCTCACCAGGAATTAAAGCAAAACCAGGATGGGCCTGCACACGATTTGAAGGAGGACCCCAAGGGTCTGAGAACTTCTATGAAGCACAGACTTCAGATTTTTTGATAAACTTGTAAACCTTTCTTGGAAAGGTTGGCACTACAGGCCCATGATGTTGGGGACAAAGGTGCGTTATTCCTTGATGTCCCCCTCTGCTCCACAGTTTAACATCACAAACACAACACTTCAGACCTTGTGAGTCCGTAGCTACCATTATTGAATATGAGGACAAGAGCTGAGCCAGTGAAAGACAAAGAAGCCATCGTGAGGCTGAAAAACAAGAATCAAACCATCGGAGACATCGGTGACACCTTAGGACGACCGAAATCAACTGTCTGGACTCTCATGAAGGAGAAAGAACACACTGGTGGGCTCAGGGATCACAAAGGGACCAGTAGGTCAAGGAAGACCTCCACTGCTGAGGGCAGAAGAATCCTCACTATGGTCAAGAAAAAGACCCCCAAACGTCTATCTGACAGACCAGAAGCAGTCATCAGGGGTCCGATGTGGACTATCAGCAGAAGACGTCATGAACAGAAACACAGGGGCCACACTGCAACATGGAGACCACAAAAACAGCACCTGCAGGTTGATATCGGAAATTTCCTTCAAGGATATCTTGTTGTGGGTCTCCATCGACTGTGGGCTGCAATTCTTGCCTGGTGACAAAGCGGTTTGCTGTCACAATGCGTGTGACACAGCAGCGGTCCCCGTCTGTGAGAACGTTAGAGCAGGCTAGACGAGAACAGGCCATTGAACCTAACAAAGCTCGCCACTTCATTTTTCCCAAATAATTGTTTTCCGTGGGATTATAAGCCTCTCGTGTGGGACGTGTGCTGCCACATGGCTTCAGAAATTCGGGTTCAATTCTTGGACCCACTTAACTTCTTAATCTGAGGACCCAAACGAGAAAATCAGGACTGTACTGGGACCCCAGAAGAGGAGTGTTATCATAATGAGAGTGGAGCCGTAAAGTAATAATGGCCGTCTACTACATCATAAAACACTAAGGTCGGCCTGTGTCTGTCTGTCTGTGCGTGTGTGTGTTGTGGCCACTAGGGGGCGTTGCAAGACCCCAAACCCAACCACCATGACTTTCAAAGTTAATGGAACGCAGATGTCATTCCCACAATGCTGTGCGTTGGACTTGAAGATCTGCCTCTCCCCCTCATTCAGAGAAGTCCCATCCTTAACTCAAACACACAGCATGGTGGGAATGACATCTCTCCTGTTTAAAGCTGCCAAAGAACTTCCATTTGATAATTTAATGACAAACCCGCAAACAGGCGGATCCGCGAATCCCGACCCGCGAAAATCGCAAGGGCCGACTGTGTGTGTAAATCTGTATTACGTTCACAATGACAGGGACGGGCGGTCAGGGGAAGGCAGGTGAGTCATGAAAAGTTAAGAAAAGCGCGTAATGATAACGTAAAATAAATGTGTCCACTGGTCTGTGTGATCAATTTGTTTTCTTTATGATTCCACTAATTTAGAGTCAAAATCCCTGAACTGGCGCATTTCCTGTTCGGATACAGAGGAGAAACGCGAGGTGCGGCAGCGACGAACCTCACCTCCCCTCGGACTGCGCTCTCCTCACACACTGACGGGGTTGATGCTAACAGTTGGCGCATGCCAGTTGCTGTCTCTCCGTATGTCACCAATATAATGTGTGCAGACACGTTTATTATACACCCTGACTTTCCGCAGTCTGGCTAATATCGTTAATGAATGTGGCTGACATATTTAATCTTGCTGATTGGACATAAAACCGCAGTGAAAAGGCACAGGGTGAGGCTGACAGTACCGTGGTGCACTGAAGGGGGCGCATGTGAGCCCAATAGATACTCGTTGCTGCTGTTCTTCTACGCTGAGGCGCCGATAAGTTAGCAACATCAGAAAGTCAAGTGCACTGCAGCGGGCCTTTTATTTTTTGTTCCGACCGAACTAACAAAATGGAAGATTAAGACTTTTAAAAACTAAAGGAAAATAAGAAGGACTTTTACAAGAAAGTGACGGAGATTTTCGTGAAGAAGGATAGGCACATGGATTTCATTTACAAATAAAGGTAAGAGCAAAAACGGTTTTCAATTTTATAAAAAAATTATCAAAACACAAGCCAACACTAAAATCCATCCATCCATACATTTTCCAACCCGCTGAATCCGAACACAGGGTCACGGGGGTCTGCTGGAGCCAATCCCAGCCAACACAGGGCACAAGGCAGGAACCAATCCCGGGCAGGGTGCCAACCCACCGCAGGACACACACAAACACACCCACACACCAAGCACACACTAGGGCCAATTTAGAATCGCCAGTCCACCTAACCTGCATGTCTTTGGACTGTGGGAGGAAACCCACGCAGACACGGGGAGAACATGCAAACTCCACACAGGGAGGACCCGGGAAGCGAACCCACTGCGCCACCGTGCCGCCAACACTAAAATATGATCTTAAATAAAATATTCTTTTGTTTTTCTTGTTATCCTTTTGTTCAACAGTCTGTATTAAAATTGATTAAAGCATCCATCCATCCATCCATCCATCCTCTTCCGCTTATCCGAGGTCGGGTCGCGGGGGCAGCAGCTTGAGCAGAGATGCCCAGACTTCCCTCTCCCCGGCCACTTCTTCTAGGTCTTCCGGGAGAATCCGAGGCGTTCCCAGGCCAGTCGAGAGACATAGTCCCTCCAGCGTGTCCTGGGTCTTCCCCGGGGCCTCCTCCCGGTTGGACGTACCCAGAACACTTCACCAGGGAGGCGTCCAGGAGGCATCCTGATCAGATGCCTGAGCCACCTCATCTGACTCCTCTCGATGCGGAGGAGCAGCGGCTCTACTCTGAGCCGCTCCCGGATGACTGAGCTTCTCACCCTACCTTTAAGGGAGAGCCCAGACACCCTGTGGAGGAAACTCTTGTATTCGCGATCTTGTTCTTTCGGTCACTACCCATAGCTCATGACCATAGGTGAGGGTAGGAGCGTAGATTGACTGGTATATTGGTATATATATTACGGCTCAGCTCCTTTTTCACCACGACAGACCGATGCAGAGCCTGCATCACTGTGGACACCGATGATTAAAGCATCAGAATTAAAAGCTTTTAAAAATGACTAAATATTTCAATTAAGATCAAAATTGAATTCCGTTTTTTGTACACCTCTCTATACTTTCATTTGTATTGTAGGAGTGTGAATTGTGGAATTGCAACGGCAAATTTAGAACACATGGAAGGTGAGGAGCAAATGCGCTCTGTCCGCTCTCTCTCACCGCTGTAATTGTAACGTTCTTTCTAAATATGCGCCTTACCTGCGTCTGCGTGTGTAAAGAATGTTGATGAGATATGAAACATAACCAGTTGTCAATGTGCAGGCTGGGTGCCAGTTGAGTAGTCAATATGCTACTCTTTGGGGTTCATATACAGTATTTGTAAATCTGCCCCTGAAGGAGTCGCCAGCCATGAACCTCACCGCACGTCACTGACTGCCACTACAGAAGTCATACATACTGTAAATAGGAATGGCACAGCATAACAAATGTTAAGTTTTAGCCGGGGTCCCTTCCCTGCCTTAAGTTCAAATTCCTTATTTTACGTCCAGCATTTATGTTAATGTTGTTCTTTATTTTTGTCTAATTATGTATTCTATCTTCATTTGATTTGTTTATCATGTAGCATCGATTCACATAATGCTGTTCTCCTACATTTCGTGTATTTTGTGGGCAGATCCCCAAGAGATGGGGCCGCCAACGCATCACCAATAGGGACTACCCGCTACCTGTAAAAAGAAGGAAGGTGGGGAAGTGGAGTCTCCTGCGGTTCATTGATTGTGCTTTGGTGGAGTGCCACTGTTCACTTAATCAGCGTGGTGCAAAATGGCACACTCATCATGTTGGCACCTCAGCTCTGTAAACTGTCATTGGCAATTTAGGCTCTTGATGCTTTATTTTTAGTTTTAAGGATGTTAAAACGCCATTAAAATAAACAAATATACAGTACGTGGTGCCAGCATGCCCTCCACATCCTTGTTCATTTTAAACTGCAGGCTAAGACATGGAGGGCAGCAGCTCATCACTGACTTCTATGAAAATCCCCTCAGTTTAGGGACACAAGACGTCCTCATCTCATCTCATCTCCAATGTTGGCCCCCTATTTATACTCCACAGCGGTCTTGCGATCCCCTTTATCAGTCATGTCTCCACATGACACGTCCACCCCACGGCAACATGCCTGTCAACCCCCTGGGTGAAAAGACCACCCCACTTCCAAGGATACAAAGTGGTAACCTTAACTATGTGACAGGGTCTTATGGTAAGGCCATCTATTGGGCCCCTGCTGTCTGTGACATCCTGACCCTAAACTAACATTTAAAGAGTGACGAGCCAAAGGTCAACGCTGAGGTCAATTCATTCCCAATGTGTGCGGTGCTCCCCACGTGGGCAGGCGTCTATCAATCTGAAAAGGGGCAACTGGATACCACAGCCCCCCATTTGAACCTGTCCGACTGTTCCCTGGCACATGTCTTCATAGGTTTTAGGATGGGTCTTCACTGTCTCTGCTCGTTTTGGTCTTCTGTTCTCTCTTTCTAAATATCCCTCGTTGCTTCAGATGTTTCTTCTTCTGGACCTTCCTACTCTTACCATCAGTTTGATCTTCCATACGTTACTTTGTCTCGTACGACTGCTGCAAAGCTAATCTCACTGGAAATCTCTCGCTATAAATCTCTACAAGTCCTCTTTGTTTAGCCCAGTCGTCAGCGGCCGGGGGGCTTCAGATCATCTGACTCTGGCATTGACAAGTGGCAGGCTGTCTACACTTGGGTAGAGATGGAGGGTCGGTGGTCCAAGTTGGATTCCCAGTCTTATTTCCTAATGCATTTATGTTTCCTGCAGCTTGTCATCGATTTTGTCTCTTTTTTATTTCTGTGGCAGATCTTTATGTAAATTCTAAATGACAGGCACAAGAAGACAGAATTAATGTGTGTAACGTAATAAAGACTTCAGATTTCAAATAAAAATCAACCAATCAATCTATTATATAGTGCCTTTCTATCTATCTATCTATCTATCTATCTATCTATCTATCTATCTATCTATCTATCTATCTATCTATCAAGCACTATATAATAGATAGATAGATAGATAGATAGATAGATTGTCTATCTATCTATCTATCTATTATATAGTGCCTATCTATCTATCTATCTATTATATAGTGCCTTTCTATCTATCTATCTATCTATCTATCTATCTATTGTATAGTGCCTTTCTATCTATCTATCTATCTATCTATCTATCTATCTATCTATCTATCTATCTATCTATCTATCTATTATATAGTGCCTTTCTATCTATCTATCTATCTATCTATCTATCTATCTATCTATCTATCTATTATATAGTGCCTTTCTATCTATCTATCTATCTATCTATCTATCTATCTATCTATCTATCTATCTATCTATCTATTATATAGTGCCTTTCTATCTATCTATCTATCTATCTATCTATCTATCTATCTATCTATCTATCTATCTATCTATCTATTATATAGTGCCTTTCTATCTATCTATCTATCTATCTATCTATCTATCTATCTATCTATCTATCTATCTATTATATAGTGCCTTTCTATCTATCTATCTATCTATCTATCTATCTATCTATCTATCTATCTATCTATTATATAGTGCCTTTCTATCTATCTATCTATCTATCTATCTATCTATCTATCTATCTATCTATCTATCTATCTATTATATAGTGCCTTTCTATCTATCTATCTATCTATCTATCTATCTATCTATCTATCTATCTATCTATCTATCTATCTATCAAGCACTATATAATAGATAGATAGATAGATAGATAGATAGGCACTATATAATAGATAGATAGACAATCTATCTATCTATCTATTGTATAGTGCCTTTCTATCTATCTATCTATCTATCTATCTATCTATCTATCTATTATATAGTGCCTTTCTATCTATCTATCTATCTATCTATCTATCTATCTATCTATCTATCTATTATATAGTGCCTTTCTATCTATCTATCTATCTATTATATAGTGCCTATCTATCTATCTGTATCTATTGTGACAGTTTTAAGGGTCCCCGTGACCCCTTGAACCCTCAGACCAGACGTCAGACACCAGATAAAAGTCAAAAATGAATTTATTATAATAATAAATGTGCACAAAGCACCCTCCACTCCACAATACTCCAATAAATCAATAATCAGTAATCAATAATCGCAATCACAATCCTCCACTCCCAGACGCGTTGCCACCCTTCCACTCAGCTCAGCTCAATGTCTGGGATTTCCCACAATCCTTTTATAGTCCTTGAGCCGGAAGTGGTTCTGTCCCTCAGTCCATGTGACTTTCTATCACTTCCAGGTCAGGTAAAAACTTCTCCTTTTCTTCAGCCCGGATGTATATAATTTCTTCCATTCCCGTGACTTGGAAATACTTCCGGGCTATACGGAAAAGCATAAATCCCTGGGCCTTCCTGCAGCGACTCCTGGTGGCCCCCATGGTATCCAGCAGGGCTGTGCATTAAAACTCCAAGGTGCATGAGGCCCTGCTGGAATTCGGGGCACCTCCATGTTGCAGGGAGGGCTCCGTCTGGCGGCCTGGGGGTATTGGCTGGACTGTATGGCCGGCAATCCCTCACACTATCTGTCTATCTATCTATCTATTGGGCAACATCCCTAAAGATTGTTCTCATACATTCAGTGTCTTTGCCCAAACGCCAGGCGTGCAGAGCTTGTAGAGATTTACCCCCAGAAGATTCAAATGAATTGTTGCCAACGAAGCTTCTACAAAGCACTGAATCAAGAGTCTTAACACTACTATACTTAATAGTAGTACTTAATAATATGATTTCAGTTTTGGGTTTTTAATAAATGTTTTCACTTTTTTTTCATTCTGAGCGCAATTTTAAAATGAGCTCCACAGCACAATAACGTGTGCAGAACGTGACGGGGTCTGAGGATTTTCCAACTTCTCTGTGCCTTTTGTATGCTGTGGAGCTTTCAGTCTGTTTTTTGGTGGGTGTGCGGATCAGAAGATGCCAGCTCAGACATTCCTGTCTTCTTTGAAGTGTTTTCCTGTAAACCCCCCCCAACTAACTCACTGCCCCCCCACCTCCCACCCCACCAAAGCAATGACAGCATTTAATTGTGATTTCCATGAAACAGTATGGTTTTGTCTGAAAGCACTTCAAAGGACTCATCCGGCTCCTGAAAACTTCATTCCCTAAAAATTAGAGTTTAATTACGTACCTCTTCATGTGGATGTGTGCAGGTATAATATAAGATGGCAATTAAATCTAAAATCTTTGTCCAGTGTGATTTTTAAAAGTATAAATGCCATACTAGAGATATTGAACTGCTTCTGTTTTGTTAGTGAGGGCAACTATAACAAACCTTGTTTAATCAGTGACTCTACTTATATGGCGCCTTTCACAGATGTTGTCATTCCAAGGTGCTTCATAGGCTGTCTGTGAAAAAAGAAAAGTGAAACGCACAAGAGGCAGAGTCCCATCCTCCCAACTCCAAGCCCCCCATTTTGGGTCACCACATTGATGTCCTCCATTCTCCCAGCCTCCTTACTCAGTTCAGGGTAGCCCAGGCCTTCCCTGGCAATGATGGCATGAATGAACCTCCAGATGGAGTGCCAGTCCATTGCAGTGCCCACTCACACACACCTAGAGATGAGAGAAAGGATTGGCTCAAAATTGAAAAGAATGAAGTATTGGGCTGTTGTTAACAGAACAGGCAACGACAAGAGAAAGGATTGGGGACCCTCGAGTCCGAATCAAAAGATAAAGAGTAGCCATAAAGGACCGAGTCCTGCCTGGGACTGCAGAGGTTTTAATAGGAGGAAGGAAGGGGGCGGGTCTTTGAAGCTGTGGCAGGAAGTGACATCAAGATGTGGCCTGTCTGTCTCTAATGGTTCAATTTCCTTCTTTTCAGGGTTCTCCTGCCAGCCACACCATCTGTCCCCAAATGTGTCACTACATCAGTTATCAATGACCATTTGCTGTTGTCACACACATGCGATTGGGAGACAGTTTACCAGCTCAAAAAAGTGTATGTTCCCGCTGTAACAGGGGGTTGGCACTGCCCCCTAACTCTTTCTCATATCTTCCCACAGAACAACTGATGACCCTTCAAGCTAAAGACCATTTCATTCCACAAATTCACTTCCGGTTTCCGAGCTTCAAGATCCCACCTTCTGCTGATGTCACTTCCGGTTCCAGAATGCTACTTTCCATGACCTCATTTCCTTCTGCACTACCATATGCGTGACCTTTTGCAGTTCTGTTTTGGACTCAAGTCTGTAAAGACCTCAACCGTTTACGACATTACACAGGGTGGATCTCCAAACGTTTGACGTGTTCTTATGTATTATTTACACCGTCGTCCATAGCTCTACTATCGACCACATGATGAACTCCCAAATACACAATCAAACCAGTGGCCAATGGCTGCTTACTGCTGTCCATGTCCATCCTGTTGACCTCACCATCGGCACCCAAATGCACCGCTATACCAGTCATCAATGGCTGCTTGCTGTTTTCCACATCTGTCCAAACACCCAGAATATCTGCACCCAGACAGACTGTCATATCAGTGACTCGTGTCATGGCGGTTTGCTCGTTTCCACAGCGATACCACTGACCACACCACACACACCCAAACGCATCATAAACTCACAGACAGATGGCTAAGGATAGATAGATAGATAGATAGATAGATAGATAGATAGATAGATAGATAGATAGATAGATAGATAGATAGATAGATAGATAGATAGATAGATAGATAGATAGAATTTAATTTTAGTATAGTAGGCAAGATAGATAGAATTTAATTTTAGTATAGTAGGCAGGATAGATAGATAGATAGAATTTAATTTTAGTATAGTAGGCAGGATAGATAGATAGATAGATAGATAGATAGATAGATAGATAGATAGATAGATAGATAGATAGATAGATAGATAGATAGAATTTAATTTTAGTATAGTAGGCAGGATAGATAGATAGATAGATAGATAGATAGATAGATAGATAGATAGATAGATAGATAGATAGATAGATAGATAGATAGATAGAATTTAATTTTAGTATAGTAGGCAGGATAGATAGATAGATAGATAGATAGATAGATAGATAGATAGATAGATAGATAGATAGATAGATAGATAGATAGATAGATAGATAGATAGATAGATAGATAGATAGATAGATAGATAGAATTTAATTATAGTATAGTAGGCAAGAAAGATAGATAGAATTTAATTTTAGAATAGTAGGCAGGATAGATAGATAGATAGATAGATAGATAGATAGATAGATAGATAGATAGATAGATAGATAGATAGATAGATAGATAGATAGATAGATAGATAGATATAATTTAATTTTAGTATAGTAGGCAAGATAGATATAATTTAATTTTAGTATAGTAGGCAAGATAGATAGATAGATATATCATTTTAAAGGCACTATCTAATAGATAGATAGATAGATAGATAGATAGATAGATAGATAGATAGATAGTGTGGACGATTTTTGTGACTGAAGACAGAGAAGAAAATTAAAATTAGTCAAAACCTTTTATTAATACATACCAAGCAAGGGTAAAATGTCAGAGAAACACAGTCCTAGGACACCGCGCTTCATCTGCCTCGAGCGCAGATGTCCTTGTTCTTTTATACCTTTCTAATCTCCTGATCGTTGACCATGTAAGCAAAAAATAGCATCCTGACTCATTGTACTTTTCCAGTTTTTGTAAAGTCATTACCCTAAAGGTATATTTTCTTGTCACACACATCATCAAAAGAAACTTCCAGAAAGTATACATGCTTTTTGTCACGTACGCAAAACACAAACAAGTTTCATCATTCTGTCCTATTTTCTATACACACATACATTTTGTTCAATTACATCTTTTTTTGTTTTCACACTCCTCCCTTTTTGAACAAAAATGATGTGGGCCTATAAATTCTATTTTGAAATGGTTGATGAAAGGGAAAGGGGAGAGAAAATGGAAGAAGCTATACGAGACATGCGCTCATCATGTAGCACATATGCCCTTTCCATAGAGGCGGTAAAGTACTTAGATATTATATAGCGAAACAAAGGGATAATACAACAACCAACCAGGAGGAGGAGACAAAATGTCACAACCAAAGAAATAAACAGATCTTATCCATTGTCCCCAGGATCCGAAGGAGGATGCAAACCACTGATCCCAAGGATTTGTAATGCCAGAATTAGTGGAAAGTTCTTTAGAAAGAGCAGTAAGGCCTGCCAATGCACGAGTTATTGATCCATCTGGCGCGGTATTATTTGGAATATATGTACAACAAGCATCACCAAACATAGCACAGACACCTCCCTTTTCGGCAAGTAACATGTCCAGGGCTAGACGATTTTGCCAAGTCATCAGAGAAGTACGATCAAGCTGTTCATGTATACCTTCAATAGCGTCTTTGGTGAAGTTAAGGAAACGTTGCTGGTTATAATAAAGATAATTAATCCAGTCTACATTCTTATTAATAGTAATTTGGGGTATGATAGATTCAAAACCAGCTGCGACTTGATCCCTAGCTTTAAATCTGTCTGGGACACCCCTAGGGACTCCAATAACATCTATGTATACTCCAGGGCCATGTAAGGAGATATCAGTAGGCATATGGAAAAGAGAGCGGGTATGTCGGAAATAAAAAGGAGGTGTGGAATAATATAGGGAGTGAGAGGGAGGTAAGGATAGAAGTAACTAATTGGATTGGAGCACAGGTACCAGACCAGTTAGGGGGAAGGGTGGCAAATAATTTGGACCTACTACACATCCACCAAATATCTGATCTAGGAGAGGTTTGGGAGAGAAGAAAGGAAGACAGAACGGTGTTCAGAGAAAAGTTAACCTGAAAAGTTTGAGAACAGAAAGAAAATGGTAATTCTCCTACCCATGTCGTTCCATAAGATTTGAAACATGTATAATTTCCTTCGTGAGTTTGAAACATAGGGGTATCCATGTGACGGGTGGGGAAAAAAGAATAGATAGATTAGAACACTTTGAACCAGAGAGGGGTTTCTTGGAAGTAGTGAATAAATACAGAAGGCAGGGCAACCCCACGGGGTCAGAAATGTTAGATAATGGGAAAGGGACTGTAGCTAAATGGGGACGGGCTGCAGCACACGCATAACAATGAGAACGATTAACTTGCTTAGCTGAATAGAGAACCCACTGCAACCATCTATTCTGATCTCCATAACCAGTTTCTACTGAAAAAATGGATGAAAAGGTGGAAATATTCATAATCTTAACAGGAGAAAAATCTGAACCAAAAGTTGGGGAGATGGGTGTGTGTGCCAGAGAATGAGGGGTGTTAGTAACAGGATTGTCAATCTTAATTAGAAATCTCCCTAAAGGGTCTGTTCCAGATACATATACCCCTAATACATAAATACCTGAGTTACAATGGTTGTCAGCACATACAATGAGAGGCATGTCCTTTTATGATAGAAAACCGATTTTTTAAACCGTATTTTTGGGCCTCAAAAAGGTTGATAACCCCAGTTCTCAGTTCCAGTGTTAGCAAAAACCCATTGCCAGTTGTCGCAGTCACTTCCCCTCATATACACGTATTCGACCAGTCCCACAGTTGATAATAGAGCAGAAATCAAACTGCACTGATGTGGTGATTCCTAACGGGAAAGTTAAGGTGACCAGGGCAGTAGACAAGGGAAAAGAAAAACATAGTAGCACAGCAATCAAGGGTGCCATCTCTTGCAATGTGAGGCGTGAATCCAGGCAGGCAGTCCTTCAACTTTCACGGCGTGTGGTGTGGATAGAAGAATTTGGAATGATCCTCTCCACCTAGGCTGATGCCAGTGTTTCCTCCGAGTATCTCGAACCAGGATCCAGGTGCCCAAAGGAATTGGTAAATCCTTGGAAAGGGGGCTGGTCCTCCAGGCTTGATCAACCTGCTGGTGGATTTCCTTCAACGAGGTTCGCAAACCTGCAAGACTAGAGAGAAAATCATTGGGAGAAAAGGTTTGTTAGTGTGTTTATGAGTCCAGACTCCATCAGAGAGGGACCCTTCTTTGGACCATTTTCTCCTTTCGATATCCGTGGCTGCATTCTGTAAAGAAATAATTTAATTATCAGGGTCCTGGTCATTTCTCTGTTGGAATAAAGAAATTGGTGTGTTATTATATGCAGCCTCTTTAGCAAAGTGGTCAGCTAAATCATTCCCTTGGCTAGCAGGATCCTGTTTTCCTGTGTGAGCTTGACATTTAACATTCGCTAGCTCCGATGGTTTGGTTATAACTTCTAAAAGGGACTCGATCAATTTCTGATGTTGGATGGGTTTGCCAGTACTGGTCTTAATTTGTGCTTAAAGGTTATCTATGCAATATATTTAAACGCGTCTTTTCCTTCATGCTTATTATTAACAAGGAAAACATACGTGCTTGAACCTTTATTCGTATCAAGTGTGCTGACCACTGCGTCACCATGCTCTTCCTTTATAGTACCTAAAATACACAACTTCCATTCATATCACAATTAGACACACACATTCATATCACAATTAGACACATTCCGCTTATCGCCAAAAAACTTGGCTCCCTTCTCATGCAATATTATTAAAAGAGCATTTTCCCTTCAAACTTGATCAGGGTTTAAAAGGAAAAATACTTTTGTATATTTACAAGCCTTAAACAAAAGTGGAGACAATTCATTTGCGCTAAACCAATTACACAAATCGATAATTATCTTTTTCAGTTTTTAGTTAGAGCTCTCCAGGACTAGTCTTAAATTCCCTTAGTTTCCATAATGTTCCATGATCATGGCAGACTCCAAAAGCATACCTGGAATCTGTATAAATTGTTACGATCTTCCCTTCGGACAGCTGACATGCTTGAGTGAGTGCTACGAGTTCAGCTGTTTTGTGCACTTAGCTTGATGAAATTTGATTTGCCTCCAGCAGGCGGTCCCCTTGGACCACTGCGTAACTGGTTGAGGGCGCTCCATTTTTCAATTGTAGCATTTGACAAAGTATAGAGTACATTCTGATACTCATAGGGATCCCTTTAATACACTCTATAACACACAAAATCACCCAAATCATTTTCAACACACTTCACCCCAGTATTATTCTATATTTACACTATATTTGAAAACAATGCAGCAAAGGAAACAGAAACAAATGGACTCTGAAGAAAAGCAAGTTCCACTCTTCAGGACAAACAAACATAAAACAGCCTCTCAAATACACACGTCACAAGAAAAAAAAGAAAAAGACAGAAGAAATTTCATGAGAACTACATCCGTGCTTACTAATACAGCTTCTGTTGTTGCAGCCACAGCACGAAGACACGGAGGAAATGCTGCGGCCACTGGATCCAGTTTTTTTTTTTTTTTTAGAAAAAATAAGTCACCGGTCTTTGTTTATCTCCATGTTGTTGCGTCAGTACTGAATTCATAAATCCCTGCTTTTCGTCCACGAACAAAGTGAATGGACGAGAATGATCAGGCAAACCTAGCGCAGGCGCAGATAAAAGAGTAAATTTTGAGGTTACAGAGCCTTCTCAGCCAGTTGTTGCAACGGCTGTGCTCTTTCAGTAAAATTTAGAACCCACTGTCTGCAGTAGCCCAGAATACCTAAAACAGACATAACCTGTTGTTTTGTTTAGCTGCAGCTTAACCTTAGAAACTTTATGGCCATTTTCCCACAGAAACAGCAACAATTTCTGGGTGTCTATTGTACAATTTTCTTCCGTCGCGATTTCCATCTACATACTGTTTTCCGGCCAAACGCCGTTTAAATTTACTACTTCCGGCCAGACGCCGTCCAAATTTTTGGGCAAGAGCTTAACCAGAAACACAAAGGGCTTCTCTGTATCCCTGAGGCATGACGGTCCATGTCCATCGGCGGTACCGCGTTTGACGAGATCGGGATGTACGGCGGAGATGCCAGCCTCTGCTTCGGGAGACAAAGGATATTGGGCACGGTGCGGGCGGAAGGAGGATTTCGGGTGGATCACCAGAGGCTCACAATGGGCTATCCTTTGAAACACTACTTTAGTTATTAAATGGTCAGGAGTATCAAAAATACCCGGAGTAACTTGTAACCAGTCTGTTCTTTCAAGGCATTTTTCCACCCATGGTCCTATTTCCCCCCATATAACAGTGTGAGATTTAGCTAAGGAAAAAATATGAGGCACTATTTTGCCAAGATAATATATGTGCTGTGAGCATGTAAGATGAACAGAAGCAGCTGCCTTTGTGGATGAAAATAAAAACACAGTAGATGTGAAGGGTTTCGGGGCAAGTACCAGAAGTAAGGACAGTGTAAAATGTCAGGGGCCTGTAAATTGGGAAAAAACAAGGGGAAAAAGAGTGTAGGGCTTTGAGGAGAATGGTGTGTGGGGAAATATCTATGCTGCAAAAGAGGGTTTGGGATAAGGGGTAATTTGACACAACAACTTGGGGGTTGAACAGAAAAAACAAAGCTGATTCAAAAGAAAACGATGCAGTAAGGTATGTCCGCCAGGACGTGACTGGACTTGAAGAGGTTTTGATACTTGAAGAAGGTGAGGTTGTCCAGAAGCAGTAAGTACAGTAACAGTTTTCGTTTGAAGCAGGGACCTTTGCCAGCAAGCGAGTGGCACCAGTATCGATTAAGAAAACAGTCTCAGTGCCATCAACGAACAATGTCAGTAAAGGATCAGTCTCTGAATTATGAGTGAGCAAAGGTAGTTGAAAAGAGTGGCTGGAGGTCCCAGTGTTGTCCTATGGCCAGTATTGTTAGTCAGGGGTGTCAGAGGAAACAGGTGGAATAAGGGGAGGTGGGGGCTGTTGCTGTCTGTGAGGGCACTCTCGACGAAAATGTCCAGTTTCACCACAGGCGTAGCAAGAGAAGGAATTAGCATTGGAATTAAAGGGAGAGGGAATAAAAGGATTCTTAGTGTGGTCAACAGGAGGAGCTCTAAAACCACCTCGTCCTCTTCCTCGTCCTCGTCCCCTTCCTCTAAAGCCATATCCTCGACCTTGGTCAGGAGCATTCCTGGTATAATAGTTCATCTGTGTTGCCAGTAATTTGGCATGAGAGTTCGATTCGGCCTGTTCAGCATGTCGTTTGACTTCATCAAACGTGGCACTTTCCCACTCAATACAGGAAGTGCGGACCTTGTTTTGTATATCAAAGCGCAAGCCGGAAACAAAAGGTGGAACTGCAGCTCGGGTGCGGTCATCAGCATTTCCCAAGCCCGAGTGATTAGCCATAAGGTCTTGAATCCTATGTGCCCATTCATCAACTGTTTCGTCTCTCTTTTGTTTTGCAGCAGAAATAAATTCGCCTTCTCCACCTATCCCCTGTCCTCGAGTTAAAGCTGGGTTCCATACCCATGGAATGTCATTGCGGACACCCCTGCTAACAGTGGCCCATGTGGTCCCAAGCTTTCGACGAAGTACCTGGGTCCATTCAGCAGCATTAGGCTTATACATGCTATCTAACTGATCAAGTTGTTCAACAAATTTTAGTCCTCCTACTTCCTTTGGATCTGGAAATGCATTCACGACATCTTTTAGTTCTTGGATGTCCCAATTCCGATTTATCATAACTGTTGTGGGATTTTGGGGTCCAGCTGGATGGGCAGGGTTATAATGGGGATTGGGAACTTCTATTAAAGGGCAAGTAAGTGAATGTGGAAGATCAGAAGAGAAAAAAGTTGGAGCTGGTCTGTGACTTCGAGTGCATTTAGAGACGGGGGTTTGTGTAGTACAGGGTGCGTCATAGTGATCTGTGCCTGGGGAATCATCGGGAGAAACTTCTGCTAGTTGTAGTGCAGGGGGGGCAGTCGGAATGGAGGATAGAGGAGGGGATAATAGAGGTGTCTGAGGTCGGTTCTGAGGAGGGGAAAAAAATAATAGGATAAATCTAAACCTGTCTTCTTTTCTATAAATTTTCTAGGAGACCCATTTTTACGGGGCGTCTGTTGATCCTCCGAAAATAATCCCTCCAGCACTAATGATTTTGATCCCCCTGTGCGGCGATTAACAGGCTTACTTATTAGTGATCCCATTATGTTCCCTTGCCCTCCCGGGTTCTGTATTTAATTTTCCAACTATATACTGATTCGCCTAATCCCTTGTACGTATGAATCAGCAAGGCA
This sequence comes from Erpetoichthys calabaricus, assembly GCF_900747795.2. Lineage (NCBI taxonomy): Eukaryota > Metazoa > Chordata > Cladistia > Polypteriformes > Polypteridae > Erpetoichthys > Erpetoichthys calabaricus. Next base: position 245,634,339 of record NC_041398.2, on the reverse strand, counting down.
TTAAGTGTGCCACTCACTAAACCTAAACTGTTCCCTTCTTAGTTCCAAGGGGAGACACCTAACTATCCAACTGATCCAGTTCCCAGGAGAACACGGTTTTGTTGCTTATTTCGTATGTAGATTTATTTATTTTTCCATAGCGCTACGTATCTTCCATAGCTACATATCTTCCATAGCGCTACGTGTCATTCCGTTCCTAACAGCAATCCTGTAATCTGTGCTCTTTTCGGTTTATATTTCCATACCACCCCGTTACTCGTCCCGTTAGCCTGTCCGCTCACATCCCTGGATTCCAGCTCCGGTGACTTCGTGTCCGATTCGGTTCAGCAGAATACTACATCAATACGTCCAGCCGAGTCTAGGATATGGGTGAGGCCAGTATCCTTTCGTCAGACCTTTCGTATGCGTCAAACTGCTTGGGTCAAGTCTCCATCACCTTAAGCAACCCGTTGAGATATGAGTATGACTAGACGGTCAACAGGAAACTCGCCCTCCCGTTATTTAGAAAATAAAAAATATTCGGAAATCCCCCGGTGCTAACCCCAGCCTGGAAGTGTGCAAGCTCTGTCTGGAAATCCGTTCAGTCACCGTGGATGTAGCAAAGAGGAGACCAGGGGCTCCTCACGCAAGAACTGTTTCAGGACAGGGCAGTCCTAACTTTTGCCGGAGCTGCATGCTCTGCTGCCGGATATCTCAAGTTAACGGCAGTCCGCTGGTAAGACGGATCACTGAAATGGTCTCGCTGGAGGAGTCGACCGGCCGTCTCTTGCCCCACGTCCGGGCGCCAAAACTGTGGACGATTTTTGTGACTGAAGACAGAGAAGAAAATTAAAATTAGTCAAAACCTTTTATTAATACATACCAAGCAAGGGTAAAATGTCAGAGAAACACAGTCCTAGGACACCGCGCTTCATCTGCCTCGAGCGCAGATGTCCTTGTTCTTTTATACCTTTCTAATCTCCTGATCGTTGACCATGTAAGCAAAAAATAGCATCCTGACTCATTGTACTTTTCCAGTTTTTGTAAAGTCATTACCCTAAAGGTATATTTTCTTGTCACACACATCATCAAAAGAAACTTCCAGAAAGTATACATGCTTTTTGTCACGTACGCAAAACACAAACAAGTTTCATCATTCTGTCCTATTTTCTATACACACATACATTTTGTTCAATTACATCTTTTTTTGTTTCCACAATAGATAGATAGATAGATAGATAGATAATTTTAAAGGCACTATCTAATAGATAGATAGATAGATAGAATTTAATTTTAGTATAGTAGGCAGGATAGATAGATAGATAGATAGATAGATAGATAGATAGATAGATAGATAGATAGATAGATAGATAGATAGATAGATAGATAGATAGATCATTTTAAAGGCACTATCTAATAGATAGATAGATTGATAGATAGATAGAATTTAATTTTAGTATAGTAGGCAAGAAACATAGATAGATAGATAGAATTTAATTTTAGTATAGTAGGCAGGATAGATAGATAGATAGATAGAATTTAATTTTAGTATAGTAGGCAAGATAGATATAATTTAATTTTAGTATAGTAGGCAGGATAGATAGATAGATAATTTTAAAGGCACTATCTAATAGATAGATATAATTTAATTTAATATAATATACAGGATGCTGTGCATCAAAATGCATCATCATATTCATTACCAATGGCTGTCTGATGCTTTCCATGTCTATCCTACTCACCAAGATATAGATGATGGCACCAGCTGAGGCCTATTAAGCCAGGATGATTGATCCTTCAGCACCAACAACTACACAGCCACAATGACCTTAAGACACACACTGAAAGAAAAGGGCACTGATTGATTCATTGATGAGACTTCTCGTCCTCGTGGTCAGCTGCAGCTTTCAGTAAAGATAACAGTGAACTAGACAGTTTACATATCCATGACAGAGCCTGGGACACTGTATGGAGCAGGGGTTTGGATTTGGTTAGACGTGTGAAGCCGGGTCAAATGTCACAGTGGCAGAGGGACAAGAAGGCAGTACAAGTGGAAATTTACTGTGAGACAGACCAGCGAGGTCACACGTAGGATAGGCTTGGACACTTTATAATTGAGACTGAGCTGTTAACTGACCTGCAGGATACTGGCACAACAATGTGCCCGCACACTCAGTTCAGAAAGGTTGCCCTCCAGATGAGTAATTAAACCAGACAAAGGAGAAGCCGCAAGTTTCAGTTTCAAAGTGGACAAATGACAGAGGCGGCTCCATGACCCAGTCCTCCCTGGTCAGAGAGTTTCATTTCTTTTCAAATGCGCCACACAGCAAGTGGAAAAAAAAAATCAAAAGATCACACAAGTGATTGGTTAGGGCAAAGTAGCAATGGGGTCTCCTGTCACAGACGGCGGGGAGCCCATGCTCTTAAAAAAGAACAGGGCATTCAAGCATGTAAAGTGGAGAGAAGAGCAGAACAGATGGGAAGGCCTGAGAACCACCATTAGTGAGGCTATGTAACATAAAAGAGAGACGAGGAGGAATAGACTGATGGATGTGAAAAGAGCAATATGATTGACAGACAGGTAAATATGAAAAGGCACTATATAAGTGATAAATAGATGGATAGAATTTTATTTTAGTATAGTATGCAGGATAGATAGATACGCACTTTATAACAGACATTCTATATAAGACTGGACTGATGAGTAGCACACTACATAATAGAGCAGTACAATTAGCTCCGCACAATAGACAGACAGATGTGGAATGATGCTGTATGAGACACCAATAGATTGACAGGTAACTAAATATGAAAGGCACTATATAAGATGATATAAAAGTCACTATATAATTGTTGCCTCAGTCTGCAGTTCCTAATCCATAATCCTCTCCACGTCCCCTGGTGCCCACATGAGTTGGCCGCTCGTATGTCTGCTTGCCTCTGGTGGAGGAGTGGCGGCCTGTTAATTTCATGGGAATTCTCCTTTCAATGCGGCCTGTAATTACAGGGAACGCCTACCACACACACCCCCTTTCTCCGGAGGAATTCCAAAGTGCATTTTTCCTGAAATAAATCAATAGCGGATGCAATAACAATGGCCCTTTCGTTTTATGAATGTGGCTGTAAAAAGATAAAATGCCAGCCTGGTCCTGCTGGTCGAGATGTGCAGCAGTTTTGTGGCTTTGACCTGCTTAGCCATTTTTCCCAGAGGCAGATTTCCTTTTTTTTTTTTTTGAAATCCAATTGCTCCTTTTTGTTCAGCCCAGATAAACGGCTTGTGCCTTAAGGATGTTGTGCTTGATTGGATTTAATTGATTTGAAATCACTGGGTGTCCTGGTAGTGTCAGGTTAGAGAGTTCAGTCATTTTCATTCACTGAGCCAATAATTCGTTATCAGTATTTCTACCACGCATATCATGACATCCTCAGACCCACTTGATCCAGTTCAACACTGGTGTCTGTCCAGGAGGCATTGGGCAGCACTTCATCACAGGGCCCATCCACACACACACTCACCATTTAGCAGCATGAACTGACCAAATGTCCTCATGTTTGGAATGTTCAGCTAAGCACCTGGACAAAGAACCCACAAAGACGGAGGGAGAACCTGGAGACACATACAGCGCCATTACAGCAGCTGGATTTAGATGTGGGACACTGGATCTGTGAAGCCACAATGCTAACCATCATGCTACCTTCCATCATTTATTTATAGCGCCATGTCAACGTGTTTTATGTATGCAGGTCTTCACATTGATTTTGTTGTCATGCAATGACTTTGGATGCCCAGTCTAACCAGGGATGTGGTGAACTGACCCGTGCTTGGACTTGGCCAGTCCTCATGCTGCAGAGTCATAAGCAGAACAACCAACGTCTGCTCCCACCTACCCAATAAAAGGTCTTTCTCAATCCATGTCTACTGCTTCGATAAAATGGTCCATACAAAGGGTTCTAAGTAAAATAACCGTGGATTAAGAGATTCTTTTGAGTGGCACAACAATTCTCCTTTCTTCAACACAGATCTGGAGACCTAAGTTCTATTTCTCACCAGGACACCTTTTCATTCTTTCCCATGGTGTTTCTTTCAGTGCTAAGCTGATGACAAACATCTCTCCAAAAGAGGGATCCGCGATGTCCAGAAAATTACAAAGCACATAAAAATCACACAAATCACTCACCAACTCCCAAGCACATTTCAATGAACCTCAAGGCAGTGTGGTTTGCCAGGTCCTACCAGCTTGAATCTCTGCAAGCCTCACTGATTTTGCAACCTGGATGAAGGAGCACCATCTCCAGCTCATCCCTGGCAAAGACAGAACTTCTTCTTATCCCAGTTTGCCCATCTTTTCAGCACACCATCTCTGTTCCGTTCAGCTCATCATCGCTATCACCAGCCAAGTCAGTAGGCGACCTTTGTGTTGAGAATGATGGCCAAGTGTCCATCAGGGACCATGATCCAATGGTCTCTTTGTCTTGCAGATTCATTCTGGGTAGGAACCGCAACATCAGGTTGTATTCTTTCACTGCCACCATCTTCCAATGCCTAGTCTCCCCACGCCATCCCTAAACTCCTACCACGTCAACTAGAATGGCCAGTGATGAGTGCAACTCCGACCATCAGTGTGGCCTGACCATAACTGAAGACCAAGACAGGAGACAACTGAGGAAGATACGCACAGGAAAAGCCATCAGACCAGATGGAGTTAGTCCTTAAGGACTGTGCTGACCAACTTTGAGGTGTCACCTGTCACCTGTTCAGTCTGTCCCTAAAGCTCCAGAAAGTGCCACCGCTATGGAGAACATCCTGCAATGATTTCTGTTACAAGGTGGGCAGGCTCCTCTTCACCTAATGACTATGGACCAGAGGCACTTACATCTCACATCATGAAGAACTTTCAGAAACTATATAGAACTATACAGTCATATGAAAAAGTTTGGGAACCCCTCTTAGCCTGCATAATAATACTTTCAACAAAAAAAGATAACAGTGGTATGTGTTTCATTTCCTAGGAACATCTGAGTACTGCGGTGTTTTCTGAACAAAGATTTTTAGAACATTAGAACACTCTAGACGAGAACAGGCCATTCAGCCCAACAAAGCTCGCCAGTCCTCTCCACGTATTTCTTCCAAAAAAACATCAAATCGAGTTTTGAAAGTCCCCAATGTCTTACTATCTACCACACTACTTTGTCTCTCATTCCAAGTGTCTATCGTTCTTTGTGTGAAGAAAAACTTCCTAATGTTTGTGCAAAATTTACCCTTAACGAGTTTCCAACTGTGTCCCCGTGTTCTTGATGAACTCATTTTAATGCCACCATCTTCATCCATTGGACTAATTCCCTTCATCATTTTAAACACTTCAGTCAGGTCTCCTCTTCATCTTCTTTTCCTTAAACTATAAAGGCTCAGCTCTTTTAATCTTTCCTCATAACTCATCGCCTGTAGCCCTGAATCAGCTCAGTTGCTCTTCTGTTAGCCTTCTTAATGGCTTGTGAACACTGTCAGGAAGTCGATAGCTTAGAGTCCTCTACGACTCCTAAATCCCTCCCACAAGGCCCACTCCCGACCTTCCAACCATGAAGCAGTATTTAGTTGTATGAAATTAAATCAAATGTGAAAAACTGGCTGTGCACAAATATGGGTCCCCTTGTCATTGTGCTGATTTGAATGCCTGTCACTGCCCAATGCTGATTACTTGGTTGATAAGCCTTGAACTTCATAGACGGGTGTGTCCCATCATGAGATATAAAGGTATTTAAGGTGGTCAATTACAAGTTGTGCTTCCTTCCCTTTGACTCTCCTCTGAAGAGTGACAGCATGGGATCCTCAAAGCAACTCTCCAAAGATCTGAAAACAAAGATTGTTGAGTCTCCTGGTTTAGAGGAAGGCTACAAAAAGCTATCTCAGAGGTTTAAACTGTCAGTTTCTGTAACTGTAAGGAATGGAATCAGGAAATGGAAGGCCACAGGCACAGTTGCTGTTAAACCCAGCAGGTCTGGCAGGCCAAGAAAAATACAGGAGCGGCATATGGGCAGGATTGTGAGGATGGTGACAGACAACCCACAGATCACCTCCAAAGACCTGCAAGAACATCTTACTGCAGATGGTGTATCTGTACATCATTCTACAATTCAGCGCAATTTGCACAAAGAACATCTGTATGGCAGGGTGATGAGAAAGAAGCCCTTTCTGCACTCACGCCACAAACAGAGTCACTTGTTGTATGCCAATGCTCATTTAAACAAGCCAGATTCATTTTGGAATAAAGTGCTTTGGACTGATGAGACACAAATTGAGCTATTTGGTCAGAACAAAAAGAACTTTGCATGATGGAAGAAGAACACCGCATTCCAAGAAAAACACCTGCTACCTACTGTCACATTTGGTGGAGGTTCCATCATGCTGTGGGGTTGTGTGGCCAGTTCAGGGACTGGGGCCCTTGTTAAAGTCGAGGGTCAGATGAATTGAACTCAATATCAACAAATTCTTCAGTATAATGTTCAAGCATCAGTCACAAAGTTGAAGTTACGCAGGAGTTGGATATTCCAACAAGACAATGACCCAAAACACAGTTGGAAATCTACAAAGGCATTCATGCAGAAGGAGAAGTACAATGTTCTGGAATGGCCGTCACAGTCCCCTGACTTGAATATCATAAATCTATGGGATGATTTGAAGCAGGCTGTCCATCAAATTGAATTGAACTGGAGAGATTTTGTATGAAGAATGGTCAACAAGACCTCCATCCAGAATCAGACACTCATCAGAGGCTATAGGAGGACAGCGTCTAGAGGACAAAAAGAGGCTTAGCTAAGTATTGATGTCATATCTCTGTTGTGTGCCCACATTTATGCACCTGTCTAATTTTGTGATGATGCATATTTCATATTTTCTGTTAATCCACTAAACTTAATGTCACTGCTGAAATCCTACTGTGTCCATAAGGCATGTCAGATATTAAAAGGAAGTTGCTACTTTGAAAGCTCAGCCAATGAGAAACAAAAATCCAAAGAATTACGAGGGGTTCCCAAACTTTTTCAGATGACTGTATAGACCACCAGGACCCCCTGGAGTTTGCCTATTGGACAAAGACTGGAGGAGAGGTTGCAGTGATCTCTCTGCTCCACAAGGCTTATTCTCACCTGATGTAGCTGGGCGTGCTGTCAGGGTTCTGTTTTTTGATTTCTCCAATGCCTTCAGTACCATCCAGCCATCCCTATTAAGGGGTCAACTCAGAGATATGCAGGAGGATGAGCCTGTGGGGTCCTGGATGATGGGGCAGACCACCATCTGTGAGACTCAAGGACTGTGTAAAGGAACAGGCCTGTCTGCTTTACTCTTCACTCTGCACACCTCGGACTAGAAATATAAGAGCAGGTCAGCTCACTGACAGAAAGTCTCTGATTCTGCACTTATGGGGGTGTAAAGTCAAGACAGAGATAAAGAATTTAGGGGTAATTATTGACTCGGACCTAAATTTTAAATCACATATTAATCAGATTACTAGGACAGCGTGTTTTCACTTAAGAAATAGATCTGCGCTATGCCCATCACCGTGCAGCTCGATTGGCATTCGCCAGAGAATACACAATTGGCAGCTCTGCCATTATACGATACAATTTATTTCTGTGTAGCCCAAATGGCCGCAATGGGCTTTAACAGGCTCTGACTTTTGACAGCCCCACAGCTTTGACTCTCTAAGAAGACCAGAAAAAAACTCTCCCAGGGTAAGAAATGGAAGAAACCTCAGGAAAGGCAATTCAAAGACAGACCCCTTACCAGGTATGCTGGGCATGCAGTGAATGTCAAAAAAAGGGGGTCAATACAATACAATACACAGAAGAGAACACAAGTACTCCTCAATACAATATAATACTGCAATAGAAATATTACAAGTACAGAACAGAATTTAACAGTTTGTGATATCCCATATTAAGATTTGGATTTGTTTAGAGTCCTGGAGACCTCGGCCATCAAGCTGCATCCCCTTATTGGCCATTCCACAGCTGGGCCAGCCAATCCGATGAAAAGACCCCCCCTACCCTGCGATCCTCCATCACAGATGACTTTACCTTGGCAGGTGTGCAGTGGGCACCAAGTGCCACATTTGAGTACCGAGAAGAGAAACAGAATACGTGATACAATTGGTTACCTTATTTTTCTGTTGTTTTCCCATTGGAGCGCAAGCCGGTCAAGTGACATGCTCAGGGTCACACAGTGTGAGTAGTGGGATTTGAACCCACAAGTCTAAAGCCTTAGCCACTACACCACACTACCTACAAGTAAAACCACGTGACTTCCGTAAAGCCTTCTGTTTCCACATCGTGGCACCTCTCAAGCTCCATCAGGTTGGATGGGAAGCGTCGGTGCACAGCCATTTTAAGATCTCTCCGGAGATGTTCAATCGGATTCAAGTCTGGGCTCTGGCTGGGCCACTCAAGGACATTCACAGAGTTGTCCTGAAGCCACTCCTTTGATATCTTGGCTGTGTGCTTAGGGTCGTTGTCCTGCTGAAAGATGAACCGTCGCCCCAGTCTGAGGTCAAGAGCGCTCTGGAGCAGGTTTTCATCCAGGATGTCTCTGTACATTGCTGCAGTCATCTTTCCCTTTATCCTGACTAGTCTCCCAGTCCCCACAGCATGATGCTGCCACCACCATGCTTCACTGTAGGGATGGTATTGGCCTGGTGATGAGCGGTGCCTGGTTTCCTCCAAACGTGACGCCTGGCATTCACACCAAAGAGTTCAATCTTTGTCTCATCAGACCAGAGAATTTTCTTTCTCATAGTCTGAGAGTCCTTCAGGTGCCTTTTGGCAAACTCCAGGTGGGCTGCCATGTGCCTTTTACTAAGGAGTGGCTTCCATCTGGCCACACTACCGTACAGGCCTGATTAGTGGCTTGCTGCAGAGATGGTTGTCCTTCTGGAAGGTTCTCCTCTCTCCACAGAGGACCTCTGGAGCTCTGACAGCGTGACCATTGGGTTCTTGGTCACCACCCTGACTATGGCCCTTCTCACCCCAATCGCTCAGTTTAGATGGCCGGCCAGCTCTAGGAAGAGTCCTGGTGGTTTCGAACTTCTTCCACTTATGGATGATGGAGGCCACTGTGCTCATTGGGACCTTCAAAGCAGCAGAAATTTTTCTGTAACCTTCCCCAGATTTGTACCTCAAGACAATCCTGTCTCAGAGGTCTACAGACAATTCCTTTGACTTCATGCTTGGTTTGTGCTCTGACATGAACTGTCAACTGTGGGACCTTCTATAGACAGGTGTGTGCCTTTCCAAATCAGGTCCAGTCAACTGAATTTACCACAGGTGGACTCCAATGAAGCTGCAGAAACATCTCAAGGAAGATCAGGGGAAACAGGATGCAAATGAGTTCAATTATGAGCTTCATGACAAAGGCTGTGAATAATTATGTATATGTGCTTTCTTAATTTTTTTATTTTTAATAAATTTGCAAAAACCTCAAGTAAACTTTTTTCACGTTGTCATTATGGGATGTTGTGTGCAGAATTCTGAGGAAAAAAATGAATTTAATCCATTTTGGAATAAGGCTGTAACATAACAAAATGTGGAGAAAGTGATGCGCTGGGAATACTTTCTGGATGCACTGTAAGTAAATGAAACTGCCACCATTGTGTGACTAAGCCTGTGCTCTAAAGGTGAACATTTTTAGAGCAAATATGGTTAGGTGGGGTTGGGAACCAATTAATTACATTTCAATTAATTCTTATAGGAAAAATTGCTTTGTACTGCGAACAAATTGGTTCACGAACAGACTTCAGGAACGGATTGTGTTTGTGAACCGCAGGCACCACTATACCTTCTTTTGGTCCTTCTAGCTGCCTCCCATGCACGTGTGTGTGACACCATGAAATTAAATAAGCTCTGTTATTGATGACGACTGCCTTCTAATTAAGCAACTGGATTAGAACAAAAACCTGCAGCCACTGCGGCTCTCCAGGATCGGAGTTGGCCACCCCTGTGCTCAGACTCATCTCTGTTATTAATGCATCTGGACATTTCTGGAGATGGCAAGTGCTGGTGTTGTATGGACGGTGAACAGGAAGGGAGACAGGACAGTTCCCCATTTCTGACACTCAGACCCTCAGCCTCACAGACTGCTGTCTGCTGGTCAGGTAGTCTATGATCACAGGAGACTGTGAGGTGCCTCATAAAATGAAGGGTCATTTAGAGCTTCTTGCAAAAGTTTGGACAACCCTGGCCAAATTAAATACATTTTACATTTACATTTGGCCAACGCTTTTATCCAAAGTCACACACATGTGCATGGGAGGCAGATAAAGGGCATCGAAGGAAGGTAATTCCATGCCAGACCAGGGGGTGGCGAGGTCCGCTGATCCTTTTCCTCTTTCCACTGCAGACCCGTTACAGGAAATTCTTCTTGGCCTCTATGACGTCCCTTCTGGTCACAAGCCAGACAATGTCACTTCTGGTCCAAACAACGCCACTTTTTGGTCACAAGCCTGACAACATCACTTCCGGTCCAGATGACAACACTTTCCGGTCACAAGCCCGACAAAGTCACTTGTGGTCCAGATGATGACACTTTCCGGTCACGAGCCCAATAACGTCACTTCCGGTCCAGATGACAACACTTTCCAGTCACGAGCTTGAAGATGTCATTTCCGATCCAGACAACACCACTTTTCCGGTCACGAGCCAGACAAAGTCACTTGTGGTCCATATGATGACACTTTCTGGTCACAAGCCTAACAAAGTCCCTTGCGGTCCAGACGACGCCACTTTCCGGTCACTTGCCCGATGATAACACTATCTGGTCATGAGCCCAACGACATCAATTCCGGTCCAGACGATGACACTTTCCAGTCATGAGCCCGATGATGTCACTTCCAGTCCAGATGATAACACTTTCACCTCATGAGCCCAATGATGCCACTTTCCAGTCATGAGCCCGACGACGTCACTTCCGGTCCACGTGACAACACTTTCCGGTCACGAGCTTGATGATGTCATTTCCGGTCCAGATGACGCCACTTTTCCGGTCACGAGCCAGACAAAGTCACTTGTGGTCCATATGATGACACTTTCCGGTCACAAGCCTAACGAAGTCCCTTGCGGTCCAGATGACGCCACTTTCCGGTCATGAGCCCAACGACATCACTTCCGGTCCAGACGATGGCACTTCCGGCCACAAGCCTGATAATATCACTTCCAGTCCAGATGACGCCACTTTGCGGTCACAAGCTCAATGATGTCATTTCCGGTTCCAGTTATAATGACCTCACTTCCTCTTTAAAAACCCAGCATCTCAACCTCACCAGTGAGTTCTCTTTTGTACACACTTGTACACAAAATCAATCATTTTGCAGCTGGGATCAATTCTACGTTAGGCTGCCCAAACCTTTTTCGGCACTCTTGTCTCATCTTTTGACATGACGTGCAACATTTCAGATACAATCGGTTCCATTTCTTTTGTTTTTTCCAATTGGAGCACAGGCAGGTGAAGTGACTTGTTAGGGGTCCCACAGTGTTAGTGGTGGAATACAGAGTAAAGACAGCAGCCAAAATAAAATAATGGCATTTTTATAAAATGTTAATGTATGTTTATGGTTACGATTTACCTGATGAACTGAAAAAAAATGTAGAAAAATAAACCTGCAAATTTGGAATCTGCAAATGTTTGGGCACCCTTAGTCGGTAAGACCCTATGACCCATGACCCTGTAGTTAGGATATAGTGGGTTGGATAATGGATGGACGGATGGATGGATAGTCGGTAAGACCCCGTGACCCTGTAGTTAGGATATAGCAGGTTGGATAATGGATGGATGGATGGATAGTCGGTAAGACCCTGTGACCCGTGACCCTGTAGTTAGGATATAGCGGTTTGGATAATGGATGGATGGATAGTTGGTAAGACCCCGTGACCCTGTAGTTAGGATATAGTGGGTTGGATAATGGACAGATGGATGGATAGTCGGTAAGACCCTGTGACCCTGTAGTTAGGATATAGTGGGTTGGATAATGGACAGATGGATGGATAGTCGGTAAGACCCTGTGACCCTGTAGTTAGGATATAGTGGGTTGGATAATGGATGGATGGATGGATAGTCGGTAAGACCCTGTGACCCTGTAGTTAGGATATAGTGGGTTGGATAATGGAAGGATGGATGGAAAGTCGGTAAGACCCCGTGACCCTGTAGTTAGGATATAGTGGGTTGGATAATGGATGGATGGATGGATAGTTGGTAAGACCCCGTGACCCGTGACCCTGTAGTTAGGATATAGTGGGTTGGATAATGGATGGATGGATGGATAGTTGGTAAGACCCCGTGACCCGTGACCCTGTAGTTAGGATATAGTGGGTTGGATAATGGACAGATGGATGGATAGTCGGTAAGACCCTGTGACCCTGTAGTTAGGATATAGTGGGTTGGATAATGGATGGATGGATGGATAGTTGGTAAGACCCCGTGACCCGTGACCCTGTAGTTAGGATATAGTGGGTTGGATAATGGATGGATGGATGGATAGTTGGTAAGACCCCGTGACCCGTGACCCTGTAGTTAGGATATAGCGGTTTGGATAATGGATGGATGGATGGATAGTTGGTAAGACCCCGTGACCCGTGACCCTGTAGTTAGGATATAGCGGTTTGGATAATGGATGGATGGATGGACAGTCGGTAAGACCCACTCAAAGCCTGCAAACATTTTAGTGACCAGCTCTACTCTATTAGATGACTTGTCAGGGCTGAGAGAAAGCTGAATGGAGCAAAGTACAGAGACGTCCTCATACATGAACACACACACACATATGCCAACATGCAAACATAAATAGCTTATGTAAAATAATGTAAAGTAAAATGCATACATAAAATGAACTCAGTATCTTCTTCTTCTTCTTTCAGCTGCTCCCGTTAGGGGTTGAAACAGCAGATCATCATATTGATTTGGCAAAATTTTACACCAGATGCCCTTCCTGACGTAAACATCCCCATTTATTCGGGTTTAGGACCGGCACAAAGAAACACACTGGCCTTGGGCATCCCCTGTGGCTGGGTTAAAATGAACACAGTAGATAAAATATAAATAGAAAGATTAAACACTCAAGCTCATAAGCTAAAAAGCAAATTAATAAAAGAGCTTTTTTTATTAGAAACGTAAATCTTTATTTGAAGTGTGGGAGTCGACCTTTATTACGAGGGGCAAACCGCTCCACAATTTAGGACCTGCCACCACTAAGGCACGATAGCCTGTGACGATGCGGCGCCCACTTCTCTTTAGGGAGCCTCTCGAACCCGACACTGTCGGTAATGTAATTGGATGAGCTGCACAATGAGGACACCGATGAAGCAAGGGGAAAGGTGCAAAGTGCAGAAGTGCGTTTATATAAAACAGTTAAAAGCAAAGAAAGTGTTCAGAACAAGTGCAGTGCATCAAAAAGTCAATAAATAAATAGTGAAAATGTGGAGGTGAATATCTCAATAAATAAATAAATCTGTTAAAACAATGGCTGGAAGTGGTCCTTTAAAAACAACACCTGGTGCCTTCTTCTGCTGGCGGCTCTCCTGCTTGTCCCATCCGGGCGCTGCACCAGGGGAGTCGCCCTACCTGCAGCTGACCTTCTGCTTCTCCTTGTAGTGTGGTCGCCTTTCGATCCCCGGCTCCATAGGGCTCCGTCAGACCGAGACTTGGGGCCTCCACCGCCCAAAAGTTACGACTCCCGCTGCCCTCCACAGCCTTATGTGGTGAGTCAACCACCTTCCGGTCACTTCTGCTCCTCTAAAGTGCTCAGCAGTGAGCGACCACATCTTGCTGTCCCTAACACTCCTGAGGGGCTCTCCTCACAGCTGCCTATTCTTATCAGTGAGCCTGTCCTCACTCCCTCGCTTTCAGTTTCCAGCTTTCTCTTCTTCTTCTTCCTCCTCTAACCTCTGTTCTGTTTTCCGATCTTTTTTTTTTTTTTTCCGCACTCGCCCTTCTCTTATTTAAAATGGGGACGTGGCACAGGTGGGGCGATTAGCAGCTCCCGGCATCAATTACGGATACGGATGATTCCTCACCTGTGTACTAAAGCGAGGAAACGCCCGCATCACATCGTGTCTGAGGACCGCTCTGGCCACACTACCACACCTCCTCTATAAGCCGCGAGTGCGGCGATTATTTATTTAAAAACTGGCCTTTTCTTCTAAGCCGTGGATGTTGTGGTGAAAATTTCAGAACAAAAGACACACCAAAAGGTTTTCACCTGAAATGAAGGCTATTAGGAGACATACAGTTAGGTCCCTAAATATTTGGACAGAGACAACTGTTTTCTCATTTTGGTTCTGTACATCACCACAATGAATTTGAAATGAAACAACTCCAATGCAGTTGAAGTGCAGACTTTCAGCTTTAATTCAGTGGGGTGAACAAAACGATTGCACAAAAATGTGAGGCAACTAAAGCATTTTGTGAACACAATCCCTTCATTTCAGGGGCTCAAAAGTAATTGGACAAATGAAATAACTGGAAATCAAATGTTCATTTCTAATACTTGGTTGAAAACCCTTTGCTGGCAATGACAGCCTGAAGTCTTGAACTCCTGGACATCACCAGATGTTGGGTTTCCTCCTTTTTAATGCTCTGCCAGGCCTTTACTGCAGCAGCTTTCAGTTGCTGTTTGTTTGTGGGCCTTTCTGTCTGAAGTTTAGTCTTCAACAAGTGAACTGCCTGCTCAGTTGGGTTAAGATCAGGTGACTGAGTTGGCCATTCAAGAATTTTCCACTTCTTTGCTTTAATAAACTGCTGGGTTGCTTTGGCTGTATGTTTTGGGTCATTGTCCATCTGTATCATGAAACAATTTCACTGCTGTATTTAGCTGGATTTGAGCAGACAGTATGTCTCTGAACACCTCAGAATTCATTCAGCTGCTTCTGTCCTGTGTCACATCATCAATAAACACGAGTGTCCCAGTGCCACTGGCAGCCATCACACTGCCTCCCTCCACCGTGTTTTACAGATGATGTGCTATGCTTTGGATAATGAGCTGTTCCACGCCTTCTCCATACTTTTTTCTTGCCATCATTCTGCTAGAGGTTGATCTTGGTTTCATCTGTCCAAAGAATGTTTTTCCAGAACTGTGTTGGCTTTTTTAGATGTTCTTTAGCAGCAAAGTCCAATCTAGCCTTTCTATTCTTGAGGCTTATGAGTGGCTTGCACCTTGCAGTGCACCCTCTGTATTTACTTTCATGCAGTCTTCTCTTTATGGTAGACTTGGATATCGATACGCCCGCCTACACCCTGGAGAGTGTTGTTCACTTGGTTGGCTGTTGTGAAGGGGTTTCTCTTCACCATGGAAATGATTCTGCGATCATCCACCACTGTTGTCTTCCGTGGACGTCCAGGTCTTTTTGCGTTGCTGAGTTCACCAGTGCTTGCTTTCTTTCTCAGGATGGACCAAACTGTAGATTTTGCCACTCGTAATATTGGAGCAATTTCTCGGATGGGTTTTTTCTGATGGCTTCTTTCACCTGCATGGAGAGCTCCTTTGACCGCATGTTGTCTGTTCACAGCAAAATCTTCCACATGCAAGCACCACACCTCAAATCAACTCCAGGCCTTTTATCTGCTTCATTGATAAGGACATAACGACGGACTTGACCACACCTGCCCATGAAATAGCCTTTGAGTCAATTGTCCAATTACTTTGGAGCTCCTGAAATGAAGGGATTGTGTTCAAAAAATGCTTTAGTTGTCTCACATTTTTATGTAATCGTTTTGTTCACCCCACTGAATTAAAGCTGAAAGTCTGCACTTCAACTGCATCGGAGTTGTTTCATTTCAAATTCATTGTGGTAATGTACAGAACCAAAATGAGAAAAAAGTTGTCTCTGTCCAAATATTTATGGACCTAACTGTAGTATAGGCAAACAGAGTTTATAGTTTTTATTTCAATAAAACAGCAACATGGACTCCAAATTGGACTGAGCCTTGAACAGGCCAAAAATCACAGTTTATATAATCATTTCTTATCATCCTTACCTCGCTCAAACCACCTTATTTGCTGTTCCCTTCTGACTCCCCTCTGCACCTGGCCAGCCGGTATCCCAAGCTCTCATGGGAACCACCATTATCTCCTGACTTCCTTCTGCAGCTGGCCACCGGTGTTTTTACTGTCTATTGTTCATCTTTATTTTTCTGCTTCACTTATTTTTGATTGGCCTTGGGTGGGCAGATGTTCCATCTCTTCTATTCTTGAGCTTTCTCTATCTTGTCATCTCCCCTGCCTGGGCCTTCGAGCTAGTTTATATTGGTGGCCAGTTGGTAAGCTTTAATTAAAAAGAAATATGGTATGTGCTTTTATTTAACCATTTGCTTGGCAGGCCTTGACTTGCATTAATATCTGCACTAAGGTTAATGCTTATATATTTTTCTATAATTATTTATGCTAATACATCCAACCCGCTGAATCCAAACACAGGGTCACAGGAGCCAATCCTAGCCAACACAGGGCACAAGGCAGGAACCAATCCCAGGCAGGATGCCAACCCACCTCAGGACACACACAAACACACAAACACACCAAGCACACACTAGGGCCAATTTAGGATCGCCAATCCACCTAACCTGCATGTCTTTGGACTGTGGGAGGAAACTGGGGCGCCCGGAGGAAACCCACACAGACACGGGGAGAACATGCAAACTTCACGCAGGGAGGACCCGGGAAGCGAACCCAGGTCTCCTAACTGCGAGGCAGCAGCACTACCCACTGCGCCACCCTGCCGCCCCTGCTAATACATAAATATACTAATTTTATTTTCCAAATATTACATCATCTTGACATCGTTTGTATCATTGCCTTTGCTGTCCATTCTGACTCACTGCTCCAGCTGGCTTCTCACGTGCCTACCATGACCATCTTTCTGTATTCCGTCATTTGGTATCATTTCTTGCTTCCTGGCCTTCAAACAACAGGTGTTCTTATTCCCCCTTCTTTTGTCCTCAGGTAGTTTCTGTATGTCATTCTCTTCCTGCTCTATCTTTCTAAGTTTCCCAATATTGGTAATTTTGCTTCAAGCTTAACTAGAAAATGCAATAACTATTTGCTTGACATGTCTAATTTATGCTAAATCTAAAGCTTCAGAAGCTGTTAATTACTTTTATGTCTATTTATGCTAATACATAAATTTTTACTTTCCATATGGTCCCGCTATACCACATAGCCCCTCAGCTTCAACCATCCACGTGGGACAGAAAGCAACAGCTGATTTGAAGACCTGAGCTGCCTGGCTGACGAATATGGGACAAGAAGATGAGTTAAGTGCGGTGGAGCTGACCCACATAGGGCTTTAAACACAAACCAAAAAACCAAAAAAGTCAAAAAGGCAAAAGCCAAACTGGTACTGTGATGGGCAAGAGGCATGTGTGAACCCCAATCCCCCCCGGTTAGGATGAGATACGATCAATTACCCAGCCGGGAAGCCAGTACGATGGAAATACAGGGGGAGACAAGCTGGCAAGGCTACGGGCTCCCCACACATGACAGATGGCAGCCTCCCTGGGGGGGGCCACGCTGGGAACTGGAGTCCGATAGAGCTGCTTTGTCGTGTGCCGTGGGTGCTACCAGGAGGTGCTGTCGTGATAACTGATCTCTACTTTCCGAGACTTTCGATCGACCCAGAAGTACCTCCATTGGGCTATGCCCTGGCACTGGGAATATTCTCCGGTCTGGGATAAAATCAACCACCGTGCCACATCCAGGTGAGTCAGAATCATGAAGAAGGAGGACAAAGCTCACCTGGAGGAGTGGAGGAGCGGGAAGAGACGAATAAAAGAGGAATTGTGTGTTTGTGAAGGTATCACGGATAATAAATCAGTTATTCAGACTTGTGTTGGTGTTGTGGTGTCTGAGGTTTGGGAGGCTGCAGCGCCCCCTACAGGTGACAGTACTTTTAGGAAGATTAGGATGAGGAAATCTGGAAATCAAGGTATTAGGGTCTTCTGTCCTTGTAATCTTGTATTACAGTCACCTTAAAACCAACAAAGAAGCTTTTGTGTCTTGCACTTCTCGTCTTTTCTAACCCGTTGGTCATTTGACCTTTAGGCTGCACGTACTTTTAACTCGGCGTACCACGGGCATCTGCTCCTCACTCCGTGTCAGCCCAATGAAGAAGAATCAGTCACTGAGAAAATCCTTATAGGATTACTGGGGTTGGATTTCAGAACAGTTTAATCACAGCAAGACGATTAAGGGTTGAGTAGGCTTAGCATTAGAGTGCACAATAAAAGAGCAATTTCCGGTCCGGAGCCCCCCAGAAAATAACAAACGCATATCAGTATTCTGGATCCGGGTTTGAAAGAGCTCCATTTATACAAAACTGTTTTTGGGATTGATTTCTGAATGGCATATAATCATGAAGGCTGGTGTCGGGGTTAGGGGGGGTTACTGCTGTTGCCTTAACAATGTGATCATGTGTGTGTGTGTGTGTGTGTGTGTGTGGAGTTTCCATGCCCTCCATGTGTTTTGTGGACTTCCCTCCAACATACCCAAAGATATATAGAGTATGTTCTAAATTGGCATCAGTATTCATGAATGAATTCGTTTTTCCTGCCTTAAGCCCAATGCTGCTGGGACAGGATCTTGCTCTCCTGCAACTCTGAAGTGGATTAAGTGCTTGTCAGACTGGTATGTATGGTTTGGTTGGACTGCACATTAAACAGATGCAAGTTTTGAAAGTCATGCAGGTTAAGCTGATTATTGTGACTCCGAATTGGCCCTGTAGCCGCGTTGGCTCCTGTCCTGTCAAGAGTCGGCAATTGTAAAGGCATTTAGGGTCAGGTGCCAGAATACCCCTCCTATGTCCCCCACAGATTGGAGGCCAGTCTTAACCTGCCCCGGTAGGGATGCCAGATGGAGTTACAGACAAGAGAGTCCCTTGAATTATTTAAGGTTGTAAGGATTATGGATGGACAGTGGGCAGTGCCCATTAAATGATTACAAAAGTAACTGGCAATTAAGGCCCAGGCAGAGAGAAAGGCAGTCTGGCCAAAGCCAGATATATAATATAACTGCTCAAAAAATGAAAGGCACACTTTGAGAACACATCAGATCTCAATGGGGAAAAAATCCTGCTGACTCTCTTTACTGGTATGGAGTGATATGGTGATGTGTGAGGAATGAAAGGATGGCAATGAAAAGGATCAACCGACAGAGAGACACCCCGAAAACCATCAGAGGTGACTGTGTGCAGAGGGTGCAGGCCTATAAATACCTGGGAGTGCAGCTGGATGATAAACTGGACTGGACTGCCAATACTGATGCTCTGTGCAAGAAAGGACAGAGCTGACTATACTTCCTTAGAAGGCTGGCGTCCTTCAACATCTGCAATAAGATGCTGCAGATGTTCTATCAGACGGTTGTGGCGAGCGCCTTCTTCAACGCGGTGGTGTGCTGGGAAGGCACCATAAAGAAGAGGGACGCATCACGCCTGGACAAACTGGTGAGGAAGGCAAGCTCTATTGTAGGCACGGAGCTGGACAGTTTGACATCTGTGGCAGAGCGAAGGGCGCTGAGCAGACTCCTGTCAATCATGGAGAATCCACTGCATCCACTGAACAGGATCATCTCCAGACAGAGGAGCAGCTTCAGCGACAGACTGCTGTCACCGTCCTGCTCCACTGACAGACTGAGGAGATCGTTCCTCCCCCACACAATGCGACTCTTCAATTAAACCTGGGGGGGTAAACGTTAACATTATATAAAGTTATTGTCTGTCTGTTATACCTGCATTGTTATCACTCTTTAATTTAATATTGTTCTTTATTAGTATGCTGCTGCTGGAGTATGGGAATTTCCCCTTGGGATTAATAAAGTATCTATCTATCTATCTATCTATCTATCTATCTATCTATCTATCTATCTATCTATCTATCTATCTATCTATCTATCTATCTATCTATCTATCTATCTATCTATCTATCTAAGGGAAACAATGATGCAGCAGGCAGGCAGGCGAGTCCATTGTGCTGAAATTTCATTGCAGGAACTCCAAATTGTACTCGGTAGTTTGTATGACCCCCCCCCTCCCCATGCCTGATAATGTCCTAATGAGATGATGGATGGTGTCCTGCGGGATCTCCTCCCAGAGCATCACTGAGCTCCTGGACAGGCTGAGGTGTCAGATGGACCCAAACATAATGTCCCACCCAGAGGTGGTCTATTGGATTGAGGTCAGGCAAGTGAGCGGGGGGTTCAGTCATTGGTATCAATTCCTTCATCCTCTCGCCACATGAGGCCGGGCATTGTCAGGCACTGGGAGCCACTGCACCAGCATATGGTCTGTCAATGGGTCCAAGGATTTAATCCCGATCCCTAATGGCAGTCAAGGTGCTGTTGTCTAGCCTGTAGAGGTTTGTGTGTTCTTCCATGGATATGCCTCCCCAGACCATCATTGACCCACCACCAAACTGGTCACCCTGAACAATGTTACAGGCAGCATAACGTTCTCCATGGCTTCTCCAGACCCTTTCACATCTGTCACATGTGCTCTCATCTGTGAAAAGCACAGGGTACCTGCCAGTGGTGGACCTGCCAATTCTGGTATTCTATGGCAAATGCCAATCGAGCTCCATGGTTCCCACTAGAGGACATCGGGCCCTCAGGCCACCCTCATGAACTCTGTTTCTGATTGTTTGGTCAGAGACATTCACACCAGTGTTCTGCCTGCCTGCTGGAGGTCATTTTGTAGGCTCTGCCAGTGCTCATCCTGGTCCTCCTCGTCCAAAGAAGTAGATACTGGTGGGTCCTGCTGATGGGTTAAGGACCTTCTACGAGGGGCCCTGTCCAGCTCTCCTAGAGTAGCTGCCTGCCTGTCTCCTGGAATCTCCTCCATGCCCTTGAGACTGTGCTGGGAGACACAGCAAACCTTCTGGCAACGCCACGCATTGATGTGCCATACTGGTGAAGTTGGACTACCTGTGCCAACTCTGTAGGGTTAAGGTATGGCCTCTTGATACCAGTAGTGACGCTGACCGTAGCCAAATGGGAAACGAGTGAAAAAAACAGATGAGGAGGGAAAAATGTCAGTGGCCTCCCTCCACCTGTTAACCCATTCATTCCTGTTCTGGGGGTCGTCTCATTGTTGCCCCTCTAGTGCACCAAAGCAGTTATAACTGATTAACAAGCTCCTCTGCTACTTAACTGACAGATCAGTAGCCCAGAAGAGTCATTGACTTGATGCGATACTCTCATCAAAAAAGATTTCTTTCATTTTTTTGAGCAGTTTATATTAATCTGGAGACAACCATGAGTGAATTGTGCTTAAAAATGGGTGGGAACAAGTCAACGGCTCACTGAGTGTCATATTTCTAAACCAATCCAGCTCCTCATGTGGGCGGTGCTCAAAGTAGGGGGGCGGTGTTCTTGAACTACAAAGATCAGAGGTCCAACAGACAGCAATCTTCTGATTACGATAAACGATTGACAGTCGAAAAGTCTCATAAAAGAACCTATTAGACATATAAATATGTATCATTTGTGCAGAGAGCACATCACACGTGTTAAAAATAAACAGAACCTGATGATACGCGTGAGAGACAGCACGCTGGATCTGGCATCCCAGCTGGAGAAGAGCTACAATCCTTACCCAGCAGGGATGCCAGTAACGTGGAATTTATTCAGGACATTGTCTCTCCCAATACTCTAGGTGGCTGCCCTCCTGGGCTTCCGTAGCACTACGGAGACCCACAGGGCATATTGGGAATTGTAGTTCTTTTGGCCAGTCCTATTGGGTCCTCTGGTGCCACCAGAGGGTGTTGAGGGGATTTAGGAACCCTTCTTCGCCAGGATTCAAACATACCTGGAAGTACTACCGAGTCACAGTATCGGGACACCAGAAGTGCCCCAGGGTTTTACATAAAAGGAGCAGCATCCTTCATCCAGGCAAGCCAGAGTTGGGAGGAAGAAGAATACAAAGCTTACCTGGAAGAGCGGAGGAGAAGAAAAGAGCCTTGAGAATTGCATAGTGTGTGTGCTGTATATTTAAAGAATTAAAACCTTTGTATTAAATGGTAGTTGTGTCTGTGCCTCTGTGTTTGGAGTGCGGGAGGTTGCAACGTCGCCTGGTGGTCACAAAGGGAAAAGCCTTTCTGTAACATTAGATTATAGATTGTCATTCAGCAGCATCAACGGGCGAGTGGTACAACATGAAGGATGAGATGTCAAAGGTGCTGTTTGTGCTCCCTGACGTTCTGCGTAACAACAGTTTAGGAGATGATGTACGCTTGAAAGAATTGTCAGCTGTATTCATGAAAAATATAAAATACAAAATATACATTTGAAGTAAACGGTGTATCACACTCCATCTAAAGGATTGCTGTTAAGAGAGCCGAATAACAAAGAGCCACAGAAGAAGAGGATTTCAGTACTCAAAACACCCGAATCAACAAATCTGCCTCACGACATCAGTAGATACACAGATGAGGCCGCACAACATCCACCTTTTGACTGCACGTCTAAACAAATAACTAAAGGAAGTTATCATGACTGTGTGAACGCTAGGTGGCACTGTTGTCCCTTAAACCCAACAGACAGACATGCAGGACACAAGTTAAAAGCACCAAGAACTTGTTTTTAATTCTTTTCTTCGTGCACAGTGCTCCCTAAGCACCACAGCCACAATAACTCAATCAAGTAAATACCATCCATCCATCCATTATCCAACCCGCTATATCCTAACTACGGGGTCACAGGGGTCTGCTGGAGCCAATCCCAGCCAACACAGGGCACAAGGCAGGAAACAAACCCCGGGCAGGGCGAGCACACCACAGGGCACACACACACACACACCCACACACTAGGGACAATTTAGGATCGCCAGTGCACCTAACCTGCATGTCTTTGGACTGTGAGAGGAAACCCACGCAGACAAGGGGAGAACATGCAAACTCCATGCAGGAAGGACCTGAGAAGCAAACCCGGGTCTCCTAACTGCGAGGCAGCAGCGCTACCCACTGCGCCACCGTGCCGCCCAAATTGCTTTCTTTCTTTCCTTAAATGGCACCCAAAGAGAAATGAAATGTGAAGTGAGGGAGTCAAGAGAAGACCAACTAAGTCAGGGCTTCAAACTCCAACCAATTTCACTCCAACCAGTTGGCTAATTAGGCACCAAGTCTTGTTGTTAATTAAACCCGTTCTTTAATTCTGTAGCTTGTTGCTGCTCTCATTGTGCATTAGCAGACATTTCTGAAACAGTTGATTTTCTCTTTTCTAAGAACACTATTAAAATGTTTTGTGGAGCTGAGCTGATCGACATTGCTGAGACCTTCACCTTTCTTTATATGTTCAGATATTGTATGATGGACACCAGTTGTTTTGGCTCATTTTGTATCCTATTATTGTTTGGCTACTAATTAAGGAAAAAGAAACAATTAAGGGGTCCGAGTCTTCAAGTGCAAGTCAATTAACATGAATTCAAAAGAAGTTAATTAACAGCACAAACAGGACACTAATTAAGAAAAAAGTCAGAATGAAAACCTGCAGCCTCCAGGACAGGAGTTGGTGACCCCTGCTATAAACCGTCTTATCTGGGTGAAATTTTATTTGCCCACCTAGTTTCATATATGTCCCCTCACTGACAAATTTCTGGCTACACTACTGGGGGGATTTATTGTGGCATCCGGAAAGGCAAAGCAATATAATAATAATAATAGGAGATGCAAACACGGGATGGAAATGAAAAAAGAAAGTAAAAAAAAAATACTCGAAGCCCGATGTGTAACCCAGCTGTCTGATTTTCGCCGCTAGCTAGAACCAAGGAAAAACGTTATTCTTTGTTTCTTTCTTTGTGATATCCACTGAGGGATATTGGAACTGGCAGCGCAGCCATATTTAACATGAAGGTAATTGGCCTGAAACACAGGTTGACCTGCGGTCACGAGAATCCTAACCGATAGGAATGAATGGAACCCCGAAGCAACCCCTTAACCTATCGACAGAGGAAATTGATCACATGATCGTCGACTGTGGTTGTACCCATTTTGCTGTCATTGTGTAAGCAGTTACATTCCAATAACAACGTCCGGGTCATCTGAGATGTCAGCATGACACTGACAGACATTGTGACTCGGTGGCCTCAGTCAATCCCTGAGTCAATTATTCTGACAACGCTGATGGATGGCTTGTTGGTAAGGTAACTGGTGTAACCCTCAGTGTTCCATATAACCTATGGATAAGGACAATGGACAACGTCCTACGGGATTATAGTGAGCAGTAGTAACACCAGGAGACACAAACGTGGGGATGAAAATGAAAACAGAAATCAAAGTAAACAAAAAAAAGTCAAAGTCCAAAGCGCAACCCAACTGTCTGATTTTCACTGCTAGCTACAACCAACAAAAAACGTTATTCTTTATTACTTTCTTTGTAATGCCCACTGAGGGATATTAGAACTGGCAGCGCAGCCATATTTAACCCGAAGGTATATTGGCCTGATACACAGCTTGACCCACAGTCACGAGAATCCTAACCGATAGGAATGAACGGAACCCCGAAGCTAACCCCTTAACATATCGACAGAGGAAATTCATCACATGATCGTCGACTGCAGTTGTACCCATTTTACGGTCATGGCATAAGCAGTTACATTCCAATAATAATGTCCAGGTCATCTGAGAAGCCAGGATGAGACTGACAAACATTGTGGCTCGGTGGCCTCAGTCAATCCCTGATTCATTTATTCAGATGACTTACTGAGGGTGCTGCACATGATGGATGGTTTGTTGGTAAGGTAACTCGTGGAACTTTCAACATTTCATATGACCTATTGATAAGGACAACGTCCTACAGAATTATTGTGTGCACTAGTAACACCAGGAGATGCAAACACGGGGATGGAGAACGAAAAGAGAAAGTAACAAAAAAAATACTCGAAGCCCGATGTGTAACCCAGCTGTTTGATTTTCACCACTAGCTACAACCAAAGGAAAAACGTTATTCTTTGTTTCTTTCTTTGTAATATCCACTGAGGGATATTGGAACTGGCAGCACAGCCATATTTAACCTGGAGGTAATTGGCCTGACGCACAGATTGACCTGCGGTTACGAGAATCCTAACCGACAGGAATGAATGGAGCCCCGAAGCAACCCCTTAACCTATCGACAGAGGAAATTGATCACATGATCGTCGACTGCAGTTGTATCCATTTTACGGTCACTGCATAAGCAGTTACATTCCAATAATAATGTCCATGTCATCTGAGATGCCAGGATGAAACTGGCAAACATTGTGGCTCGGTGGCCTCAGTCAATCCCAGATTCATTTATTCAGATGACTTTCTGATGGTGCTGTATGTGATGGATGGCTTGTTGGTAAGGTAACTGGTGTAACCCTCAGTGTTTCATTTGAGAACGTCCAATGGGATTATTGTGAGCAGCAGTAACACCAGGAGACAGAAACATGGGGATGGAAATGAAAACAGAAATCAAAAGCTGAAGCACAACCCGAATCTCCGACTTTTGCCATTAGCTGCCACTAACTTATTCTTTGTTTCTTTCTTTTTAATCTCCAACAAAGGATATTTTTGAATCAGTGGTGCAGCCACATTTAGCCCAGAGGTAAATGGCCTGACATATGGGTTGACCTGTGGTCACGAGAATCTTAACCAAAAGGAATGTGCAGAGCCCCTAAGCGCCGCTGAAACCTATCGACAGAGGAAATTCATCACATGATCGTTGACCACAGTATTTGTAGTAATGCGATGAAAAAAATAAAATAAAACCACAGACTTTACAACACTAACACTATTCATTGTAGCAGCAATCGTGTCATTACCTAAGCCAGGTGGTAGTGGCTACCCAGTCATTCGCCGGAGCCTTATCCCCAGAGCACAGAGTAGAGGCGTTGCAGTGATCCCGGCACACTCAGTTGTGGTCTCCTCTAATTGTGGTGGTGGTATCTGGGTACGTCAGGTGGGAGGCTGCTCTACCAGTCAATGAAGGTCTGAAGAATCATGATTGCATATGTATGAGGCTGATTAGCATTGACCATATATGGGTGTTTCTGGTTTGGCAACTGGGAGGTGCATTCAAATAGGCACATTTACCAGATGGGGCAGCACGGTGGCGCAGTGGTAGCACAGTAAGGAGACCCGGGTCCTCCCTGTGTGGAGTCTGCATGTTCTCCCTGTGTCCTCCACTGTGAGAGGGTGCCCTACGGTGGGCTGGCGCCCTGCCTGGGATTTCTTCCTTGCGCCCTGTGCTGGCTGGGATTGGCTCCAGCAGACCCCCGTGACCCTGTGTTAGGGTATAGCGGGTTGGGAAATGACTGACTGACTGACTGACATTTACCAGATAATTTTAATTAATAAAGTGTGTAAATGCCACATTTTATTTTTCAATTATATTTTTCAATGTATGTATACTTTGGCGGCAGCACAGTGGCGCAGTGGGTAGCACTGCTGCCTTGCAGTTGGGAGATCTGGGGACCTGGGTTCGATTCCCGGGTCCTCCCTGCGTGGAGTTTGCATGTTCTCCCCGTGTCTGCGTGGGTTTCCTCCCACAGTCCAAAGACATGCAGGTTAGGTGGATTGGCGATTCTAAATTGGCCCTAGTGTGTGCTTGGTGTGTGTGTGTGTCCTGCGGTGGGTTGGCACCCTGCCCGGGATTGGTTCCTGCCTTGTGCCCTGTGTTGGCTGGGATTGGCTCCAGCAGACCCCTGTGTTCGGATTCAGCGGGTTGGAAAATGGATGGATGGATGGATAGTTTGATGCTCAAATCCATGCAAAGTTTTATAAATGAGACCCCAGGTGTCTGCTGGGAGCTCCAGAGGCAGCACGGCATGTGTCAGCAGACCAGCCTGTGTAAGGGAGGCATAACAAACCCATTGTGAGATTACACATCCAGAACATGACAGATGATGGTCTCGGCTTCCACAATTCCTGCAGAGTCTGAGTGCAGGGCTTAGAGCAACAAACTGCACCTGAGCACCCGACACGCTCGTCAGAGGCCTGCGCAAGTTTGGACACATCGCCCTTATGGTGTCGCTGGGAACAGACAGGAATTTGTTTGACACTATAAATGTCTGAGGGTCAGCATTGTATTGCTGAGTGAAAAAAGGACAATGGCCCCGAGCAACGCCACCAGCGCCTCAGCTTTTTCACTCTTCCTTTAAAAGGGTGTGCCGACTGTGCGCCGCCTGAGCAGCGGCAGGCTTACCACTATGTCCTCTGAGCCCTGAAAAAAATAAACCATTCTAATACTAAAAACACACAAAAGAAAGAAAGAAAGAAAGAAAGAAAGAAAGAAAGAAAGAAAGAAAGAAATTTTATAACAGTGCTCATTATGATAGAACTACTTATGAAAGCATCATATAATAAACACTATTAGAAAGAAAAACATTGCAATTTTGCCGATTATGAATATATAATAAGGACTATTTTAAAGAAAGACTGTAATTGAAGTTCTCATGAAAGGCATTATAATAATAAACACTGTTAGAAAGACTACCAGTAGTGTGCATAATGAAGGGGACTACATAATAAATTCTGAGACTTTATAACTGCAATTTGTGAAAGTCACTATATAAAAATGGAATAGAGCAACAAAAGAAAGAAAGAAAGAAAGAAAGAAAGAAAGAAAGAAAGAAAGAAAGAAAGAAAGAAAGAAAGAAAAACTTTTTAATAGTGCACATTATGAAAGACACTACATAATGACTTTTGGAGAGAAATGTTTTGCAATAGAGTTCTTTATGAAAGGCACTGTATAATAAACACAATTAGGAAGAATGACTTTGCAATAGAGCTTCTTCTTAAAGGCACTCTACAATAAAGGCTATTAAAAAGAATGATTTTGTAATAGACCAAAGAGAGAAAGAAAGAATTTTATGATGGTACTCATTATGAAAGAACTATTTTAAAGAAGGAATTAGTAGTTGAACCACTTATGAAAGGCATCATATGATAAAACACTGTTAGAAAGAAAAACATTGCAATTTTGGACATTATGAATATATAATAAGGACTATTTTAAAGAAAGACTGTAATTGAAGTTCTCATGAAAGGCATTATAATAATAAACACTGTTAGAAAGACTACCAGTAGTGTGCATAATGAAGGGGACTACATAATAAATTCTGAGACTTTGTAATTATGCTCTCTATGTATGTCACTATATAAAAATGGAATACAGCAACAAAAGAAAGAAAGAAAGAAAGAAAGAAAGAAAGAAAGAAAGAAAGAAAGAAAGAAAGAAAGAATGAAGGGCAGTATATAATGAGGACCAGTTTAAAGAAAGACTTGGTAGCTGAACTACGTATGAAAAGCATCATATAACAGACACTGTTAGAAAGAAAGCAATGGTGCAGATTATGAAAGCCACTATTTAAAAAGACTTTTAAAGAAAGACATTGTAATAGAGCTTCTTATGAAAGGCACTCTACAATAAAGGCTATTAAAAAGAATGATTTTGTAATAGACCAAAGAGAGAAAGAAAGAATTTTATGATGGTACTCATTATGAAAGAACTATTTTAAAGAAGGAATTAGTAGTTGAACCACTTATGAAAGGCATCATATGATAAAACACTGTTAGAAAGAAAAACATTGCAATTTTGGACATTATGAATATATAATAAGGACTATTTTAAAGAAAGACTGTAATTGAAGTTCTCATGAAAGGCATTATAATAATAAACACTGTTAGAAAGACTACCAGTAGTGTGCATAATGAAGGGGACTACATAATAAATTCTGAAGAAAGAAAGAAAGAAAGAAAGAAAGAAAGAAAGAAAGAAAGAAAGAAAGAAAGAAAGAAAGAAAGAAAGAAAGAAAGAAAGAAAGATACTTTTTAATTGTGCACATTATGAAAGACATTACATAATGACTTTTGGAGAGAAATATTTTGAAATGGAGTTCTTTATGAACTCTATCTATCTATCTATCTATCTATCTATCTATCTATCTATCTATCTATCTATCTATCTATCTATGAAAGGCACTATATAATAAACACAATTAGGAAGAATGACTTTGCAATAGAGCTTCTTCTTAAAGGCACTCTACAATAAAGGCTATTAAATAGAATGATTTTGTAATAGAGCTAAGAAAGAAAGAAAGAAAGAAAGAAAGAAAGAAAGAAAGAAAGAAAGAAAGAAAGAAAGAAAGAAAGAAAGAAAGAAAGAAAGAAAGAAAGAAAACTTTATAATAGTGCTCATTATGAAGGGCAGTATATAATGAGGACCAGTTTAAAGAAAGACTTGGTAGCTGAACTACGTATGAAAAGCATCATATAACAGACACTGTTAGAAAGAAAGCAATGGTGCAGATTATGAAAGCCACTATTTAAAAAGACTTTTAAAGAAAGACATTGTAATAGAGCTTCTTATGAAAGGCATTATATAAGAAATACCATTAGAAAGACTTAAAAATAGTTTGCATAATAAAAAGCACTATATAATGAACTCTTAGACTTTGTAATGGTGCTCATTATAAATGCAACTATATAAACATGCTATTAAAAAGAAAGGTTTTAGAGTATAACTCATAAAAAAGAAAGACTTTTTAATAATGCACATTATGACAGACACTATATAATATTTTAAATAAACATTTTGTAACAAGTACCTTATGAAAGTCACTGTATTATAAATACAATCAGGGAGAATGACTTTACGATAAAGCTCCTTCTGAAAAACACTATGCAATAAAGGCTATTAAAAAGAAAGATTTTGCAATATTGGAAAGAAAGAAAGAAAGACTTTGTAATAGTGCTCATAATGAAAGCAATTATATAAATTATGAAGCCACTGTATTAAGAACACTATTAGACAGGATTTATAATCGATCTCCTTATAAAAGGCACTTGGGTGGTGGCACAGTGGTAGCGCTGCTGCCTTGTATTAAGGAGACCTTGGGTGTGTGTGGAGTTTAGATGTTGTCCTGCTGTCTATGTGAGAACCCTTTGGGTGTTCTGGTTTCCTTCCAGTGTCCAAAGACATACAGGTTAGGTGAACTGGTGCTGATAAATTGGTCCTAATGTGTGTTTGGTGTGTGTGTTCACCCTGTTAGAAATATTTTTGTAATAAAGCTCCATTTGAAAGGCACTGTATAATAAACATTAGTGGAAAGGCTGTTATAATGGTCAGTAAGACAGACAGTATACAATTAAAATTATTAGGAAGAAACACAGAAAAATACTTTATAATAGTGTTCAACATGAAATGTGCTATACTGTATATTGACATAAGAAAGAAAGAAAGAAAGAAAGAAAGAAAGAAAGAAAGAAAGAAAGAAAGAAAGAAAGAAAGAAAGAAAGAAAGAAAGAAAGAAAGAATGATTTGAGGTCTCATGTTATTTATGAATGAATTAGATCCTGTAGCCAGGCCCGGCTACGTTTGCCCCAATGCATAAAGCACTCACTCAAACTCAGCCCATGTCTGACATCCTTGTTTCACCTCTCTGGGCACCCCTGCATTGACTCAGCAATGGTTGAAGGATGAGAAGGAGGAGGAGGACAATTTGGGTTCAAAGAAATACTTGTTAGTAACTTGAATGCCCACAACTCAGTGTAGTAAAAAAAGTAAATCAATGACAATGGTGACACAAGATGACACAAAGCAGGGTAAAGTGCCACAGACTTTCAGGAAAGAGTGAGGAGAGAAAAAGAGAGACAGAGAGTGAGACGCACTCAGAGTTAGAGATTGTGTAGAATGTCAGAGGGTCTGTAAAGGCTGATGAGTTCCACACGTGCAGTGGGCAACAAGCAGTGGCACCAGCACAGGAAAATTACAGTTACAGTCAGGTAAGAAACAAGTCTGAGTCCCTGCCAAGAGACACTATGAACTGTTTACAGAATAGAGAACATCCACATAAAGGTAGGTGAGAAAACGTTCCTCTTTTAGCAGTAGATACACTGTGTAGAGAGCACATTAAAATTCTGACTTGCATGTCGGAAAAACAGGCAACATGAGAAACAAGAATGGATTAAAATACAGCACTTCATTGTATGTAAAATAAAACACAAATCAGCTTACCTGGTGTACTCTGTACCCCTATTTCCTATCAGTTCCTGAAACCCTGTGAAGAGATAGATAGATAGATAGATAGATAGATAGATAGATAGATAGATAGATAGATAGATAGATAGATAGATAGATAGATAGATAGATAGATAGATAGATAGATAGATAGATAGATAGATAGATAGATAGATAGATAGATAGATAGATAGATAGATAGTGTAACTATAAGGGTGTGCCATTGAGCCCCAAACCTCAGATAATTACCTATTAAACAACAACCTATTAAACCTCAGTTTTAATAAAGGTATTTATTATTATTAATAAATTATTATTATGATATATTTCCAAAATTTAGCATACAAAAAAAATACAATACAATAAATAAATAATTAATTAACTTCTTCCCTCCTTCCTTCCTTCAAGTAATGAAGAAACCAGGGCACTCCTCCCCTGATAACGCCCTCTGGCAGCACCCAAGGACACAGACAGGGCTGCATTTCCAAACTCCAATTCCCAGCATGCCTTGCATGTGTCCACACTGAATTCAACCCTGAGGAACACTGCCATCTGCTGGGTGGCGGAACAAACTGCTCCCAGCACCCATGTTCCGTCCATTATGACCTCCTGGCCAAGCAGGAAATCATCCTCCATCCCAGTCCTTCCTCCATGGCACTTCCAACAGATAGAAGAGAGGCACTATATAATAGACAGATAGATAGATAGGCATGAAACCAGAGAAGACGCCTCCTGAGGGCAACTGACTATGCCCTTTCCAGTGTGACCAGTATAAAAGGGAGACACCCCTGTTGTCCACACACCTTTTGAACGCATTAATTGCTGTAGCCCAGCGTTTCTCAACCTTTAAGTATTTGCGACCCGAGTTTTCATAACAGTTTTAATCGCGCCCCCTAACATTTTTTTGAAACCTTAATAAAATGTATTCCTATTTTTTTTGGTGCCGATACACCGCTACAAGTTTAAAATTTTCCTACGAGTAGCAAAATTACGCCACATATGGCAACATTCGCGCCCCCTTTTTTGTTACTTCGCACCCCACAGTTTGGGAACCGCTGCTGTAGCCATTGGGGCAATTTATGTTTATTTCAGTGCACCTGTTTACTTTGTATGCAACCAGAATAAAGGGGGACAACTTGGTAAGCACCCCGACACTTTGTAAGAGTTAAGAATATTTCTTTGACCCTTCCACAATAGATAGATAGATAGATAGATAGATAGATAGATAGATAGATAGATAGATAGATAGATAGATAGATAGATAGATAGATAGATAGATAGATAGATAGATAGATAGATAGATAGATAGATAGATAGATAGATAGATAGATAGATAGATAGATAGATAGATAGAATTTAATTTTAGTATAGTAGGCAAGAAAGATAGATAGATAGATAGAATTTAATTTTAGAATAGTAGGCAGGATAGATTGATAGATATGAATGGCACTATATAATAGATAGATAATGTGACATAGACAGGAATTCAGTATATGAAGGGTGCTATAAAACAGATAAAACAAAGAAGCACTATATAATAGATAGATGAATATGAAAAGGCACTATAATTAATACATTCCTAGCCTAGCCATGACCCTATGCTGTCCCATTATCATCTTTTTATGATGTGCTTGATGCCCTCTAATGCAGGTAGTGAAAATAAACCTTTTCATGGCATACCCAGGGTCCCAAACTGGACCTTTATGTGTGCATGTAACTGTTTTGGCCTTATTTTTTTCCCCTTTACTCCAATCCCAGCTTCATCATGAGAAGAAAATAAATTCAAGGTACCCCCCCATTAAGCCCATATGTTTCAAGTATCTCCTTATCATTTCCAAAACAGGAACAGCAAAGCTGATAAAAGCTGAATTTGCTTGTTCATTTTCTCACATCTTAATTTAGCCTCAGAGGAGAAGCCTGTGTTTGGGGGGCTATATTGAGCTTGTTTCTAGGGTTCTGAGTGAGGATCTCACAGTGCTACCTAATCCTCCAATAAAGTGTTGAATTATTGCTGGTAGGCTGGCGACAGGCATCACGGTTTGTAAAGAGGGGGCTGGGTGTTGCGGAATGCAGGATATGGATACTGGGAGAGCGGCTGCCAGGCCACCCAGAGGAGTGGTATGCCATTGCTTCTGCAGACTCCAAAGCTCCGCGTCCAAGTGTATTATGTTCTTTGAGTTCTCTATTTATACATAAACACATTATCTGAATGCTAACGTAAGTGTGAGGAGGAAAAATCAGGCTACTTTGTGGGCATCTATTTAAAGAGTCAATGGTGTGCCGCCTGATCTCTGTGGCATTTGACCCTATTCAACACTGAAGTCCCTATCCTAAACGTCATTTAAATGTCCTTACAGTCAGTGGCACTTATTAGGTCCACTTTATCTAGTAGCTTAAAAGACACCTTTTTGCCTACAGAAAAAGCCTGAATTCCTCAAGACAAGAACTCATCAGGCGCTTAAAGTTGTACCTTAGGGATTTTGGTCCTTGTTGACTCAATAACCTCTCGTAGTTTCTGTATATTTTACAAAGTTGAATTCCATCTTTTCCCAAAGGCGCTTTATTGAACTGAGACCTGGGCATGTAAAGAGTAAATGGAGGTCACTGTCATATTTATGAGAGAGGCTTAAGATGATGTCCTGCGGTGGGTTGGCACCATGCCTGGGATTGGTTCCTGCCTTGTGCCCTGTGTTGGCTGGGATTGGCTCCAGCAGACCCCCGTGACCCTGTGTTCGGATTCAGCGGGTTGGAAAATGGATGGATGGATGGATAAGATGGTGTGTGCTTTGAGGTACAACACACTGTCCATTTGAAAAAGGGTGGATCGTGACCATAAAGGGCTGGAAAGGGTATTCAAAAAAATACATGGAAGTAGGAAATGAAATGAAATTGTAAATGATTAATCCAATATTCACAATAAAATGTACTCGAGGTACGATTTTAGAAAATCTCTCACTCACTCATTGCTATGGTGTGATTACACACTGACTACTGGCTGACTGTTGTGAGCTGTGCTGAGTGATGGCAGTGTTGTGATCCAGGGAGTGCTAAAAAAAATGCAGGAAAAAACCCAACAAGAGGATGGCACTGGTGTGACACACGGGAAACAAGCAATCTTTAAAGAATAACAGTATTTATTTTCATGAAGAATGCTCTTCTTAACAAGGATGACAAAAGGCATGGTAAAAAAAAAAAAACAAAGGCAATCCAAGGTAAAATACAAGTCCAGAACGTGAAGTCAAAAAATAGGGCATACAGCTCAAAACTCCCAGTGTGATGTGGCAGTTTAACTAACCTGTGTGGAACCAACCTCGACACAGACAGACGCAGCAGGCACAAGTGCAAGAAACACGCTTTTTATTTTTTTATTATTTCCCTCGTGGAAAACGCCTTCCCCGTTTCCCACAAGCACAACACAATGCAATTTCTTCCTTTTCTCTTTCTCTTTTTCCTCCTCCACTCTATCCTGACAAGCTTCGTCTCCCTCCTCCCGACTCTGGCTCTCCAAGTAGTGGCTGCTGGGTCCTTTTATAAGGCAATGCTCCAGGTGCTTGATGACCTACTTCTGCTAGCACTTCCGGGTGTCGTGGAAGAACCGGCCATACAGGCTCAGTAGCAGCTGCAGCATCCCCCTGGATCCCAACAGGGCTGTATCCAACTCCAACTCCCATGGAGCCCAGCAGGAGTCCGAGGCAGTGCTGCAACCCAGGGGGGGACTGCCACCTAGCGCTCCAGGAGAGGTAATGCTCTCTTGACCATGCTTCCTCCCCCGGTCCTTACATCATGGAGGTGTCCCAGCCGGGCAAGAACCCTGGCCGTCCGCCACACCAAAAGTGAGCATAGTGACAAGACACAAGGCAGTGTGGTGTAGTGGTTAAGGCTTTGGATTTCAGACCCTGAGGTTGTGGATTTGAATCCTGCTCCTGACAGTGTGACCATGAGCAAGTCATCTGACCAGTCTGTGGACCAAATGGAAAACTGAAAGAAATGCAATCAATTGTTTCATAAATGATGTAAGCCGCCTGGTATAAAGGCGTCAGCCAAATAAGTACATGTAAACATGAGGTGTTCATCCAAACTCCAGGGTGGCTGCCACCTTCAGGAGAGGTAATGCTGTGACTATGCTTCATCCCCCGGTCCTTCCAACATGGAGTCATCCCGGACGGGTAAGGGCCTCGGCTGTCCGCCACACCTGCAAATCTTACACCATGGTGAAAGTGAGCATAGTGACAAGTCACAAGGCAGTGTGGTGTAGTGGTTAAGGCTTTGGATTTCAGACCCTGAGGTTGTGGGTTTGAATCCTGCTACTGACACTATGTGACCATGAGCAAGTCATCTGACCAGTCTGTGGACCAAATGGAAAACTGAAAGAAATGCAACCAATTGTTTCATAAATGATGTAAGTCGGGCGGCACGGTGGTGCAGTGGTAGCACTGCTGCCTCGCAGTTAGGAGACCCAGGTTCGCTTCCCGGATCCTCCCTGAGTGGAGTTTGCATGTTCTCCCCGTGTCTGTGTGGGTTTCCTCCAGGAGCTCCGGTTTCTTCCCACAGTCCAAAGACATGCAGGTTAGGTGGATTGGTGAGTCTAAATTGGCCCTAGTGTGTGCTTGGTGTGTGGGTGTGTTTGTGTGTGTCCTGCGGTGGGTTGGCACCCTGCCTTGTGCCCTGTGTTGGCTGGGATTGGCTCCAGCAGACCCCCGTGACCCTGTGTTCGGATTCAGCGGGTTGGAAAATGGATGGATGGATGATGTAAGTCGCCTGGTGTAAAGGCGTCAGCCAAAGAAGTAAATGTAAACACAAGGTGTTCATCCAAACTCCAGGGTGGCTATGCTTCATCCCCCAGTCCTTCCAACATGGAGTCATCCCGGACGGGTAAGGGCCTCGGCCGTCCACCACACCTGCAAATCTTACACCATGGTGAAAGTGAGCATAGTGACAAGTCACAAGGCAGTGTGGTGTAGTGGTTAAGGCTTTGGATTTCAGACCCTGAGGATGTGGGTTTGAATCCTGCTCCTGACGCTATGTGACCATGAGCAAGTCATCTGACCAGTCTGTGGACCAAATTGAAAACTGAAAGAAATGCAACCAATTGTTTCATAAATGATGTAAGTCACCTAGTGTAAAGGCGTCAGCCAAAGAAATAAATGTAAACACAAGGTGCTCATCCAAACTCCAGGGGATCTGGGGGAGGTAATGCTCTGACTATGCCATCTTCTCACCCGGTCCTTACATCGTGGAGGCATCCAAGCTGGCCAAAGGTCCTGGCCATCCACCACACGTGCAAATCTTACACCATGGCGAAAGTAAGCATAGTGACAAGACACAAGGCAGTATGGTGTAATGGTTAAGGCTTTGGATTTCAGACCCTGAGGTTGTGGGTTTGAATTCTGTGTCACAGGAGGCTGGGGGCCAGTTTCTGGAAGCCTGGAAGGATGGGGAGGCAGTCAGTACATCCCCCAGGCTGCAAGGGGGCAACTGCCCTGGATAAGCAGGGGACCACGGGGATGGAGCAAGGAGGCACAAACCCATGAGGGGGCCCGTGGCTACCGCGAGGGGGCGCCCCAAGTCTAATAAAGCTCAGGAGATCTGCACTTCCACCACACCTGGGAAGGTGGGGGAAGATCCTTCCAGCGACACCCGGAGTGCTTCCGGGTGCTCATGTGGCATTTCCTCTACAACAGAAAGTGCCGCCGGAAGAACATCATCAAGCACCTGGAGCACATATATATGAATATAAAAGGGGCCGCCTTCCTACAGTGACAGGAGAGAGAAAGGCATCCTGAAGAGGGCATTGGGACAGGCCCATGTTGGGAGTGATTGGTGCGGGAGCAATGTGTGCTGGGATGACTTTATTAATTTAAATAAAAGTGTTTTGTAAAGTGCTGGTATTTGTCTGATGGTGTTCAGACCCATGCTCACACCTGTTACTGACACTATGTGACCATGAGCAAGTCAGTCACTTGACCTACCTGTGGTCCAACTGGAAAACTCAAAGAAATGTAACCAATTGTTTCATAAACGATGTAAGTCACCTGGTATAAAGGCGTCAGCCAAAGAAGTAAATGTAAACACAAGGTGCTCATCCAAACTCCAGGGTGGCTGCCACCTCCGGAAGAGGTAATGCTCTGACTATGCTTCCTCCCCCAGACCTTCCAACGTGGAGTCATCCCGGACGGGTAAGGGCCTCGGCCGTCCACCACACGTGCAAATCTTACACCATGGTGAAAGTGAGCATGGTGACAAGTCACAAGGCAGTGTGGTGTAGTGGTTAAGGCTTTGGATTTCAGACCCTGAGGTTGTGGGTTTGAATCCTGCTACTGACACTATGTGACCATGAGCAAGTCATCTGACCAGTCTGTGGACCAAATGGAAAACTGAAAGAAATGCAACCAATAGTTTCAAAAATGATGTAAGTCGCGTGGTGTAAAGGTGTCAGCCAAAGAAGTAAATGTAAACATGAGGTGCTCATCCAAACTCCAGGGGGGCTGCCATCCAGTGATCCAGGGTGAGGGGGTAATGCTCTGACTACACCGGTACTTACATCGTGGGGGTGTCCAAGCTGGGCAAAGGTCCCGGCCATCCACCACGCCTGCAAATCTTGTCTTGTATAAAGGTGTCAGCCAAAGAAGTAAATGTGAACACGAGGTGCTCATCCTGCATCATTAAGACAGATGTGTCCAGATGTGCCGTCCAAGTTCCCTTCCTTTTCCTTAATAATCCCTTCTATTAATTTACTTGTGATACCCGTTAAACTTACTTGCCTGCAGTTACTTGGATCTGCCCGGTCACCCTTTTTATATAACGAGATAATATTTGCCATTTTCCTGTCCTTTGGAACTCTGTACTCACTATCGCAAACAGACTGGCAAGGTGGAGAACTGGAAATACGGTGGTTGGACATGAAAACTGAGGGAAGCAAAGGACAAATACCTCATGGTGACTTCCATTTGAAATCGGAGGACATCCAGCATCGTTGTCAGAAGGAAACGCTGGGTGACTGGAATACCCGTCTTATCAGAAGCTTATCTTCAACTTTGACCTTCACAAGGACCTGCAGAAACTGCATGACAGAAAAGGCAAAGAATGAGCACTCGCCACACTGAAATCGTTGATATGTTTCTTCCGTTTGCTGCACTTTCTACAGCGCGTATTGATTACTAAAAACTCTTCATGGCCTTGATTTTTAAAAGCATTCCCACTTTACAGCATTTTGTTCACAAGTGCCTAAGGCTTTTGCACAGGACTGCATGTCTAACTCTTTTTAATTATTCAATTGGCAAAATAAAAACTAAATAACAACCCCAGCATGAAGTGCAAGTGAGCTGTGTATATTTTCTAAACTTTGTAAAGTAAAGGAAATTCCAAGATCTTTAAAAGATGAATGTCATAAAAGGAAAAAACAGCATCTGTCATCAATGAGCTTCCCAAAAGTTGAAAAGCTGGTTAAAAAAATAAAATCAAATAAAATAAAACGCTGCATCCACTTAGACAGTGTGGACACCGGCCTGTCTGCACATGCCCTCAGCAGTCAGTCAGTGTTACCAAGTGGGCACACTTAAAATAAACATTTTACAGTTATAACATAATAGGAGCCATATTAACAGACAGAGGTCGACACCACATACTGTATAAAACATTTATAACTTTTATACAATACAATTTATTTTTGTATAGTCCAAAATCACACAAGAAGTGCCGCAATGGGCTTTAACAGGCTCTGCCTTTTGACACCTCCCCAGCCTTGACTCTCTAAGAAGACGAGGAAAGCCAAGTTGGGGAAACAATGGAAGAAACCTTAGGAAAGGCAGCTCAAACAGAGACCCCTTTACAGGAAGGTTGGGCGTGCAGTGGGCATCAAAGAGAAGGGGGTCGATACAATACAATACGCAGAAGAGGACACAAGTAATCCTCGATACAGTATAAAAATAAAAATATTACAAGTACAGAGCAGAAGTTAACAGTAGATGATATCCCATAATATGATTTGGATTTGTTTAGAGTCCTGGAGACCTCTGCCATCAAGTTGCCACCCCCATTTGGCCATTCCACGGCTGAAACAGTGCTGGGCCAGCCAATCTGATGAAAGGACTCCTCTACTCGACAATTCCAGTGATCCTCCATCAGGGATGACTTTACCTTAGGCAGGCAAAACAACCTGGCAGGTGGGCCATGGCACCAAGTGCCACATTTCAGTACTGAGAAGAGAAACAGAATAGGTGAGGGTTAGTCTTATAACTATCATGTTACTTATGTTTTAGTGCTAATGACCAACAACAGATATGCAGTTTGTACAGTTAATCAGCAGCTCTAGTCAGGGTGTGCTAAACTGAAGTAGTGAGTCATCAGCCGGGATTTAAAAGCTGAGACCGAAGGGGCATCTCTTATAGTAGCAGGCAGACCAGTCCACAGTTTAGGGGGTCCTGTAACTAAAAACTCGACCTCCCACTGTTATTTTATTAATCCTTGGAATCCTAAGCAGACCGGCATCTTGACATCTTAATGTGTGCTCTGATTTGTAAGTCATGATAAGTTCAGACAAGTAAGCCAAACTTTTATAAATTAGATCATCCATCCATCCATCCATCCTTTTTCTAACCCGCTGAATCCGAACACAGGGTCACGGGGGTCTGCTGGAGCCAATCCCAGCCAACACAGGGCACAAGGCAGGAAACAATCCCAGGCAGGGTGCCAACCCATCACAGGACACACACAAACACACCCACACACCAAGCACACACTAGGGCCAATTTAGAATCGCCAATCCACCTAACCTGCATGTCTTTGGACTGTGGGAGGAAACCGGAGCGCTAATCCAAAGGGGAAATTCACATGCATACAGCAACGGAAACATAAAAACAAGGAAACAGACTCACAGAACAGATAACACGGACAATCAATCAAAAAAATCGATAGGTAAAAAATTTGGAAGTGAACGTCATTAGGCTTTGCACCCCAGGAACCAAGTTACTCAAACTATTCTAGAACATTTCAGTAATTATTTACCGCTCTGATGCCAGTCTTTCTGATCATGAAATAGAAGAATTCGAGAAGAATTCACAGTTAATTGCAGAATTCCGGTATTTGAGGGTTCCTCTTGAGCGCCTCTTTCTCTTGCACGATTTGGCTCAAAAACAAATCAGCATATTGTCATCTCAGAGCAGGCTTAAGTTTCAAGTTTCTTATTTCTCCGTCCAGCCATTTCAGCTCTAAACCGTCCTTAAGAAACTGTGACACACA
Source organism: Erpetoichthys calabaricus (assembly GCF_900747795.2). Taxonomy (NCBI): domain Eukaryota; kingdom Metazoa; phylum Chordata; class Cladistia; order Polypteriformes; family Polypteridae; genus Erpetoichthys; species Erpetoichthys calabaricus. The sequence goes on along the minus strand of NC_041398.2, from coordinate 245,594,125 downwards.
TCCATCATTGAGATTTCGATGTTTAGGTGACCCTGAAACAGGGGTCTCTAACTCCAGTCCTGGAGCTCCTGTGGCTGCAGGTTTTCATTCTAACCCTTTTCTTAATTAGTGACCAGATTTTGCTGCTAATTAACTCTTTGCCTTAATTTTAATTGACTTTTCTTGAGACTCTGACCGTTGAATTGATTCTTTTTTCCTTAAACAGCACCCAAACATATTCTGTCTTCTTCCTGTTTATCTTCAACCCTGTATCTTCCAAAGCTCTTATCCATTCTTCCAACTCTCTTACCACTTTGTCTTTTCCTTGAGCACAATTCTTAATTTCTGAAACAAAAAAGCAAGATAATTTATTAGTGGTGTTAATCTGGTACAATACAGAAATAAGAGATGAATTGAGATGGGTCTCCAGCTGCAGACCTCCTCAGCTCTGCGATTCAGTAGCTCCACTGGACAGCCAATTGGATTGCTGGTTTTTGTCAATTGGTTTACTTGACTTGAGTTCCATGTGGAATTGTAAGCCACTGAGACGCAGGCGATCTGACGAGCTCTGCTGGGATGTTGCAATAGCAGGTGATTCTAACCAGGCAAATTTAAAGGCTGTGCTCCCCAAATGCTAGCATCTTACAAGTTGATCTTAAATAAGTGTTTTATTTATTTTTACTTAACCCTTTAATTCAGCAAGGGCGTAGAGGATCAAAAAAGTTTGGGAACCACTAGCATAGACAATGTCACTAATGACAAAACAAATCCGTGCTTTCAGCAACAATAAGCCATGGATGACAAAAGACGTGCGACTCTTGCAAAAGGCTCGTAATAAACTTTTCCACTCTGGTGATAAACAGGAGTACAGTGTTGCCAGGTCAAAGCAGAAGAGGGGCATTAGAGGTGCCAAAGCAGCCCACAAGCAGAAAATTGAGCACTATTTTGACAACTCTGACCCCCACCATGCACGGCAAGGAATACGTCACATCACTAAATAAAATCATAACTAGCCAACCCGCGGCGTAGCATACGCCGCATAATCAGGCAGCTTTTTTAATGATTTTTAAGCACAGGGAAAGAATTAACATTTGACAAATCCATAATTTAATAAACCACCAAGAAAAGTAACATTGTAACAATGCACGGTACGAACCAACATACAATTGTCCGTGACTGAAAACTGGTGGACTGCCGTCGTGCCTTCTCCTCCCAGAGCGAGGGACGGGGGTGGAGAGCGCTCGGGCGGAATGGGAGGAGAGGGGAAGGACGCCTATTCCGCCCCCTCCGTCATGCTAGTCTGCTGATTTCTCGTTCAGTATGCACTACCTGCTCATGTGCCCACCCCCAACTCGTCACCTGAGTCGTTTTTGTCTTTGCACAGTCCACATGCACCTGTGAGTCATGTAGACTTGTCATTGTTCTTTGCGGTTCTGGTTGCTTTTCTATATATAATCCACCAAGTCATCTGACCATGGTAGTAGCGAGGGGGAGCGGGGTGTGTGTACAAAGGGCAGGGACGTAATCAGTGCGAGCGTATGACCCGCACTTACTGGGAATTCCTCGTTCGTGGGGAACAATTGCAAGCCCTGGTTTCCAGCACGAATGGGGTTCAACGGCTTACCCACGCCTCTCTGCGCTGGGTAGACACACGTTGATCCATTCAGTGTAGCGCGCGTGCAGTTACCTGATGCAGGAATCTGTATAACATTGAAAGAAGTATTGTTTCCATGAAATACATTTGAAGCGGTGGCCACGGAAGGCAAATGAACAGTCACCGTGTGTCACAGCTGGATTGACGCCGTGTTTTGTGTCACCCGACCATGGTAGTAGTGGGGGGAGGGGTTGTGTACAAAGGGCAGGGACGTAATCAGTGCGAGCGTATGACCCGCACTTACTGGGAATTCCTCGTTCGTGGGGAACAACGATAACAGGTACATGTGGACTGTAGCTCAAACGAACATAAATGACGGCGTGTTTTCCGAGGCATCGCATCCGACTTGGTGGGCGTGGCTCTGCGAGTTGTCGTTGTATCCAATGGTCTTAGAGTTGGTGGGCGTGGCTGTCTTGCGTGCTTTCCATGGGTGGCTACTTGTCGGCGGCTTAGTGAATTACAGTAATCCCTCGCTAATTCGCGGTTCACTTTTCGCGGATTCACGACTTCGCGGATTTTATATGTAAGCATATCTAAATATATAACGCGGATTTTTCGCTGCTTCCCGGGTTTCTGCAGACAATGCGTCTTTTTACTTCTGGTATTTGCTTCCTCAGTTGGTTTGCCCAGTTGATTTCACACAAGAGATGCTATTGGCGGATGGCTGAGAAGCTACCCAATCAGAGCACGCAGTTAAGTTCCTGTGTGCTGCTGATTGGCTCAGCGACGGAGTGCTGCATTAACCAGGAAGTCTCATCTCACTCATTCAACATTAACGTGCTCCTGCTACTGCATTCAGGGGATTATCACCTTCAATCGTCATCATTTTTACTGCGCAGCATATTCATCACCATCATCACGTCATATATAGCTACGTGTACTTTGCTATACAGTAAGTGTAAACTTATCTACCGATTTCATATTGCTTAGCAGTTGTCCCTGTTATTAATAGAGTAAAGGGTGGGTTGTAAACAATACAGGGAGGGTTTAAAAACGTCCAAATACACGTTAAATAATTAAATAAATATGGTGTCCCTACTTTGCGGAAATTCAGTTATCGCGGTCGGCCTTGGAACCTATCTCCCGCGATAAGTGAGGGATTACTGTATATACGGTGGGCGTGGCTGTCTTGCGTGCTTTCCATGGGTGGCTACTTGTCGGCGGCTTAGTGAATTATATATATACGCCGTGTTTTCCGAGGCGTCGCATCCGAGTTGGTGGGCGTGGCTCTGCGAGTTGTCGTCGTATCCAATGGTCTTAGAGTTGGTGGGCGTGGCTGTCTTGCGTGCTTTCCATGGGTGGCTACTTGTCGGCGGCTTAGTGAATTATATATATATAGATACCAGTCCAGCTACCAGCAGCAGCAATTTCTCACTGGCAGAGGAGCTTAACCACTTCTTTGGATGCCATGGGGAGGAGAGACCAGGAACTGTCACGACCACCATTCCGGCTCCAGATACCCACAGCCAGGTACTCACTATAAAGTCTGCTGATTATATACACACATTCCAGAATATCAGTGTATAGAAAGCGGCTGGCCCAGATGGTATCCTAGGATGGTTCTCAGAGACTGTGCTGTGGAGTTAGCGGAGGGACTTACAAATATCTTCAATCAATCTCTAACACAGTGCACTGTCCCTACCTAACTGAAAACATCTACCACAGTACCAGTTCCAAAGCAGACTGCAGTAACCAGCCTCAATGATTACAGGCCAGTAGCATTAACACCAGTAATCATGAAGTGTCTGAAAAGACTGGTCCTCAAGTACATCAAGGCTGCTCTTTCTCCCACTCTAGACCCTAACCAATACGCATATAGATCCAATCGCTCAATAGATGACGCCATTTCCACTGTCCTCCACACTCTACTACCCCAACCTGGAACAGCAACGAACATCTGTACGGCTGCTGTTTGTGGATTATAGTTCTGCCATCATACCCAGCAGACTGTTGTCCTATATAGGCCTCCCGCATAACATCTGCCTGTGAATACAGGACTTTTTAAACCATCTCCAAACTCCAAACCATCCACAGTCAGTCAGTTTGGATCCCCACCAATCCGCCACTTTGTCACTCAGCATAGGAGCAACACAAGGCTGTGTGTTGAGCCCTTTCCTTTATTCTCTGCATACATTTCACTGCATACCAACCCACAACACCAATGCCATCATTAAATTTGCAGATGATATCACAATAGTAGGGCTGATCACTGATGGAGACGAGTCTGCCTACAGGGAGAATAATTTGATACTTAATATCAAAAAACTGATCATTGATTTCAGGAAGAAGCAGGCTGACCATTGGCCACTGTATATAAACAGTGAGGGTGTGGAGAGAGCCTCTAGTCAGGTTCTTGGGTACCTACATCTCAGAAAATCTCACAGGAACAATAAACACAAACTCACTAGTTTAAAAAGCACAACAGTGACTTTATGTTCTGAGAAATCTCAGGAAGATCGTCGATCTGTCACAAAAGCTTCTGGTGTCTTTCTATCTTTGTTCCATTGAAAGTGTCCTGACTCATGGGATACTCGTATGGTATGGCAATAGCTCAGCAGCTGACAAAAAGGCTCTGCAGAGAATCATAAAAACAGCAGAGAAAATTAGCAACACACCTTGGCATATCTTGGAAGATATCTACACCTCTCGGGGTTGGCAGAAGACATCCAGCATCATAAAGGACTTGTACTGTATTACCTGGCGCACAAACTATGTGAACCTTTCCCCTCAGGAAAGTGATACAGGTCCATTAGAGCACGGACCACAAGACTGATGAACAGTTTCTACCCCCAAGCGATTACTACAATAAAAAAATCGGGAGTGACCTCCACTCGACTTTTTCGTATATTCAGACATAGGGATGAGTCAGTCATATGGGTAATTGGTCATATTAGTATTACCAGTAATGGTGGACTGCATGATAACGTGCAGTGAATACACTTGACTATTCCTAGTTTTCATCCTCTTTCTCTGTACGTTTACCATTCGTTTGCTCAGAGGTTGATGCGCTTGCTGCTTCCTGGGCAGCTCTACTTTTCTCCACTCTAGCAGCCCGCTTCTTCTCTTCTTTCATCGGCATCTCTTCGAGTTAAAACTGATTAACTCATTTTTTGCGTTGCAATTACTTAGTATGTTTTTCTTAATTTTTCACTTAAGCTGGCACTTAAGTCTTCAATCTGCCTCAAAAATGATTTAACAACAACAACATTTATTTCTATAGCACATTTTCATACAAGAAGTAGCTCAAAGTGCTTTACATAATGAAAAAAATAAAAATAAAAGACAAAATAAGAAATTAAATAAGACAACATTAGTTAACATAGAAAAGGATTAAAGTCCGATGGCCATGGTGGACAGAAAAAACAAAAAAAAAAACTCCAGAAAGCTGGAGAAAAAAATAAAATCTGTAGGGGTTCCAGGCCACGAGACCTCCCAGTCCCCTCTGGGCATTCTACCTAACATAAATGAAATAGTCCTCTTTGTAGTTAGGGTTCTCACGGAGTCACATGATGCTGATGGTCATACAGACTTCTGGCTTTTAATCCATCCATCATTTTTGGAACATCATGGTACTTAGAGTAGATGGTGGTTGCGCCACCACCAAAAGGACACCGGAAAAGGAAACAGAAGAGAGAGTAGGGGTTAGTACAGATTTTAGAGCCACCATGAATAGTTATTATAATGAATTGGATATACAGAGTATCAAGATTAAATTACAGTGAAGTTATGAGAAGGCCATGTTAAAATAATGTGTTTCCAACAGTTTTTTAAAGTGTTCCACTGTATTAGCCTGGCGAATTCCTACTGGCAGGCTATTCCAGATTTTAGGTGCATAACAGCAGAAGGCCACCCGCCTCACCACTTCTTTTAAGTTTTGCTCTTGGAATTCTACGGAGACACTCAGTTGAGGATCTGAGGTTGCGATTTGGAATATAAGACGTCAGACATTCCAATATATAGGATGGGGCGAGATTATTTAAGGCTTTTTAAACCATAAGCAAAATTTTAAAGTCAATCCTGAATGACACAGGTAACCAGTGTAGTGACATCAAAACTGGAGAGATGTGCTCGGATTTTCTTTTCCTGGTAAGGATTCTAGCAGCTGCATTCTGCACTCGTTGCAAACGATTTATGTCTTTTCTTCATTTAAGATATGAAGAGGTAGAGGAAGTAATGGCGAAGGTGGTAGGGATGAGAACGGCACCCGTACACATGCGCCACATGGCCACCCTGCTGCACGCTGCCCAGAGTTGATTCTACAATAAAATAAAATAAAAAGAGTAATAAAAATCATCACTCCGAAAGCGGACAGTAGACGTCGCGTAGTATATGTGTACCCAATTTCAGGTCAATAGTTAAAACGGTTTGCGAGCTACAGGTGATTTAAAATCCAGGACAGACAGATGAACAGCCACAGTAGCGCATTATATAAGAAGATATGTATAGGTATAAGATGTTGGTTTTCGATAATTTTATGGTTTCTTGCTACCATATTAATTTTCAGGAAAACTACCACTTCCGGTTAGCAGAAGTGACCCAAAAATTGATAGAAACTTCAGGTTTGGATGTAATATATTTATTCAAAATTTGGTTGACCTCAGTCAAAGTTCTCAAGTTATCGTATTTACACACACAGACATAATTCCAAATCGGACTCAGGGAGGTCTAAAACATTGAGATTCATAAAAATCTCGAGGTCATATTTTTGGACGATTACAATACTTTTTTCTTAACTTGTGCAATCTCTCTATTATATAAAAAAATCTTGTGTCGAGACGTGACCTTCTCGGAAAGACACTTTGACGTCCCGCGAGAACAACCAATTTAAAAGAAGATCATGGACATCGAACCTCTCAGTTGTTGGAATGCTTTTGGCAGACACACTTCCTGAGCTCTCAGCTCTTAAAAATTTTAACGTTCTAGATGGCACGTCAACAACTAAGCGAATAAGAAAGAGGAGCACGTCAAAGAGAGACCCAAAAGAGTTGGAGAGAAAAGAAGGCAAAAAAGAACAATAATAATCTATGTGCAAATTCTGAAAAAAAGGAAAGTAATAATCAGCCCAGACCAAGTGGAATTGAAAACCTCGTAGGTTCAATTGGGATCAGAAATAAAAGACTTCATAAAGATGTTGAAAAATGCTGGCGCGATACACATGCAGAGCAAGTTAAAGAATATGAAAGTAGTAAAATTCGAAAGTCTCAAAAAACTGATAGTAAAGATTGCATTAGCACAAATAAGCGGAAATTATTACTCGGTGAAATAACAGAACAGCAAAAAGAGATTGAAAATATGGACATAGGTGATAAGTCAGAAGTATGTAGATATTGTTCAGCTTTAAAGTTTAAGTCGGAGACTTGTAGATCGTCTAATTTGTGTTGCCATCTGCTAAAAGTAGTGTTGCCTCCCAATGAAGACGCGTATGCGCAAGAATTAAAATATTTGTTGTTTGGTGAAAAGTGAAATCCACAAACACTACAGGCAAAATATCCGAGTCTACAATAATCTTTTCGCGTTCGCATCACTCAATGCTCAAAATTTAGATTTACACAATAATGGACCATACACTATGAGAATCTGTGGTCCCGCAACAATTAAAGCTACGACAAGTTTAATATTGAAGAAATCACAATTCAGTCAGGTGCATATTTATGATCACGGAGAAGCAATGCAACTGTGGCAAGCGGCTAGGGGTGGTACCCAGCCGGGACGCCCGGAAGGATCAGAAGAGGGATTACGCCTCCTCTGGACCACGAGGGGGCGACTGCCCTGATGGCTATGGGGACCACGGGAGAGGAGCTTGGAAGCTCAACCCTTTAGGGGCCCGTGCTCACTGCCAGGGGGCGCCCGAATGCCTGGAGAGCCCTGGTTGTCAGCACTTCCACCACAACCGGGACGAAGACCAGGGACACCTGGAGTGCTTCCAGGTGCACAGCCGGCACTTCCACCACACCAGGAACTGCCGGCAGAAGTTCACTGGGAGTCACCTGGAGCATATCCGAGTGGATATAAAAGGGGCCGCCTCCCTCCATTCGATGGCTGGAGTTGAGTGGAAGTGGACATACAGTAGCTCAGAGGAGAGGAGTGGAGGCGGTCAGGAGGAGAGGCATCGAGGACTAATTGTGTTGTGGTGCAGGAGCACTGGATGTGCGGTACTTTTGTAAATAAAAAATATGAATAAACGTGTGTTGATGCTTGAACCATTGGTGTCTGCCTGTCTGTGTCGGGGCCGCTTACCACACAACATAGAATCAAAAGAGTATGTAACAATTCCCATGAAAACAACAATCTATTTAAATTGTATATCCGGTTAACCAAACCTGGGGGTGGGCAAGCAGAGTGAGCAGGGGGCAGAGCCCCCTAGTATTAAAAAAAAACAAAACTTTTTTGCATATGTTGACAATTGTGTAATGTGTGAGATATTAGAGGTGTGTTTTTTTAAAAAGTATAGTTTTGAACATCGTTTCAGGTAGTGTACCAAAAATTATGCAGTGACAATAAAGAATTCTTATCTTACAACAGCGTTTCTCAACCTTTAAGTATGTGCTACCCGAGTTTTCATAACACCAATTTGTTCTTTTTTAATTAATGATATATTATAGATGCGCATTTTATTATACCTACTTAACTTTTATCGACATTTATCTAACTCGATGTCCCGCGGTGGGTTGGCACCCTGCCTGGGATTGGTTCCTGCCTTGTGCCCTGTGTTGGCTGGGATTGGCTCCAGCAGACCCCCGTGACCCTGTGCTCGGATTCAGCGGGTTGGAAAATGGATGGATGGATGGATCTAACTCTCTGTTTATTTTTCTAGTATCAGAATGTAGTTTAAGTTAATTTGTTTTGGTTTCAATAGATGGATTTTTCATATTTTTGATTCTTGTTTTCTTTTTTTCACATTTTCGCGCCCCCCTTTTTGTTACTTTGCCGCCCCACAGTTTGAGAACCACTGTCTTACAACATACTTTTTCAAACCAAATTCTCAATTTTGACTCCTTTTACCTCAGTTGTATCTCACATCTGCTTTTTACGGAATCTGTTTTTAAGGAATACCAGGAGAATCCTCTGTGACAAAGTTGACCTTAAGTGATATATACAGTACATGAGGATCTCTTCTAAGCCTCATGAGCCATCAAAAGAGCAGCCGTCGAGAAGTAAAATTTTTCAATGAGAGTTTTGGAAGTCTGACCCCTGATCCCTATACCTCATAAGCTACAGTTGCATTTGGTTTCTGTTGCTTGCTAACCAGATCAATAAAATCAGCTACTTTGGTGAAAACCTGGATAATATGCAAGGAATTTAAACTGAGGTCACCGAGGTGGTCAAAAAACTCCTTGGTGGCAGGGCCCCGGGGGTGGATGAGATACGCCCGGAGTTCCTCAAGGCTCTGGATGTTGTAGGGCTGTCTTGGTTGACACGTCTCTGCAACATCGCATGGACATCAGGGACAGTGTCTCTGGATTGGCAGACTGGGGTGGTGGTCCCCCTCTTTAAGAAGGGGGACTGGAGGGTGTGTTCCAACTACAGAGGGATCACACTCCTCAGCCTCCCTGGAAAAGTCTATTCAGGGGTTCTGGAGAGGAGGGTCCATCGGATAGTCGAACCTCGGATTCAGGAGGAACAGTGTGGTTTTCGTCCTGGTCGTGGAACAGTGGACCAGCTCTACACCCTTAGCAGGGTCCTGGAGGGTGCATGGGAGTTCGCCCAACCAGTCTACATGTGTTTTGTGGACTTGGAAAAGGCGTTCGACTCGGGGAATCCTGTGGGGGGTGCTCTGAGAGTATGGGGTACCAGACCCCCTGATAAGAGCTGTTCAGTCCCTGTACGATCGGTGTCAGAGCTTGGTCCGCATTGCCGGCAATAAGTCGAACCCGTTTCCAGTGAGAGTTGGACTCCGCCAGGGCTGCCCTTTGTCACCAATTCTGTTCATAACTTTTATGGACAGAATTTCTAGGTGCAGCTAGGGTGTTGAGGGGGTCCGGTTTGGTGGACTCAGGATTGGGTCACTGCTTTTTGCAGATGATGTTGTCCTGTTTGCTTCATCAGGCCGTGATCTTCAGCTCTCTCTGGATCGGTTCGCAGCTGAGTGTGAAGCGGCTGGGATGGGAATCAGCAACTCCAAATCCGAGACCATGGTCCTCAGCCGGAAAAGGGAGGAGTGCCCTCTCAGGGTTGGGAGCGAGATCCTGCCTCAAGTGGAGGAGTTCAAGTATCTCGGGGTCTTGTTCACGAGTGAGGGAAGAATGGAGCGTGAGATCGACAGGCGGATCGGTGCGGTGTCCGCAGTGATGCGGGCTCTGCATCTGTCTGTCGTGGCGAAAAAGGAGCTGAGCCGCAAGACAAAGCTCTCAATTTACCAGTCGATCTATGTTCCTACCCTCACCTATGGTCATGAGCTATGGGTAGTGACCGAAAGAATGAGATTGCGAATACAAGCGGCTGAAATGAGTTTTCTCCGCAGGGTGTCTGGGCTCTCCCTTAAAGATAGGGTGAGAAGCTCAGTCATCCGGGAGGGGCTCAGAGTAGAGCCGCTGCTCCTCCGTATCGAGAGGAGTCAGATGAGGTGGCTTGGGCATCTGATCAGGATGCCTCCTGGACGCCTCCCTGGTGAGGTGTTCCTGGCACGTCCAACCGGGAGGAGGCCCCGGGGAAGACCCAGGACAAGCTGGAGGGACTATGTCTCCTGGCTGGCCTGGGAACGCCTTGTGATTCTCCCGGAAGAGCTAGAAGAAGTGGCCGGGGAGAGGGAAGTCTGGGCATCTCTGCTCAAGCTGCTGCCCCCGCGACCCGACCTCGGATAAGCGGGAGACAATGGATGGATGGATGGAATTTAAACTGACGGCGCAGACTTCACGATTGGGGTCCGTGCAATTGGTTGTTGAAGAAATCTGAAGACCAATTTCAGGTTCGTTCCTAATTTGTTTTAATGTGCAAAATGGACAGCATGCTGCAGTATAATCTGAGCAACACAGATAAAGCCAATCACTTGATAGCAATGAAAAGAAGTTGAGTATCAAAATTAAGGCTCCCAACTCTATGAAACGCTTTAGAACTCCATTGACACAAATAAGGGCAAGAAAAAAAAACTCGTTTCTGTTTTAGGTGCGTTCGTATATAATGCGCAAAAAATCTATTGAGACACCCATGTCTGTCTGTCTGACGGAAAGAAACAACTCGCCGAACCCCCGCAATTTTGTTGAAATGTGGCCCACTAATTCTTCAAAGAAATTGATCGTGACGATTCAATGTTGAACAGAGTTTCAAAATCTCCAACTGATTACATCATGCCTGAAGAAGGGGCCCGAGTTGCCTTGAAAGCTTGCATGTTGTAATCTTTTTAGTTAGCCAATTAAAGGTGTCATTTTGCTCGGCTTTTCTCTACATTCATAATGGCTAACACGGTACAACACCCTCGTAGTAAAATCTCCAACTGAAAAGAATTGGCGAGTTTGCGCACTCATCTATCTTAAAACAGAAACGTCTGATGTGACTTTAAGTTCGAATCGGATTAACGTTTCAGTTTTACCTTGACACCGGTAAGCCCCGCTTGTATATTTTGTGGATTTTCTTCTTTTTCAGTTCCGACAGCCGCAGAGACGAGCGCGGGTAGGAAGTCGCTGTCATTAGCTGGGGCGGGCGCGCGCACGCGCTGGATGACGTTTCGAAATGGGCGCGCGCGGGAAAATCTCTACGTCCGTAAACTGTTGCTGCTTTACAAAGTCGTAACAACGTCTTAAGAAAGGCAGTTCACCGGCATCTCAGTCCTCCCGATGCTTTAATTGGTAACAGGTAAGTTAAACGATTTTACTTAAAGTGAAAGTATAAAATACAAGTAGCCTACGGAAAACGAAAAGGTTATCTAGATATGGATGAAGCACCCTGTGTCGTGTGAGCCGCAATGCACAGAACAAATCAACATTTATTCAGTATTTACCTTACCATAAACCAACCTCGCAGCTCCATTATCTTCAGTGTCCAATGATTGTTTTACTGACACGAGTGGCAGGCACGGCCCAGATTTCAGATTATGCGACGCGATAGATAGATAGATAGATAGATAGATAGATATGAAAGGCACTATATGATAGATAGATAGATAGATAGATAATGTGAAAGGCACTATATGATAGATAAATAGATAGATAGATACTTTATTAATCTTATTAATTCCAAGGGGAAATTAACAATATCAAAATGTCCAGGTGTTAACAGGCTGCCCCTCTAATAAAACATGACTCCATCGACACAAGCATCCTCACGTGGAAAAGTTGAATAATAATACGATCAAAACGCCGACTGGGAAAAGCTTCATTGAATTTTAACAGCATCGCGAGGGCGACTAAGAAGCAGACAAAAACAGACAGCACTGCCATTTATTTGTTTGCACTTCAAGGGAAGCGTGGACTCCAATGTGTTCATTTGTGAAAGTGCTTGTTGAACAGGACCAGATCCCTCTCTGATTACGATGAAATAAAGCGGCCATTAAATAAAGGAGGATGGGCCCTATACAGTAGTGGCCAAAAGTTTTGGCAGTGACACAAATGTTTTGTAAAATTTGCAGCTTCAGTTTTTGTTGTGACAATTCACATTGTTTTTATATTATTGTGCAGAGTTATCATGTTGATTCGTTGCAAAAAGCTTTATTAGCATAATAAATTTGGCATGGTCTCTGCTCGACTATCTCCTATACTCAGATATGGGGATGGATATTTGAGGAATAAATCGCAAGACAATGATTATATTTTTATATTATGTATACATTAAAGAACCATCAACAACAAATCAAATCAAATTAATAATATATTGAACACTTATTATAAAAGTAAAGTTGAATAAATCAGACTCTGCAGCTGCATGACTGAAAGGTAAAGTACCACTTCTGGTTAAGGGAAATAGCCCAAAAGTTGATAGAAATCTACGTTGTGTACCTAATAGTTGTATGAAAAATTTGGTTGACCAAAGTGAAAGCGTACGCAAGTTATCGTATTTACACACACAGACAGACAGACATAATTGCAAAAATGGTATTTTCGGACTCAGGGAGGTCTAAAACGTCGAGATTCATCAAAATTTTTGGACGATTACAATAATTTCCCTATACTTTGTAAAAAAAATCGGTTGTTGATTAAAGAACCATCAACAACAAATCAAATCAAATTAATAATATATTAAATATATTGAACAATTATTATAAAAGTAAAGTTGAATAAATCAGACTCTGCAGCTGAGTAAATAAAAAATTTGCCAAACAATTCAGATAGATAGATAGATACTTTAATAATCCCAAAGAGAAATTCACATACTCCAGCAGCAGCATACTGATAATAACAATATTAAATTAAAGAGTGATAACAATGCAGGTATAACAGACAATAACTTTGTATAATGTTAACGTTTACCCCCCCCGGGTGGAATTGAAGAGTTGCATAGTGCAGGGGTGGGCAGATTCAGTCCTGGAGGGCCGCAGTGGTTGCAGGTTTTTGTTCCAACCCAGTTGCTTAATTAAAAAACAATCCTTGTCAATTATTTAATTGCATGGCTTGCTAGCGCTTTAACTCTGCCATGTCAGGTCATTCTCATATCCTAGATTTATTTTCCTTTCTAAGGATATCATCCAAATGATTTGAAGTCTAAAACAGATGAGTAATTCTCAGTGCTTCACTTTTTTCTCTTCACTTTCCTTCCAAGTATTTAATTAAACCCAATAGTGCATGATAAATACACACAGGTGTAAATGAAAACAAGCTAAATGGAGAAATGCTGCTCTCTTTTGTCATTTGCATGGTATTGCTAATTAGGAGCAATTAAAAACCAAGAATACAGCTGTTTAAGACTAAAATAAGCAATAAGGGTTCAAAATCTTAATGTGCGAGACAACTAAAGTGAAGCTGAAGTGTTACTTGAGCAATAAGGGCTTCTTATTAAGCAATTGGGTTGAAGCAAAAACCTGCAGCCACTGCGGCCCTCCAGGACTGAATCTGCCCACCCCTGGCATAGTGTGATGGATGAACGATCTCCTCAGTCTGTCAGTGGAGCAGGACGGTGACAGCAGTCTGTCGCTGAAGCTGCTCCTCTGTCTGGAGATGATCCTGTTCAGTGGATGCAGTGGATTCTCCATGATTGACAGGAGTCTGCTCAGCGCCCGTCACGGATGTCAAACTGTCCAGCTCCGTGCCTTCCTCACCAGTTTGTCCAGGCGTGAGGCATCCCTCTTCTTTATGCTGCCTCCCCAGCACACCACTGCGTAGAAGAGGGTGCTCACCACAACTGTCTGATAGAACATCTGCAGCATCTTACTGCAGATGTTAAAAGACGCCAGACTTCTAAGGAAGTATAGTCAGCTCTATCCTCTCTTGCACAGAGCATCAGTATTGAAAAGTTTTGAAAAAAAAAGTATTGAAATTTACCACTTTCAGTAAGCGGAAGTTTGTCAAAAGTTGCAAGAGATTTTAGTAATGTGTATAATGTAATACTTGTTCACAAAATTTTCTTTACATAAAGCAAAAATGTTCTAAAATATGTACATATTACCATTTGAACATCAAATGGAAAACTGTGATTATCTCGAAAACCGGTGCTTTACTGTAATATGATGTGAAATTATTAAATTTTTAATATTTTTGGGGAAACATTTCAGGTAATTTACTGCTTCCGGTTAACAGAAATAGCCCAAAAGTGGATGGAAATCTATGATTTGTACCAAATACTTTTATGCAAAATTTGGTTGACCTAAGTGAACGCCTACTCAAGTTTTCGTGTTTACATACACACACACAGACACATAGACACACATACATAATTCCAAAAATGTTTTTTGTCAGACTCCGGGAGGTCTAAAATGTTGAGATTCATCAAAATTTCAAAATGGAATTTTTGGAGGATTCCAATATTTTCCCTATACTTCATATACGAGAAAGTGAGGGAGGTCGAAAAAGTTGAGATTTCATCAAAATCTCAACATTGAATGTTTGGACTATTACAATACTTTCCCTACGAGAAAGTAAATCGGACTCAGGGAGGTCTAAAACTTTGAGATTCATCAAAATCTCGAGGTCAAATTTTTGGACGATTACAATACTTTCCCTATACTTCGTACACAAGAAATTAAAAAATTCACTTCAACACAAAACCCCATTTTAACTTATTTTGGCACTGGAACAAAATGATCAGCTAAAGGTATCCAGCAAGCGCCAGGATCGTCACCTCCTGAGGAGTCACCTACATCTTATTACCACCAGTGCAGAGCTTGATAAGTATTGGCAGGTGGTGGGTGACAGTGAGGCGAAGACATTTGGACAGTGGCCTTGTGTCAAGAAGGGCAGCAAAGAAGCTATTTCTTTCCAAAAAAAAACATCAAGGGCATCAAGTACAAGGATTGGACAGCAGAAGACAGGTGAAAAGTTACTTCCTCCCGACTGTTTGGGACATCTGGAAAATCAATTGTCTGGAAAAGGAAAAGGTGAACACTACCATGAGTCCTGTGTCACTGGGCCAACAAGTGAAGCATCCTGAGACAATCCATGTGTGGAGTTGTATCTCATCCAAGGGAGTGAACCCACTCACAATTCTGACCAAGAACACTGCCATAAATAAAGAATGGTATCAAAATATCCTCCAAGAGCACCTTCTCCCAACAATCCAGGGGCAATTTGGTGATGATCTCTGTATTTTCCAGCATGCTGGAGTACCATGTCACAAGGCAAAAGTGATAACTAAGTGGCTCAGAGATCAGAACATTGAAAGTTTGGACGCATGGCCAGGAAGCTCCCCAGATCTTAATCTAATTGAGAAAAGTGGGTAGACAAGCAGGGCGGCACAGTGGCGCAGTGGGTAGCGCTGCTGCCTCGCAATTGGGAGACCTGGGGACCTGTGGTTCGCTTCCCGGGTCCTCCCTGCGTGGAGTTTGCATGTTCTCCCCGTGTCTGCGTGGGTTTCCTCCGGGTGCTCCGGTTTCCTCCCACAGTCCAAAGACATGCAGGTTAGGTGGATTGGCGATTCTAAATTGGCCCTAGTGTGTGCTTGGTGTGTGGGTGTGTTTGTGTGTGTCCTGCGGTGGGTTGGCACCCTGCCCGGGATTGGTTCCTGCCTTGTGCCCTGTGTTGGCTGGGATTGCCTCCAGCAGACCCCCGTGACCCTGTGTTCGGATTCAGCGGGTTGGAAAATGGATGGATGGATGGGTAGACAAGCAAAAGCTCAAAAATTGTGATCAACTCCAAGCACTAAAAAGGCAACAATGGATCATCATCAGTCAGGATTTGCCCTGAATATGATATCCAGCATGCCAGAGTGAATTGCAAAAGTTATGATGAAGAAGTGTCAACACTGTTAATATTGACTCTTTACATAAATTTGATATATTTACCTATAAAAGCCTTTGAAACTTATGAAATGCTTATAATTCTTCTTCAGCATGACATAGAAATGTAAAAAAAAAAAAAAAATCTGAAAATGCTGAAGCAGCAAAGTTTGCAAAACACAACATTTACGTCACTGCTAAAACTTTTGGCCACTACTGTACAAGTGTCCCAGTTTGGGGATTTGAAAATCTGGACACCCCATAATTTTATCACCACATTCGGCCGATATCCATCATGGTCGGTGGTTGTAATAAAGTCTGCCTTTCACTTCTGTCAGTCTGTAAAAGTTGTCACAACTGAACAGCTTTGCAAGTCCCATTTCGTGAAAATGACATACGGCCAGACGTGCTCAAGCACAAAAGGAATTACAAAAGGGTTATATTTATTTAGGTTATGTTAATTGCCACTTGCAAATTGTTACTGTGTGTGAATATGGTGTGAGTGAGTGTGAGAGAGAGAGAGAGAGAGAAGGTCCCTATGATGGACTACAGCAGGGGTTCACAAACTCAGTTCTGGGGGCCCACTGTGGCTTCAGGTTTTTGTTTCAACCAGATTCATAATCAGTGACAACACCTGATAACACTGATCTCAATTAATTAGCTGGTATTTTTTTTTTTTTTTGTCATCTCTTATTCTACATTCGGAAAAGCACAGCAGCATGATTTTTAAATGTATGAGACATTTAGAAATATTTTTATTTTTGCTATAGATTTAAATGTTTAACTCTCTTGTTGATTTAAATAGATTTTGCTCTTTCTCTGTACCATTTGCTCCTTTTGTTCTATCTTAATAATGACAATTAAAAATGAGCCGAACAGACACCCAGGCAAAAAACACCAACTAATGAAAGGCTGCAAGTACTTCAGTGTCAGAGCCACTAATTAGTCAACAATGGATTAATTAAACAAATAGGACACCTGGAAAAGAAGAATGAAAATCAAGATGAAAATATTAGTAAAAAGAAAAAAAAATACATTATTCCCATATAACTGCTTGGTACATTTTAATATATATATACAGTACTGTGCAAAAGTTTTAGGCAGGTGTGAAAAAATGCTGTAAACAAAGAATGCTTTCAGAAATATAAATAATGATTGTTTCTTGTTATCAATTTACAAAATGCAAAGTGAGAGAACAAAAGAAAAATCTAAATCAAATTAATATTTGGTGTTCCTACCTTTTGCCTTCAAACCAGCATCAATTCTTATAGGTCCACTTGCACAAAGTCAGGGATTTTGTAGGATTCTAGTCAGGTGTCTGATCAACCAATTCTACCAAACAGGGGCTAATGATCATCAATGTCACACGTAGGTTGAAACACAGTCATTAACTGAAACAGAAACAGCTGTGTAGGAGGCTTAAAACTGGGTGAGGAACAGCCAAACTCTGTACCAAGGTGAGGTTGTGGAAGACAGTTTCATATCATGGTGAGATTGAGCACAGCAACAAGGTCTCTCCCAGACAAAGATTTCAAAGCAGACTGGGGTTTCAAGATGTGCTGTTCAAGCTCTTTTGAAGAAGCACAAAGAAACGGGCAACGTTGAGGATCGTAGACACAGTGGTCGGCCAAGGAAACTTAGTGCAGCAGATGAAAGACACATCAAGCTTATTACCCTTCGAAATCGGAAGATGTCCAGCAGTGCCATCAGCTCAGAACTGGCAGAAACCAGTGGGACCCAGGTACACCCATCTACTGTCCGGAGAAGTCTGGCCAGAAGTGGTCTTCATGGAAGAGTTGCAGCCAAAAAGCCATACCTCCGACGTGGAAACAAGGCCAAGCGACTCAAGTATGCATGAAAACATAGGAACTGGGGTGCAGAAAAATGGCAGCAGATGCTCTGGACTGATGAGTCAAAATTTGAAATATTTGGCTGTAGCAGAAGACAGTTTGTTCGTCGAAGGGCTGGAGAGCGGTACAATAATGAGTGTCTGAAGGCAACAGTGAAGCATGGTGGAGGTTCCTTGAACATTTGGGGCTGCATTTCTGCAAATGGAGTTGGAGATTTGGTCAGGATTAATGGTGTTCTCAATACTGAAAAATACAAGCAGATACTTATCCATCATGCAATACCATCAGGGAGGCGTATGATTGGCCCCAAATTTATTCTGCAGCAGGACAACGACCCCAAACATACAACCAAAGTCATTAAGAACTATCTTCAGCATAAAGCAGAACAAGAAGTCCTGGAAGTGATGGTATGGCCCCCACAGAGCCCTGATCTCAACATCATCGAGTGTGTCTGGGATTACATGAAGAGAGAGAAGGATGTGAGGAAGCCTACATCTACAGAAGGTCTGTGGTTAGTTCTCCAAGATGTTTGGAACAACCTACCAGCCGTGTTCCTTCAAAAACTGTGTGCAAGTGTCCTTAGAAGAATTGATGCTGTTTTGAAGGAAAAGGGTGGTCACACCAAATATTGGATTTGATTTCGATTTCTCTTTTGTTCATTCACTGCATTTTGTTGATTGATGAAAATAAATGATTAACACTTCCATTTTTGAAAGCATTCTTTGTTTACAGCATTTTTTCCACACCTGCCTAAAACTTTTTGCACTGTACTGTGTGTATGTATATATATATATATATATATATATATATATATATATATATATATATATATATATATATATATATATATATATATATATATATATATATATATATATATATATATATATATGTGTGTGTATATAATATATATGTTTAATTAATCAATTAATTAATAGCATATGCTACCTTGTCTGTCCAGGATTTTTACACATATACTACGTGACGTCTACTATCCGCTTTCAGGGTGATGATTGACCTCCAAGGTTATTCCTCTTTTTATTTTATTGTAGTTTATACTCTCGGCAGCGGGCTGCAGGGCGGCCATACAGCGCTTGCGTACAAGCGCTGTTATGCCTACCACCTTCTCCGTCACTTCCCCTACCTCTTCATATATTAAATCATTTTTGATGCAGATTGAAGACTGAAGTGCCAGCTTAAGTGAAAAATGAAAGATAATGTACTAACTAATTGCAACATAAACACTGACTTAATCAGTTTGAATAGATACTGACAAAAGAAGTGAAGAAGTGGGACGCTAGGGTGGAGAAAACAAGAGCTGCTCAGAAAGCAGCAAGCGCATCAACCTCTGTGTGTAAATGGCTTATAAATGGCACCCAAACAGAAATGAAATGTGAAGTGAGGGAGCCAACAGAAGACCAACTAAGTCAGGGCCTCAAACTCCCACCAATTTCACTCCAACCAGCTGCTTAATGAGGTGCCGATTCTTGTCATTTAATTAAACCCGTTCTTTAATTTCATGGCTTGTTGCTGCTCTCATTGTGTAATAGCAGACATTTCTGAAATTGTTGATTTTCTCTTTCTCAGAGCACTGTTAAAATGTTTTGGACATTCCTGAGACCTTCATCTTTCTTTATTTTCAGATATTGTATGATGGATGCCAGTTGTTTTGGCTCATTTTGTATCTTATTATTGTTTGGCTGCTAATTACGGAAAAAAAAACAATTAAGGGGTCTGAGTCTTCAAGAACAAGTCAATTAAAATGAATTCAAAAGAAGTTAATTAACAGCAAAAAACAGGTCACTAATTAAGAAAAGGGTTGGAATGAAAACCTGCAGCCTCCAGGACAGGAGTTGGTGACCCCTGCTATAAACCGTCTTATCTGGGTGGAATTTTATTTGCCCACCTAGTTTCATATATGTCCCCTCACTGACAAATTTCTGGCTACGGTACTCGGGGGATTTATTGTGGCATCCGGAAAGGCAAAGCAATAATAATAATAATAATACATTTTATTTAATGGGCGGTACATTTGTGCATCGGTAGCACTGCTGCCTCGCAGTAAGGAGACCTGGGTTCGCTTCCTGGATCCTCCCTGCGTGGAGTTTGCATGTTCTCCCCGTGTCTGCGTGGGTTTCCTTCCACAGTCCAAAGACATGCAGGTTAGGTGCATAAGAAGTTAATTAGCAAAAACAGGTCACTCATTAAGAAAAGGGTTGGAATGAAAACCTGCAGCCACTCCAGCCCTCCAGGACCGGAGTTGGTGACTCCTGGTATGAGTTATACATGCAAATCGAACATCAGATGGGGGGGTTAGGGGTATGCAGGAAGACCAGGAAACTGGAGTCAAGCGATTAGCGGCTTAAACCCCTGAAGCCCCTCCCTCCCCAGCCACCCCTTTGGATAAAGTTATTATGAACCCTTTCAAATAATAAGTTATTTCTGCTATTTTACTTTAAATAAAGATTTCTTTTATTTTTCATGTAGTGGTTTTCATTCATATTTGGCCAAAAAGTCAAACATGGCAAGGAAAACTTGCATCAGTACATTAATACAAAGAAATCTGCTGAATTTAAAATAAAATATGTTGTTGAAATTTTTTCTTCCTTTTTCTTTTCTTTTTACTCTTGTCAGAGTATAATTTTCTGCAGGTTTAGGAGAGCTGAGCAGTCAACATAAGAATGTTACTAATTTAAAATTTTGAGGTATATTGTTTAAAATACAGATAACATATCCTCAGTTTTGCTTTTTTTTGTTCTTTATTTCGCCTTATACAATTTCTTGTATTAGGAATGTGTTATTTTTCGCATACCCCTTGGGGTCAGAGCACAGGGTCAGCCATTGTTCAGTGCCCCCTGGAGCAAGTGCAGGTTAAGGGTCTTACTGAAGGGCCCAGCAGAGTAGGATCTCTTTAGGGTGTAACGAGGATTCCAACCAGCAACCTTCCGGATGCCGGCGCAGATCCTTAACCTCAGAGCCACCACTCCGCTCAAAACCACTGCAGTGGACATCGACTCATACTGTATATGAAGACATTGAAAAAATTGTATTGATTATTTCTTGTGATTTTTATATAATTTTGGATGCTGAATTCAAATATGAAACCCATTTTATTTTTCTATCGCATAACATTTTTTCACAATAGACATTTTTATGTGTCAAAGACGTACCAGTCCCTACTGGCAGCCATACTTCCTCTACTTCAGAACAGGTCATCCGCCTGAAGCGAAGCACGTTTGGGCAAGTCTAGCAGAGCCTGTTAATCCATTAGGCAACACAGGCATCCGCAAAAGGTCACTGTCATCTTAGGAGCCACATTTATGATTGTTAAGGGCCGCATGTTTTGGAGACTGAGGGGGACAAAGAAACATCAAACTCTGATGATACTGAGTCTGCCCAGTTTATGAAAGCAAAAGTGCGCACGCTCCGTACACCAAGGGATGTAC
Organism: Erpetoichthys calabaricus; assembly: GCF_900747795.2. NCBI lineage: Eukaryota > Metazoa > Chordata > Cladistia > Polypteriformes > Polypteridae > Erpetoichthys > Erpetoichthys calabaricus. The sequence goes on along the minus strand of NC_041398.2, from coordinate 245,572,900 downwards.
ACTCTTTAAAGTCTGCAGTATATGTGCAAAGGGGTGCCATTTGTGCTGTTGTAGGGGGGTACGCAGTCCAGACACTGTCATCACCACAGGTCATTGAAGTCTAATAGAACCAACTACCCGCTATGGGCAACATCTGTCAGCCCCACCTAGGACTCCAAATAGACTTTGACTGGCACTGCCAGCAAGTACTTGGATGGAAGACAATCTGAGAAAAGCTTGACTGCTGCTGTTAGAGGTGTTGGTGAGGCCAGCAGGGAGCGCTTACCCCGTGGTCTGTGTTACACCACTGTGCAGTGTATCTCAAATACCTAAAAGGTCTAATAGTACAAGCTGATGCTGATGAGACGTATCGTATGCCATTTCCCCGAAGATCATGACATTCTATTCCTCTTCCAGAATAAGGAGAGAGCCTCCCAGCAGGAAAACACGGAGACTAATCCCAGGGCATACTTTACATGGAAATGAACTCTGGAAAGCATTGATTTTATGTACGGTGCCACATCGATTTCAAGCTTTCATTTTATGTAAGGTGCTGCTTTTTATTTTGTGTTGCAAAATTGTAATAGAAGAAGTTAACTATGACAGCAACACCAAAGTGCCTGCAAAGCAGAGTCACGATCTGTTTACTGATATAGATGCGTTAAAAACTCCAATGGTGGCAGCAGGAAGACAAACAATTATCAGTCACAAACACGGGCGCTGTTTGTAGGGGCCTTTGTGGCAACTGCCCCCCAAACCTGAAATTTTCTATAAAAAGCTACAAAAGGTTGTATATAATAAATTGACATGAGAGATGAAAATCACCACATAGTACAGAGACAGATTAATGGATATGAAAGGCACCATATGATAGATAGATAGATAGATAGATAGATAGATAGATAGATAGATAGATAGATATGAAGTTCACTTTATAAAATACTAATACATAGGAATGGCAGCCTATAATGAAAAAACAGATATGAAAGGCACTATACAATAGATAGATAGATAGATAGATGCTTTAATTGGTAACAGGTAAGTTAAACGATTTTACTTAAAGTGAAAGTATAAAATACAAGTACGGAAAATGAAAAGGTTACCTAGATATGGATGAAGCACCCTGTGTTGTGTGAGCCGCTATGCACAGAACAAATCAACATTTATTCAGTATTTACCTTACCATAAACCAACCTCGCAGCTCCATTATCTTCAGTGTATAATGATTATTTTACTGATACGAGTGGCAGGCATGGCCCTGATTTCAGATTATGTGACACGATAAATAACTGAAGGATAGATAGATAGATAGATAGATAGATAGATAGATAGATAGATAGATAGATAGATAGATAGATAGATAGATAGATAGATAGATAATGTGAAAGGCACTATATGATAGATAGATAGATAGATAGATAGATAGATAGATAGATAGATAGATAGATAGATAGATAGATAGATAGATAGATAGATAGATAGATAGATAGATAATGTGAAAGGCACTATATGATAAATAGATAGATAATGTGAAAGGCACTATATGATAGATAGATAGATAGATAATGTGAAAGGCACTATATGATAGATGGATAGATAGATGGATAATGTGAAAGGCACTATGTGATAGATAGATAGATAGATAGATAGATAGATAATGTGAAAGGCACTATATGATAGATAGATAGATAGATAGTTAGATAGATAGATAATGTGAAAGGCACTATGTGATAGATAGATAGATAGATAGATAGATAGATAGATAGATAGATAGATAGATAATGTGAAAGGCACTATATGATAGATAGATAGATAGATAGATAGATAGATAGATAGATAGATAGATAGATAATGTGAAAAGCACTATGTGATAGATAGATAGATAGATAGATAGATAGATAATGTGAAAGGCACTATATGATAGATAGATAGATAGATAGATAGATAGATAGATAGATAGATAGATAGATAGATAGATAGATAGATAGATAGATATGAAGTTCACTTTATAAAATACTAATACATAGGAATGGCAGCCTATAATGAAAAAACAGATATGAAAGGTACTATATAATAGACTGATACAAAGGAACAGTTTAAGATAGATAGATAGATAGAAAGGCACTATATAATTGATAGATAGTGTGTATATACAGTATATCATATATAGACAGACAAGCAGCTTGCTAGCTATAGATAGATAGATAGTATCATCTGCTGGTTGTTAGTCTGAGTACAATAATAAGAAATTAATTGACTGATTGATTGATCCATATCTGATACTTTAGGTTTTCCTCTGTTATAGTATATTTTGTATTATCATATTATATACTGTATTTTTGTTTGTAGGGGCCTTTGCGGCAACTGCCCCCCAAACCTGAAATTTTCTATAGAAAGATACAAAAGGTTGTGTATAATAAATAGACATGAGAGATGAAAATCACCACATAATACAGAGATAGATTAATAGATATGAAAGAGCACTATATAATAGATAGATAGATAGATATAAAGGACACTGTGTAATAGATGGTTACACAGACATAAAAGGCATTCCATTACACACATATGAAAGGCACTCCATACTGTGATAGATGGACAGTGCACTCACTATATAATAGGTGTGATATGAGGATTAGAAACACAGTATATAAAAGAGAAATAAGATTAGCTGTGTATGATAGACAAACTATTATCAAAGGGCATTTTGTGAGACGCTGATAGATATAGCTATGAAAGGCACTATAAAACAGTTGCTTTAGCCTGCAATTTCTGTCTTTTTCATATTTTACTTCAATGCTAATCACAATAATCTTTATTTGATCAACAGTTCCAGATCTTTTCATGTCCCCCGTTGCACTATATAGCACATAGGTGTGAAAGGCACTATATAATAGATTGATTGATTGACAGGTAGAAGATTCCCGTTTCTAACATATGCAGTGAATAAAATTGTAGAAACACTGGCAGCTCCCCCTGGTGGTTTACTTCAATATGTGTTTGAAATTTAGGACGGTTTGCTGTATTTCTAGCTACAGAGTACAAAAACCAGCAACAACAAGAAGATCCTCCAATTTCCAGTAAAGCCACAGACCTTCTTTTTTCTCTCCGCCTCTGGTCAATGGGACTACAGCCATCTAGTGGCCATTTATTCCTTTAGATAAAATACTAAGGACTTCTCTACTCCCCTGACTCTTTTCCTGTCCAGCTATGGTCCTAAAGTTCTTAAATATTTTACTACTTTCCAGGAATTCATATACTGTACAAAATATCATAAGCTGTTTCTGTCACTGCCAAGTTTTAAGTGTGGATGTAAAGTTGTATCATCAGTTTTATATATTTATTAATTTATGCATTTCTACTTACTAGTGGGAACAGATCGGTTGTGCTTTTTAGTCTGCATAATGGGACTGTCATAGTGCTTTTGGGGACAGGAGCTACTACAGAAATAATACTGATGAATATTCTTCATTGTCAGCTCTGACATTTATTTCGGTTTATTGGTTTCTAGATATTTACAGTATTTTATTTGTTAATTTAAATGTAGGTTATTGCGGATGTTTTGCTTATATATAGAATTTGAACCACACTATATTAAGTATGTGCTTGGTTCTGAAATAGAAAACAGATAAAAGATGATTGACTTCACAGTGAATATATATATATGTGTATATATATGTGACTCCTTTACTCCAGCTACTCAGGTTTTCCTCTCACATTCCAAATATGTGCTTGTTAGGTTAGTTGGCGGATGGCTCCATGAGCATGTTGATATGGAGGTTACAATTCAGGGTTTATGTTGCCAGGGCCCCAGCAGCAAGAGGCACAATCCAGGAATCAGCCTGGCATAGGTCTCACCATTCCGTCCTACAGCCCACTCACGCACGCCCACGCACAAGGGGACATTTTGGAACAGCCAATCAACTAAACTGCGCATATTCAGCATGTGGGAGAAAAAAGCTGAGTAGCTGGATGAAAAAATATTTATTTATATAAATATTATAAAAAAATGTTAGAGGTGTTTGTATCACAACATACAGGACAGGTTAATTATTTAGATGTTGTTCATCTTGTGGTCAGCAGGTGGCAACCTAGACAGACGCACTTTCTTTAATAGTCAAACTGCGATTTTTTCTGTTAATTTACGAGGGGTTGAAACATAGATAGACATGAAAGGCACTATATAATAGATAGATAGATAGATAGATAGATAGATAGATAGATAGATAGATAGATAGGCACTATATAATAGACAGAAAAGGCACTAAAAGATAACTGGATACTTATGAAAGTCTCAATACACGGCAGACAAATTGAAATGAAATTCACTGTTTAAATGAAATATAGACGTGAAAAGCACCACATAACAGATATACATTATATAGTGCATAGATAAAACCCACCATATGATTGATAGATAGATAGATCGATAGATAGATAGATTGGCATCTCAATTGTGTAAGAGAATTGCTCCATGCATGGCCAGTAGGCTATTATGGAAGGATGGCACAGACTGATGTGCATCCCAGCCGCGATGGATAAAATTCTTTTTCCCTGTCGGGACAAACGTATTATGGATGGACAGAGGAAGACTGCCTGCCAAGAACAGTTGTTCCTCCAGTATGATAGCTGGAAGTGCTTCTCTGGCTTGGCTTTGATTTGGATATCCACAGGGCTGTATGAAAAGTGTAGTTCTGAAGGGTTGCCCTCTTGGGTTTTCAGTGTGCCACCAGAGGGTGCTGCCAAAGGTGTCTGGGGTTTGGGGCTTTGGTATACCCCTACAGTTCACAACAGACAGACAGATAATGTGAAACGCACTATATAACAGATAGATAGATAATGTGAAAGGCACTATATAACAGATAGACAAAAATTACTGTACAACATATAAATAGAAATGAAAGGCTCTATATAGTACACAGATTGAAATGAAAGTTACTGTTTAAATGAATGATATGGGAAACGTACCCCTAAACAGATATAACATAGCTAGCTATTAAACTCAGTGTATGATAGATAGATAGATAGATAGATAGATAGATAGATAGATAGATAGATAGATAGATAGATAGATAGATAGATAGATAGATAGATAAACAGCAACTCCCATTTTAAATGTTTTGAACAGAGTAAGTAACATTTACTTTTAAGCTTTTTTTGGCTGTGAAATAAATTGTGAATATTTTGCAGCTACGACAACTGAGATATGTTTGACTTTTCAGTTCTGCTCGTCTTGAAATCAACTAAACGCCTGCAGCCCTGGCTAATTTGTAGTGACGGAAAGATGTCGATGAGTCTCATTACACTGCATTGAGAAGCACTGGCCGGTTTTGATCGAATTAAGCATTTTGGTGAAACGGTAATTTTTGAAATAAAAAACGCACTTAAGGATTCAAATAAAGACTCCTTAACGGATTGAGAAATTGAAGTAATATAAACCTCAATAACTAAAATATTGGACTCGTAGTAAATATACTCACGGCATTGATTAGAACGGATCGGCAAGTCCATAGCTATCCCCTTGGAAGATTTGGGTATATTATTATCGATTTAACGAGTGTTAAATGTTGAACATAATTTTCAAGCTCGGTAAACGACGACGCTAACACTTGGGCGGCATGAAACATTACAACTTCAGCGACTAATCCTTCAGCGATTGCCTTTCTAAACGTGCGGTGGGTTTACTAGAAAAGTCCTTGTCTCATTAATAAGCAATGTTTTTTTGAAATGTATTCACTGATAATGGTGCATTCGGTGTGTGTGCGTCGCAGTAATTAAAAGTCTTAATATAAATTCGCATCAACACTGTTGTTAACACGAGTAAAACAAACCTCAGTTGTTAGCTAAGTACAACTGTCCGATTTAAACATTTCTGTAGTTAATATTCTATATAGTAAAACTGATCGCCTGAAAGAACAACCACACTTAATAATAATAATCATTCTTTGCATTTATATAGCGCTTTTCTCACTACTCACAAATAAATTTAAATCATAAAATACCATGTTCGAAAGAAAGAAAGAAAGAGTGTATAATGCTATGCATCTTTATCAAAGTCGGTACTTTGTCAGTCTTGAATCAAATTAAAACGCATTGACTCCCGAAAACCTATACTGGGAAAAGCGGGTTAAGAAAATGGACATATGGATGGACGATTGAATCTGCAGAGATTCATTTGTCACTGTATGAACGTTTGCTCGTGCCTGCACAAATAAACAGAAGTGAAAGGAGCTATATAACTTATAGGTGTATGTGTTTGATTAGAAATAAAGTCCGATCATAGAGTCTTCCGCGCAGAGCGTGCTTTGTTCCGCTCGATCTTGCCCGATTGCAGGCTGCAGGACGCGCTCGTCTCCCGTGCCGGTTAGCCCTTCTCTGGACTGGTGACTTTCGGAATGATGGGAGGCACAGTGGACTTTGAGAACGGCGATCTCCGTGTACTTTTTTGTTTCTTTCTGTGGCTCACGCTCCCTCTTACAGAACGCGCTCTGATTTCGCCAGGAGCCCCGGTCTAAATGAGTCGACTTTCTCGTCTTACTTCACAGGGGCTGGTAAGGGTGGGGGGCGGGGGGTCTGCGAAGGGTGGTTTACAAAGTAGGCTGGCTCTCCGAGGTGCTGGGGTGTGGTCTTCAATCCCTTTTCTTTAATTAGTTTTTGATAGGATATCCCCCTCCGAGGGGCACGTTCAATCTGTCGGAGGGTGGGGCCATGGGCTGTCACTGGGTCTCATTTAAGTATTACCTGCAGGCAGGCTGCCACTCTTATCCAAGCGTGTGTCCCCATCGGAGAGGAGGCAGTGCAGTAATTCTGGCTCTTTGCACTTTTTCCGTTTATTCCTACCTGGGAGAGGCCCGGAGTTAAGCCAATTTGGATTTAAAGGCACATTGCCGAAGAGGACAACTGGCACCTGAAATGGCTGGTTGTCTGCAAAAGACTGGGTGGCATCATGCACGGTTGCTTCTGCAATGTCTGTCGTTGCTGGGCACTTTGAGCCTCTGCAGAGTAAGTGCACAGGAATTTGAGCCTGCCTTTCTGGCTGGACCCCGACCGGGACCCAATTCTGATTCTATCCTGGTGGCAAATAATGGAGTAAGAGTGGCTTTTGGCAGATCTGTCTTTTTGGACCCAGTCCACGATCTTGTGACAGAGGTGCAGCCTGGAGACAAATGCTACATAACGGTTCTGGAGAATGACCCATTGGCCCAGAGGCCCGGCATGCTTTCGCCTAAGAAGTTCCCCTGTGCTTTTGGTGCAGAAGAGGTCAAATACACTCACTTTGGATCAAGAAGCCCTAACAAGGACAGAGTGAGGCTGCAGCTGAGGTACGACACCCAGACAGACACCCTTATTATCCCGTTCATGCTGGAAGTGGAGGTCGTCTTTCAGCAACAGGAGATCTTAACCCGCAACATGCCTTTGGTTGTGGATAAGCTAAATGGAGTCAGCAATCCAATTGAAAAGAAGGTGCTTGATTTTGCCTTTGACCGCAACAAAGAATCGTGTAAGGTGACCACCCTCATGAATACAGGAGGACTACCGAGGTATGGCAAGCTTTTAAATTATACCTCTAATGGCCAGATGATAGACTGCGATGCTTTTGTTAACCGTGACCTTCGCTATAAGCACACGGCCAGCACCAGCTCTCCAAATAAAGACTATATCCCCATGCTGGTGGAGCTTTTTGACAAGGAAGGTGTTCCAGTTAAGCAGGAGTACTTCCAGATAATGGTTAGAATCAAAGAGGGGGCCGAAAACACACCACCTAAGCCCAGCTTTGTGGCCATGATGATGATGGAAATTGACCAGTTTGTCATGACAGCCATTACTAGTGACATGCTAGCAGCCGAGGATGTGGAGTCTGATGCTGGGGACCTCATTTTTAACATTACGTCTCCGCTAAATGATCAGCAGGGCTACATCATCAATACCGACGACCAGAATCTTGCAATTACATCGTTCTATCAGAGAGACATTAGAGACTTGAAAATTGCCTATAAGCCTCCATCCGAGGACTCGGATGTGGAGAGGATTATCCAGATAGAGTTTGAAGTCATCGACTCCGAAGGGGCCGTGTCAGATCCATTTGCTTTTATGATTGTCGTCAAGCCGATGAACACTTTAGCTCCGGTGGCCACAAAAAACACCGGGCAGTTGTTGTTTGAAGGGCAATCTCGGGTGCTGTCCAGCATCCAAAACCTGGAAATCAGTGATGAGGACAATTTGGAAGACGTTAAAATCACAGTCATTGACGGCCTGAAACACGGAGAGCTGACGGTCTTGGGTGCACGCCGCAGGTATTTCACCCCTGCAGATTTAGACGCTGGCCTTGTGGTCTACCAGCATGATGGCAGTGATACCTACAGTGACAATATTATTTTCCGCATGACCGATGGTAATCATGATGTGGAGTTCTTGTTTCCGATCACCATTGTCCCCACCGATGATGAGCCGCCAATCATAAATGCCAACACGGGGCTTGTGCTCTTCAAGAATGAAATCATGCAGATCTCTCCCTTCATTCTCAGTGCCACTGATATCGACTCAGAGGATTCTACTATTAAGTTCATCGTGGAGGCCCCCTACTCCACCATAGGAGAACTTATCTTACGTCAAGCTGAACAACCAGCTGATGTGTCCACCTGGAAATTCAGCGAGACAGATGAAATGTTTGAAAAGGTGGTAACTGAGTGGTTTCAGCAGGACATCCTAGACGGGAAACTGTTCTATCGCCACATTGGACCTCATAGCACCACCACCGTCATGGATCAATTCACATTTCGAGTCCAAGATGACAATGACCCTCCCAATCAATCCGGAGAGCACGTATTCACCATTAAAATCCATCCAGTGGACGATCTTCCACCAGAACTTTACCCCGGAACTTCTCTGCACATGACTGTCAAGGAGTATGAGCTGACATACTTTCGAAAAAAGTTTCTGCGTTACACTGACTTGGACTCTGATGATAGAGATCTGAAGTTCACCATCATCAGACCTCCTACAGATACCGATGAAAACAACCCAGTTGCATTTGGTGAGATAGTCCTGACAGAGAACCCCACCACCGTCATCACAGAATTTACTCAGGCTCAGGTTAACCATCATAAAGTGGCATACAAGCCCCCAGATCATGAGCTGGGCATTACCTCCAGAGTGGTTCAATTCATTTTCAAGGTCGAGGATACCGCTGGGAACTCGGTGGACGGCACTTTTACAATATTTTTACAGCCTGTTGATAATAAGCCTCCTGAGATTACCAACACAGGGTTTACTGTCTTGGAAAGGAACAGCTTTACAATATCCAAAAATGAGTTGGATGCAACGGACCAGGACACTGATGAAGACAAAATCACCTTCACGCTTACCCAGGCTCCAAAGTTCGGCGTGCTTCACTATTTCAGCGTGCAAATGTCGATAGGAGAACGATTTACGCTGGAAGATATTGAAAATAGCCGTGTCGTGTATGTTCACAGTGGCGAAGAATCAACAAGTGACACCATAAAACTTGACGTTAGCGATGGGTTCCATGAGGTCCCGATCATTATCCGGGTGACAGTCAAACCAGTGGATGATGAAATTCCCACAATCATGTTGCCCTCTGGCTTACTGGGCTCGTCCATTGATGTCTTGGAGAACGGAGCGACTGAAATCACCACCAATGTGATTCAGGGAAGAGATGAAGACACGGATGACTTAATGCTCACCTTTATTGTGGAGGAGCCACCCAGGCTCGGAGAAATTCTCGTAAACGGTTTGCCCACGGAAAGGTTCACACAGCAAGACATCATCAATGGAGTTGTGGTGTACACCCACACGAGCGGAGAGATCGGACCAGCCAAGAAGTACGATTCCTTTAATCTCACCATTTCAGACATGTCCGACGAATGGGTTGTGGGTGGCAACAAAGTTCAGGGTGTGCGAGTGCACGTAACTATACTTCCAGTTGACAGCGTTGCTCCGGTCGTAACTGTGGGCGTCCAGTTTATGGTGCTTGAAGGTGACAAGAATGTCATAACACTGGAAAACATCAATGCTGAAGATGTTGACACTGAAAATGATGACATTTTATGCACCATCATTGTTCAATCCACATCAGGATACATCGAAAATATTTCACCAGCACCTGGTTCTGAAAAGTCCAGAGTGGGAACTGCAATTACTGCATTCAGCATCAAAGATATTCGCCTCGGCCACATTTATTACGTGCAGAGCATCCACAAAGGGGTAGAACCGGTCGAAGACAGACTAACATTCCGCTGCTCCGACGGCATTAACTTCTCCCAGGGTCAGTTTTTCCCCATAGTCATTATTCCGACCAACGACGAGAAGCCAGAGATTTTTGTCCGTGAATTCATCGTGATGGAGGGAATGAGCCTGGTCATTGACACTCCAATTCTAAACGCCGCTGATGCTGACATTCCAGGAGATGAACTGGAGTTTGAAATCATTAAACCACCCAAGCATGGCAATATCGTGCAACAGTTGACCACGGGAACCGTGCCAGTTCAAAACTTTAGCCTCGAGCAGATCAAAGAAGCTTCCAGTATCGTGTACGAGCACGATGATTCCGAAACCAAAGAAGACAGTTTCGAGGTCCGACTGACGGATGGCAAACATACCGTCGAGAAAAAAGTGTTGATCATGATTATCCCCGTCGATGACGAGACTCCAAGGATGACCATCAATGATGGGCTTGAGGTTGAAATTGGTGAAACGAAGGTAATAACAAATCGAGTGTTAAAGGCAACAGATCTCGACTCGGAAGATAAATCTCTTGTTTATATTATCCGTTACGGACCTGGACAAGGTTACCTCCAGTATACCACCAAATTAGGTGAACTAGTCGGCAACATCACGATTGGAATGAACTTTACTCAAGACGACATAGACCAAGGGCTTATACAATATGTTCACACCGGCCAAGAAGGGGTGAGGGATCTGGTTAAATTTGATGTCACAGATGGCATCAATCCTTTGATTGACAGATACTTTTATATCAGCATTGGCAGCATAGACATGGTCTTCCCCGATGTCATTAACAAGGGCGTTACTCTCAAAGAAGGAGGTAAAGTCACACTTACCACAGACCTATTGAGCACCACCGATATCAACAGTCCGGATGAACACCTAAGCTTCAGTATCACTCGGGCGCCTAGCCGTGGACACTTGGAGTGCACCGATGATCCCGGTGTTCCCATCACAACCTTCACTCAGTTGCAGCTGGCAGGGAACAAAATCTACTACATTCACACCTCTGATGATGAAGTGAAGATGGACAGCTTTGAGTTTGAAGTGACTGATGGCTACAACCCAGTGTTTCGTACCTTTAGAGTTTCTATCACAGATGTGGACAACAAAAAGCCGGTCCTCACCATTCATGACTTGGTCATTAACGAGGGTGAACTGAAGCTGATCACACCTTTTGAGCTTACTGTTGAAGATCGGGACACACCTGACCACTTTTTACGTTTCACCATTACCCAGGTGCCTGTTCACGGTCAGCTCTTGTACAATGGAAGCCATGCTGTCACTAGCTTTACTAAGCAAGATCTCAATGAGAACCTCATTAGCTACAAGCACGATGGCACAGAGAGCAGCGAAGATAGCTTCTCGTTCACCGTCACGGATGGCACCCACACTGAATTTTACGTCTTCCCTGACACCGTGTTTGAGACACGGAAACCCCAGATGATGACCATTCAGATCAACTCGGTCGATAATGGAGTCCCCCAGATAGTTGTCAACAAGGGGGCACCCACACTGAGACATCTGCACACTGGACACCTTGGCTTCATCATCACCAGCAAAGCTCTCAAAGCAGAAGACCGTGACAGTCCACATAAATTCCTAAAGTACCGCATCTCGGAAGCTCCTCTGCACGGCTACATTATCAACACGGCTCTGGGGAACGGCAGTGTGCAGACTTTCTCCCAAGGTTAGTGCTATTTAAAGTATCCGACATGTCTTATATGGTGAGTCAGATAGCCTGAGATGTATTAGCACAAAGGGTCCTGTCATATGAATGAAGTGTAAAGTCAAAGCTGATTACTAAGGGTCCATCGCCATTATGGAGATGTGAGTCCATGTCAAACCATGGACCATTCCAGTACAATCAGAGATTTTTTAAAAATGTGACAGATGAAGGCGTCTTTTATATTGCGCCTACGCACCATGCTGCCCTACTCATTAATGTTGTCAACATGTGACATGACCTGCCTGAATGCGTTAGTCTGAAATGAACACACCAAGTTAAACTGGATTGACTGGCAGCCTGTAGGCCTCAGGTTTCTTCATAGGTTTATAGCACAACTTAGGAACAGAAGCCACCTTGTTATTGTTAGAGTTTGGATCCAACCGGGCCAAATACGAATTTACTGAGTGCCTGATGGAGGAATTCTATCTTGTTAAATAGGCAGCAATATTTCTATTCTACCTCATCCTCCCAAAAATGGCCAGTTAATCACATTCATGTTTATAAAACTATGGCATTTGTTCATGAAAAATGGAAAAAAGGAAATAGTGTAAAGAAAAATGATTCATGTATTTATCCAACTGCAAATTCCATTGATTAAATTCTAAAGGGATTTGTGTATTGATCCAACTGGATCTTCTATTGTATAGTGCCTTCCATATTTAGACTATAATATATAGCACATTTTATATCTGTCCGTTTATAATACAATGCCTTTTATAGCTATAGCTATATTTGATAAACAGTGGGCCTTTCTTAGCTACCAATTTATTACATGTTACAGAGTAACTTTATTGCATTTTCTATTATGTAATTCCATAGTTCATTTCAGATGACAATGCTATATTATAGTACTGTATATAGCATATTTCATATGTATCCATTTATTATACAGTGACTTTCATAGCTATAGAGTTTCTTTCATATCTACTTATCTATTATATGTGTTAAGCAGTACCTTTCCTACATATGTATATATTGTATGGTACAGAGTGCATTTATTAATAGTGGTCTCTCATATAGTGCCTTAATTTCCCATTGGGATTAATAAAGTATCTATCTATCTATCTATCTATCTATCTATCTATCTATCTATCTATCTATCTATCTATCTATAAATAATACAGTGCCTTTGACATTACCTATCTATCTATCTATCTATCTATCTATCTATCTATCTATCTATCTATCTATCTATCTATCTATCTATCTATCTATAATACAGTGCCTTTGACATTATCTATATAATACAGTGCCTTTGACATTATCTATCTATCTATCTATCTATCTATCTATCTATCTATCTATCTATCTATCTATCTATCTATCTATCATATAGTGCCTTTGACATTATCTATCTATCTATCTATCTATCTATCTATCTATCTATCTATCTATCTATCTATCTATCTATCTATCTATCTATCTATCTATCTATAAATAATACAGTGCCTTTTGACATTATCTATCTATCTATTATATAGTGCCTTTGACATTATCTATCTATATAATACAGTGCCTTTGACATTATCTATCTATCTATCTATCTATCTATCTATCTATCTATCTATCTATCTATCTATCTATCTATCTATCTATCTATCTATCTATCTATCTATCTATCTTGAGCGTTCATTCCATTTTTCAGATTTTAAGACGCCAGTGGATTTGTGTTCCTTTAAAGATCCAGGTGGTCTTCAGCCTGCTGTTGGTTTCATCAGTGCTGTGTCTGACCTGATGGCTACTCAGTTCTGGTGTACTGCTAGACCTTTTGTATCAAATGAAATGCAAGGCCAACAGTTTAATTGCTCTCATGCATTTCTAACACATCACAAACTTCTGCGTGAATAACTTTGCCTTCTCTCTCTTTCTCTCACTGCCAATAGCTGACATCGATGACATGAAAATCTGTTACGTTCTGCGTGAAGGTGACAATGCGACCAGTGACCTCTTCTACTTCACCATTGAAGATAACGGTGAGTGATCCCCCTCGGGGTTTTCTCAAGTTTGATTTGCTTGTGCGATGAACAGTGAATCTGTCTTTATATTTGTGTCTTTGAAAGCAACCCAGACAAGGTTATACCCAGAGACATCATTAAAATGAGCTTTCAGATATCTACAGGAAAGTTCTCTTTAGTTTATGTGGTGTATAAAGCAGAGGCAGCAGGTGAAGTGACCTGCTTACAGTGACAGTGTGCTTTGCAGTCCAGATCCCCAGTTGTTGGGCCACATTGCTGTGTAAACAAAAGGAGACGAGAAGAGAACAGGAGGGCTCAAGTAAAGTTTGTTTAAATCAGCATGAGGTGCTTGTGGGTGGTTAGGGAGGACATCTGAGTACAAGTAAGAATGAAGTGTTGGCCCAAGTGTCATCGGGAAATTAGAGGTTTCTGTGTTCATGGCATCTCTTTCTTCATGTGGCTAGCACTGCTGGCCTGCTTTAGTAGTCTGTGTGTTGAAAGCCGCCTTTACCCTTTTCAGGAAGCCTTGCAGGGTGTCTGCATCTGAAAGGGAAAGATAATATGAGTTCTTTACAAAATTAAGGTTTGGGCTTTGCTGTTTTCACTCCACTTCTTCCCCAGTGCCAGTATCACAGTGAGCGCTGATCCGAAAGCTAATGTAAAAAAGGTGGTCCGAGCCAAGCAGGTCAAAGGTCATGTTTGTCAAACTGTGTGCAAACAAGAGTTGCCATCCAGTGTTAGGTGGGCTCCTGCTATTTTCAGGCGAAGAGTTTTGTGATTTCCACACACATGCCATGCCATGCGAGAGTATAAAGCCTCAGCTGTTCTCTGGTTAGGGGAGCAGACGTCCACCTGATCAGCTGCATGAAGTCTCGACTGACTGGGAGACAATGACACAATGGCGAGAACCGCAATGTAACATGGGATCTGAGAGCTTCACATCAATCCCCCCACTCCCCTGTCCTCCACTAAACAGGCATCTTTATGAACCTGCACCAGACTGCACACTTACGTGATGGCTCTATAATAACACTGGGGGATTTTGTATTTTGTTAGAATAAATCTGAATCTATAAGATCTGTTTCGGCTTTCTCACAGGTCACATGAAACACTCGGTAATTTTGACAGGAAACAACAGATTGTCCTTCTGTGCTCGACTGGTGACCTGGCATCTCATCTAGGATTGTATTCCTGCCTTGTGCCTACTCTCTTAAAGATAAAAGTGCCAAAGTGGTTCTGTAGAGGGATGTGTAGTCGAAATTTAACGTCTTATTAAAGAAAGAAACATCCTCTAACAGGACAATTCAGTAATCAGGCTGGAGAAAAGCTGTTCATTGTATTTTTTAATTACTCCTCGGCAAAATGCCTTGGAAGGAGCGTTCATCAAAAGGAGTCCATTACAGCCTGGTCAGAATGGTCCGAGAAACAAAGGATAGAGATTCATTTTAGAAACTGTTGAATTTACATCCAGTGTTAATCAATGCATAGATTTTACTCTGGTTGGTTCATTGGTTCACACCCAAATGATTGATATAAAATAAAAGTCTATTATATTATATTCTGGTTCTTCTTATACCTTTTGAGATGAGACACCACCCTTGAAATTTCTGTGCATAACAAGTGTCCATTCTCGTTTATAGGACATCTGCTCATCTCTCTGTCATCCTTCAGTACATTTTGTATATTACATCAACCTTTCTTCTGGTACATTCTTTATTTACTTGACCATCTCAGTATTTTTCCTAAACCAATTCTCATATTTCAGTGTACATTTTATTGTTCACTTGACCTTTATTTGGTTTTCCACATTTATTAACCCTTTATGCTGTTTCTTTAAGATGAATGCTATGTTACCCGAAAATTATTCTTCCACAGATGCAATAGGGGAACCATTTTTGTTTCCAACAAGGACCATCATTTGGTTAGATCTGTAACAAGTTCCACAAATAGTCTTCAGTAGATGGTAAATAGTTTTATGAATGACCAATAGCTTCATGATTTTGCATGCAATAACACAGTCTACGTTCCGGTGTTCTTCATCTCTTAGTATCCTGTCGGAAGTCTACTGTACCTTAAAGATTTGTGTTTTGCTTTCATAGTATGAACCTTTTAAAGACCACAGAACCAATTTCATATGCACAGAACCCTTTCCAGAATAAAATGGTCCCTTTTTCAAGAAATGATTGTAGGAGGAACCACACAATGCAGTAAAGTACCATGAACAGAATCAACAGGGCTGGTGCACCACAATTTAGTACTGGACTCCGTATGTTAGAATATAAGTGAATGAACCATTTAATCAATCAACAGACGAACTGAATGTCTATTTCATATCATTCTACAATTCACACTTCATCCTGACTTTGTGTCAGTTTCACATGTCCTCCCTCTCCCTTTGTTTTTTTAATAATAACTACTTTTAATTACTTGATGAAATTAAAATTGCAGCTATTAGACACCATTCTTCAGGGCCTGAGCAAAAAGCTTATGACGTTCTTCAAGCAAAAAGACATTATTTACAGCAATAACCATGTTACATTTTGTATGAAACTTTCCACAGGAACTTTCACCACACAGGAATAAAACAAAAATAAATTCAAGATAACAGAACTGTGAAGCACTTACTAATGAATCGATCTTTACCTGATACAGTGAGCATCATCAGGAGGCACTTAAACATGACATCTATCCATTTACGTTCACTTTCAGAACCCAAACCTTAATAATATGACAATTATTACATACACTTCTTAGTTCAAACAAAAATACAGGATATAATATGATAACACAAAATATACTATAACAGAAGAAAAGGTAAAGTATCAGTTATGGATCAATCAGTCAGTCAATGAATTTCTTATTATGGCACAATCAGCAGAAGATACTATCTATCTATCTATCTATCTATCTATCTATCTATCTATCTATCTATCTATCTATCTATCTATCTATCTATCTATCTATCTATTATATAGTGCCTTTCATATCTATCTATCTATCTATCTATCTATCTATCTATCTATCTATCTATCTATCTATCTATCTATCTATCTATCTATCTATTATATGGTGCCTTTCATATCTATCTATCTATCTATCTATCTATCTATCTATCTATCTATCTATCTATCTATCTATCTATCTATCTATCTATCTATCTATTATATACTGCCTTTCTATCTATCTATTATATAGTGCCTTTATATCTATCTATCTGTCTGTTGTGGAGACTGGCCCGGACACAGACAGGCAGACACACTCATATCACCCAACACACATTTATTTACAATACCTATTATTTATAAATGTCCATAAGTGCCACAAACCCTAATCTTCCCCAAAGTCTAGGCCAACCACTCTGCCTCTTTGGACCTCCTCCTTCTCTCGTTCTTGCACCTTGTCCTGCTTCCACCCGACTCCAGTGTCGAATGAAGGGAGGCGGCCCTTTTATCCGTACCCGGATGTGTTCCAGATGTGCAGCGGCAATCCCGCGGACACGCCCCAGTGTGGCGGAATTGCCGGCTGTCCTCCCAGAAGCACTCCAGGTGTTCCCTCTCTTCTTCCCCCCAGCACTTCCTGGTGTGGCGGAAGTACTGGGGTCCAGGGTCCTTCAGGCAGGGGGACGACCCCTGGCGGTGACCACGGGCTCCTACAGGGTTGGACTTCCAAGCCCTGTACCCGTGGCCCCCAATACAACCAGGGCAGACGCCCCCTCGTGGTCTGGAGGAGGAATGAGCCCTCCTCCTGTCTTCCTGGGCGTCCCAGCCAGACATGGACCCCATCCGGGTGCCACACTATCTATCTATCTATCTATCTATCTATCTATCTATCTATCTATCTATTATATAGTGCCTTTCTATCTATCTATCTATCTATCTATCTATCTATCTATCTATCTATCTATCTATCTATCTATCTATCTATCTATCTATCTATCTATCTATCTATCTATCATATAGTGACTATATATATATATAGTCCCTTGTTATTATATAGTGCTCTTAGTATCTATCTTTATTCTATGTATGGTGTCTTCACAGTGCAACTCCTCAAAGATACAAAAATTAACCAAGCATACAATACAGAGCAGTTTAGGATATAAGGAAGTGTCTCTGTTTTCTGTTGGTTCCATCATAAAGTTAGATAGATAGATAGATAGATAGATAGATAGATAGATAGATAGATAGATAGATAGAACAAACTATCTATCTATCTATCTATCTATCTATCTATCTATCTATCTATCTATCTATCTATCTATCTATCTATCTATCTATCTATCTATCTATCTATTTCTCCCAGAAGGAAATTTGGCTTTTTACAGGAGCTCTTTAAATAAATACATAATCAGTAGATAAATTAATATATATACACACCTGAATGTCTAAAAAGGAAGAAAAAAAAGAAAACATCTGACATGACAGTCACAGTGAGGCATTATGTGTAGTTCATTCACAATGAATTCTGTTTGCATAAGCAGTGTGGTTTGTGAGTTGTCGTATCAGTTGGCGGAGCCTACACTTCTGCTCTCTGTATCTCCAGATGGACACATCAGACAGAGAGTGGGAAAATGCATCACTTTGTACAGTGGTAGTTGTTAATGGCTATAGTATTATTATTATTACTATTATAAAATAGAGTATATTCTTTCCAAATTGACTTTTTCTACTTCTGGAGCATAGACGTTGTGACAATACACAGTCATGCTGTACCTTCAGAGTCTTTATTATCTCTTTCTTAGATGTTTGTAACTCTCTTGTCCCCTTGTCCTGTAACACTTGTTCCTAAACAGTCACCCAGACTCGATTATATTGACCTCTTTTGTAATTCACTTTGGATAAAAACTTCTGCTAAGCAAATAAAAGTAAATGTATCTTTGCAACTACAGAGCTTTCAGTTAAAGCTTGAGGAGCCACAGGGACATGAGGTGCCCGTTCCAGATGTTTATTGACAGATCACAGACAGTGAGGTTTAATGGTAAAGCTTAGAAATGTAAAGCTTGAGATATGAAACATGAAAAGTAAAATCTGTAACTGGTAATGATATCAAGTGATGGTTAAAAATGGTAATATTATTGAATCAAAGTGAAATGCTAAAACATGAGCACACACAGCTCAAACTCAGGCCGGCTCTACCCACACACTTCAGTCATGTCCTGCTCTACACATATAAAAGACATTTTCCAAAGCTGGCAAAAATTGGTAAGGCAATCATTCAAATGCATTAGGGATGCCGCAGTTTGACACCATTGTCCCCAGGGGCACTGCAGTGACCTTCCTGTGGCAGTCCTAATTGTTTAAGAGAATCTTTTCCATGGTCCCGAATTAACTGCATTCAGGTCACCACTGATGCAGCAGCAGGGTCAGCCATTTCATCAGGTATGCTGGCTGCCTCCCTGACAGTGGAATCCCGGAGGTCATGCCGTGATCACAGAAGCGACGCCCCTATTATGACAACAGTCGCTGATGGTGGCCTTCACACCCCTGTGGTTCCCTAGACAGCGGCATGCACATCTTCCTTCAGTTGAGAGAGGTGGTGATGTGCTCAGTATGCTTTCATAAAAGACATTTGTCCTGTCTTCTAACTTGGTGTCCAGATGAATAAGCACGTAGAGTTTATCATGTTTATTTATGAGAACATTTGGAATATTACTAAAGAGAGAAAGAAAGGAAGGAAGCCAAACAGTGACACAGCACATAGTGCTTTGACCCCAAGGTCACATTCTGGGACAGTCGCTGTCAGTGTGGGACTTGCATGTTCTCCTCATGTCTGCCTGAGTTTTCCTCTCACATCTCAAAGGAGCACATGACACTTTGATGGATGACTCCACATTTGCCTGAGTGAGTGGAGAGCCATCTTGTCCAGGGTTAATTCTTGCCAGGATGAACAACTGACCCCCACATGCTACTGAACTGGACTAATCTGGTTAAAACCTAAATGCATGGCTATTTAATATTGCAAGGTAAAAAGAGGCAGAGATATTAGAGTTGCTTGCTCACAGGCCGAGAAGACCTGAACTGAAATTCCAGCCTGATTTCTGCATGTTCTCCTCTTGTTTGTGTGGCTTTTCCTCAAAGTGCCCTGGTTTTCTGCACAAAGAGGTTGAGGGGAAGTTAGTTAGCAACTTTAAATTGGTGGCAGTGTGAACGAGTGTGGATGTGTGTGTGTGAACAGGGTCTTTTGCTTCCTTGTGCCCAGTGCTCCTGGCATAGGCTTAGGCTCATTGCAGGCCTTGAATTTGCATTAGTTGGATCCAAAAAAATGGATGGATTGAAGGATGGAATGTTTTGTCCTGAAAACGGCAGCATGAGCACACCTGTGTTTAGTGCACGTTTTGTATCTTTATTTTATAGTTTAGGAATTTTTATGTTTATATTGACTGTGGGGTGGCACAGTGGTTAGCACTATGGCCTCATGGATCCAACATCCTGGGTTCATATCTTGTGCCTGATTGTTTTTTGTGCTGCTGCCTTTTGTGCAGTTGTGGTCTGTGTGAAGTGTGCATGTTCTCCCCGTGTCTTTTCCTCCAAGTATTTCCGTTTTCATTTGACATTCCTAAGAGGTGTGTGTTCGGTTCAATTCCAAATTAGCTCCATGTGAGTGTTAAACCCTTCAGTTAACTGATGTCCTGCCAGGTTATGCCAGAATAATGCCAGCCTCAATGGGGAATTTAGATTAACTTGTGCTCACAAAATGGATGGATGGATGGCAAACATCTACCTGAAAATGTCTTCTGTGCCCCTGTCATATCTTTACTTTATTATAAAGCAGTGTTCCTGAACCCTGAAAGTGGGTCACGGGTCTCCGCTATTAGGAGCATTAGTGGGTTGCGATGCGTCACCAAAGCAATCAACATTGCTGGACGATATTTATTCTTGCTCATGATTTTCCCCAGAACCCCCCCCAACACACACACACACACACTTTTACATGAGTGCTTACCTCACTAACGTGGACACCCCCACCTCCCACTCTAATGTTCACGCTCATTTCACCAAGGGGTAATTGTGGGATGCAAATACACTTAGAGAGGCTGTGACACCATAAACGTGGAAACACAGTTAAAAATAATTCTAGCACTTGTCATTCCAACAGATGGTGCTTCACAAATATTAACTGTGCTTTTATGAATCTCATATCAAATGGTATATAACAGAAACACATGTACAATAGATGGCGTATCACAAACATAAACACGCACAATCCCATACAAAATGGCATATAACAGAGACGTGTGCATTGCATTGGCATTCCAACAGATAGAGCATCACAAACATTAACACTGCTTTTACAAATCCCATACCAAATAGCATGTAATGGAGACATAGGCATTGCATTTGTTATTCCAACAGATGGCGTCACAAACATCAACATTGCTTTTACGAATCCCACACCAAATGGCCTATAACATAAAGACATATGCATTGCATTTGTCATTCCAACAGAGAAGGTGCATCGCAAGCATTAACACTGCTTTTACAAATTCCATGCTAAATGGCATATAACAGAGACATATGCATTGCGTTTGTCCTTCCAACAGATGGCACATCATGCATTGTATTGCTCCAGTTGTTTGTGATGTGCCATCTGTTGACATGATGTATGCAATGCATTTTATTACTACATGCATTATTAAATACTTTCCAATAGATGGCACACTGTAAATGTTAGATAACTTAGATTTCAACCCATCTTAAAATGTAGCACATCTAGTTCACCTTAATGAAAGGACAAAGTGTCTATGTGTCCCTCCAGTTGCTTTTTCTCTGTGATTCCAACAGATGGCACATCATAAACATTATCACTTTTTTTTTGCAAATCCCATACCGAATGGTATATAAAAGAAACATTTGCATTGATATTTCAAAAGATGGTGCATCACAAACATTAACACAGCTTTTATGAGTCAGCATAATAAATGGCATATAATAATAACATATGCATTGCTTTGGCTTTCCAACAGATGGTGCATCACAAACATCAACATTGCTTCTACAAATCCTACCCCAAATGGCATATTTCAGAGACCTGTGTATTGCATTTGTCATTCCAAGAGATGGCACATCACAAACTTTAATGCTGCTTTTACGAATTCCATGCCAAATGGCATATAAAAGAGACATATGCATTGCATGGTGCCCTGCAAATATTAATGCTGAGGTCTAAGTTGATTATTTAGATTTCAACCCATTTTTGATGGGTAGCACAGCAAGTAAATACATAAAAACACAAAGATATGTCAGCATAATTAAATGTGTCATGAATCATATTATTTGCTACTTATTGCTTTGTGTATTTATTTATTTCCTCATTTATTTATTTCAACAACTCTGCACATAACATGAAATGCAGCTTGAAATGAAAACTGTGGTTTTCACCCATTTCACTCACATATCATAGCTTTATTAATTTATTGTATCATTTCACAATGTATTTACATTTATTTATTTATTTTATTTTGTGTCAAATATCTCTCCAGAGTTTGGAGGTGTTTGTTCATTAGTGTGCCCTGTGACTGACTGGCATCCCATTCAGGTTTGGTTTCTTCCTTCCTGCCCACGACACTGAAATGAATTAAGTGCAATGGAGAATATTCTGTTCTAATGATACTGTGCCTGTTATCCCAATACTTCATAGTCTTCTACTTAGAGAGTTAGGGATAAATCATTCAAGTCAAATCCGCAAAAAGTTAATCGGGCATTACTATGATATGAACAAACGCATGCTAAGTTGAAAAGGTTTGCTCTGAAGAAGAGACGGCTCTGACCCGCTCTCCATGAGACCACCACGGAAGGGCAAGAAGAGCATGGAGCACACTTGAGGGCAGAGAATTGAAATAAAAAGAAGTGAGAGTGTGAGGCGCACTGTGCATTCCTCCTTCTCCCCCTCTCGTTGTGACAGGCAGGCAGAAAACAGCCGAGGCTTTGGATTTCAGGCTTGGGTGTATTTTTGCTTCAGCCAATTCAATCTTGGGCACCATGTCATGCGAAGCTTTCTTCTTGAATTTCATAACTTGTAGTCGGTTACTTTCACGTCAGAATGTCTTGTAACTTTTCAATTGCACACATACATCTGTATATTCACAAACCTACTGGAGCGACTTCAGGTCTGAGGGGAGCCCCGAGCATATCCAGGAGCACTGGGCATGTGGTAGGGACCAACCCTGGATGAGATTCCAGTTTACTGCAGGACACGCAAAAATACTGGGCCAGTTTGGAGTCTCCAGTCTTAATAACATACATACCATTGGGTATGTGGAAGAAAATCCACAAGGACACTGGCAGAATGTGTAAATTCCACAGGGTCAATGACTGGGCATGGGATTTTTTTTTTTCTAGGACTTGAATTATAGCCGGTGTGAAATAGATAGCAGTTTCCTAGGCCATTACTGGAAATCATTCAATCCACAACCATCTTATCTTAAGTGTCAGAGTTTGCTTTTCACATTTCAACCTTTATTTCATAGAGCAACTTTTTATATTGGGGTAGCATGGTACCGCTGCTGCCTCGCAGTAAGGAGACCTGGGTTCTCTTCCTGGGTCCTCCCTGCGTGAAGTTTGCATGTTCTCCCCGTGTCTGCGTGAGTGTCCTCCCACAGTCCAAAGACATGCAGGTTAGGCGCATTGGCGATTCTAAATTGTCCCTAGTGTGTGCTTGGTGTGTGTGTGTGTGTGTGTGTGTGTGTGCCCTGTGGTGGGCTGGTACCCTGCCCGGGGTTTGTTCCTGCCTTGCACCCTTTGTTGGCTGGGATTGGCTCCAGCAGACCCCCATGACCCCGTATTAGGATATAGCGGGTTGGACAATAACTCACTGACTGACTGACATTTTATATCAAACAGCACCAGAAGGCAGAGCCCGGGCAGGTTAAGTGGCTTGAGTCCCTGAGTCCAATTTACTTTCTCGTAGGGAAAGTATTGTAATCATCCAAAATTTCCATTTTGAGATTTTGATTAAATCTTGATGTTTTAGACCTAACTTAAAATACCATTTTTGGAATTACGTCTGTGCGTCTGTCTGTCTGTGTGTGTGTGTGTGTGTGTATGCAAATACGATAACCTGAGTACGCTTTCACTTTGGGCAACCAAATTTTGCATACAAGTATGAGGTACAAAATGTAGATTTCTATTAACTTTTGAGCTATTTCCACTAACCAGATATGCTACTTTATCTTTGGGGTCATACAGAGGTCCAGAGGTGGGGACAGAAACAAAAGCCTTCCTTAGCCACTACAGCGTGCAGAATTCATTCAGCCCTTACCCCAACTCCACCTCTCACTTCTGGGCCGGACAGACAGACAGACAGACACTTCCACGCGGAAACGCTTATACAGTATACAAGATAGTGCCTTTCTGGTGAATGTCATTCTGAACTGCTCTAGAATGTGATTTACTGGCTGGGAGTTAGATGTAGGGATTGAAGCAGACCCCTTGTGATGCTTCATAAAGGGAGGCAGCTTAAAGAAGAGGGACACCTCACGCCTGGACAAACTGGTGAGGAAGGCAGGCTCTGTTGTAGGCATGGAGCTGGACAGTCTGACATCCGTGGCAGTGCGACGGGCGCTGAGCAGACTCCTGTCAATCATGGAGAATCCACTGCATCCACTGAACAAGATCATCTCCAGACAGAGGAGCAGCTTCAGCGACAGACTGCTGTCACCGTCCTGCTCCACTGTCAGACTGAGGAGATCGTTCCTCCGCCACACTATGTGACTCTTCAATTCCACCCGGGGGGGTAAACATTAACATTATAACGTTATTGTCTGTTATACCTGCCTCACACTCTCCACCTTGCACTGCATTTTTATCACTCTTTAATATTGTTTTTTATCAGTATGCTGCTGCTGGAGCATGTGAATTTTCCCTTGGGGATTAATAAAGTATCTATCTATCTATCTATCTATCTATCTATCTATCTATCTATCTATCTATCTATCTATCTATCTATCTATCTATCTATCTATCTATCTATCTATCTATCTATCTATCTATCTATCTATCTATCTATCTATCTAATGCCTTTCAGCGTGAAGACCACTTCTGCACGCGTTACAGGAGCGGTGTAATTGCTTCCACATCACCCTCACATTGTAACTTGTTCAGGGTTACACAGCGAGTTACTGACAGCCACTAAAACCAAAAGCCTTGTGGTTTTATAAAGTACCTTGACATGATCCGTATGTGTGGTGTTATCATAATAACCAAGTCAAGGTTCTTCCTCTGACATTTTTATGATTCTTTAATTACTATTGTTCATGTAATTATTGTTGTTTTTACTATTCGTCCTTGAAAGTATTTTTTATTCTCTTTAAGCAGGAGACATAGCTGGAGGTAGCAGAGTTAAAGATGCTAAGATTTGCATTGGGTGTGACGAGGATGGATAGGATTAGAAATGAGGACATTAGATGGTCAGCTCAAGTTGGGACGGTTGGGAGACAAAGTCAGAAAGGTGAGATTGTGTTGTTTCTGGACATGTGCAGAGGAGAGATGAGGGGTATATTGGAAGAAGGATACTAAGGATAGAGCTGCCAGGTAAGAGGAGAAGAGGAAGGCCTAAGAGGAGGTTTATGGATGTGGTGAGAGAGGACATGCAGATGATGGGGTTAATGGAGCAAGATGACGAGGACAGAAAGATATGGAAGAAGATGATCCGCTGTTGCAACCCCTAACGGGAGCAGCCTAAAGAAGAAGAAGAAGTTATTACTTAGCTTCTATGAATGTTATTCTGTTCTCTGATGTTCCATTGGTTTATGTAGGTGGATCAATGAGAGGCGGGGTCATCCATCCATCATAGTTAAGGAACCGCCCCCGGCCCTATAAAGGCTGCTGGGAACTGAAGTTCAGGGTACTTCAATTTGTATGCACTCTGGGGAAGTTTGGTGCTTTGTAAGTTTTATGCTGTGTGTGATTTCTGATTATTTTGGCTTCTCCCTTTTTCATTTCTGATCTTTTGGATACTCTTTTGGCTTGTGTCTCTCTTTTTTTCTTTTTTAATATCATTTTCTTTGGTTTGCCGTTGGCAGCTCCATTTTTTTGAGTCTTTAAAAATTTTAACAAAGGAACTTGTCAATTCTCCAGTTGGAGTTTTCACAGTTCTCCCTCTGGTGTGACAGACTTCAATGTTTATGAGACTCTTTGTTATCGTTTGGAATTTAAAAGCCTACTCAGGTCCAAAACCTCCCTTTTTCCAGGGGTCAGGCTTACCTTGTTTTTGTCGGCCATTTTGGAAGGCCTCACTCTTTTGTTATTTTGATGTGCCATTATAGTTAGTATTTATTGAATTTAATTACATATACCCTTTACACTTTGAACATAGTTACTGTTTAGTGAATTTAATTACACTAGGGGGCTTTGCCCCCTGCTCGCTTCGCTCGCCAACCCCCCGGCCTGCACTACGTGCCAGCCACTTCACGTCTCTGCCGCTCGCGTTTGTGGATTTCACTTTCACCAAACAACAAATCATTTAATTCTCACAGATACGCCTTTTTGTTTTGAAGACACACTACTTTTCCCTGATGGCAACACGAGTTAGCCGATCTACAAGGCTCCGACTTAAAATTTAAATCCGAACAATATATTTGATCTATTTTCACTGTCCCATTATTTCACTGAGTAATAATTTCCGTTTGTTTGTGCTAATGCGATCTTTACTATTATTTTTTTAAGACTTTCGAATTTTCGTACTTTCATTATCTCTAACCTGCTCTGCATGTGTATCGCGCCAACATTTTTGAACCTCTTCACGGTGTTCTACTTTGTCATTTACTCTTTGTCTTTTATTTCCGGCCCCTGGTGTGGTTAAATCTCTTGGCACAAAGTCTCGTCTCGCGGGATGTGAAAGTATCTCTCTGAAAAAGTCACGTCTCACCACAAGCTAAAAAGTCTCGTCTCGTCCCAGGATTTTTTTTATATATTAGAGAGACTTACTCTTAACACTTATAACACTAGCCCTATTCTATAACTTTGTGATGTTGTACAGCACTTTCATAATATCAAGGTGCTTTGCACCAAGAGAGTTTTTGTATAGTGCTTCTGTTTCTTTTGTCTCTATAAATAAATTTGCGGTATCTTCACAGAGCATTGACAAGTTAACTTGTTCAGGGTTGCACAGTGAATAAGTGATGGGAATTGAAACTACAGCATTGTGATGTGATATAACACCTTCCCATAGTGTGGTTGTCCGAGGTAATGGCAGTCTTGCAAAAGAAGAATTTTTGGGTCTCCAACATGGCCGTCCCCATTTACTTTCAGCCTCAACAAAAACAAACGCACGATGGCTTAAAAAGGGAAACCTAATAGTCACCACATACAGTGAGTGGCAGCAGTTAATCGGGCTCTTTATTCTGGTTCAGCAAATTCGCGGAGCCCCTTAGCTCTGGTGATGCCTCCTTCTGGACAGTCGCCCTTTTACAGCCCAGAACCTGGAAGGGGCAGAGTCAGATGCCCTAACTGGCCGGCTTCTCTGCACTGTTGGGGAAGAAAATGACAAGACGGTTAGTGGCGGCACCCCCTTCTGGCCATTGGTGGTATCACATACCTGGGAAGAGCTTGGAGGGTGAACCTCAGACAAGAATGAGTGACAGTAGACATGTTACATGTGCAGAGCTAGCACAACTCATATATTTAGAACACTAGCAGGTAATGTGAATCAATCAGGGTCAGATTGTGAAGAAGAGGTAGGGACGGATTGGAGCATTCATTCTAGAGTACTGTGTACTGTAGCACAATGCCATCCTTAATACCATCCCAAGCACTTTATAGACGTAGTTTTGTATCCTTACATTGCAACTCATAGTACCCCTAAAGGAGTCAGTGATCAGGGGCTATCAAGATTGCTCATTGAATAGTGAAGGCCGTGCCAAAGCGTTTTAAACATTAAAAGCAATTCTTTAGAATATCTGTCTCACACATTGGCATGTTATGTTGTGGGAGATTATTTCTGACACCTATAAATAAATACGCAAATAAACACATGTATTGTGAATTCTGTGATACTACACTCAACATGAAATACACCTTGAAACGAAAACTGTTATTTTCACTTGTTGAGGTTGAGAGGTCGGACTCTATTCAGTACTGTTTTTACTTTCTCGTATACGAAGTACAGGAAAAGTATTATAATCGTCCAAAAATTCGATATCGAGATTTTGATGAACCTCGATGTTTTAGTCCTCCCTGACTTTCTCGTATACAAAGTATAGGGAAAGTACTGGAATCCTCCAAAAATTCTGTTTCGAGCTTTTGATGAATCTCGAAGTTTTAGACCTCCCTGAGTACAAAAATATCATTTTTAATTTCTCGTTTACAAAGTAGAGGGAAAGTATTGTAATCGTCCAAAAATTCAACCTCAAGATTTTGATGAATCTTGACGTTTTAGACCTTCCTGTGTCCGGTTTACTTTCTCGTAGGGAAGGTATTGTAATCATCCAAAAATTCAACCTGGAGATTTTGATGAATCTCAACGTTTTAGACTTCCCTGACTTTCTTGCATATGAAGTAATGGGAAAGTATTGGAATCCTCCAAAACTTTCATTTTGATATTTGGATGAATCTCAACATTTTAAACCTCCCTGAGTACGAAAATACCATTTTTACTTTCTCGTATATGAAATACAGGGAAAGTATTGTAATCGTCCAAACATTCAACCTCAAGATTTTGATGAATCTCGACGTCTTAGATCTCCCTGAGTCTGATTTACTTTCTCGTAGGGAAATTTCGACATTTTAGACTTAACCAAAAATACCATTTTTGGAATTACATCTCTGCGTCTGTCTGTGAGTGTGTGTGTCTATAAACACGAACACTATCTAACCTGAGTACGCTTTCACTTAGGTCAACCAAATTCTGCATGAAGTATTAGGAACAAAAAGTAGATTTCTATCAACTTTTGGGCTATTTACGCTAAACGGATGTGGTACTTTACTGCAGAATCCGATTTATTCAACTTTACTCCTATAATAATTGTTCAATATATTATTAATTTGATTTGATGTTGATGGTTCTTTAATGTACGTAATATAAAAATATAATCATTGTCTTGCAGTTTACTCCTCAGATATCCATCCCCATATCTGAGTATATGAGAAAGTCAAGGGGAGACCACTCCTGATTTTTTGATTAGTGAATAACTGGTGAAGCAGATACTCTCAATTCCGACTGTGCACATCTGTGGTACTATATATGTGAAAGCAAGAAAAAGTTGCCCAGAATTGCTGTGTGAAGCTGCTACTTTACTCTAAGAAGCTCTCAATTAACCATCAATAGGTTGCATCTGAAGTGTCAATGTGGCACTTGGTGCCTGGCAATTTAAAAAACACAGCACACTCTAGAACCCACCCAGTCAACTTTGATAGGTGAGAATGACAGTTTTAACTTCAAGGCATGTGCGGTGTCACTGAAATAAGTAAATAGGGAACTAATTAAACAAATAAATATAGAAAAAAGTCAATACAACATATTTTGTGACACATTAATTATTACTGCTCACACATTACTGTGTTTTCAGTTATATATATATTGTTGCGTCTATGTCTTTTATATAGTGCCTATCTATCTATCTATCTATCTATCTATCTATCTATCTATCTATCTATCTATCTATCTATCTATCTATCTATCTATCTATCTATCTATCTATCTATCTATCTATCTATCATATAGTGCCTTTCTATCTATCTATCTATCTATCTATCTATCTATCTATCTATCTATCTATCTATCTATCTATCTATCTATCTATCTATGCTAGTTTGCATGTTCTCCCCGTGTCTGTGTGGGTTTCTTCCGGTGCTCCGGTTTCCTCCCACAGTCCAAAGACATGCAGGTTAGGTGCATTGGCGATTCTAAATTGTCCCTAGTGTGTGCTTGGTATGTGGGTGTGTGTGTGTGCCCTGTGGTGGGCTGGCGCCCTGCCCAGGGTTTGTTTCCTGCCTTGCATCTTGTGTTGGCTGGGATTGGATCCTGCAGACCCCCGTGACCCTGTAGTTAGGATATAGCGGGTTGGATAATGGATGGATGGATGGACAGTAAATCAGAGTAGTATGAAACTGACATAACATCAATGAAACCTAACAAAACATGGTGCATTAATTAAGTAGCTGAATTATAGCTAGTTAGCAAAGGAGGTGAGGAAAACTAAAACTCCATAAAGAAGCATTCTGGGAGAAAATAAGCCTCTAGGGGGGTCCACAACCAGTTATAACAGAGAAAAGCAGACACGGTTACAAGTCCTGGAGACCTCAGCCAACAGGCCACCCATCCTCTCTTGGGCTCCCTGCAATGTGAGCCTTCATGGGGT
Organism: Erpetoichthys calabaricus; assembly: GCF_900747795.2. Classification (NCBI taxonomy): domain Eukaryota; kingdom Metazoa; phylum Chordata; class Cladistia; order Polypteriformes; family Polypteridae; genus Erpetoichthys; species Erpetoichthys calabaricus. The sequence continues at coordinate 245,542,698 of NC_041398.2, read as the reverse complement.
AAATGATCCTGCACGCTGTAAATGAAAGTTCATAACCATGACCAATAGGGGGCACAATTTCTCGGGACATACCCCTCTCCCTTTGATCTATTCTTATTTTGTAACTATACAATATAACCAGTTTCACATTTACAGTAAGTCTACATGTGTAAGTTTAAAACACTCTGCCTAAAAGCTGATAGGCTATAGAAACAACAGGAAGGAGCACATTACAATTCAATGAGAATAATAACAACATCCATCCATGTACCTGTGGTGGGTTGGCACCCTGCCCGGGATTGGTTCCTGCCTTGTGCCTTATGTTGGCTGGGATTGGCTCCAGCAGACCCCCGTGACCCTGTGTTTGGATTCAGCGGGTTGGAAAATGGATGGATGGATGGATGGATGGATGCATCCATGTACTTTCCCCTAAACGTCTTCCTTTGAGCATCAGTGTGTGCCACTAACTTAAGAAAGGCAGATCAACAGTCTTCTTTCTAAGAAACAAACCCCATTTTGGTCAGACTATGAGCTGCAAGTCCGAGCAGCTTCTGCAGTCTGTGAAACTGTGGTAAGACTCACACAGACGTACTTCACGTGGCCCTGTTTTAAAATTCTGCACAAACGAATGAGTTGAGCAATACAAGCAGCAGCCTGAGACAGAACAATTAAATAATTTGCTTCCAATTTTTTAATACGTTAAAATGCTAAACATTTTCCATTGTTACTGTATATGGCCAATACACTGCAAGTTACAAACTGTAACAGGTGGAAAATCTATTTTAACTGCAGGGAATGGACGATACGATTTTGTGAAATGCAATCTGTGCAGTTATGTTTGGACTCTAATTATGATGCATTGGAAAGTTTTGTAAGAACGCCATCACAGAATTTTGACTTTTTTAACATGCAGCTGTTCTTCATCGGCCGTTTAAATTCCTGCTGGTGCTGCCTAGTAGTGGTGGGGTGGGGGGGATTTGGGAGAGTGCAAAACTATCAATCTTCCTATTCACCCGCTTTTGAAGTTGGACAGACTTTAATTAAAATGTTTCCCTGGGACTAATGAGGTGAATGGCAGAAAGGCAACAAGGATCTCTAATTATCATTTTTCTTCTTTGGAAATCCCTTGAAGGTTAAACAACTCGTTTCATTCAGTAGTAAGTGCCGTTGTTAATGGAGGAGTGGAGAAGATGAACGAGGCTATACTTTAAATTAAGGCTGAGAGGGGGGGGGGGGGGGGGGTCACTGGCAAGGATTTAAAGGCATGCTGCCTGTTCAATGAAACTTTATGGCTTGGGAACAGGAAGGCTAATTTGGGTAAACTGTGTCATTATTAGCAGCAAGAATAACGCAGAGCCCACTGGCTAAACTGAATGTACAAACTGCGCACGGTTTATAAATGTTTATGTATTCTACACCTACACTGCTCAAAAAACTTAAGGGAACACTTAAATCACACAACAGATCTCAATGAATGGAATATTCAAGTGGAAACGATTTACATCAGGGGTTGCCTGAAGGACCACCGTGGCTGCAGGTTTTCATTCTAACTCTTCTTTTTTAAATGAGTGCCCTGCTTGTGCTGCTAATTAACTTCATTTTAATTGAATTGCAGGTTAGGTGCATTGCCGATCCTAAATTGACCCTAGTGTGTGCTTAGTGTGTGGGTGTGTGTGCCCTGCGGTGGGCTGGCGCCCTGCCCAGGGATTTGTTTCCTGCCTTGTGCCCTGTGCTGGCTGGGATTGGCTCCAGCACACCCCTGTGACCCTGTAGTTAGGATATAGCGGGTTGGACAATGACTGCCTGACTGACTGAATTGTTTTCTTAAGATTTGTTCCCCTGAATTTCTTCATCGTTCCACTGAATCGCTTCATTTCTTTCCTTAAATGGCACCCAAACAGAAAGGAAATGTGAAGTGGGGGAGTCAAGAGAAGAAAAACTAAGTCAGGGCCTCAAACTTCAACCAGTTGCTTAATGAGGTGACGATTCTTGTTGTTAATTAAACTCGTTCTTTAATTCGGTGGCTTGTTGCTGCTCTCATCCTGCAATGGCAGACATTTCTGAAATTGTTGATTTTCTCTTTCCAAGAGCTCTGTTCAAATGTTTTGGGGACCTGAGCTATGACATTCCTGAGACCTTCATCTTTCTTTATTTTGAGATATTATAAAAATAATAATACCGTATATACTCAAATATAAGCCGAGTTTTTCAGCACCCAAAATGTGCTGAAGCAAACCTTCCAATTGCCAGTGCAGATCCCTAGCCTCAGAGCCACCACTCTGCCTTCTTCTTCTTCTTTCGGCTGCTCCCATTAAGGGTTGCCACAGCGGATCATCTTCTTCCGTATCTTCTTGTCCTCATCATCTTGCTCTGTCACACCCATCACCTGCATGTTCTTTCTCACCACACCCATAAACCTCCTCTTAGGTCTTCCTCTTCTCCTCTTACCTGTCAGCTCTATCCTTAGCACCCTTCTCCCAATATACCCCTCATCTCTCCTCTGCACATGTCCAAACCAACGCCATCTCCCTTCCCTGACTTTGTCTCCCAACCATCCAACCTGAGCTGACCCTCTAATGTCCATCCATCCATCCATCCATTTTCCAACCCGCTGAATCCGAACACAGGGTCACGGGGGTCTGCTGGAGCCAATCCCAGCCAACACAGGGCACAAGGCAGGAACCAATCCCGGGCAGGGTGCCAACCCACCGCAGCCCTCTAATGTCCTCATTTCTAATCCTGTCCATCCTCATCACACCCAATGCAAATCTTAGCATCTTTAAATCGGCCACCTCCAGCTCTGTCTCCTGTGCCACCGTCTCCAGCCCATATAACACAGCTGGTCTCACTACCGCCCTGTAGACCTTCCCTTTGACTCTTGCTGATACCCGCCTGTCACAAATCACTCCTGACACTCTTCTCCACCCACTCCACCCTGCCTGCACTCTCTTCTTCACTTCTCTTCCACAATCCCCATTACTTTCAAATCTATCTATCTGCAATGTATTTGTGATATACAGAATGTGCTTCTTATTTTATTCCTCCCTTTCTTATTCTACCCACATAATCTTAATACATAATTCGCCTGCCTCCTCACTCACTCACTCACGTCCGTCCGAAGCCGAATGCACAGTCGCCTTCTGCACAGCTGCCCAAAAAACTTTACGAGACCAACATCTAACCCCAACATCGCGGCAGGCGGCGGATTTACGGCCACAAAAATTCAAAGAGAAAGGCGACTTCGATTAAAGCTCTAGAGGCCTGAAAGGCGATTTCGACTACAGCTCGAGGCCTAATTACGCATTCTGATTCAATTACGCATTCATCCAATACACCTATATCAGGTTTGTGGTGCTTATACTTATTACTATACCATATTGTACTGGAACATTCATCATTCAGTATTATACTATAGGCCTGGAAAATTCATCAACTAACAGTACAAGCCTGTACAGTAATGAGTAAAGTGGACTACAATCATTACAAAACAACTTCTTCGTTACTTATCATTTGTTCTTCATACACTGCTGACACAAACTCGTGCCCGTTTCATCTTACGTTGTCGAAACGGGCCCTTTGTCTAGTAATAATAATAATTCTTTGCATTTATTTAGCACTTTTCTCACTACTGAAAGTGCTCAGCAATTTCAGGTTAAGGGCCTTGCTTAAGGGCCCAACAGAGCAGAGTCCCTATTGGCATTTGTGGCGCAGTGGTAGTGCTGCTGCTTTGCAGTAAGGAGACTGTGGAAGATTGTGGGTTCGCTTCCCGGTTCCTCCCTGTGTGGATAGCGCTTTGAGTACTGAGAAAAGCGCTATATAAATGTAATGAATTATTATTATTATTATTATTTACGGGATTCGAACTGACAACCTTCCAATTGCCAGTGCAGATCCCTAGCCTCAGAGCCACCACATTAATAAACTTTCGTAGTTCCCCTCCATAGCATACGCCGTGTTTGCTCGTTTCTCTCCATTTCCAATGCTGAGACACTCGTTCTTACTTTCATCACATCACTCATCAACTCGTCTTATTGTAACTCCTTACTGGCAGGTGCCCCTTTTAATCTGTTATCTCAGCTCCAGTCGGTTCAAAACTCTGCTGCAAGAGTCGACACACAGACCCTCGACATCAGCGAGCTCATCACACAATCCTGCTTTGCCTTCAGTGGCTCCCTGTGTCTTTCAGTATTGAGTATCAAATTCTACTACTAACTCAGAAAGCTTTAAATGGCGTCACACCATCGCTGTGCTACTACGGTCCACTGATTCGGCTCCAGACTAACCTCTGTTCTATGGGTGACAGAGCCTTCAGCTCTTTATAGCACCCTAAAATAATTTGGATCAGGTCGACTTTTTCAAAAAAACACCTTAATAATAATAATACATTTTATTTATATAGCACTTTTCCCATGCACCTTTAAACTCATTTGTTCAGAAAGGCACTTAACTCACTCTGATATTCTGACCCTTCTTTCAGTTTGCCCACTCTGTCCAGAGGCCCAGGAAGATTTGCGGTTGTTCCACAAATGAGACCTTTTGTTCCGGGTATTCTTGTAGTATTCATATTTTTGTATTTTATTCTGTTTTATTGTTGCTTATTGTATTTCAAGGCTGTGCAGATATTATTTTTATTCGGTGCTGTATGAGCCCTGTTGTTCTTTCTAAGAAGCTGTTTGAAGAAGGGAAAGGCGCTATATAAATAAAATGTATTACATCTTGCCTGAAGAAGAGACCTGAGTTGCCTCAAAAGCTTGCATATTGTAATCTTTTTAGTTAGCCAATAAAAGGGGTCATTTTGCTTGACTTTTCTGTACATTCATAATGGCTAACATGGCACAACACCCTAGTAATAAAATGTATTGTAATTTTGTTCTGATTGCATTGAGGCTAGTGTAACTGTAATAACTGGTTCTCAAATAACAAGATCAGGGACACAATACACATTTTTGTTATTCTTTTTGCTTTAATTCATTTTATTGCTTTCTGTGGAGATGTCTCCAGGTCTCTTAAGAAGTTCCTTTTCTCTGGTTGCATTTGTTTAAGACTTACCTCTAAATGAGTTTGCTTAAGAAAAGAAAACAGAGTTCATAGTTAACACCCCAGCGCCATTGTTTGTCAGGGTTATTGGCTCCTAAGACCCAGATGGAAAGTGCTGTCCTAAAATCGCCGGACTTCCCAATTACGTCTGCCGTAAGTAATAAAAATAGACAAACCACGACGTTTTTTACATTTATTATGACAATGTGTAGAAGGTCACTAACACTAAAAGTGTAACTGGTTACCAGGCAGAAATGACAGTTTAACTTTCTTGTGTGTTTGGGGAACAATAGAGGGACATGGAGTAAATACAAGTGAGGATTCAAGCTTAACGGTTAGAGGTTGTGGACTCCGTTGCTCTCCACCAGTTGTATTATCTAAAAAATTTAGGCTGTTCTTACCTTCAGGGCATCACACACACACCACATGACTCTGATATGTGCTCAGAGCGGCTTTGGTTCCCAAAAATATGGCTTTATAAAATGCTCGGAAGAATGAGACAGTTTGTATTAAGTGATAAAACTGTATAATAATAATTCTTTGCATTTATATAGCACTTTTCTCATTACTCAAAGCACTCAGCAATAATAAAGTAATAAATAATAAAGTAAATAAATAATTAATAAAGTATCTATCTATCTAGGTTAAGGGCCTTGCTTAAGGGCCCAACAGAGCAGAGTCCCTGTTGGCATTTACGGGATTCAAACCGGCAACCTTCCGATTGCCAGTGCAGATCCCTAGCCTCAGAACCACCACTCATATTACTTAGTTTCAGTCATAGCAGTAGAGTGTTTAAGAAAGGACAGAGCCGACTATACATCCTTAGAAGGCTGGCGTCTTTCAACATCTGCAATAAGATGCTGCAGATGTTCTATCAGACGGTTATGGCGAGCGCCTTCTTCTACGCGGTGGTGTGCTGGGGAGGCAGCATTAAGAAGAAAGACGCCTCACGCCTGGACAAACTGGTGAGGAAGGCAGGCTCTATTGTTGGCATGGAGCTGGACAGTTTGACATCCGTGGCAGAGCGATGGGCGCTCAGCAGGCTCCTGTCAATCATGGAGAATCCACTGCATCCACTGAACAGGATCATCTCCAAACAGAGGAGCAGCTTCAGCGACAGACTGCTGTCACCGTCCTGCTCCACTGACAGACTGAGAAGATCGTTCCTCCCCCAAACTATGCGACTCTTCAGTTCCACCTGGGGGGGTAAACATTAACATTATATAAAGTTATTGTCTATTTTTACCTGCATTATTATCAATCTTTAATTTAATATTGTTTTTTGTATCAGTAAGGTGCTGCTGGAGTATGGGAATTTCCCCTTGGGATTAATAAAGTATCTATCTATCTATCTATCTATCTATCTATCTATCTATCTATCTATCTATCTATCTATCTATCTATCTATCTATCTATCTATCTATCTATCTATCTATCTATCTATCTATCTATCTACCATGTTAGCCATAGATTGACGCCTTTTATTGGCTAACTAAATAGATTACAAATGCAAGCTTTCGAGGCAGCTAAGACCCCTTCATCAGGCAAGGTGTAACCAAGGTGTTACTTTAGTTTCAGTCATTAAGTGTTAAAATCTATTATTATTAACTAGTAATGGCGCACTGCACCATAACGTGCAGTCAATCCACTCGACTTGAGCATTTCTAGTTTTCCTCCTCTTTCTCTGTACGTTTACCATTCGTTTGCTCAGAGATTGATGCGGTTGCTGCTTCCTGAGCAGCTCTTCTTCTCTCCACCCTAACGGCCCGCTGCTTCTCTTCTTCCGTCGCCATCTTTTTGCGTTAAAACCGATTAAGTCAATGTTTGTATTGCAATTACTTAGTATGTTTTCTTTAATTTTTCACTCAAGCTGGCACTTATGTCTTCAATCTTCCCTTTAAGAATGATTTAAGATACGAAGAGGTAGAGGAAGTGATGCCGAAGGTGGGAGGGAATGAGAATGGCGCCCGTATGTATGTGCCGCCCTGCTGGCCGCTGCCGAGAGTTGATTCTACAATAAAATAAAAATAAAAGAGGAATAACCTTGGAGGTCAATCATCACCCCAAAAGCGGATAGTAGCGGTCACGTAGTATATGTGTAGCAAATTTCAGGTCAATCGGTCAAATGGTTTACGAGCTACAGGTGATTTAAAATCCTGGACAGACAAACGCACAGCCATGGTAACACATTATATAAGACCAGTAATGGCGCACTGCACGATAACGTGCAGTGAATCCACTTGACTTGAGCATTCCTAGTTCTCATCCTCTTTCTCTGTACGTTTTTCATTCGTTTGTTCAGAGGTTGATGCGCTTGCTGTTTTCTGAGCAGCTCTTCTTTTCTCCACCCTAGCGGCCCACTGCTTCTCTTCTTTCGTTGTCATCTTTTCGCGTTAAAACTGATTAAGTTAGTTTTTGTGTTGCAATTACTTAGTACATTTTTCTTAATTTTTCACTTAAGCTGGCACTTAAGTGTTCAATCTGCCTCAAGAATGATTAAAGATATGAAGAGGTAGGGGAAGTGACCGCGAAGGTGGTAAGGATGAGAACGATGCATGTACGCATGCGCCGCATGGCCGCCCTGCTGCGCACTGCCGAGAGTTGACTCTACAATAAAATAAAATAAAAATAAAAAGAGTACTAAAAATCATCACCCGAAAGCGGATAGTAGACATCACTTAGTATATGTGTACCAAATTTCAGGTCAATAGTTCAAACGGTTTACAAGCTACAGGTGATTTAAAATCCTGGACAGAACAAACACACAGCCACTGTAGCGTATTCCAGCGGTTCTCAAACTGTGGGGCACGTAGTAATAAAAAGGGAGGCGCGAAGATGTGAAAAAATGAAAACAAGAATCGAAAATATGAAAAATACATCTATTGAAACCAAAACAAATTAACTTAAACTACATTCTGATACTAGAAAAATAAATATAGAGTTAGATAAATGTCGATAAAAGTTAAGTTGGTATAATAAAATATGCATCTATGATATATCATTAATTAAAAAAGAACAAATTGGTATTAGTGGGCTCCTTTCAAAAAAACGTTAGGGGGGGCGCGATTAAACTGTTATGAAAACTCGGGTCGCAAATACTTAAAGGTTGAGAAACGCTGCATTAGATAGATAGATAGATAGATAGATAGATAGATAGATAGATAGATAGATAGATAGATAGATAGATACTTTATTAATCCCAATGGGAAATTCACAATAATATAATATATATAATAAATATATTATATTATATATTATATAATAATATATAACCCTAATACATGCCACCTTAGAAAGGCATACGTTATTATTAAAGAGTTCATTCATCCTACACAGTCACATTTCAGGACCATGAGCACCCATGTCACTTAATTTAGGGACAGTCTTTATCAACAGGTTAACTTGTGAGTTTGTATTCTTCATACTGTATATACAGTCATATGAAAAAGTTTGGGAACCCCTCGTAATTCTTTGGATTTTTGTTTCTCATTGGCTGAGCTTTCAAAATAGCAACTTCCTTTTAATATCTGACATGTCTTATGGACACAGTAGTTTTTCAGCAGTGATTTAAACTGTTATGAAAACTCGGGTTGCAAATACTTAAAGATTGAGAAACACTGGCGTATTCTATAAGATGATAGTAGTAGCACTAGTAGTTTCAATCTTATATTGCATTGTCATCTTGTTTACCTGCGGTGGGTTGGCACCCTGCCCGGGATTGGTTCCTGCCTTGTGCCCTGTGTTGGCTGGGATTGGCTACTGCAGACCCCCGTGACCCTGTGTTCGGATTCAGCGGGTTGGAAAATGGATGGATGGATGATTCTTGTTTACTCTATAAAGTGTTTTTTTCATGGTGAATATTGTTCATTGCACTAAACAAAATGCTGACTGAATAATAACAATTTGAAAAAATAATCACGAACCTGCAACATTATTATTAGCAAAGCACAAGTCCATCAATCCAGGGATGTGCCCATTCCAGCAAGCATCAGGCGCGAGAAAGAAACAAAATCCCTGGACGGGGGCATCAGCTCATCGCAAGGTGAACACAAGTATACAAATGCACTAGCGTCTCCCCAAATCCCCAAACCTTCATGTCTTTGGAAGGAAACCGGAGCCCACTGCTGGGATCACAAGGAACGCGACTCCCTGCGAGGCAGCAGCGCTACCGGTCCGCCACAACGTGTGTAATTATTATCAGTATTCTTTATTTGAAAGAAGTTAACGACTTATCTGTAAATTGTAACATACATATTTTAATGCATTTCTTCATGAAAGTGATAATCAAGTATAAATCTAAGGAGTCTAAATGTGCAGAGAGCTGGAATATCAGAAATGTAATGTGTGCTGTATAGCGATTCCTGCTGTCAGTTCAGGAGGAAGCCCCAGAAGCAGGTAGCGATTAACACAGCATTTCTCAACCTTTAAGTATTTGCGACTCGCGTTTTCATAACAGTTTTAATCGCGCCCCCCCCCTAACGTTTTTTTGAAAGGAGCCCACTAATACCAATTTGTTCTTTTTTAACTAATGATATATCATAGATGCATATTTTATTATACCTACTTAACTTTTATCGACATTTATCTAACTCTATATTTATTTTTCTAGTATCAGAATGTAGTTTAAGTTAATTTGTTTTGGTTTCAATAGATGAATTTTTCATATTTTCGATTCTTGTTTTCTTTTTTTCACATCTTCATGCCCCCCTTTTTGTTATTTTGCGCCCCCCTAGGGGGGCCCGCCTCACAGTTTGAGAACCACTGCATTAACAACTGGGTCGGTTTGAAGATGACGTTTACGTCTACTTTTAATGATATGAGATTAAAGTGGACATTTCGAGATTTCCACTTTAATCACAAAATACTACGGAAGCCAAGAGAGGACGTGCAATATTGTTATTTTTTTAAATTGTTTCCTCGAGGTAACAGACTAATTTTATTGAGATCTCGATAAAACAAAAGATCTTGTTTTCTCGAAATTATGAAATAATTGTATCTAACATGTTTAGCTTATTGAAGCCACGTCCTGTTTGAAATGGCAGAAGAGCAGAAGTGTATTGATCAGCGCGTCACATTTTTGTTCAATCAAGGGCTGACGCAAGGTGAAATATGTTTATGCCTTAGTTTAGAAAAATAATAACGTTAGTGTCCGTCATTTCAGAAGACGGTTAGCAAGGATTCAGCTGTATTTGCGTTGAGCCTGATGCCAGGAGAAAAGGTTAAGTTTCGTTTTCTCGAGATCGCGATAAAATTATTCCATTATCTTAAGAAAACAAATTTTCGTTTTTTTTTTGACATCTCGATAAAATTATTCCGTTACCTCAAGAAAACTAATTTTTGTTCTCTCGACATCTAGATAAAATTCTTCCATTATCTTGAGAAAACAAAGTTTGTTTTCTTGACATCTCAATAAAATTAGTCCGTTATCTCGAGGAAACAATTTAAAGAAAATAATGATATAGCACCTGCGGTGGGTTGGCACCCTGCCCGGGATTGGTTCCTGCCTTGTGCCCTGTGTTGGCTGGGATTGGCTCCAGCAGACCCCCGTGACCCTGTGTTCGGATTCAGCGGGTTGGAAAATGGATGGATGATATAGCACATCCTCTTTCAGCTTCCGTAAAATACACCATTTCACCATGCCCTTAAGTTTTTTCTCTGCGGCTCAAATACGCTGCCGTACATTCTAATGCTGTTGTGAAGGTGCAAAAAAAAAAAAGATGGCACAGAAGACGGTATGTGAGACTTAAAATGTATCGTGTCATTACGATCGGGAATATGAATATAAAAGCACCACAAATTGTATGTCGGCATTCATCAAACATCGAAGCTGGCACACCGATCCCGGAGGATCCTCAAAGCGGCTTTCTGTCACATGTCGATAGTAAACACTATGAGACCCTGACATCACATTCCGACTTTATCACACTGCTCCCCCCTACTTTTTGCTGGTATTGCAATTCGTGCACGCGTCGCGTTAATTTCTGAGGACGCACTCAAATGAATGCTGTGAACGCGTAGCAACCATGATGTGTGCGCGTACGTGTTCTAAGTGTGAAGTATAAACGAGCCCTTAGCTAGCGAACGAGAGAACGACTTAACGGATTTAGATTGGGGTTTTTTTCTGTAATTTGCTTGAACATTCCGGTTGATTTTGTGACTTCTCTCCTCGAGCTAATAATCGAAGTTCGGTATATTCGCGCTAATCCGTGTCAGAGGCTGCTGGCTGAGGGGAGGGAGAGGCGTGACGTCAACAGTGGGGAGCCAGGCAGGGCCTTCCTAGTTCACACACCAGCCTCCGTTTGTGTCGGTGTACTTCTGTGTTTTGGAGTGTACCTTGCCACCATATCTATATATATATATATATACAGTATATATATATATATATATATATATATATTTATATATCAGTATATATAGATAGAGGGATATGTAGCTAGCACTCCCTGTTTGTTTATTGATTTTTAAAGTTTGTCCTGTCTCGTTACTACGTTCCACTGGGGACATGGAAAGGCAGACTGCTATGCTGAATGCTCTCCGTTGCTAGCACTAAGACACATTGGCTAACTGACCATTTAAGCGGATGTTGCATAAAGGAGCCAGCAAAGGAAAAGCATGTCAAGGAGTTAAAGAAAGGCTCAGCTAAGTGGATCCCAGAGTGGTGACAGAACACTTCTGCCAGCACACCGTACAATAGGCGAGCTGATACAACTCAATCAACACGTCTTCTTTAGCCACTTTTATTGTCCAGCAGCTGCCACACGGATCTCTGCAGATGACCTCTTAAGCACGGGTGTTAAAGGGATTTCAGGCTTTTACGCTGCAGTCAATTAGCATTGTGCATGGAGGTTAGCATTGTGTGCACCTTGCCTTTTGTTGGATGTCACCATTGGTGTGCAAAAGTGCATCTTGTTGACAAACAAACCACCTCATTTAATTTGGGATAACGCATCCAGAGGGGGAGATAAGACGGCATTTGTTGAATTTGGCCCCTAGACCCAAACAGACCTGCATTTAAGTAGTCCATTAAGCTGACAGGTGAGGAAATTGCCACACCTTACAATATGTGGCATGAGCTTCATAGCATGGGGGGGGGGGGGGGTGCAGCAGGACCTGTGTGGGGCTAGCTTGTGCATTGGGGTTGTATTGCCATTCTGAAAAGGTTTTATTATTTGTTGTGATAGCCATGAAAAATGTTTCACTTTTAAGATACATTACACATTTAAAACAACATGCACTTAAATCCCATCCATCCATTACCTGAATCCGGTCAGCCGCCTGGCCTGACAACATGGGCCACAGGGATTAGCCAAACCTACAGCATACCGGTCCGTCTTAGGGGGTGAACACACACAAAGTGGGAACATGTAAGAATTAACAATTAACCTAACCTTTATGTCTTTGGGATTTAAGCAATCAGAAAATGGAGTGAAAAATAGCAAAGTGTGCAAATAAAGCGTGACTTCTGGAGGGGGATATTTTTGTCTTTCAACTCTAATAGGAATCCAACCTTCATCAGGAAAAGTGGACGAGAAATAGGATTTAATACGATGTGATCAGTTATTAGGTCCACCTGCTTCTTAACATAAAGGCACTATATGATAGACCTGTAAATAATAACATGTAAAATATGATAGATAGAAGTGAGAGGCACTATACAACAGACTGAAAGATAAATATGAAAAGCACTTTATGATAGATAGATAGATAGAGAGATAGATAGATAGATTCCTGCCTTGTGCCCTGTGTTGGCTCCAGCAGACCCCCGTGACCCTGTGTTCGGATTCAGCGGGTTGGAGGATGGATGGATGGATAGATAGATATGAAAGGCACTATATAATAGATAGATAGATATGAAAGGCACAATATAATAGATAGATAGATATGAAAGGTACTATATAATTAGATATGAAAGGCATTATATATTAGATAGATAGATATGAAAGGCACTATACAATAGATAGATAGATATGAAAGGCATTATATATTAGATAGATAGATAGATATGAAAGGTACTATATAATAGATGGATAGATAAATACATAGATAGAGTGAAAGGCAATGTATGATAGATAGATAGATATTAAAGGCACTATATAATAGATAGATATGAAAGGCACTATACAATAGATAGATAGATAGATAGATAGATATGAAAGGCACTATATGACAGATAGATGTTTGTGACTTTTGTCTAGAAATGTGGAAATCTTTGCCTTTATGTCTGTGCAGGACCATCTTAACAGCATTATAGGTCCCCAGGCAAAGCAGTGCAGTGGGATCCCTACCTACACAACCACTCAGCAAGTCACAACATACATAGATTAGCATGGGGCCCCCGGGTACTTGCCCAGCGTGCCCATGCGTGAAGACGGCCCTGCTTCTGTACCTGCCTTTGGATTGATAAATCCAAATTTGAATGCAAAATCTTTATAAACCCGTTTGTCATGACTTTGAAATCTTCAGCTCATCTAGGTCTACTTCTCAGTATAGGTTTGTGCGGCTTAGCTTTTCATTTGGAGAATCCCATTATTGAAAGGTTGTGCCACGTATGCTTCCACTTCTTCGGTGGGTGTGTATAGTCAGCATGTGCCTGAAAACACTAAAATATGAAGTAGTATAGGAGATCATGAATGGCGGCACAAAGGTAGACAGAGCTATGGAATGTCACCATCCAAACTCTCCCCTTTTAACCCTCCTATCCCTCTAATCATGTGACTTCTATGTATTTAGTCAAACATTGCAATAAACACAGACAGGAGAGACCAGGGGCAAGTAGCAGGCAAAATAAGGGGCCGAGCATCAAGTTGCAATGAATTCCTTGCAGTAGAAAGTTTGAGAAAAATAATAAAGAATCCGTACAGTCACCCTAAAAATCAGTCTGGAGTTTGGCATACGGAATCTGCTTCTGAACTGCTTTGGAAATTCTTTTATCTTTGGAAGCATAAGCATCTGCATATTATGATAGCTGGCACACTGCATTAATGGACTGTGTGGTATGTTAGACATTCTTGTACTGTAACTGTGGAGGTCTCGGATTTTGTTTTATTTTTTAAAAAAAGAAAAATTAAAAAATTCAAAGTTGTTACTGAAAAGGATAATTATATACACAATGTTAAATAGCACATAATAATCAGTGTTATTTTAAGTGAGCCGCCTGCACTAAACAGAAAAAAGAAACTTAAATGTAGATGAAACAAATAAAATACTCTATAGTAACCAAAACTGATCTGTCTCTCTATCTATTATATAGTGCCTTTATATCTATCTATCTATCTATCTATCTATCTATCTATCTATCTATCTATCTATCTATCTATCTATCTATCTATCTATCTATCTATCTATCTATCTTTCTATCTATCTATCTATCTAGTCTATCTATCTATCTATCTATCTATCTATCTATCTATCTATCTATCTATGTATCTATCTATCTATCTATCTATCTATCTATCTATCTATCTATCTATCTATCTATCTATCTATCTATCTATCTATCTGTGCACACCTACAGCTACTTAAAAATCCTATGTAATAATTAATAGTGTCATAGACTTTCTAATCGTACTGGTTACAGATTTTCAGACGTATTTGAATTCTAACATTTCTAACTTCCTTTCTGGTATACATACAGGTAGTGTACTCCATTCATAACACAGAGTTAGTGGAGAGGTCAGCACACATTGCAGCGATTTTAAAATTCTTGCTCTTTTTTTTTTTTTTTGTAAGCCACTAAATTCATACATAACCATTACACATTTCACAAAAATTATAAGTTGCATTTCTAACCCTTTTAACAGCATATAAGGCACTAAACTCCTAATGTACATTTAATTAAAAGGAATCCATAAATATAACAGGTGGCATCAACTCCACGGGAGTATCAAATCTGTGATGTACCCCGAAGTGTAGCATTTCTAACTGCCTTCAGTGTTACGTAGCACATAATAAACAGCTAAATGAGGACTCCACACGCTGTTCCCTGTATGTCATTACTGTACTGATTTTAAATTTCAAATTATTCTCACCTTATTGATCTGTGGATCATAAAATTCATAAATGACAATTAAATAAAAGAACTCTATAATTATAATGAGTGTCCTATTTGTCATCATTGTGCCAGTTTTATATTTCAGAGTATCTGTGTCTTTATCGCTGAACAGAATATAAAACTCATACCTTGCACATCATTTTATCTAAGAACACTTCACAAAGGAGATTATCAGACATTTGAGAGACTTCATTAGGAGACAGTCCTCCATTCATTGAGTTCACATACTCCACTTGAAACGCAGAATGATAGAAATGTTCAGCTCTGGACAGGCTGGTTGGAGCGACTCAAAAGGGGGATGCCTGAGACTGACTGGCTCCTTAGGGGAAAGTCATTCCTTCTCCTCGGGGTTCTTCACTACAACAATGGTGTCCATTCTTTCTCTTTGGTGCCTAAAAAAAAAGATTATGACCACCAAGAGATTTGCCATTTCCACTACTTTAAAGGCTATTTTGCTCTTTTAAAATTTCTTGAATTGTCTTTGAAGACACTAGAAAGAAAGATTTTTTTTTTTAAAGGAACAGGTTAATAGGGTTAGAGCTACCAAGGGGTTGATGCCAGCATTGAAAGCTTTTTATGAATGTGGAGACATAAGGTTTAGAAATGAAGGGCTGAGGGGAATGCTAAGGTTGCTGTTAAAAACAATACAAATAATGACTCAGCCCTAATGCAAACACTAAAGAATCACCCCACTGAACAGTGTGAGAACGTCCACCTCCTCGGTGCTGGAGGTCATCAGAGCTATCTAGGCGATGCTCAGTGATTTCACATTCTCGAAAAGATTAGCAGGTGTCTTGTGTCCACCATCAAACAAACCGCTTTCATGCCAGATTTAAAAGATCCTTACAATATTGTGACTGAAAAGGCAGACTTAGAATTGACACAATCTGAAAAACAAAAAAGTAAGTGCATAAAATGTATTTAGAAAAAAAGAATAGGGGTTGGCAGTTTTAAATTAAAACACATTCTAACATAGCAGAACATTCTTAAACCTTCGTAATTCTTGGGGCTTGGAGCCCACCTTTGCAACACTAGACACATTTGGGACCTCCACTAGAGAAAGCACCAGGTCATCATAGGGAATATTCATAAACACCAGTTAACAGCAACTTCAGAAAGTATTCAGACCACTTCACTTGTAATATATTTTGTTATATCACCCTTGAGATAAAAAGAAAGGAAAGGCACTATGAGATAGATAGATAGATAGATAGATAGATAGATAGATAGATAGATAGATAGATAGATAGATAGATAGATAGATAGATAGATAGATAGATAGATAGATATGAAAGGCACTATATAATAAATAAATAGCTAGATTCCTGCCTTGTGCCCTGTGTTGGCTGGGATTGGCTCCAGCAGACCCCTGTGACCCTGTGTTCGGATTCAGTGGGTTGGAGGATGGATGGATGGATAGATATATATGAAAGGCACTATATAATAGATACTGTAGAAGGATAGATAGATAGATAGTAGGAAAGGCACTATAAGATAGATAGATAGGAAAGGCACTATATGATAGTTGGAAAGGCACTATATAATAGATACTGTAGATGGATAGGTAGATAGATAGATAGTCGGAAAGGCACTATAAGATAGATAGATAGATAGGAAAGGCACTATAGGATAGTAGGAAAGGCACTATATAATAGATAGATAGATAGATAGGAAAGGCACTATATAATAGATACAGATAGATTCCTGCCTTGTGCCCTGTGTTGGTTGTGATTGGCTCCAGCAGACCCCTGTGACCCTGTGTTCGGATTCAGCGAGTTGGAGGATGGATGGATGGATAGATATATATGAAAGGCACTATATAATAGATACTGTAGAAGGATAGATAGATAGATAGTAGGAAAGGCACTATAAGATAGATAGATAGGAAAGGCACTATATGATAGTTGGAAAGGCACTATATAATAGATACTGTAGATGGATAGGTAGATAGATAGATAGTCGGAAAGGCACTATAAGATAGATAGATAGATAGGAAAGGCACTATAGGATAGTAGGAAAGGCACTATATAATAGATAGATAGATAGATAGGAAAGGCACTATATAATAGATACAGATAGATTCCTGCCTTGTGCCCTGTGTTGGTTGTGATTGGCTCCAGCAGACCCCTGTGACCCTGTGTTCGGATTCAGCGAGTTGGAGGATGGATGGATGAAAGGCACTATATAATAGATAGTTAGATAGGAAAGGCACTATATAATAGATAGATAGTAGGAAAGGCACTATATAATAGATAGATAGGAAAGGCACTAAATGATAGATAGATAGATATGAAAGGCACTATATAATAGATAGATAGATAGTAGGAAAGGCACTATATAATAGATAGATAGGAAAGGCACTATATAATAGATAGATAGATAGGAAAGGCACTATATGATAGATAGATAGATAGATAGATAGATAGATAGATAGATAGATAGATAGATAGATAGATAGATAGATAGATAGATAGATAGATAGATAGATAGATAGAAAAAGCACTATATAATATGTGAATTTCCCATTGGGATTAATAAAGTATCTATCTATCTATCTCTATCTATCTAGATAGATAGTAGGAAAGGCACTATATGATAGATAGATAGATAGATAGATAGATAGATAGATAGATAGATAGATAGATAGATAGATAGATAGATAGATAGATAGATGAAAGGCGCTATATGATAGATAGATAGATAGATAGATAGATAGATAGATAGATAGATAGGAAAGGCACTATATAATAGATATGTAAGGTGCTATATACTATATACATAATAGATAGAGTGTCCTGCGGTGGGTTGGCACCCTGCCTGGGATTGGTTCCTGCCTTGTGCCCTGTGTTGGCTGGGATTGGCTCCAGCAGACCCCCGTGACCCTGTAGTTAGGAATATAGCGGGTTGGAAAATGGATGGATGGATGGATAATAGATAGATAGATAAAACTTTATTTGTCCCCATGAGAAAATTTGGCTTTTTACAGAAGCTCTTTAAATAAATAAGTACATAAATAGGTAGATCAATATCATCTGGGTGGATGCTACACACTGGTGGTGGCTGACGTGGTTCTCCTCTGTCAAAGCTCTATGAGTAGCAAGAAAAGTTCAATGTAAATGTAATTTATTATTATTATTATTATTATGTGCTCATTCTGTAGTTCTTGCCATAAGGCTTAAAGAAAGGCACTTGAAGAAATGTCTGTTTCGTACTCTACAGTATATGCAGTACATGCTCACTTGATTTGCCTCACAATCATCCCAAGGGTAGAATGGGCTCGTTGCTCAGGGCTAAGGCATTGACCATTCATGAGTGTGTCTCGTATTCCACTTTAATGATTATCATAGGCTTTGGGAGTGGCATGGGGACACAGCTGGTGTAGATGCTACCTCAAAGTGTTTTGCTTGATTACTGTGTTCAAGTCTTTATCCTCTCCTTGTATCTGTTTGGGTTTCCTGCAGGGATTTTATTTCCCCATAACTCAAAAACATGTTATTAGATTGAATTGCAACTCTGATTTAAATGAGTGGCCTTCGCTCACTTGTTTGTTGGTTTGGCTTGGTAAGGCTAGATGATTTTAATAGTGTCCAAGAGCAATACTGTCAAACAAGATCGTAGTCATTTATACACTCACATGCTCGTTAATCCAGATTCAGCCTTTAAAGGCAGAGAACTTCATTCTGTGAAGATTTAAGAGAGCTGCAATACTCCAGCAAGAGGTATACATTTTACATACTCATACATGGTATGTTATAACACATTACGAGTCTCCCTGTCCCTGCTGCTGAGAAGCACACCCCATAGCATGATGCTGTCACCACCATAGCGTTAGGCAGCTAATGAGCAGTTTCCGATCTTTGCCAGACACAGAGCTTAGAGTTCTGCTCAAAGAGTTCAATTTTTGTCTCATCAGACCAGAGAATCTTTCTCCTAATTGTCTCAGAGTCCTTTAAATGCCATTTGGCAAACTCCAAGTGGACAGTCACATGCCTTTTACTCAAGAGTGGCTCTTGTCTAGTCCTTCTACTATAAATGCCTGATTGCTAGAATGCTGCCAAGGTGATTGTCCTTCCAACAGGTTCTCCCATCTCAGCAGAAGACTTCTGAAGCTCTGTTAGTGTAACTCATTATGTTCTTGGTCACCTCGCTGACCAACGTTCTTCTTGCCAGGTTACTCAGTTAGGCTAGACAGCCAACTCTAAGAAGAGTCCTAGTGGTTCCAAACTTCTTCCATTTCACAATATTCTTGAGGCCACTGTGCCCCTCCTGGGAACACTCAAAATCTCTACATCCTTGACCTGACCTACAGAGAGTTCCATGTGACTTCCTGATGTCCTGACGTCCAGTGTGAATTGTGGGACCTTCGATACACAGGTATCCATGTGCCTTTCTAAACAACGTCCAGTCAATTCAGTTTTCCACAGGTGGACTCTGACCAAGTTTCATGCTTTATTTCGCTTTATACAATTTCTTGTATTAGGACTTTGTTAGTTTTCGCATACCTCTTGGGGTCAGAGCACAGGGTCAGCCATTGTACAGCACCCCTGGAGCAACTGCAGGTCAAGGGCCCAGCAGAGTAGGATTCCCTTTGACAGCAGCATTTTAGCCTATCAGTTTGACCCCCCAACTATTAACATTTCTAATTATATTCCAAAATGTTGCCCATTCAATATCCTTCACTAACTGTCTGCTTGAAGCTACGTGACTCAATTCACCGGTTGCAGGACCAACTACAACATTAAGGTCATACAAGAGACTTGTAGATCGTCTAATTAGATAGATAGATAGATAGATAGATAGATAGATAGATAGATAGATAGATAGATAGATAGATAGATAGATAGATAGATGAAAGATAGATAGATAGATAGATATGAAAGGCACTATATAATAGATAGATAGATAGATATGAAAGGCACTATAAATAATAGATAGATAGATAGATAGATAGATAGATAGATAGATAGATAGAGATAGATAGATAGATGGAGATAGATAGATAGAAAGATAGATAGATATGAAAGGGGGAGCAAGTGTGGCCAAAGTGTTACCTCAGACGCTAAATGGTAGCCCCCCATTACAACTGACCGAAGCGCTGTACAGTTAAAACAAGCAAGACTAAAAGCAAAATATTAAAAAACAAACATTAAGAGAGAATTAAAACAGAGACACTAAAAAACAGGTCAGGGGACCCAATAAAACAGAGAAATAGCAAAAAGCAAGTGGAAATAAGACAGGTTAAGAATTAAAAGCCAATGTGAAGAAGTGCGTTTTTAGGTGTGATTTGAATGTGGTGACTGAAGTGGCTTGCCTAACCACTAAAGGTAAGGAGTTCCAGAGCTTGGGTGCACAGACAGAAAAAGCCCTTTCACCACGAGCTTTAAAATGTGCCTTGGGAACGGTTAGATAGGAAAGTCACTATATAATAGATAGATAGATAGATAGATATGAAAGGCACTATATAATAGATACTGTAGATGGATAGATAGGAAAGGCACTATATAATAGATAGATAGATAGATATGAAAGGCACTATAAGATAGATAGCTGGATAGATAGGAAAGGCACTATATAATAGATACATTATCTACAATAATCTTTTTGCGTTCACATCATTCAATGCTCAAAACGTAGATTTAAATGATTCAGGACCATACGCTAGGAGAATATGTGGTCCCGCAACAATAAAAGCTACGACAAGTTTAATTTTCTAAGAAACCACAATTCGGTCAGGTGTATATTTATGATCACGGAGAAGCGATGCAACATAGAATCGAACAGAGTATGTCACAATTCCCATGAAAATAACAATCTCTTTAAATTGTATATCCGGATAACCAAACCTGGGGGTGGGCGAGCGAAGCGACCAGGGGTGCGGAGCCCCCTAGCATATCCATAAGAACATGAATATTGGCTTTTTTACGTGGAAAAGTGTGCACAGTGTGTGATGGGACCGCCAGCCAGCACTCATAAGCCTTTTGCAGAGGCCCAATGAGCATGTGATCCACCAACAGAACAGCTTCTTCTTCTATCGGCTGCTCCCGTTAGGGGTTGCCACAGCGGATCATCTTCTTCCATTTCTTTCTGTCCAATTTCCGCCAGCACCCTGTTGGCTAACAGTACTGGTGGTGGTTGTTGTTAACCCGGGGCTTGACCGATCTGGTATGGAAATTTGTGTTGTTGTCCGCATATTGATTTGGCAAAATTTTACACCGGATGCCCTTCCTGATGTAACCCTCCCCATTTATCCGGGCCTTTACCGGCACGAAGAAACAGAACAGCTAATGAACCTAAAACAGAGACGACTGAGACAGTAGCTCACTGGTAGGATGCAGAGTAGGAAAATATTGTGCTGAAAAGTGTCCAAAAGGCTGCACACAAAGCAAAATATGTGTACTTGTGACTGCATTTCACCTAGATAGAGTGACTTCATTCAAAAAGTTTTATTAGAAATGCAATTTGATGACGGGCGGCACAGTGGTGCAGTTGTAGCGCTGCTACCTCTCAGTAAGGAGATCAGGGTTTACGTCTCGGGGTATGGAGTTTGCATGTTCTCCCCGTGTCTGTGTGGGTTTCCTCCGGGTGCTCTGGATTTCCTTTCACAGTCCAAAGACATGCAGGTTAGGTGAATTGGCAATCCTACATTGGCCCTATAGCGTGTGGTGTGGAGGTTTGTGTGTGTGTGTGTTCACCATGTGATGGACTGGCATCCTCTCCAGGGTTTGCTCCTACCTTGTGCCCTAGTCTAGCTGGGACAGGCTCCAGCAGACCCCCGTGACCCTGTTCAGGATTAAGCAGGTTTGAAAATGACTGACTGACAATTTGATGACCAGTTTAGGTGGGGGAGTTTAGATTGTCAGAATTGTGTGAAGAGTGGGGAAGCTCCTTTGGATTTACATGGGGATTCTTGTATGCTGGTGGAAAATTAAGATGGGAACCAGGAAACCTCTTCTTCAAACAAAGGGTCGTGGGAATTTGGAAGGAACTACTGAGCCATGCAGCTGAAGTGGAGACCCTAAGGGCTTTTAAGAAACATTTGGATGAGAAGCTGAGACAATTTAGCTATTAGTTAACCAAACGAGCTTGACACACTAAATGGCCTACTTGCTTTTATTGAAAGTCTCAGAGTCGCTTGCAATACAAGCAGTTTATTAGTTTCCAGCTACAAAATGTGTAAACGCAGTTCAAGTTCTTTAATTAGACGTCATGAACAATCTGATTTATGATACTGTATATTATTATTATTATAATTATTAGAACATTAAAGAATCTGCGGAAGAACAGGCCATTCAGCCCAACAAAGTTCGCCAGTCCTATCCACTTAACTTCTTCCAAAATAACATCAAGTCAAATTTTGAAGGTCCCTAAAGTCCTACTGTCCACCACACTACCATGTCACTTATACCATGTGTCTGTGGTTCTCTGTGTGAAGAAAAACGTCCTAATGTTTGTGTGAAATTTACCCTTCCAACTGTGTCCCCGCGTTCTTGATGAACTCATTTCTTGCATATCTCTCTATTATATAAAAAAATCCTGCGACAAGACGAGACTTAGTGAGAAAGAAACGATATTCACTGACGGACAGTTATACGTCCAAACATGGAATCAAAATACAATGCGATATTGAACAAAAGTTCATTCCAAATATTGTTTTTACTGAAATTTTACAGTAAAAGTGAAATTTTAAAAAGTCAGTTATTTTCTAACCTGCTATATCCTAACACAGGGTCACGGGAGTCTGCTGGAGCCAATCCCAGCAGCAGCGCTACCACTGCGCCACCATGCCACCGTGCCTACTGTCACCGTCCTGCTCCACTGACAGACTGAGGAGATCGTTCATCCCCCACACTATGCGACTATTCAATTCCACTCTGGGGGGGGGGGGGGGGTAATATTAACGTTAATATTATACAAAGTTACTTTCTGTTATACCTGCATTGTTATCACTCTTTAATTTAATATTGTTTTTTATCAATATGCTGCTGCTGGAGTATGTGAATTTCCCTTGGGATTAATAAAGTATCTATCTATCTATCTATCTATCTATCTATCTATCTATCTATCTATCTATCTATCTATCTATCTATCTATCATATAGTGCCTTTCACTTCTATCTATCTATCTATCATTTAGTGCCTTTCACTTCTATCTATCTATCTATCTATCTATCTATCTATCTATCTATCTATCTATCTATCTATCTATCTATCTATCTATCTATCATATAGTGCCTTTCACTTCTATCTATCTATCTATCTATCTATCTATCTATCTATCATATAGTACCTTTCACTTCTATCTATCTATCTATCATATAGTGCCTTTCACTTCTATCTATCTATCTATCTATCTATCTATCTATCTATCTATCTATCTATCTATCTATCTATCTATCTATCTATCTATCTATCATATAGTGCCTTTCACTTCTATCTATCTATCTATCTATCTATCTATCTATCTATCTATCTATCTATCTATCTATCTATCTATCTATCATATAGTGCCTTTCACTTCTATCTATCTATCTATCTATCTATCTATCTATCTATCTATCTATCTATCTATCTATCTATCATATAGTGCCTTTCACTTCTATCTATCTATCTATCTATCTATCTATCTATCTATCTATCTATCTATCTATCTATCATATAGTACCTTTCACTTCTATCTATCTATCTATCATATAGTGCCTTTCACTTCTATCTATCTATCTATCTATCTATCTATCTATCTATCTATCTATCTATCTATCTATCTATCTATCTATCATATAGTACCTTTCACTTCTATCTATCTATCTATCATTTAGTGCCTTTCACTTCTATCTATCTATCTATCTATCTATCTATCTATCTATCTATCTATCTATCTATCTATTTATCTATCTATCATATAGTGCCTTTCACTTCTATCTATCTATCTATCTATCTATCTATCTATCTATCTATCTATCTATCTATCTATCTATCTATCTATCTATCATATAGTACCTTTCACTTCTATCTATCTATCTATCATATAGTGCCTTTCACTTCTATCTATCTATCTATCTATCTATCTATCTATCTATCTATCTATCTATCTATCTATCTATCATATAGTGCCTTTCACTTCTATCTATCTATCTATCTATCTATCTATTTTTAAAAGTATTTGCGTGTTAATATCAAAGACAAACAGAACAAAAACGTATAACGCCACAAATACCTCTAACGCAACATGAAACATAATTTTCTTTCAATTACTTACGTTTTACTATTTTTAACTATGGTTAATTACTCACTGAAAAGTAAAATAATTAATTCTATACTGCATATGTAACAGTTCCAATGAAAATAGCAATCTCTTCAAATTGTAAATCTGGTTACCCATACCCGGGGGTTGGCGAGCGAAGCGAGTAGGGGGCGGAGCCACCTAATAGTCTTAAAGCAGGGGTGTCGAATTCTGGGCCTGGAGGGCTGCAGTGGCTGCAGGTTTTCATTCTGACTCTTTTCCTAATCAGTGATCAGTTTTCACTGCTAATTAACTTCTTTTCCCTTCATTTTAATAGCCCTGATTTTAAGGCTTCAGTCCCCTGAATTGATTCCTTTCTTCATTAAATGGCAGCCAAAATGAAATGAAATGTGAAACGAGCCGACAGATAACCAGCTAAACCAATTCCACTCCAACCAATCTCTTAATGAGAAGCTGATTCTTGTTGTTAATTAAACTCGTTATTTAATTCCATGGCTTGTAGCTGCTCTCATTCTGCCACAGCAGACATTTCCAAAACCGTCAAAATGTTTTGGTGACCTCGGAGATCAACCTTACCGAGACCATCACCTTTCTTTATTTTCAGATATTGTGTGATGGGCACAGTTGAGCTGGTCACGTCGTGGCTTGTTTTGTGTCTTGTTACTGTTTGGCTGCTAATTAAGGAAAAAGAAACAATTGGGGGGGGGGGGGTGCAGTGGGTAGCACTGCTGCCTCGCAATTAAGAGACCCGGGCTCGCTTCCCGGGTCCTCCCTGAGTGGAGTTTGCATGTTCTCTCCGTGTCTGTGTAGGTTTCCTCCCACAGTCCAGAGACATGCAGGTTGGTGCATTGGCGATTCTAAATTGTGCTTGGCGTGTGTGTCCTGCGGTGGGCTGGCGCCCTGCCCGGGGTTTGTTTCCTGCCTTGTGCCCTATGTTGGCCGGGATTGGCTCCAGCAGACCCCCGTGACCCTGTAGTTAGGATATAGCAGGTTGGATAATGGATGGATGGAAACAACTAAAGGGCCTGAGTCAAGTTAGTTAAAACTAAGGCAAAAGAAGTTAATTAGCAGCAAAAACTGGTCACTAATGACGACCAGTCATGCTAACCAGACAATGATATGGTTAGCATAAAAACCCGCAGCCCCTGTGGCCCTCCAGGACTGGAGTTCGACACCCGTGCCTTAAAGGAACATCAAATAATAGGAATGGACACATTCTTGCACATCGTTTTGTTTCTTTTTCTAACAGCATTGCCTTCCCTGAACTGAAACTAAACATAACACCATTAAATCTTCTTAATCCAATTCAGGGGGCTGGAGCCCATCCAGGTAGCATTGGATACAAGGCTGGAAACAGCGCTGGACAGGACACCAGTCCATCCCAGGACTCCCTCACACTTACATGGGCCTAATTTAGAGCAGCATAATATACAATAGTACACAATAGTAGTATGTGAGTGAACTGTCATTACCATAGACTGGCACATACTTCTCTTGCCTTGCCTCATTTCTGGTGTTTCCACGATAGTCTGTGTTCTCCTATGACTCTGAATTAAATTAAGCAAGTTTGAAAATGGTGGAAGGGATTGATAGAAAATGAAAATATTAGCTTCTTTTCTGGGAAAACAGTGGCACAATGGATATTATTGGCGTCTCACAGATCTGGGTTTGCTTTCCTTGTTCCTACACAGGCCTTCCTCAGCCGTTGCTTTAGTTTTCTGATTACTTTCCCAAAGATGTGCTGATTAGACTAACTGGCAATTCTGAATTAGTCTCATTATGATTACCGTATATACTCGCGTTTAAGTTCTCCCGCGGATAAGTCGGGTCTTGATTTTACTGTATAATTTCCGGTATTTTATAATGTCAGTTGTATAAGTCGAATGCAGAAAACTCCTGCTATTGGTCCAAGAGATTACGATATGCTAACGCCCACCTGAGAGTCACCACGGAGCACACGGCCTTTTTATTTTCTGTGTATTGTGCCTACGTGACCACACGGTAATACCTGAACTATTCTGAAGTGGCGTTTGCACTGATTTGTGTTTTTTGTATCTCACACCCTCATACGCTTTTATCGTAAGAGCATCCTTTATCTACGATAGAGCGTTCAATCAGAAGAAAATATGAAGCTGGTTTTAAATTAAAAGTCGTTGAAGTGGCGAAAGAAATTGGTAACTGCACTGCCGCAACAAAATTCAATGTGTCTGAGAAACTGGTGCGAGATTGGAGGAGGCAAGAAGATGGAAAAAAAAAATTAAGTGTCACATTTTTGAACGGGAGTATAAGTTGGGGTGTGATTTTATGATCGATTTCTTGTGTTTGAAGACTTATACGTGAGTATATATGGTAGGTGTGGATAAGATGGTGGTTTTAAGCCAGACCAGAGGAAGTGATGTAATTGGAGTCGGAACCGGAAGTGAGGTCATCAGGGCCAGGTGGGATTTCCCGTAACTGGTCTACAGAGAAGTGAGAGAAAGGGTCAATGTACATCGCCTCCCCCTGGTCTGGCATGGTGTTACTTTCATTCAAGCCCTTTAGCTGCCTCCCATGCACACGTGTGTGACACACATCATTACAGGCCCCCAGGCAAAGCAGTGCACTGGGGTCCCTACCTACAAAACCACTCAGCAAGTCACAACATACACAGATTAGCATGGGTACCCCCTGGCACCTGCCCAGTGTGCCCATGCATTAAGATGACCCTGCTTCCAGTCTATAGCCACAGCAATTCATTCATTTATTTTCCAAACCCGCATTTTCTGTATCTTGTGGGGAGACGGGGGGTATCAGTCCATTACAGGTATTGCTAAATTAGACTGTAGTCTTAAACGAACGTAACATGGAGATTTCCGAGATGTGGAACAAAAGTGAAGCCTCTGGAGAAAACCGTTATGGGCGCCAGGAGGACATGATGACTTCACACAGACAGAGCCAAATAACATGAGACTTGTAGATTTTGGCCTTGTATCTATTATTTTAGTCAAAATTCCTTTATTTTGCATTTCTTCATTCTTTAAGAGCAGCAGTAAGATTGGAAAATTATTATATAATATAAAATATCCATCCATCCATCCATTATCCAACCCGCTATATCCTAACTACAGGGTCACGGGGGTCTGCTGGAGCCAATCCCAGCCAACACAGGGCACAAGGCAGGAAACAAACCCCGGGCAGGGTGTCAGCCCACTGCAGGACACACACACACATACCAAGCCCCCACTAGGGACATTTTAGAATCGCCAATGCACCTAACCTGCATGTCTTTGGACTGTGGGAGGAAACCAGAGCACCCGGAGGAGACCCACACAGACACAGGTAATATAAAATAGGCATGTGTTAAGCATAGTTTTTTTTTAATTTACTCGTAATAATCGGAAATTCTTTAATTATGCTCTTCTAAAAGATCCTTGCTGTGTGGTGGTGTATTGATATCTCTCTAACTATCAAAAACCAGGAAAACAGCAAAATCCCAGGAGAAATAGGTGCCATTCTCAGTTTCTTTTCAAAACTTGCCAAATGAATAAGGTGAAAACAAAACAGTGATGGGCTTGTGGCACCAATTATAGGGTAGCAAATGGACTTTACAAGCTGCACTGCTGGCCTGGCCGAGCTGATCATGAGATCGCAATTCTCTCTTTCCTTCCTTCTTTCAAACAGACACATTTACTTTTCCCCTCGCAGCCGTTACGTTGGGAATCAAAGGCCAGCACTCATTACTGTTGCAAAGTGCATGGCTTC
Source organism: Erpetoichthys calabaricus (assembly GCF_900747795.2). Classification (NCBI taxonomy): domain Eukaryota; kingdom Metazoa; phylum Chordata; class Cladistia; order Polypteriformes; family Polypteridae; genus Erpetoichthys; species Erpetoichthys calabaricus. The sequence goes on along the minus strand of NC_041398.2, from coordinate 245,514,650 downwards.
CCTTTAATCTCCACGGCAGAACCTGTCGGGACGCGTCAGCCCTGACATCTGGAAAGCAGCGGCAGGTTCAGGGATTGGGAAAACACAGGCTTAGCTTGGCTTAGCTGGCTGACTAAGGTTTTCTCTCATGGCCTTTGTCCATGGTGCAAAATACGGATGAGCTGAGAGGGCTGAGCAACTGTTCAATTGGGAGACGAGCTTTGGGAGTCTCTGTTATAATCAAAATGCCCCTACTTTTTAAAATCCTTTTTTATTAACTTAAATTTTAATAGGGCGGCACGGTGGCACAGTGGTAGTGTTGCTGCCTCGCAGTTAGTAGACCCTGTGGTTCGCTTCCCGGGTCCTCCCTGCGTGGAGTTTGCATGTTCTCCCGTGTCTGCGTGGGTTTCCTCCCACAGTCCAAAGACATGCAGGTGAGGTGCATTGGCGATCCTAAATTGTCCCGTGTGTGTGCCCTGCAGTGGGCTGGCGCCCTGCCCGGGATTTATTCCTGCCTTGCGCCCTGTGCTGGCTGGGATTGTCTCTAGCAGACCCCATGACCCTCTGTTAGGATATAGCGGGTTGGAAAATGACTGCCTGAATGACTATATTTTAATAATAAAAGCATGAAAGAAACTGGCTATTTTTGTGATATTCATTTTAGGTAACGTTTCCATTCCGGTACTAATAGTCGTACTTTGGCTATCAAGCTGATGCGGCAGAAGCCTGATGACAAACCTGCATGCACATTTGTTTTGTCCACAAAAAGGTGTGGACCACCCAGCCTGGCACTGCCACCTGTATCCGACACAGACACGTTTTATTTTTTCCTTTTCCTCATGGGAAACGCCATTCCCGTTTCCCACAGGCACAACACTGTCCGAAGGCAAAGCACAAGCACAATACTTCCTCTTTTTTCTCTCCTCTACTCCTCTGGTCAAACTTCGTCTTCCTCCTCCCGACTCTGGCTCCTCGCGTAGTGGCTGCTGGCTCCTTTTATATTTTACCCGAAAGTGCTCCAGGTGCTTGATGACTCACTTCCAGGCCTGCACTTCCTGGTGTGGTGGAAGAACTGCCCATAAGTGCTCAGCAGGTCCTGCTGCAGCATCCCTGGTGGCGCCTGCGTATCCCAACAGGGCTGCACCAAACTCCAACTCCCATGAAGCCCTGCGGGAGTCTGAGGCACCGCTGAAACCCAGGGGGGCTACCATTTAGCATCTGAGGTAACACTTTGGCCACACTTGCTCCCCCTTTCATATCTATCTATCTATCTATCTATCTATCTATCTATCTATCTATCTATCTATCTATCTATCTATCTATCTATCTATCTATCTATCTATCTATCTATCTATTATATAGTGCCTTTCATATCTATCTATCTATCTATCTATCTATCTATCTATCTATCTATCTATCTATCTATCTATCTATCTATCTATCTATCTATTATATAGTGCCTTTCATATCTATCTATCTATCTATCTATCTATCTATCTATCTATCTATCTATCTATCTATCTATCTATCTATCTATCTATCTATCTATCTAGATATACTATATCAATCCCCAAGGTGAAATTCACATACTCCAGCAGCAGCAGCATACTGATAAAAAACAATATTAATTAAAGAGTGATAAAAATGCAGTGCAAATTAAAAAAAAAAAAAAAAAAAAGTGCAAGGTGGATAGTGCCAGGCAGGTATACAGACAGACAATAACTTTGTATAATGTTAACGTTTACCCCCCCTGGTGGAATTGAAGAGTCACATAGTGTGGGGGAGGAACGATCTCCTCAGTCTGTCAGTGAAGCAGGACGGTGACAGCAGTCTGTCGCTGAAGCTGCTCCTCTGTCTGGAGATGATCCTGTTCAATATGATGCAGTGGATTCTCCATGATTGACAGGAGCCTGCTCAGCGCCCGTCGCTCTGCCACAGATTTCAAGCTGTCCAGCTCCGTGCCTACAATAGAGCCTGCCTTCCTCACCAGTTTGTCCAGGTGTGAGGCGTCCCTCTTCTTTATGCTGCCTCCCCAGCACACCACCACGTAGAAGAGGGCGCTCGCCACAACTGTCTGATAGAACATCTGCAGCATCTTATTGCAGATGTTGAAGGATGCCAGCCTTCTAAGGAAGTATTGTCGGCTCTGTCATCTCTTGCACAGATCATCAGTATTGGCAGTCCAGTCCAGTTTATCATCCAGCTACACTCCCAGGTATTTATAGGTCTGCACCCTCTGCACACAGTCACCTCTTATGATCACGGGGTCCATGAGGGGCCTGGTCCTCCTAAAATCCACCACCAGCTCCTTGGTTTTGCTGGTGTTCAGGTGTAGGTGGTTTGAGTCGCACCATTTAACAAAGTCCTTGATTAGGTTCCTATACTCCTCCTGCCCACTCCTGATGCAGCCCACGATAGCAGTGTCGTCAGTGAACTTTTGCACGTGGCAGGACTCCGAGTTGTATTGGAAGTCTGATGTATATAGGCTGAACAGGACCGGACAAAGCACAGTCCCCAGGGCCCTGGTCCATTGCAGGGTGACCGGTGACCACAAATATAACCAATAATGGAGTGTGGTGCCTTTCAGGTGCATTCCTTCAATGTCTGCCAAGCTAAGTCTTTAATATCTTCTGTCACCAAACTGTAAACCTGAAAGTAGGTCAACAGACTGACCTCCATTCTTTAAGCTGCTCATTCTAGTATTTCTGAGCTATTTTTTGGGGTGTTTAAGCGTATCATGATAACATTGGGTTCATAGCATTAAAGAGGAGGCCATTGCATCACAGGGCACACTTTAATTTGCACACAAGGAGTCACACAGATGGTGACGATATTCTACTCTGCAGTGACAATAAAGGTATCTTTCTCTTGCTTGCTTGACTACCAATTGACCTGAAACACTTAAAGTGCCAAGGCAGCAGTGCTAATCAGTGTGCCATCCTTTAATGACCATACAAGTTACTAATGCCACACATCAATAAAGTTTAACAAAATGTAAAAATTATACTGAAAAATGTACTTGAAGCCCATCTTTTCTAAGAATTTTGAACTTAGTTATTAGGGAAATGTGTGGAAACCTGTTGCCTTACAGTTTTCTTATGTTAAATATAACATTTTACTAGCCATGTGCACCCAACTACGTTGCGCGTGTTAAAGTTGTCTGAAGGGCTCCCTGTTTAAATGCGGCTGCCAGTCGTGAACTGGGCCCTTCGTCGCACAGCATTATGATTTTTTATAAGAGAAACAAAATTACAAAACAAAACCCTTGGACATTGATTCGATAGGAACGTCGTACTCGGAATCACTGTCCGAATAGTAATTATGTGGTGGTGTAGGAGCATTTCTGCTTCTCTCTGTTCACAGTCCATCTCATTTTCACGACGCTGTCGTTTCCTCTCACGATCTCTTCTCAACCTTTCTCCAATCTCACAGGTTGCTTTGTGGCAATCCAAAGAGTAAGGCAGTATACACAGAGCAATGGTTATAAAAGGGGGGCACATAGGTATCCACGCTCTTTAAAGCATAAATAGGGATCACTTCACTGACATGTGAGCAAGCCACGGTACAACTGTGAGATGCGCAGCACTCGCCGGCTACAACGTAACAATAATAATTTCCAGAACGTGCTGTTACGTTGTCATTCATTTTACCCACTGTCTTTCTTTCATTCATATGTTATGTAGGCACGTACCTTTTATCTTCGGCAATCTCATTATCTAACCAGGCCTCAGGAGCTAACCAGCGTAACACTGTCCACCACCCCTTTCGTTATTCCGGCACATTGTTGACATCCGTGAGTAACAACAACGTACTAAACTGGAAGGTGGTCTACGCATGCGTGGAATTCGCGGACAAACAAAGATCAAGATCCAAATGAAGATTATATATAAAGATTAGAGCACAACAGTTTGTTTAGTTTGAATGTCTGTGTTCTGAGGTGTGACTGGAGTACTGCAGTCTTCAGTAGTATAAACCTGGAGGAGATTCTTAATGCAATGCCTATGTTTTAGCTGTCTCTCTACTGCCATCTAGTGCTTCTTCTTCTAATTCATTCGCGGACAAACAAAGATCAAGATCCAAATGAAGATTATATATAGAGATAGTTGCAAAATCCAATCCAGGGTCCTGGAGGGCCACAGCCTAACCCCACAACACCAAATCACCAAGTGCAAGGCAGGCAGGGAGCAGTCCTGGGTCAATTGCAGGGCAGAGTCACAAACAAACCCACACAGGACCAGTTTAGAGTGGGATGAAAACTGGAGTACCAGGGGAAATCTACAGAAACACCAGGAGAACATGAAAACTCACCTATGACAGCAATGAGCTGTAGAATCGTAACGGAGGATGCTGAATCAGGGAGGGCAGCAGCACTAAAGCCAATGTTTAACATTACAAAGCTAAGGTCATGTACAGCAGCACATATGGGTGAACCCCTGACTATTTCACATTTACCTTCATGCTATATACATTGCAAGCAGACTTCTTCCATAACTAAAGTTCCTGAGATTAAGAAAAAAAAAGAAAGGTTTTACAGACAAAGAACACCTGAACCTGAAATGATGCATTTAGCCCGCTATTTCTCACAATGAATGTGTTTCCTGTGTACTTGACATTTTAATTATTAGTTTGAACATTTAGCCACACCACACCAAGTTCCTATTGCTTCTTGTGTTTAATTACAGTGTCACATACCCAGACGCTAGTAAAACCCCAACTTAAAAGCTAAATTCCAACTTTGCTGCCAGCCTACAGTGTTACCATGAGTCTCTCTCTACAGGTTGCGGCTTGTCACAGAGGTACATTGCAAAGCATACAGTCATCTGTCATTTCTTTCTCCGGCATATTTGATACGTCTCAAAACCAGCAGTAATTCACAATCGGTGCAATATTTAAATGTTTCACAGAAGATGTATTATAGTGTGTGTTCAAACTTCCTCATGCATTATATCAGTGGTTCTCAAACTGTGGGGCAGGCCACCCTAGGGAGGGTGCAAAGTAACAAAAAGGGGGGGGCGCAAAGATGTGAAAAAAAGAAAACAAGAATCGAAAATATGAAAAATACATCTATTGAAACCAAAACAAATTAACTTAAACTACATTCTGATACTAGAAAAATAAATATAGAGTTAGATAAATGTCGATGGGTGGCATGGTGGCACAGTGGTAGTGCTGCTGCCTCGCAGTTAGGAGACTTGGGTTCGCTTCCCGGGTCCTCCCTGCATGAAGTTTGCATGTTCTCCCCGTGTCTACGTGGGTTTCCTCCCACAGTCCAAAGACATGCAGGTTAGGTGCATTGGTGATCCTAAATTGGCCTTGGTGTGTGGGTGTGTTTGTGTGTGTCCTTCGGTGGGTTGGCACCCTGCCCGGGATTGGTTCCTGCCTAGTGCGCTGTGTTGGCTGGGATTGGCTCCAGCAGACCCCCGTGACCCTGTGTTCGGATTCAGCGGGTTGGAAAATGGATGCTTGGATGGATAAATGTTGATAAATGTTAAGTAGGTGTAATAAAATATGCATCTATGAAATATCATTAATTATAAAAGAACAAATTGGTATTAGTGGGCTCCTTTCAAAAAAACGTTAGGGGGGCGCGATTAAAACTGTTATGAAAACTCGGGTCGTAAATACTTAAAGGTTGAGAAACGCTGCATTATATAACCCTAATACATGCCGCCTTAGAAAGGCATACGTTATTATTAAAGAGTTCATTCATCCTAACTGCGGTGGGTTGGCGCCCTGCCCGGGATTGGTTCCTGCCTTGTGCCCTGTGTTGGCTGGGATTGGCTCCAGCAGACCCCCGTGACCCTGTGTTCGGATTCAGCGGGTTGGAAAATGGATGGATGATGGATTCATCCTACACAGTCACTTTTCAGGACCATGAGCACCCATGTCACTTAATTTAGGGACAGTTTTTATCAACAGGTTAACTTGTGAGTTTGTATTCTTCATACTGTATATACAGTCATATGAAAAAGTTTGGGAACCCCTCTTAATTCTTTGGATTTTTCTTTCTCATTGGCTGAGCTTTCAAAGTAGCAACTTCCTTTTAATATCTGACATGCCTTATGGACACAGTAGGATTTCAGCAGTGACATTAAGTTTAGTGGATTAACAGAAAATATGCAATATGCATCATAACAAAATTAGACAGGTGCATAAATTTGGGCACACAACAGAGATATGACATCAATACTTAGTTGAGCCTCCTTTTGGCCTCTAGACGCTGTCCTCTGATGAGTGTCTGGATTCTGGATGGAGGTATTGTTGACCATTCTTCATACAAAATCTCTCCAGTTCAGTTCAATTTGATGGACAGCCTGCTTCAAATCATCCCATAGATTTTCGATGATATATCAAGTCAGGGGACTGTGATGGCCATTCCAGAATATTGTACTTCTCCCTCTGCATGAATGCCTTTGTAGATTTCCAACTGTGTTTTGGGTCATTGTCTTGTTGGAATATCCAACCCCTGCGTAACTTCAACTTTGTGACTGATGCTTGAACATTATCCTGAAGAATTTGTTGATATTGGGTTGAATTCATCTGACCCTCGACTTTAACAAGGGCCCCAGTCCCTGAACTAGCCACACAGCCTACCCACAGCATGATGGAACCTCCACCAAATTTGACAGTAGGTAGCAGATGTTTTTCTTGGAATGCGGTGTTCTTCTTCCGCCATGCAAAGCGCTTTTTGTTCTGACCAAATAACTCAATTTTTGTCTCATCAGTCCAAAGCACTTTGTTCCAAAATGAATCTGGCTTGTTTAAATGAGCATTGGCATACAACAAGCGACTCTGTTTGTGGTGTGAGTGCAGAAAGGGCTTCTTTCTCATCACCCTGCCATACAGATGTTCTTTGTGTAAATTGTGCTGAATTGTAGAACGATGTACAGACACACCATCTGCAGCAAGATGTTCTTGCAGGTCTTTGGAGGTGATCTGTGGGTTGTCTGTCACCATTCTCACAATCCTGCTCATATGCCGCTCCTGTATTTTTCTTGGCCTGCCAGACCTGCTGGGTTTAACAGCAACTGCGCCTGTGGCCTTCCATTTCCTGATTCCACTCCTTACAGTTGAAACTGACAGTTTAAACCTCTGAGATGGCTTTTTGTAGCCTTCCTCTAAACCAGGAGACTCAACAATCTTTGTTTTCAGATCTTTGGAGAGTTGCTTTGAGGATCCCATGCTGTCACTCTTCAGAGGAGATGTCAAAGGGAAGGAAGCATAACTTGTAATTGACCACCTTAAATCCCTTTATATCTCATGATTGGACACACCTGTCTATGAAGGCTTGATGAGCTCATCACACCAAGTAATCAGCATTGAGCAGTGACAGGCATTCAAATCAGCACAATGACAAGGGGACCCACATTTGTGCACAGCCAGTTTTTCACATTTGATTTAATTTCATACAACTAAATACTGCGTCACTAAAAATCTTTGTTCGGAAAACACTGCAGTACTCGTAGGAAATGAAAGACATACCACTGTTATCTTTATTGTTGAAAGGAGAGTCAATTATTATGCAGGCTGAGAGGGGGCACAAACTTTTTCATATGACTGTATGCAGTGTGCTTTATAATGTTTGGGAAGACATTATATATATAGTTTGCCAAATACCAAAACTAAACATGTATGTATGTGTATGTGTATATGCCCCCCTGGCACCTTCGACACCCAACCCCCAGTTGCGGCCAAAATATTAGTAAAATCTGTAAATGTACAAAAGAAAAATGATTATTTATTGGAGTCAAAATCACGAAATTCTATAAGTATGTAAAAGAAAAATTAATTATTATTTAACGGGGTAAAAATCATGAAATGAGAATAAAATATTTACTCTCTTACCGATTGGAGTATTCCCATTAAACTGAGGTCCACTATGCTCGATGAGTATTTATAAGAGACTAAATAAACGATTCATTCATTTTAAGTGACATTCTTATAAACCACGACTTCCTTGATATTTTAGTTTATAATTTAAAAATGGAATAAGAATCGGAAAATCTAACAACATCACAATAAAGTTCAATAAATTCAGAAAAGAATGATACCAAACATATATATGTAGGTTTTAAAATAAGCCTGATTTAAAGCGTGACCAAAATAGTCACATAAAAACGTCACATAATATTGTTGCACAAAATCGTTGCACTTTTATGTTTAGGATTTTATATATAGAGAGTAGATCCATCCATCCATCCATTTTCCAACCCGCTGAATCCGAACACAGGGTCACAGGGGTCTGCTGGAGCCAATCCCAACCAACACAGGGCACAAGGCAGGAAACAATCCTGGGCAGGGTGCCAACCCACCGCAGGACACACACAAACACACCCACACACCAAGCACACACTAGGGCCAATTTAGAATCGCCAATCCACCTAACCAGCATGTCTTTGGACTGTGGGAGGAAACCGGAGCACCCGGAGGAAACCCACGCAGACACGGGGAGAACATACAAACTCCATGCAGGGAGGACCCGGGAAGCGAACCCAGGTCCCCAGATCTCCCAACTGCGAGGCAGCAGCGCTACCCACTGCGCCACCATGCCGCCTAAGAAGAACATGTTCATAATAAATAAACTGTACACCCCCCCTCCTGATCACACTGGCTTAGCCACCTCCCCCAACCTCCACGTAATTTTTTGCTATATATTGCCTTTGATTCTTGTAAGTCTAAGCATTATCCTCTGATCCTCTGATGAAGACCCCTGGCAGGGGTTGAAAGCTCAGGAATAAAAACTACTTTATGATACGTGATTCATTTTTCTCCCTTTGTGGATCTCCAGCTGCATATATATATATATATATATATATATATAATACATATACAAGGGACGTTGAAAAAGTTTCCGCACTTTTTTTTGGCTCTATATATTAAGAATTTCAAAAACAAATGACATCACTTTTCTACACAGTCACCTCCCTTTGTGATGCAAATTTCCAAGCATCATACCAACTTTTTAATTCCCAATTACTACTCCTCCTGCCTTCACCGTTTCCAACAAAGATACGGAAGTGCGGAAACTCTTTGAATGTCCCCTGTATATCTACTCTATATATAGATTATATACTCTATATATATATATATATATATATATATATATATATATATATATATATATATATATATATTTATCTACAACCACGTAGTAGTTTAACAGGATAAACTTTAACAATCAATAAAACAAAAAATGTAATTCTGGCCAAACGGAAGGTAGGTATGCGCCATCGTCAAACGTTGATACTGTATCTGATGTGTTCATCTCTGACAGGAGAGCATCCCCCGCGTGGAGAGAAGATCACGTGGCCGTGATATCTCTGCCAATGAGCGGCTACCCTCTAAAACACACGTAGCTCTGATCTCTCTCTCTCTCTCAAAAACATCAAACGTTACTCCTTAACAATCTGTAGATAATAATGTCTGTTAAACGAACAGGTATCGCTAGCTTATCTGAGGCAAAGTGCGCTCCAACACGTGGCGACAGGTAGAGCGACTCGAATGGAGGCTGGCACGTGAGTGAGGAGGGCCCCTCCCCTTGGCCCGCTGACGCCCTCTCGGATTCAGGCAAGTAAATCAGTAACACAAGTGAACTCTGATACTTAGCACAATTTTTTTTTTTTTTTGTTCTTTATTTCGCCTTATACAATTTCTTGTATGAGGAATTTGTTAGTTTTCGCATACCCCTTGGGGTCAGTGCGCAGGGTCAGCCATTGTACAGCACCCCTGGAGCAATTGCAGGTTAAGGGTCTTGCTCAAGGGCCCAGTAGAGTAGGATCTCTTTTGGCAGTGATGGGGATTCGAACCGGCAACCTTCTGGATACCAGCACAGATCCTTAGCCTCAGAGCCACCACTCCGCCCACAAATGAGAGAAGTCGCAAAATCAACTGGAATGTTCAAGCAAATTATAGAAACAAACCCGATCTAAATCTTTTAAGTAGTTCTCTCGTGAAAAGCGGACAGACAGACAGACAGACAGACAGAAGTTGGATTTTATATATATAGAGATATATATGATGTTACATTGATTGCTAGGGGAGACATGCAAGTGATGTGTCTATAGTTGGAAGTGGACAAGAATTCAGTTGCCTAAACCCTTCAGTCATCTCCCAAGTGTTTAATTTCTCATGTACCATTAACCTAAAAAGTAAGCAACTGAACTTAACGTGAAACTACAAACCTGGGTTCAAAACTAACGTTTAGGGTGTTTCTCGGCGCTAGCTGGCATTTAAGACAAAGGTCCGCACCTAGATGGCACTAGAGAGCCAAACTGAAGGCTAAAGTAATGCAGTTTCTTGGGCATAGATGGTGCTGGAGACCAAAGATCGAAAATAAGCCTCCTTGGGTTGCACCAATACTCAAATTCTAGTAATTTCACAGGTTTGAAGTCTATTGACAAGTTTTGTAATTTAATGCAAGGCATTCAGCAAACACTCTTGTTCATCAAGAATGCCAGAGTGTCTCTGTAAAAGGAAAACAAATGCATGTTTCATTAAGCTTGAGCTTCAAAGTGCTGCAGAGATGAAACTGTCTACTTTATGAATCAAGAGGCGGCAGGTAAAGACGGTAATCGTGCTTTGATGTCTGTTTAATGTCTCACTGGATCATTTTCCTATCAATTCATTTTGCACCACATGACATTTATACATGCCACTCCTGTTGTAGCAGTCTCTTATGTGGACTAAAATGGATTTAAAGAGAATTTAATTACTCCCATAGTAGTGTACTATTAAATCTGCTTGCCTGAAATCTGAAGTGAACAGCACACAGTCAAGTGTGTGTGAGGCCTTGGCAAATAGACACGAGACACTTAAAAGCTCCTGACTTGGATAAGAGCTGAACGTTTCACAAATAGTAAGCCGATTATTTTAACTGTGGCCACCCCTGACAATGCCAGTCACTGACACGGTGCAGTGTTGAATCCTGACTGTCACAGGTCCTGTGCCATGGCTCAAACAGCTTTAACATGATTAAGGATTGTTAAAGGTTCTAAGAAGGTGTCAGCTGCTTTCAGAGTATTAGTGCAGGGAGGACATTTATTTATTTTTTAGGTTGCAACCCATTTTTGGTTGTGTCTTGTCTGAATATGGGTCGCACAGAGGCGTGATTAACGATAGTGCTTAATGGGAACGGGTCACGTATGTTTTGCGGAGTGCCTAGTGATGGGCCGCCTCAGCTAGTTAAAGCATTGGCCTTTAGTCTGTTGTGTCTCCAAGGGGGGGACCAAATGGGTTGACGCTTTAGCAGTTGTGACAGATAGGGGGCGCTGTCATCCCTTTGAACCCTCAGACAACACGTTCTGACACCAGATAATAGTCCAAGAATTAAATTTATTTTCATAAATTGTGCACAAAGCACCCCCACTCCACAATACTACAATAAACAATCCTCCACTCCCAGCAGCTCAGTCATCCTTCCTCCCAACTCGGCTCGGTCTGCTGGGGTTTCCCACTGTCCTTTAAAAGTCTATGACCCGGAAGTATTTCTTCTCCGGGTCAACACCACATCTTCATTTATCAGTTGTCCCGGAAGTACTGCGGGCTTCCATCCTCGTGACCCCAAAGTACTTCCGGGGTAGCGTAATTGTAAAAGTCCCCGAGTTCTTGGTGAGCTCCCCCTGGTGGCCACACATGGCACCCAACAGGGCTGAAAAGAGACGGACTCCATGTCCCATGCTGCCCTGCGGGAATCCGAGGTACCATTTCCATCCAGGGGAGCTGCCATCTAGCGTCCCGGGGGATGTAGTGTCCTATAAAGGTTGTCTTCTTTTGTTGAGAGACGTCCCGGCCGGACTGAAACGCCGGCTGTCCATCACACAGTGATTCTCCAAGGAGGACAGGATGGTGCTCAAAGACACAAAAAAGGCTAAACTGGGTCGCAAGAAAAAAGAACCCAAACAGGGATCAGGTAGTGACAGGGACAGCCCCCTTGTATCAAAGGCTCTAAGGGGGTTACTTAGTCGTAGTGATAGGAACTCGCCGGATGCAGGAAGAGAAACAGAAGGCTGAGATGCATGGACTTGAGGTATAATTTTATTTCAGAGAGGCACTGTGGCTCAGTGGTTAGTGCTGCTGCCCCACAATTCCTTCATCACTCATCGATCCTTTACTCGGCATCTGGGTGAGGCTGTCCCTCAGAGCCAGCATGCTACTGTAGGTGCTGATGGGTTTTGAACATCCCGCATAATTTGCTACCAGCTGTTTTCGATCTTGTGCTATCGCCTTGGCCTCTGTTAGGCTAAGTCGATGTCGTTTGAGGTCATCCTCAACTTGACGTGCCCAAGTTTTCTTAGGCACATTTTGTTGTACCTTCCAGATTGTTGGGCGGTTTCGCCATAGCAGTTGGTTTTTATCCATTCTGCACGCGAGCGTAGTCTTCTTTTCTGAATTTCCTCAGCTGTACGGGGTTGTTGGAGGCGTCTAATTTTGCCACAATAATCAGTCAAGTATAGTTGGCAGACACTTCAGGAACACTTGAAAGAAGACCATTGGCACCATTTTATTCCACTCCAAACTATTTCCGTTTCTCCTCGCCTATTGATTTGAATGCATTTCATCGAGTCTGCAGAGATTTGAAACATTTCCACATTTTTGTTAAACTCGAGGCGAAGCAAACTCAGCAGGGTTCGTTCAGCACTAGTGGACACCGTGGCTTCTCGAAGCGCTTTACAGAAACTGCAGATAATTTTTACATCGGTCTAAACCTTTAGCACTGCAAATTTGGACATATTTCTTGCCTCGTGTTATATTGTAAGAATTAAGATAAAGGTATCTCGAAAAGATCAGACTCGACACACTTAAAAAGGTTTGGGGCAGCCACCCGTATATTATCCCTGGCTGCAATGGGCTTTGAGAATAAGAGAGTAGTGTCTTTGATGGAGTCCAAACAAGAACTGAGGAATAGTGGTTAAGATGGCAGCTATACTGTAAATGCCAAGACTGGAAGTGACATAAGGGAACTGGAAGTGACATTGTTCTAGGCACCAGAACCAGAAGTGACATTCTTCTGACATCGTAACTGGAAGTGACGTTCTTCTAGGTGCCGGAACCGGAAATGACATTCTTCTGACGTTGTACCTGGAAGTGACATTCTTCTAGGTGCCGGAACCGGAAGTGAAGTCTTTAGGGATGAGTCAGACAGGTTTTCCCATTTTTGGTCTGTAGAGGTATATTATCCCTGGCTTCAATGGGCTTTGAAAATAAGACAGTAGTGTCTTTGATGGAGTCCAAACAAGAACAGAGGAATAGTGGTTAAGATGGCGGCTTTAAATGCCAAGACCGGAAGTGATGTAAAGGAAACTGGAAGTGGCGTTCTTCTAGGCGCCAGAACTGGAAGTGGCGGTCTTGTAGGCGCAGGAACCGGAAGTGACGTTCCTCTAGGCGGTGGAACTGGAAGTGACATTCTTCTGACGTTGTAACTGGAAGTGACGTTCCTCTAGGTGCTGGAACTAGAAATGATGTTCTTCTGATGGCATAACTGGAAGTGACATTCTTCTGACTTCATAACTGAAAGTGATGTTCCTTTAGGCGCCGGAACCGGAAGTGACGTTCTTCTGATGTCGTAACTGGAAGTGACATTTTTAGGGATTAGTCAGACAGGTTTTCCTGTTTTTGGTCTGTAGAGGTATGTTATCCCTGGCTTCAGTGGGCTTTGAGAATAAGACTGTAGTGTCTTTAATGGAGTCCAAACAAGAACGGAGGAATAGTGGTTAAGATGGCGGCTTTAAATGCCAAGACCGGAAGTGATGTAAGGGAACTGGAAGTGACGTTCTTCCAGGCACCAGAACTGGAAGTGATGTTCCTCTAGGTGCAGGAACTGGAAGTGACGTTCTTTTGACATCATGACAGGAAGTGATGTTCCTCTGGGCGCCAGAACCGGAAGTGACGTCTTTAGGGATGAGTCAGACAGCTTTTCCCATTTTTGGTCTGCAGAGGTAACAGAAGAAGGTTTAGTGCACCCCACCACCCCCTGGCCTGGCGTGGAATTACCCTCCCTTGGTCCAAAAAGCTTCCTCCTACTCTCACATGTGTGACAGTATGAAAATGTAGAAAATTTCCAAATCTTAACATAGAAAGTGGACTATTGTAAAATAAGGACCTTACCTTTGTTAATCTATTGGCATTATACCAAATGTTCTTAATGTGTTAAAGTCAATAATCTCAGAAAAGAAAGAAAAATAATAATCTTGACTATTTGTGAGGCAAGCAGAAAAGCCGGAGAACCATCCCGGTGTCCTGTTGTAGGACCCTCATTTCTTGTCATTGTGTCTCAGCTTTGCTCATCAGTTATGTCAACAGGCCGATGAGGGTGTGCCCGGCTGCTCTCACTCGCTTAGTGTGTCACTTTCTTGTTGTGACTGTACCTTGGCTCACTGCTAGAGAGCTGTCTCCCCTGACAATGTGAAGATAAATGGGATTGCAGAGTGTGAGGGCCCATGACGAATGGGCCTTGGTTATTCTTATCACTTCCAGATGGTGAAGCACTTCTTCACCTCTCCCTGAGCTGTCACAGATGCTTATTCACAGCCCCCACTTGTGGGCTCTTGAAGGATCATTCTTGACAGGACTGTTTATAGATTTAGCTGCACCTCCACTTTTTTAAAGAGAGACTTGACACACAAGAGTCTCTGAGTGACACATCTTTAAAAGAGCTCATTCCTCCCGTCTCATACATCACAACAGCGATCATTCTGCTGCGTTATAGGGGCTCATTCATGATGTACAAGTCTAAACTTTGACTAGATATAGACCCGCTGATTAACACGGGTAGCATTTGAACCAAATAACCCTGTTGTATAAATGTAGTGTGCCTTTCAAAGTACAGGTGTTCTAATTACACTACAATTACAATATAGGGGTGGCATAACTATGGATCAATTATATGTGATTAATAGAAAATAATGGTAGTCGGAAGACGGGCTATGTCAACACGCCTCTGAAGAATGGAAAGAATAAATTCCCCTAAGAAAAAAAAAAAAAATCAGAAGATATTTAGAAACACAGTGTTTGAACTCTTTGGGCAATGGGTGCGTGTTTCGTAGCTTTTTGAATTTTCCGTTTTATTCATGTTTTGCCATACAGATTAGGGACCGGGGTCCGTGTACTTTTTGGTATTTGAAATTTCATTTTAGAATCAAAAACGAAAACACGAAAATGAAAGGAATTTTCAGATTTTGATTTTTGATTAAAGAATAAAATGAGAGAAAATAAGGTATTTTTTAATTCTGTGGTAACAAATAGCAGTAATAAACTTAAAATTACACATACTTTTCTGGATTCATTTGTGATTCAAATAATGAAAGTGTAATAGCTCAAAAACAACAAAACAGATGCATTTTTGTTGTCTGGCACCAGAGGTACTTCTTCTTCTGCGCAATTTTTGATGACACGTGCGAACAGTTCTCCTCACAACTCATCGACCGACGGCTTTGAAGTTTCACTGCATGGCATCAGCAGGGGATGGACCATTATGTTGTTTTTCAGAACATTAAAAGAACATTTCAATTTTCACTCCGGGACGAGGACATGACTATAGAAAAACTGAGTCGCATCAGGTAAAAATACAATCTTTGCAAACTTTGCTTCATTGATGTAGCAGTTCTTTTATGAACGTTATTTTTGTTACTTACTACGAAACAGCTAACATTTGGTGATTTCATTTACTAACACTAAGTCTGGCAAATTTTATAGTGCTAGCATTGTGAATGTGTGTAAATGTGTGAATGGTTACTCATCGACAAGTGTAGCACATGTTAAGAAAACTTTCTGTAAATCACGTTGCTCTCCTAACGTGTTACACTTGTGCGCACTGTTAATACTCGAAACAATTACTCGCTATAGTAGCCGGTAAAAGTCAATGAGCAATCATTCAAAATGCTAGCACTATAAAAATTGCCAGACTTAGTGTTAGTAAATGAAATCACCAAATGTTAGCTGTTTCATAGTAACAACAATAACGTTCATAAAAGAACTGACACATCAATGAAGGAAAGTTTGCAAAGCTTGTATTTTTACCGGAAAGATGCGACTCAGTTTTTCTGCAGTCATGTCCTCGTCCCGGAGTGTCACTCTTTTACTGTTCCGAAAAACAACGTAATGGTCCATCCTCTGCTGATGCCATGCAGTGTAATTTCAAGGCTGTTGGTCGATGTGTTGTGAGAAGGACTGTTTGCACGTGTCGTTAAAAATCGCGCAGAAGAAGAAGTACCTCCAGTTTCAGACAACGAAAATGCGTCTGTTTTGTTGTTTTTGAGCTATAACACTTTCATTATTTGAATCACAAATAAATCCAGAAAAATATGTGTAATTTTAAGTTTATGACTGCTATTTGTTACCACAGAATTAAAAAATACCTTATTTTCTCTCATTTTATTCTTTAATCAAAAATCAAAATCTGAAAATTCCTTTCATTTTCGTTTTTTCGTTTTTGATTCTAAAATGAAATTTCAAATACCAAAAAGTACACGGACCGGATCCCCTCCTCTTGTTTTTGAATTCCGTTTGTATATTTGTCCATTTTTCAATCTTGGTATTACTTCTTTCTGCCTATTTTTGGACTCATTTCTGACCAGTCTCTTGTATTAATGATTTGTTAATGAAATCAGCTGAGACGAGTATCTTTTTAACACACTTATTTACATGAGGGCTCACGCAGATGTGCAGTTCCAACAATTCTGTAACACTAGTGACCACCAGGGGGCGTTGCAGCTTGCCAAACCGCCGACACAAAAGCTTGGACACAAGTGCTCCTTAAACGAAGAGGTTTTATGCTGTGAAAGTCTTACAGGTAAGCGTTTCTCACACCACAACCACAACTCTTAGTCTTACTCTCTATGTAACACTGTCATCTCTCCTCCGCTCCTCCAGAAAGACTTTTTTCTTCCTCCTGATTCTTGTTCACCTGTATGAAGGATTTTATATAAAACCCATGAGCACTTCCAGTTTGGGGTGGCACGGTGGCGCAGTGGTAGTGCTGCTGCCTTGCAGTAAGGAGACCCGGGTTCGCTTCCTGGGTCCTCCCTGCGTGGAGTTTGCATGTTCTCCCCGTTTCCTCCCACAGTCCAAAGACATGCAGGTTAGGTGCATTGGCGATCCTAAATTGTGCCTAGTTCCAGCAGACCCCCATGACCCTGTGTTGGGATATAGCGGGTTGGAAAATGACTGACTGACTTCCAGTGTCCCGATCTGTGGCTCAGGAGTACTCCTGGGTACGTCTGGAGCCCGACGAGTTTGAACTCCTAAATCCCATCAGCATCCATGGGACCCAGCTGGGCTTGCCAAAAGAAGTACACTTCCCAATATGCCCTGTGAGTCTCTGTAGCAGAACCGAAGCCAAGGAGAGCTACAACCTAAGGTTGTGTGGGAGACAGTGTCCTGAATAAGTTGTCATCCTCTGTCCTTCCATGTCATTGGCATCCCTGTCGAGAAAGGATAACAGTTCTCCTCGAATCAGGATGCCAGGCCCATCATGCCATCTCACACACACACTCTATTTAATTGTACTAGTTACAAATGTTAATAAGACTGAATATATACTGAACAGTAATATGGTGCTAAAGTTTTACTTGAAGTAGCTCATTCAGTTTCACTAAAGCAAAGGATACACTTCAATAACTGGATACATTAATTTTATGAATTGATATTAACCGATAAATCTCTAATGGTGCATATATTAGACCTTTTATTGTGCACATCTTGAACTCTTCTATACTTGCCCCTAATGTCATGTTTACAGATTTCATGGAGTCATATGATACACTGTGAATGCAGTTTCCCAGGTATGCCTCATTCATTTAACCCTCAACAATTTACTACCAAAAATATGACAAAATAGTTTATCATTTATTCTCCTAAAGCGTACAGGGTCAGTATGTTATCCTGCACATTTCAAGTGCTATGTTTGTAAACAGCATTCAAACATGCTTTTTTCAGGTTTTTTTTTTGTATCTTTATATATTTGTTGAAGTCACATTTTTCTTTTGTTACTTTTTATGTTGGAATTTATGAGTTTAGGGAGGTAAGAGATAAGAAATGCCACAACACTTATCAGTACAGCAAACTCTGAAAGAGGCCCTGTCGTTGATTGTAGATTGCGAGTCAGATAGAGACACAGTGCAGAATGACACTTCAGATCTTTAATGCTGCGGACAAGAAATTGTTGAGGGGCAGAGCTCTGGAAGCACAAGGAGGAATATAAAGGTGAAGGGGGCAAGTAAGTACAGCAACTGCACAGAGTGAAACAGTACAAGCCGCATCATCAAAAGCAGCAAAAGTGGACAAAAACCACAGAAGGTGTTATTACAGCTGCCTTTCTATCGTGTTTCACATTATTTAGGAATTAATAAGTTTAGACAGATAAAACATAAGAAAAGAAGTACCACTGATGTTTATCAACATAGGAAAATTTTGAAAGAGTGCTGTCATTAACAGCAGATGACGAGTCAGAGAGAGAGACTGATAGGCATGCAGCCTGGAGACAAACAATGAACGACAGAGTAAGGCAGCGCAGAGTGATACTTCTGATGTCAACAGATCCTGAATGTTTCTAGTCAGGGAATTGTAGAGGGGCAGAGTTCAGATAAGGAGGAGAAGGCTGAAAGTGAAAGGGACAGGCAGCTGTAGCAGTTAAACAGCAGAGGCCAAATCACCTGAAACAGATTCATACAGAAGCAAACGTGGACAAAAAAACACAAAAGGTGTCGCATATGTTCAGTATCACTGGACTGCAAAACTGTTGATCACTGCAGTGTGTGCCAGGAGACCAGACTATGATTGTGTAATTATTTATAAGTGTTAAAATTTAAAAGTAATTAAGTATTAAAAATTAGTTTAAAATGAAGCAAAGTATTTACAGAAGATTTATCAATAAAAGTTTGGACAATTATGGTTATTTGTGAATTGATTTCAATATAAATATATGACGGGTCACTAAAGACCCTAGGTATGTAATAGTGTTAGTTGAAAGTCCTATATATACAGGGGTTAAATAATGTTTGAAATGATGAACTACTGATGTTATACTTTCTATACATTGCTGAAGGCCTCTAAGTATATTCCAACAATCCTACAATATATGGTATGTTCATTGATATGGTATAGTACATTAAAATAAACAAATACAATGTGCTTTCAGTTAAAGATGGTATTTATCCATCCATTTTCTAATCCGCTTATTCAATTTAGGCTCATGGAATTCAAAGTCTATCCAGGCAGCATTTGATACAAACCCTGGACAGGGTTAACGGTTTATCATGGGGCAAGTCAGTCAGTCATTTTCTAACCAGCTTAGTCCTGAACAGGGTTGCAGGGGTCTAGCTAGTATAGGGTGCAAGGCAGGAATGAACCCTGGACATGGCGCCATTCCATCACAGGGTAAGTCACTGTGTTCTCATTACTATCAATATCTAAACAGTGTTCAGTATATCGTGATGTGTGGAGTACAAGTCAAGGGCGGTTATTCTTACGTGGAGTACCGTGTGCAGTTTTAGTCTCCTTAATACAAAAGAAACATAGCAGCACTAGAGAAAGTCCATAGGAGGGCAGTTAGGCTGGTTCAGGGAATGAGAGGTATGACCAGTGTTGTGCAAGTTCACACCTCAAAAGAACTCGCTCAAAGTTCAGTTCACACAGATTAAAATGAATCAATTAACCTTCATAGTTCACCATTTCAATTTCGAACTAGTTCATGTTCAGTTCATCTTGTATTTTTTAAGGAGTGAGAATAAGTGACTCATGAGTTGACTTTTTTCAATTTTCAAGTCAAGTCAAGTTGGGGATCATGCACTTTAACAGCGCATTGCCGCACCCACTACACGACGAAACAGCTCGGCATCCCGGTTGGCAACCCCCCAGGCAGACAGACAGTCCAGTCCCACCCTCCGGAAATGACCCTTTATCTCTTGCAGCCAGGTGTTACATGGGCGACCCCTTGGCCTGGTCCAGCCACTTGGATCCCCAACAATGAGGATCTTACGAGAGGGATCACCCTCTGGGAAACATGCCACATGGCCATAGTGCCGTAACTGATGCTCCCTCACAATGCAGGTCATGTGCCTCATTCGGGACTCCATGAGCAACACAAAGTCAAACCAGCGGTACCCAAGGATTTTCCGGAGAGACACAGTACCAAAGGAGTCCAGTCTTCGTCTCAGGTCACTGGATAGTGTCCATGTCTCACAAACAGGAAGCACCAGGACTCTAAAGACTTGGACCTTCGTCCTTTTGCATAGATATCAGGAGTGCCACACACCCCTTTCCAGTGACCTCATGACCGCACATACTCTCCCAATCCATGTCTACTGACTTCATAGGAAGAGTCACCAGAGTCATGAATGTCACTGCCAAGGTAAGTAAACCTCTCGACAAGAAATTTTCAATTTTGCATCGCTTATATTAGGCTATTACAGTGTTCTTGAATAAAATAGGGTGTTGTACCGTGTTAGCCATTATGAATGTAGTGAGAATTATAGCAAAATGACACCTTTTTATTGGCAAAAAACTAAAAAGATTACAATATGCAAGCTTTCGAGGTAACTCAGGCCCCTTCTTCTCCGCCAAAGAATGAATTTACACAGGTTCCACATTAAACGTGACAACACAGATGTTCCTGTAGCAGCCCACTTCAACAGCCATGGACACTATGAGAGGGACTTTAAAGTTTCAGTGCTTATGGGCAACTTCAGAACACAGCAAGAGAGGAAAAAATGGGAAGTCAAACTCATCCTAAAATTTAATACATTACAACATGGGTTGAATAGAGACATGGGTCACATGGCCAGGTGTGAGGATTGTTTGCATCACTGACCCAGGCAATATGTCTGCAGACCCACATTGTATGGAAAAACTCATCAGAAACTTCAGTAGACTTTGTTGGACAGTTATCTTATCCAAAGATCTTGACCATACATTGCGTTTCTCTCTTGTTAAAATGAATCTTAGCCTGAAGAGGTCTGCCGAGAGTGGCAGCCTTTTCAGCAGCTCCGTGTACTTTTCAGTATGCTGCTGCTGGAGAATGTGAATTTCCCCTTGGGATTAATAAAGTATCTATCTATCTATCTATCTATCTATCTATCTATCTATCTATCTATCTATCTATCTATCTATCTATCTACAGTTATCCCTCGCTATATCGCGCTTCGACTTTCGCGACTTCACTCTATCGCGGATTTTATATGTAAGCATATCTAAATATATAACGCGGATTTTTCGCTGCTTCGCGGGTTTCTGCTGACAATGGGTCTTTTTACTTCTGGTACTTGCTTCCTCAGTTGGTTTGCCCAGTTGATTTCATACAAGAGATGCTATTGGCGGATGGCTGAGAAGCTACCCAATCAGAGCACGCAGTTAAGTTCCTATGTGCTGCTGATTGGCTCAGCGACGGAGTGCTGCATTAACCAGGAAGTCTCATCTCACTCATTCAGCATTAACGTGCTCCTGCTACTGCTTCAGGGGCCGTGTCCAAGCGCCAACAGAAGATGCAAATGATTGCAGAAAAGGTAAAAGTTTTGGATATGTTGAAGGAAGGGAACAGCTACACCGCTGTAGGACACCATTACGGCATCAATGAGTCCACGATTCTTTTTATTTAAAAAGGAGGAAAAGCATATAAGATCTACGGCTGCAGTGTCCTTTAACCAGGGTGCAAAACGAGTTGCAAGTGGACGTGATAAGGCAGTAGTCTGGATGGAATCTGCTTTAGGGATTTGGATTGAAGAGTGCTGGAAGAAGAACAACTGTTGCCTGAAGAGGCTCCTTTAGAAGTGCTGTAACGCTATCCTTTGTTGTGCAGTAAAATTAAACTCATCGTTATCGGACAAGTCGTCGTGTCATTGTTGGTGAGTAACCATAATTAATTATCTACGTACAGTACTTATTACATGTACATAGTTTAGTGTCACTGTACACACATTTTACTGTATACAATTTTTCTTACATTGTACACAGGGCGCAAGGCAGCAACAAAATCCGGGCAGGGCGCCAGCCCACTGCAGGGCACACACACTAGGGACAACTTAGGATCACCAGTGCACCTAACCTACATGTCTTTGGACTGTGAGAGGAAGTTCATGCATACACGGGGAGAACATGCAAACTCCACGCTGGGAGGACCTGGGAAGTGAACCCAGGTCTCCTAACTGCGAGGCAGCAGTGCTACCCACTGGGCCACTGTGTATGCTGATATCCTCCCGGTCAAAAAAGAAATGAAATAGATGCAAGTATACATATGAATTACCGCTCTATTTCCAACAATGTGACACAAATGGTGACTGTGGAACCAGTGTGTAGGTGAACTAACTTGTTACGCTGCCACTCAAATTACGCTGCCGGTCAAAATTCGTGTCACATATTGCATGTCCAACGGGAAAAATTATAAAGTGGCCTCGTGAAGTCCAACGTTTTCCTAAAAGCGAAAGCGGAGCTTCACCACGTGCTCTTGTCAGCGGGGGTGCAGCTTAAGCACAAGCAGGCAGACACAGACAGGGCCTATTTGCTTTGACGTTAATTTTTCTGAATATAAATAAATGGAGATTGGAATAATGGAATCCACTCTACCGTTTTTGGATTCGGCTCCACCACGATATTACAGGGTAAGGCAAAACGTTTTAATGTGGACCTAAACCAGATCCAGAATGTCACCCAAAACTGGACGAGCTCACGTTCAAGTTCTTCACTTGCAAATACGTTACGTTAAGTTCACCGTTCTTAGAGAAATGAGCTTCTTCAAGGGGTAAGGGTTGATTTGTTTTCAATCCTATTCTTGTAAAATGGATGTATTTGTATGGAATGTTGTGTAATTTCAATAAAATCAATAAAAATTTTTAAAAAAAAATAAAGAAATGAGCTTCTTTAATGAACGAGCTCTTCTGAACTCATTCATGCACTTACTGGGTATGACCTATGAGGAGAGACTGAAAGAGTTGAAGCTTTTCAGTTTAAGTAAATTGAGATTAATAGATGACATGATTGAAGTGTTTAAAATTATGGAAAGAATTAATACAGTGGAGCTCCACTGTTACTTTAAAATGAGTTCAACAAGATAGTGGGCTGCGGTGGGCTGGCGCCATGCCCGGGGTTTGTTTCCTGCCTTGCGCCCTGTGTTGGCTGGGATTGGCTCCAGCAGACCCCCATGACCCTGTAGTTAGGATATAGCGGGTTGGATAATGGATGGATGGAAGATAGTGGGGCACAGTTAGAAATTTGTTAAGGGCAGATTTCGCACAAACATTCAAAAAAGCATAAATACATGGAATAAATTGAGAAGTAGTGTGGTGGAGACCAGGATTTTGAGGACCTTTAAATCTCAATATGAATATGTTGGATGTTGGCCTGTAGGGCCTGTTCTCATCTGATGTCTGCAAGCTTTCTAAAAAGTCTAGAAATTTCCACCACACAGAAAGATTGTGCCCACAGCTGTACAGATCCAATGCCAATAAGCATCCCTGGACCCTCTGATATGTAAGTAGGGAAACAAGTTGCCTGTTTTAGCAAGCAGTTCAATTAAAGGTGTTAAACAGACATCCCATCCATATAAGAGCTGAATCTTACACGCCTTGTTCTAAATTTGCCTGATGAGTTCAGAAATAGAAAAAACAAGAAGGCAAATTAAGAAAGGGTTTAAATAAGAACACAGAATTAGCCTTTGAATGCAAGCCCAAACCCACTGCAGATCCAAAGGAGCAATGTTTGAGGTTTCCAGTGTTTATTCTTGTCGGCCCACCATTTGTATATTACTGATGGGATTTCAGTAGAGTCTACAAAACTGACCATGAAGAAAATAATAAAATGTATAGTGGTGGCTTAGCATTGCTGCTTGAAAGTGCTTGGATTGTAGTCCAAATACAGGCTGGTGAGGTTGATTGGAGACTCTAAATTGGCTTACTCGTGCCACTAAGTGTGCCCAGAATTGGCTCCTGCTTTACACACATTCCTGAAAGGACCCCCGTGCTGAAGAAACGGGACTCAGAAAATGGAAATGAAATAGATCTCTGACTGCAGTACTTCAACTGCTTTATTAATGGTAACGCTGGAGCGAAGGGCCTGTCTTAATTACGGGGGTGATGGAAGAAGCAGAATAATCCATTACACTCTTAGAATGTTGAAAGAATCTCATGAGGCAATAAAAGTGACAGCAAAAAATCTGTAGGATCAACAAATGCCACATTAAATACTCCTGGACTATTAACTGTGCAAGTAATTCTAAAGATGAGTGAAACCTTATACACTCTGGAAAAACTCCAATATCAGCATGTCTTAAATATGAAAGAAAATCTCAGGAAAGATTCTGGTGGTTGGAAACAAGACAATGATATTAAAAAATGGCATCCGTTTTTTAATACATGAGGAAAGAAAATGTACGGATGGGCATTCCAGACAGGTTGCTTGTCAGTACCTTTCCCAGTCGGGAGCCCACAGTAGAGCAGTGGAAGGACAGAGAATGTCTGCTTCCCAGGCTCATATATACCCCCGATACTTTACTGTGGTGCCATTCCCCAGATGGAGCTCCCATTTGCACACCCGCAGGGCATGCTGGGAGTTGTAGTCCTGATGGTCAACCTTGTTAGGATACTTAGGTGCCATCAAGGGGGAGCTGCAGGGGATCATTGTCCCTATTTTGGGAGGCTTTCACCTGGAAGTGCTCTTGGGTCTGGCATAAAAGAAGCCACCTTGTCTTTGTCAGGGAAACTGAGTCAGGCAAAAAAAGGACAACACTCCCAGTGAAAGCGGAAGGAGTTAGAAACGCCATTCATTTATTATATTATATTTGGGTGGTCTGGTGTAGAAGCCTGTTGAGGTAATGTGAAACAACAAAAATACCTTCATTTTCACTTGGAACTGAGTTTTGTGGAGTTGGCCTTGGTGTACCCCCTTATGGTCACAATATATAAGAAAAATAAATTTGGTTTTCAGAGTTTCAAAACCTATTAACTGTTCATTTTTATTTAATCTATTCACAAATATTTGCTTTACATTGTGTGTCTCACAAGGACCAAAGAAGAATATATAACATAAGCATAACATCCTTCAGCCAATCCAATGTAAGGGCACAGAAGCCGGGAGTCTATCCAATAGCATTGGCTATTGCCAATTAACCTAATTTGTATATATTGCGGTTGGGGCGGGGGTACAACTGGAGGAATAACTGACACACACACACACACACGCACACACACATGCACAAAGACAACATGCAAACTCCACCCAGGCAGTGACTAGTCTTGGTATTTAAACCCAGCTTGTTTGAACTGTGAAGCAGCAGATGCTACCATCCTACCACTTAGTATAGGTGTCTATAGTTCTCTGTTTGAAGAAAACCTTCCTAATGTTTGTGTGAAATTTCCCCTTCACAAGTTTCCAACTGTGTCCCCATGTTCTTGATGAACTCATTTTAAAGTCACCGTCTCGATCCACTGCACTAATTCCCTTCATCATTTTAAACACTTCACTCAAGTCTCCTCTTAGTCTTCTTTTTCTTAAACTGTAAAGGCTCAGCTCTTTTAATCTTTCCTCATAATTCATCCCCTGTAGCCCTAAAATCAGCCAAGTTGCTCTTCTCTGGACTTTCTCTAGTGCTGCTATGTCCATTTTGTAGCCTGGAGACTAAAACTACACCCAGGACTCCAGAGGAGGCCTCACCAGTGTGTTATAAAGTTAAGCAGAACCTCCTGTGACTTGTACTCCACACGTCAAGGCGCTATATAACCTGACATTCTGCTAGCCTTCTGAACACTGTCTGACAGTTGATAGTGTCAAGTCCACTATGACTCCTCAATTCTTCTCATAAGGCGCACTTTGATTTTTAGACCTCCCATTGTGTATTCAAACCTCACATTTTTACTGGCTATGTGTATTACTTTACAGTTACTGACATTACATTTTCTTTTCCTTAAACTGTAAAGGTTCAGTTCGTTTAATATTTCCTCATAACTCATCCCCTGTAGCTCAGGAATCCGCATAGTTGCTCTTCTCTGGACTTTCTCTAGTGCTGCTATGTCCTTTTTGTAGCCTGGAGACTAAAACTACACACAGGACTCAAGATGAGGCCTCACCAGTGCATTATAAAGTTGAGCAGAACCTCCTGTGACTTGTACTCCACATATCAAGGCGCTATATAACCTGACATTCTGTTAGCCTTCTTAATGGCTTCTGCACACTGTCTGGCAGTCGATAGCTTAGAATCCACTACGGCTCCTAAATCCTTCTCCTAAGGTCAACTTTTGATTTTCACACCTCCCATTGTGTGTTCAGACCTCACATTTGTAATTCTTTACATTTCATTACATTACGTTATCTTCTGCTTAACACTCTAAAGGCTCAGCTCTTTTAATCTTTCCTCATAACTCATCTCCTATAGCCCTGAATCAGCCGCGTCACACTTCTCTGAACTTTCTGTAGCACTGCTATGTCCTTTTTGTAGCCTGGAGACCAAAACTGCACAGCAGAACCTTCTGTGACTTGTACTCCACACCTCAAGGCGCTATATAACCTGACATTCTGTTAGCCTTCTGAATGGCTTCTGAACACTGTCGGGCAGTTGATAGTTAATGAGTCCACTATGACTCCTAAGTCCTTCTCATAAGGTGATTTTCAGGCCTCCCATTATGAATTAAAAGCTAACATCTTTACTTCCTACATGTTATACTTAACATTTGCCGACATTAAATGTCATCTGTCACAAATCTGCCCAAGCCAGTCTGCTGTCCAAGTTCCTCTGTGATGATTCAATGGATTCTCAATTATCTGCCAATCCACCCAGCGTGGTATCATCTGCAAAGTTAAGCAGCCTTTTACTTATATTGTTTCATGTGTATGTCAAATTTCTGCATTTGACTTTTATAATAGTGTATGTAATTGTTATTTCTTGGGTATCGTGACATTTAAAAGAGAATAATACTATCACAGTACCTATGTTTTAAAGTCTAGCTTTATATATTACTCCCAGAGCAGAACTAAACAGATAACACACAACTATGTAAAGCAACCTAGTAGAACACATTCTGACTTACCAGCTAAGCACTTCAAAATGAATTCTTACAATACGTTACAACTGTATTTGTATACACTGTGAATAATAGAGTGGTGTGATGGTTAGTGCTGCTGCCTGCCAGCTGCAGAGTCCTGATTTCAAGTCCTTGCCCAGCTATCTGTCTCAAGTTGGCACATTCTCACTTTGTGGCCTTTTCTAGAGGTACTCCAGTTTTCCTTCTGCATGCAACAAAACAGTTGGGATTAGTAAAATGACAATAATTAAACTGACTCAGGGTGTGTTTTAAGGATCCAGTCCCTGTGGATAAGAACGCTAGAAGAATTTGTGAGACAGCAGGCCATTCTTCCCAACGAGCTCGTCCATTCTGTACACCAAGATTGTCCAAAATAAATCACACCGAGATTTGGTGATCCGTTAAGTCCTACTCTCCACCACACTACTTGATCATTTATTTCATGTGTCTATGGTTCTTTGCATGAAGTACAACTTCTTAACATTTGTGCAACATCTGCCCTTAACAAGTTTCTAGCAGTGCGGAATTTATTTCACCTGGGATCTACCATTTTAATTCCCTTTATAATTTTAAGCACTTTGATCATGTCCCCAATTATTCTCGGTTTGCTTTAACTCAGCCTCACCTCGTAGCTCATGCCTTTTATTCCGTGATCCACCTTAGTTGCCCTTCCCGGGACTCTCTCTTGCACTGCTATGTCTTTTTAGTACAGTAATCCCTCCTCCATCGCGGGGGTTGTGTTCCAGAGCCACCCACGAAATAAGAAAATCCACGAAGTAGAAACCATATGTTTATATGGTTATTTTTATATATTTTAAGCCCTTATGAACTCTCCCACACTATTGTAAACATTTCACGCACAATTATACAGCATAAACCCTTTGTATTCTCTTAGATATTAGGTAAGATTCGTTGAAATTATGTATGTAAACACAGTTTACATACAGTAAAACCTAAATATTATTTTAAAGATATCGAGCGTCTCCGATATCACATATGTTACAGCCATTACGACAGACAGGCCACCAGCAATAAATACGTACAATGCAAGAAAAATTGTATACAGTAAAATGTGTATACAGTGACACTAAACTATGTACATGTAATAAGTACTGTACGTAAATAATTAATTATGGTTACTCACCAACAATGACACGACGACTTGTCCAATAACGATGAGTTTAATTTTACTGCACTACAAAGGAGAGCGTTACAGCTCTTCTAAAGGAGCCTCTTCAGGCGACTGTTTAGCACTGCCGTTGTACTTCTTCCATCACTCTTCAATCCAAATCCCTAAAGCAGATTCCATCCAGACTACTGCCTTATCACGTCCACTTGCAACTCGTTTTGCACCCTGGTTAAAGGACACTGCGGCCGTAGATCTTATATGCTTTTTCTCCTTTTTAAATAAAAAGAATCGTGGACTCATTTATGCTGTAATGGTGGCCTGCAGCGGTGTAGCTGTTTCCTTCCTTCAACATATCCAAAACTTTTACCTTTTCTGCAATCATTTGCATCTTCTGTTGGCGCTTGGACACGGCTCCTGCAGCAGTAGCAGTAGCGTGCGTTAATGATGAATGAGTGAGATTAGACTTCCTGGTTAATGCAGCACTCCGTTGCTGAGCCAATCAGCAGCACACAGGAACTTAACCGAAGGCTCTGATTGGGTAGCTTCTCAGCCATCTGCCAATAGCATCCCTTGTTTGAATTCAAAGGCGTCCCTTGTTTGAATTCAAATGGGCAAATCAACTGAGGAAGCACACGTACTGTAGACCGCAGACATCCGCAAAGCAGTGAAAAATCCGCGATATATATTCACATATGCTTACATTTAAAATCCGCGATGGAGTGAAGCTGCGAAAGACGAAGCGCGATATAGCGAGGGATCACTGTAAACTGAACATATTACTCAAGGTGAGGCCTCACTAGTGTGTTATCTGTAAGTTAAGCATAAAATCCCTTGACTTGTACTCTACACGTTGTGACATAAACAACATTCTTGTTTGCCTTCTTGATCGCTTCTGTCCAGTGTCTGAAGGTTAATAGTGATCAGTCCATTATGACTCCCAGGTCCTTCTCATAAAGGGTACATTCAAGTTTTCAGACCTCTCATTGTGCATTTAAATCTAACATTTTAATTTCCAACACGTAGTACTTTACGTTTACTTACATTACATTTTGTCTGCCTCAGATCTCATGCTACATTATCTGCCCTTCCACCTATCATCTGATAAAGTGAAGTCAGAAAATGAGCAGATGTGGATGTCTTGGTATGCATGGTTATAAATAAACACATGAAGTATTTTTTCAGTCAAACTGCAATATTTCAGCGATGATATCTTATTTAGTGCCCTGTGAGTGAGTGTATTAATTTGTGGACAGGCCTTGCACCCTCTCCAGGGCTGGTCCCAGCAAAAAAATGAACTCTGAAGCCTGCAGTTTGAATTGGGATACAGCAGCTATATGATGGATGGATGGATGGATGGATGGATGGATGGATGGATG
Organism: Erpetoichthys calabaricus; assembly: GCF_900747795.2. NCBI lineage: Eukaryota > Metazoa > Chordata > Cladistia > Polypteriformes > Polypteridae > Erpetoichthys > Erpetoichthys calabaricus. The sequence continues at coordinate 245,485,170 of NC_041398.2, read as the reverse complement.
GATGGATGGATGTGTGGCATTAATAAGTATCAGAGCTAAGGTACTTCAGTCATATAATTGTGATTTTCTCTTGGCATCATGCTGAAAGAGTAATGTCATTGTACGCGCAGGGAGTTGGCCGCCTGCCATTAGCTATCTAAGTAAAGTTTATGAAATAAATTGCCTTGACACACAGAAAAAGTTTGGGGCAGCCACCCGTATACTTGAAGCCTGTAGCACAGATGTGTATGGAGTTGAATGCAAAGTTGAAGTTACAGAGGAAGTGGTCTGGTATTTAAGGCAGGCAGAAGGAAATGACATCATTGAGGCCCGGAACCAGAAGTGACGTCCGTGGGGTCGGAACCAGAAGTGATGTTATGGGAGCCAGAACCGGAAGTGACGTCTTGAATCATGCAGAAGTCCTTCCTCTCCTTCTCTAATGCTGAGAAACCTGTCCATGCTTTTATCACATCCCGCATCGATTATTGTAATTCCCTACTGGCAGGTGCTCCTTCTAATCTTATATCACAGCTCCAGCTTATTCAAAACTCGGCTGCAAGAGTCCTTAGATGGACCAGCAGCAGCGAGCACATCACACCCATCCTGCTTCGCCTTCACTGGCTCCCCGTGTCTTACAGAATCGAATATAAAATCCTACTAATAACCTACAAAACCTTAAATAACCTTGTGCTAAACTACATCAGTGATCTTCTCCATCACTATGTGCCTGTCCGCCCACTAAGGTCCTCTGATTCTGGCAATCTTGTTGTGCCCCACACTAATCTACACTCCATGGGTGACAGGGCCTTCAGCTGTATAGCGCCCAGACTCTGGAATGACCTACCGAAATTAATGAGATCAGCTGACTCCATGAATTCTTTTACAAAAACAACTCAAAACCCATCTGTTCAGGAAGGCTTTTAGCTCTACTTGACTTTATTACCCTTCTTTTAGTTTACTTCTCTGTCGTGATGTTCATGTAACCTGTATGTGTGTGCTAGACCATCAATTATGTTGTCTGTTAGGCTTTCTTTCTCTGATTTCACTGTTGTAATCTTCTTTATTTATTTATCTGGGTTGTACAATGCTATATACTGTATACCCTGCCGTTCTTTCTTATATTCTGTAAGTGCCTTGAGCATGGGAAAGGCGCTATATAAATGAAATGTATTATTATTATTTATTATTAAGTTCCCATGTCCGGTCCACAGAGGTAAAAGAGGAAGGTTTAATGCACCCCGCCACCTCCTGGCCTGGCATGGAATTACAGTGCATCCGGAAAATATTCCCAGCGCATCACTTTTTCCACATTTTGTTATGTTACAGCCTTATTCCAAAATGGATTAAATTCATTTTTTTCCTCAGAATTCTACACACAACACCCCATAATGACAACATGAAAAAAGTTTACTTGAGGTTTTTGCAAATTTATTAAAAATAAAAAAATATGCAGAGATGCATATTTTATTATACCTATTTAACTTTTATCAACATTTATCTAACTCTATATTTATTTTTCTAGTATCAGAATGTAGTATAAGTTAATTTGTTTTGGTTTCAACAGATGTATTTTTCATATTTTCGATTCTTGTTTTCTTTTTTTCACATCTTCGCGCCCCCCTTTTTGTTACTTCGCGCCCCACTAGGGGGGCCCGCCCCACAGGTTGAGAACCACTGATTTAAGATATGAAGAGGTAGAGGAAGTGACGGCGAAGGTGGTAGGGATGAGAACAGCACCCATATGCTGGCCACTGCCAAAAGTTGATTCTACACTAAAATAAAATAAAATATAAAGTGTAATAAAAATCATCACCCCATAAGCGGACAGTAGACGTCACGTAGTATATGTGTACCAAATTTCAGGTCAATCAGTCAAACGGTTTGCAAGCTACAGGTGATTTAAAATCCTGGACAGACAAACGGACAGCCACGGTAGCATATTATATAAGAAGAAAAGACTACTGCAAATTCGTGTAACAAGTACGGACAACACAAAATGGCGAAGTGGGCATAGGCGCACAGCTGTGTTTTGTTTTCGATGAAACAGATGATTTATATAAAACATAGCGATGATAGCGTGTGATTTCAGCCAATAACACGGTCAAGTCAGTGAATAATGAAAGCCGGACATCTTCACCTTTGTAGGCAATGCATGCCAGGCGGAGGACACAACGCCGAAAAGGAGGAGCCAGACGTCTGGTAACCCTACCCATCCCCAAACATAAATGTACACATGCAAGCTGTATTGCAAAAACAGGCTTAAAAACTAACCACAAAAGTAAAAGCTTCTGCTTTGCACATACGCGTAGTTGTATGCATTAAATAATAATAATAATAATAATTCTTTGCATTTATATAGCGCTTTTCTCACTACTCAAAGCGCTCAGCAATTGCAAGTTAAGGGCCTTGCTGAAGGGCCCAACAGAGCAGAGTCCCTAATGTGTGCGTAAGTGTCCATTTTCCAACCCGCTGAATCCGAACACAGGGTCACGGGGGTCTGCTGGAGCCAATCCCAGCCAACACAGGGCACAAGGCAGGAATCAATCCCGGGCAGGGTGCCAACCCACCACAGGACACACACAAACACACCCACACACCATGCACACACTAGGTCCAATTTAGAATCGCCAATCCACCTAACCTGCATGTCTTTGGACTGTGGGAGGAAACCCACGCAGACACGGGGAGAACATGCAAACTCCACGCAGGGAGGACCTGGGAAGCGAACCCAGGTCCCCAGATCTCCCAACTGCGAGGCAGCAACGCTACCCACTGCGCCACCGTGCCGCCTGTGTAGGAACCCTGAAAGTCAATTTATGTATTTTGTAGACAAATATGCCTAATCATAGGTACAGAGAAAATGATGACATTTTGACGTCAATAAAGAAAACTGCTGCTGTCTGCACAGGCACAACACCCACTAATAAACATAAAAGCTTTTGAGAACCAAAAATATGTGACACTACGTCCATCTTTACATCTCTTATTGTAAAGCTTATGAAGATGGTCAGGTGGCAAATGATTTGCGCAGAGAGAGACAGTCCAAGCTCCGGGGAAAGTAGAAGTTCTTGGGACAAAGACAGGTTCATGCAGCAGACCCACAGACAGTGCAATCAGACATGAAAATGCACTTCATGTGCACCAAAGTACGGGGGAGCCTAACTCCCCTAAGTATTGAGTGGGATTTATTAATTTAGATTTGTGAGGAGGGGTTTCTCCTTGTTTATAGTTTCACACCTGTCTGAGACGGGCATAAGAGTCAAATGGAGAGAAATCCTGGCAGCTGCCCAAAACGGTTGTCAGCCACCATATGAAGTTTACCATTCCACACACATTCAAGACATTTGTAATTCTTTCCCATGCTTCCACATGTTTTATTTTTCCAGAACGTTCTGTAACAGTTTCCTCTTTGATTCCAATGGAAAGGGTCTGCTCAATTCCCATACGTCTTGGAAGTGGCTAACTTTGCACAACAAAGCAAAATGTCTGGACCACTTTAATGTAGAGATGTAGTAGTAAATGGATTCGCCACTTATTGCTTTATGACACAAAACGCCTTTTGCCCCATAGCAGAATATGATGCACTATGGGTAGGCCCCATTCTAAAGTCCCAACACTTTTGGCAATAGATAGATAGATAGATAGATAGATAGATAGATAGATAGATAGATAGATAGATAGATAGATAGATAGATAGATAGATAGATAGATAGATAGATAGATAGATATATGAAAGGCACTATTAGATAGATAGATAGACTATCTATCTATCTATCTATCTATCTATCTATCTATCTATCTATCTATCTATCTATCTAATAGTGCCTTTTATCTATCTATCTATCTATCTATCTATCTATCTATCTATCTATCTATCTATCTATCTATCTATCTATCTATCTATCTATCTATCTATCTATCATAAGAACAGCAGAGAGTTTCCCAATCAATGGAGTCACTGCATGCTGCTCCAATGAATGATGTTCTTCCTTCAGGGTGCTGTTAACATGCTAAACATTGAGATAAAACAGCTGACCTCCTCAATTGTGTTCAGAAGACAAATTACCACAATGAAACAGCCTACATAATAATAATAATAATACTAATACATTTTATTTATATAGCGCCTTTCCCATGCTCAAGGCGTTTCACAGGTGAACATGGAAGTGTGAACGATACTTTAGGGAATCAATATTTCTAATTTTCATCTAAAAAAAACTACATGACCTACTGTAACTAGCAGCTCTCTCATTCTTCTCTTGATCTCCCTTGGTGGTTTTATGCTCAAAGACAACAATTTGAGAAATGCATACATTTGACATGTTATTCAATTAATACATATATTCTAACATTCTGAAGCACTTCATCATTAGGCCGCTATGTGAAGTCACAAATTCAGCCCACTACAGCTGCTTAGAGGACTTGGTTACATCGTAGATATCAGGTGTCAGGTCCCAGAAACGGATGAGGAAAAGTTTTCATCAGCTAATTTTTTATCAGTTGTAATCTAATGCTTGTTTCAAACACGTATCAAATATTTAATAATAGTAAAGGCCTTTTCAACGTGTAAGGAAGTCCCCTGCCTAGCTGGTTTAGTAATTTATGTGACATATAATGCAAACCAATAAAATAAAAAGCAATAAAATAAACTCGACATAACATTTATATAGTTATGCGCTCTTTAATGTAAAATCTGGGGATAGATAAAGTAATGTTTTTTTTGTCCTTTATAATTAAGTTATAGCAGGGGTCCTCAACCACGGTCCTGGTGAGCCACAGAGTTTTGCTCCAACCCAGTTGCTTAATAAGAAGCACTTATTGGTCAAGTAACACTTCTGCTTCACTTTAGTTGTCTCGCTCGTTAAGATTTTGAACCCTTATTGCTTATTTTATTCTTAAACAGCTATATTCTTGGTTTTTTAATTGCTCCTAATTAGCAATAATATGCAAACGACAAAAGAGACCAGCATTTCTCCATTTAGCTTGTTACCATTTACACCTCTGTGTGTTTATCATGCACTATTGGGTTTAATTAAATACTTGGAAGAGAAAAAAGTGAAGGACTGAGAATTTCTCATCCATTTTAGCCTTCAAATTATTTGAATGATATCCTTAGAAAGGGGAAGAAAATGCTAAGATATGAGAATTACCTGACATAGCAGAGTTAAAGCACGAACAAGCCATGAAATTAAATTATTGGCAAGAATTGCTTTCTAATTAAGCAACCCGGTTAGAACAAAAACCTGTAGCCACTGCGGCCCTCCAGAACCACTGGATTATAGGGTAGTTACTGTCATATACGTTAGCAGCCTGATTTATTTCTTAGGTCAGTATATGCTGCAACTGTTTTGACTGGATCAGAAATGTTAAAAGAACCAGAGGTAATTTAAGGCCATAAAACAGAAAAGACAGTCAAGACCAGGGGTTGCCAAGTCCGGTCCTGGAGGACCACCGTGGCTGCAGGTTTTCATTCTAACCCTTTTTTAAACGAGTGCCCCATTTGTGCTGCTAATTAACTTCTTGTGAATTCATTTTAATTGAACTGCTTTTTAAAGATTTGTTGCCCTGAATGTCTTCATCGTTCCTCTGAATTCCTTCATTTCTTTCCTTAAATGGCACCCAAACAGAAATGTGAAGTGAGGGAACCAACAGAAGACCGGCTAAGTCAGGGCCTCAAACTCCAACTAATTTCACTCCAACCAGCTGCTTAATGAGGTGCTAATACTTGTCTTTAATTAAACTCGTTTTTTAATTTTGTGTCTTGTTGCTGCTCTCATGGTGCATTAGCAGACATTTCCAAAATTTTTGATTTTCTTTTTTCTGGTAAAATGTTTTGTGGACCTGAGCAGATTGACATTCCTGAGACCTTCATCTTTCTTTATTTTCAGATATTGTATGATGGACACCAGTTGTTTTGTCTCATTTTGTATCTCATTATTGTTTGGCTGCTAGTTAAGGAAAAAGAAACAGTTGAGGGGTCTGAGTCTTCAAGAACTAGTCAATTAAGATTAGTTCAAAAGAAGTTAATTAGCAGCAAAAACAGGTCACTCATTAAGAAAAGGGTTGGAATGAAAACCTGCAGCCACGGTGGTCCTCCAGGACTGGAGTTGGTAACCCCTGGTCTAGACTGAGATGCTGTTAAAACACTGAATAATAAGAAGAAGAAGGGGAAGAAGAATACATTTTATTTATATAACTGCTTTCCTATGCTCTAGGTGCTTGAAAAAGCAAAAAAAAGTTCAGCAACCAAATCATAAGAAACAGATATGATCATAGAATGAATGCTGGTCAAAAACAAAAGAGAAAAAGGCTTTAAAACATGGCAGAGAAACATTCTCTCTAGAAAAAAATGTTTTTTTTTACTTTATCAAAGGGCAGACAATCACTGAGGGCCAGTTCTGGCATCTTTGCTACCCTAGGTGAAGCTGAAAAAGTCACGTCCAAAGCTTATATATCTTCATGCACATTTAGAACATCATAGTGTTTCTGGCATGGTTACACATATATGAAATTGAAGAGTGGGGAGTTGGTGTTTCAAGCACGCCCATATACATTATTAATATCATTAAGGTACCTGTGGGTTAGTGGGGGGACGCCCCATGGTGTTTTGAGTGCACAGATATATGTACTGTATAGTCGATCGAAGAGAGGGTTCCCTTTGGTGTTTCCAGCACAGTTATGTTTTTGTATGTCAAGGTTAGTAATGGCTTAAAAAAATGCTGCCCACCCAATATTTTGCCACACATGTCAACTTCCCAGTTCACGTTTATGGTAGAGCCGGCCCTGTAATTACTAAGCATGCGCCGTCCTTTTAAGTAAGATGGATGCCAAACCCATGTGACCTCACCCTGTGAGATACCCGTGGCAACACCTGGTATCATAGCAACTAAAAATACAAAAGGAAAAAGTGAGAACATCAACACTCAACAATAGATCACGAATAAGATTTTATTTATTTGTTACAGGGGTGTATAGCATGAAATGAAGCTCAGTGAGCAGCCTGTACTGCAAAGTTAAATTAAAGAGTATGCATTAAAATAAATATTGAATGGTGCAGAAATACTTAAATAACAAACACATACCATATTCACATTAGAGGCATAATAATCTCTCTATTATAAAAGAAAATCTGGAGACGAGACGAGTGTATTGCCAAGAGATTTTTTCAAGTCCCGCCCTCCTCTCCACTATTTACGGTTCACGGCCCACACCCGCGGTCCTCTCGCCTCTCATTCGTGTGCTTACCTCTTATAAATTTTTACGTTTTCCACACTTTAATTTCCCAATAAAAGAAGACTTATTATGTTGTCACACACGTGTGAATAGGAGGCAGCTGAAGGTCTTGGAGAATAATGGTAACACATTTGCCCAGGGGGTAGCGGGGTGCACTAACGCTCTTTCTAAGTTCCCTGCAGACCTTTCCCGGGAAATCCCACTAGGAGGCACTGTGACAAGAAGAGACCCGAGACATTGTAAAGGTTTGGGGCAGCCACCCGTATAATGTGTTCCTGGCTGCAAAAGTCAAAGGTTTGGTAGCAAGTGAAGTTTACAAGACAGAGTCCAAAACAGAACTGAATTCCAGAGGAAGGGAGTGAGGCTTCATAGGAAGATTGGGGGAAGTGATGTCGTCCTCGGGGTCGGGACCGGGGTGCTAATGTTCAGTATAATGGAACTAAGGTTTTAGTAAAACAGTAAAAAAACAGTAAAAAAGAAAAAATTATTATTACAATAAACATAAGAAAACCAAACGTATGATCTCCACTTCTGTCCTGTAAATCATCCAGATGGTTTTTCTGTTCCGTCCGCTGTCTCACTGTGTGACCCTGAGGAAGTCACTTATCATTGAAGCAACTGTACTCTTACTATTAAAGACACCATATACTGCCTATTAAGGCCGACTAAGTTTAGTCCTCAAAGGCCGCAGTTGCAGCCAGCTTTGTTCAAACCCAGTTTCTTGATCAGATGTCAATCCTTCCCAACAGCATTCATTTCATGGCTCATTACTGTGTTCATTCTGTCCAATCAGGTTATTCTTATAAGATATATTTTTCCATTCCAAGAATATTATTCCAATGATTTGTGTCCAGGAGTAGATTATTGATTCTCAGTCCTACACTTTTATGTATTCCATTGTATGTAAATATTTTATTAAAATAGATACTTCATGATGAACACACACAGGTATAAATGGACAGAGTTATATGGTGAACCGCGTCAACTGCACCTCCTTGTTAATTGGCCACTGGTTGAGTAAACAAGAAGTAATCTAAAACAGTGAGTGCCGTTTTTATTTCTAGCTTGCCATCCATCCATTCATCCATTTTCCAACCCGCTGAATCCAAACACAGGGTCACGGGGGTCTGCTGGAGCCAGTCCCAGCCAACACAGGGTACAAGGCAGGAACCAATCCTGGGCAGGGTGCCAACCCACCGCGGGACACACACAAACACACCCACACACCAAGCACACACTAGGGCCAATTTAGAATCGCCAATCCACCTAACCAGCATGTCTTTGGACTGTGGGAGGAAACCCACACAGACACGGGGAGAACATGCAAACTCCACACAGGGAGGGCCCGGGAAGCGAAACCGGGTCCCCAGGTCTCCCAACTGCGAGGCAGCAGCGCTACTCACTGCGCCACCGTGCTGCCCCCAAATTTCCAGATTTGGAAATTTTAACAAGTGAGTTAATGAAAATGACAGAGAGCAGTGACAGAGAGATACTGTAGATAGGAAAAGCGCAATATAATAGATAGATAGATAGATAGATAGATAGATAGATAGATAGATAGATAGATAGATAGATAGATAGATAGATAGATAGATAGATAGGAAATTTTAGGGTTACAGCAGACATGCAGTAAAAGACACAAACATACATATAGCAAAAAATATCAAATACTAAGTATTGTATGTTATCGAGGTACAAATACACAAATAACACAAGCTGTCTATGAGTAAATCAGCAAAGTAAAGATATGTATTAAGTGTAAAGTGATTAGAATTGTATATACTTATCAGTTATAATTTTACAGTTCTGGATGTCGGTATTTTGGTGCAGAGTATCACTCCTCATTGTATCCATAATGGCTAACACGGTACATCACCCTACTACGAGCACATTGGCTATAACACACCAAGATGCTATCCATGAGGTTTATACCCCCCCCCCCACCACTCCCCCCACTTGTTACACCAGTTTGTCCTCGCACATCCCCAATAATGTCTCTGTGTGTGTGTGTGTGTGTGTGTGTGTGTGTGTGTGTGTGTGTGTGTGTGTGTGTGTGTGTTAGTATATTTACAAACACTAAATTGCTTTTGTGTTGCCTTGCAATTTATTGGCACCCCACTCAGGTTAGTTCCTGCCTTGTACATGATGCTGCTTGAAAAGGCCTTGCCTCCCCCACAACCCTAAACTGGATTAAGCAGATCTGAGAATGTTCTGTTATTTACTTATCTGGCTTATTATTTAACAAAAATAAAGTTACAAGCCATATGTCCACAGTTCAATCATTTTTACATTTCATTTTTGAGAGTTCTATCGGGGTGAGTCAACAGTAGGAAATGAACCAGCAATAATGGGGTTTACAATCAGCATGTCAGTTAATTAAAGGTCACATTGTCTAATTGATGAAATAATGATATGAAAAATCATTTTCATCTTTCTTTTGTGAACACCATGCCAAGGTGCGCTGTAGTTGGTTTTTGTTTTTTTTCTTTTCTTTTCTACAATGTCAACTCTTCCAGGTTAAGCAACTAATTCAAGGTCACACAAGAATTAAGTGGTGAGCACTGAACTGTACTGGAAGCCTAGCATGATTATGCTTAAACAACTTGATGATTACACTTATGTCTTTTAACTTTATTTTTAATAAAAACATTTGTAAGAGAATAAAGAGGATAAAGTAGTTATTTAAGGGCAATAGACTTTCTTGCCGATAAAGTGTTTTGGTATGCTTTCCATATTAAAATATAGCAATTATCTTAGAGGCAGCATGAAGAGAGCGCTGAAACAGTTAAGTACAGAGATGGGAATATTCCAGCTGGTGGTTTAAGAAATTGATGGATGTCGTGTTCTTTCATGTACCCAGTAAGACTTGACTGTTGTCACATACACAATTTTCCATTAAAGGGTAAGAGCTGAACTTAAGAAATATGGGGAAGAACAAGAATATACTGTAGTGGAATGAGACTTTTATTTTGGGTAGGTAAGCTGGCTATGCTCTCTGCGGAAAACATCTCATGTCTTTTAACCAATCAAGAGTAAATGTCAGGTGGGATGTTAAGAAGTAGTTCATCATTGTTATGTACATTCAGTTATCTGTAAGTATGGGTCTCTGTCCTTGTCCTGTGACCATTCCTTTGACACCTCTGTTCAGAGGCAGACTACTGACACAGGGTGCTCGCTCTTCATGAAGAGAAATTAAAGACACATGGAGACGCTTTCTGACTCAAAGAGGTTCTAGGGGAGCAGTTTTCTGTCTTTAATATATTTACAATTAAATTTCTCCCACACATCTCATAGTAAGCACTCTTCTAGGGGGCTTTAAAGGCTACAGATACGAGGTGAGACACAAAAATAACCAGACTGGGCTTGGGGTTTTCCTGAAAAACTATCTGGAGGTCGGCCGGATGTGAATCATAGAACTATATGCCCTCCTACACTTCCTCTCAAACCGCCGACCGGCTAGGTATGTCCTATAAAGAGCCCAGTCAGTATTTGCACAACAATCCCTACACGAGTTGTCACGACAATGTCGGGTGAAAAAAATCAAACAGCAAATTAACATCAAATTTTTCCGTAAAGCAGTTTTTGACTGAGAAAAACATTCCTGTCCTCGATCATCCTCCCTATTTGCCCGATTTAGCTCCCTGCGATTTTTACTTGTTCCCGAAAATCAAAAGTGACCTGAAGGGAACACATTTTTCTTCAGTGGATGAAGTGAAGACAAAATCGGCAAGCCTTGTTGAAGAGCCTCAAGCAAGAAGACTTCCAGCACTGTTTCAATCAATGGAAGACACGTGTAGAGCGGTGTAGAAATCAGGAAGGGCAGTATAGAGAAGGGGACAATGTTTAGAATGCTGTAATTGAGCATTGAGAATTTTTTTAGCAATCCGGTTATTTTTGTGTCTCACCTCGAATGACCTTACTGATGTAGTTGGTCCTGCAACTGGTGAATTGAGTCACCCAGCTTCAAGCAGTTAGTGAAGGATAAACTGATTGATCTGTGGCAAGGATATCCTAACTGATCCACAAGTGTAGGGTCATACAATAAGTAAATAAATAAGTGGAGAGAATTGAACAGACGCCATTTTCATTATATATTGTCCCTTTCCATAGTGAACGTTGTCTAGGTATTTTACATATTTAAGTGCAGTACCAATACTTCCATACTTCTGCAATGTGACTGCTGGCAGGTTCAGTGACCCATTAGGCAATGCAGAAAGGCAATGAAAGGCATTGAACAAGCATGTTTGTGGTTTACACTTCAGTGTGTAAACTACAGATTCCAAAGCATCTGGAAAATTGCATTAATTACAGTAAGAAGGCACTGACTGTTCCATAACACATGCAAAATTCTTTTTTTTTAATTTTATTTTAGAACTAGGGGGCTTCGCTTGCCAAACCCCCAGCCTGCACTACGTGCCAGCCACTTTGCGTCTCTGCCGCTCGCGTATGTGGATTTCACTTTCACGAAACAACAAATCTTTTAATTCTCGTGGATACACCTCTTCATTGGGAAGAAACACTACTTTTCCCTGATGGCAACACGAATCAGACGATCTACGAGTCTCCGATTTAAAGTTTAAAGCCAAACAATATCTACACCCTTCTGTCATATCACCTATGTTCATATATTCAATCTCTTTTCGCTGTTCTGTTATTTCACCGAGTAATAATTTCTGTTTGTTAGCACTAATGCGATCTTTATTATCAGTTTTTTGAAACTTTCAAATTTAGTACTTTCATAATCTCTAACCTGCTCTGCATGTGCATCGTGCCAACATTTTTGAATTCTTTACGACGTTCTACTTTGTCTTCTACTCTTTGTCTTTTATATCCGACCCCGCTTGGAGTTGAGAGTGCAGGAACTGTGTGTGACAATAGCATTCCCACGAATGAGAAGTGAGTGGACCATGGGCGTGGTTGTAAATGTTTCAGAGGAGTGCGGGACTTGTCAAAAGCTCTTGGCAAAAAGTCTCATCTCGCAAGACCTGAAATTATCTCTTACGGGAGTTGAAATTATCATTATTATTTATTCCTTTTATTTCAAGGACGCAACATAGTATACATCCATCCATCCATCCAGTTTCCAACCCACTGAATCCGAACACAGGGTCACGGGGGTCTGCTGCAGCCAATCCCAGCCAACACAGGGCACAAGGCTAGAACCAATCCTGGGCAGGGTGTCAACCCACTGCAGGACACACACACACAAACACTAGGGCCAATTTAGAATCGCCAATCCACCTAACCTGCATGTCTTTGGACTGTGGGAGGAAACCCACGCAGACACGGGGAGAACATGCAAACTCCACGCAGGGAGGACGCGGGAAGCGAACCACAGGTCTCCTAACTGCGAGGCAGCAGCACTACCCACTGCGCCACCGTGCCGCCCCACATAGTATACAATCAAGCATATAAAACTTGCAGTACTTTTCCAACAAATGATTTCAAAACCTAAGAAAGCAAGAATTCAACTCACACCTGAGAGAAGGACAAAGAAAAATATCCTTTTCCCCTTAAATGAATGCTTATTCTTTTTACCATTTTTTTAAAGAAATGTTTTAGACCAATTCTGTAAGCGAGAATTTGATTTTTTTTCCAATTCCAAACAATGCAGAATGTCAGTTACCCCCAACCGAGTTCTAAAAGGTAAGCTGGGATTCTTCCGGTTACGTAGGGTAAATCTGTGTGTTCACAGCAAAGTATAGGCAGTTACACTCAATTTGTCCTTCTCCACTTTAAGCCCATCTGGTGGTACACTAAAGACAGATGTTAGTGGGTTAGAAGTGATTATGACACCAGAGCTGTCTGATAAGCATTTCAAGATATTCATCCAACATGATGTTAATTTGGTGCACTCCCTAAACATATGCCCTAGTGAGGCTGGAGCTTGATGGCAATGCTCACAGGTTAGATCTTACCCTGGATACATTTTGAACAATTTTAAACAAGATAAGTGTGATCGATGAAAGACTTGACGTTGATTTATCGAGTGCTTTGTGCCTGTGGAGCTCATTCTATGCAAAGGCTGCCTTCCCCTCCTTTTCCGAGATGTTAATTTAAAGGTCCTTTGACCCATCGTATCTTAGGATCATTGAAGGGAGGATTCTTTGAGATGTTTTAATATATTGTTGAGATGCTGTCTGTGTCTTCAAGACTGTTCAGTATCTCCTTTACAGCAACAACATTTCTTTCTGTAGCACATTTTCATACAAACAGTGTAGCTCAAAGTGCTTTACAAGAAAAGGAAAACAAATAAGATCAAGCAATCATAGTAAAGAATAAGTAACAAAGAAAAAACAAATCTATAAAACATACATCCATCCATCCATTATCCAACCTGCTACATCCTAACTACAGGGTCACGGGGGTCTGCTAGAGCCAATCCCAGCTAACACAGGGCACAAGGCAGGAAACAAACCCCAGGCAGGGCGCCAGCCCACCGCAGATAAAACATACAGTAAATCTTAAAAAAAAAAACAGGTAAATATCAAGCAGACTAATAATAATAATTCTTTTTAATGATAATAATTCTTTATTTATTTGTCACATCCATCCATTTTCCAACCCGCTGAATCCGAACACAGGGTCACAGGGGTCTGCTGGAGCCAATCCCAGCCAACACAGGGCACAAGGCAGGAAACAAACCCCGGGCAGGGTGCCAGCCCACCGCAGATAAAACATACAGTAAATCTTAAAAAAAAAAAAACAGATAAATATCATGTAGAATAATAATATTAATTCTTTTTAATGATAATAATTCTTTATTTATTTGTCACATGCATAGTTATATAGGACAGCACGCATTGAAATGCATCTTTTTCACATACCCCTTGGGGGGTCAGAGATTGTACAGCACCCCTGGAGCAATTGGAGGTTAAGGGCCTCGCTCAAGGGCCCAGCAGAGTAGCATCTGTTTTGGCAGTGATGGGGATTTGAACCAGCAACCTTCGGGATGCCAGCACAGATCCTTAGCCTCAAAGCCACCACTCCAAGAATATCATGATGTAAGTCTGTAGAATAGAAATGGGTGGGAGGTGTGGAAAATTGAGTACAGTTCTTTTAATGAAATTTCTAATTTGAAAATAGTGGAAGAATTATGTTGCTGGGAAGTTAAACGTGAAGCGTAATTGTTTATAAGATGCAAATACGTTAACTGCATAGAGTTCTCTGAATGTCTTAATCTCTATATGTATAAAAGCCAATGTCTGTGCGCTTTTCACGAGAAAACTACTTAACAGATTTAGATCGGGTTTTTTTTCTATGATTTGCTTGACTATTCAGGTTGATTTTGCGACTTCTCTCATCAGGCTAAATAACATAGTTCACTTGTGGTACCGATTTATACGTGCGAATCCGAGAGAGACGCAGCGGGACTCTCCTCACTCACGTGCCAGCCTCGGGGTGTGTACCTCAAATCCACTTGGCTAGCGAACAAGAGAACTACTTAACAGATTTAGATTGGGTTTTTTTCTGGAATTTGCTTGAACATTCTGGTTGACTTTACGACTTCTCTCATCACGCTAAGAATTATAGTTTGCTAGCAGGAGCGATTATATTCGCGCTAATCTGAGACATAGGCTGCGGGCCGGGGGGGGAGGGGGGGGAAGAGTGACGTCAGAAGTGGGGAGCCAGGCAGGGCCCTCCTCACTCACACGTCAGCCTCGGAGCACACTTTGCGTCCGCTTAGCTAGTGAACGAGAGAACTATTTAACGGATTTAGATCAGGTTTTTTTCTATAATTTGCTTGAACATTCTGGTTGACTTTACAACTTCTCTCATCACGCTAAGAATCGTGATATATTTGTGGTAATCTGAGACAGAGGATGCGGGCCGAGGAGAGGGGTAAGCGTGACGTCAGAGCGAGGCCCTCCTCACTCACGTGCCAGCCTCTGTTCGAGTTGCTCTTCCTGTCGCCACATGTTGGAGCATACCTTGCCTCTGCTTAGCTAGCGATACCTGTTTATTTATTGATTTTTAAAGTTTGTCCTGTTTCACTACTACACTTGCAGAGCCACGGGGGACAGCTACTCCAGAATATTTTCCAAAGATTAAATACTGGGTAGGTCTGAGAGATTTGAAGAAGATGATTATTGTGTAGATAAGCAACAAATATAAACTTCTCTGCCTTGAATTGTGTCCTGCATAGGTTCCGTGTTCTGAGTGACTGGTGGACGACTGAATTATTAGTATATTGACAAACGTTTAGTATTTACTGGTGTTCAGAGCTGGGTTTACCAAGAAGTACAGCAACATTTAATTTCTATTTCTGACCAAGCTGGTATGAAGTCATTCATTTGTGTTGATTTCCAGGTCTTTATAGTGTGTGTATTCGCAACCCAATAATAAGAAATGTAATTTTATATTCCATGTTTCTATAGTAAACGTATTCCCATGGTGATTTAAACTTTTGTTTCTGTATTATTTGAAAGTGAGCTCTGGTCACATGAATCCCTTTCACACATGGATACCATGAATCTGCCAGCAGTTGACCCAACAATTTCTAAGGTCAAGTCCACTGCAGGGCTCGCTTACATACACAGCTATGCTGACGTTCACATTTGGCTAATTTAGATTCACCAATTAACCTAATACTCACATATTTGAGAAGCAAAAAATAATACCCGGAAGAAAACTCATGCAGATACAGGGGGAATGTGCAAATTCCACACAGGTAATGACAAGATACAGAACTCAAACCCAGAACACTGCAGTAGCCATGCTAACCACTGCCTCACCATACCACCTAGGCCTAGTATAACTGCAGTGCGATTGTAGTGGAGAGCCTGTTGCGAAGGAGAGACCCCCTCACTGTCAGAAGCCTGATTAGTCACTTGAGATGACAGAGGTCTCCTTGGGCTCAGATGGCTAAGATAGTTACTCGGTGCAGTGTATGGACTTCAGTTCATGTCCTGCGATGGGAGAGCCACCAGAGTGAACAGTGCTGAGTAACTTAAACAAAGGTGTAAGATTACCACGTCACAAATGCAAAATGTCACAACAGCCTCACACAAGAAGCACCAACATTAATGCTAATCAACCAATTATAAGAGACTAGCTGTGTAAGCCTGTTCTGTAAAAAGAAATCATCAGAAAAAAAATTGAAATGCAGTGTCTGTGGTTTTCATTTTGCAGACGTGTTCGCCCCCCTCGTCTATCAGCGGCTAAGCGAGTTTTTCTCTCCTCGAAAACTTCATTTTGCTAATGTGCTCGTCTGCCTTGTCTATCAACGGCTAAGTGAGTTTTTCTCTCCTCGATAATTCCGTTTTGCGAACATGGTCACCCCCCTTGTCTATCAGTGGCTAAGCGAGTTTCTCTCTCCTCGATACAGTAATTCTGTTTTGCTGATGTGCTCGTCTGCCTTGTCTATCAGCGGCTAAGTGAGTTTTTCTCTCCTCGATAATTCCGTTTTGCCGATGCATTCGCCTCCCTTGTGTTTTAGCTGCTAAGCAAGTTTGTCTTTCATCGGCCGTTTGACTTTGGCGACGGAGTCGCTTTCTTTCAGTTTCATGCTGTAGCCTCGCACTTCTTTCTTCTTAACCAACTCGTTAACCTTGGGCTGCCTTGCCGGACAAACACACACACACACTTCCACATGTAGACATTTATATATAAAAACTAGCTGTGTAAGCCTGAGCTGTAAAAAGCCTGGGCACCTAGAAACTATTGAACTCATGAGAAAGAAAAAAATTGAAATGTAGAGTCGGCGGTTTTCGTTTTGTGGACGTGCTCGCCCCCCTTGTTATCAGCAGCTATGCAGGTTTCTCTCTCCTTTGAGATTTTGTTTTGCCGATGTGCTCTCCTCGCTTGTGTATTAGCGGCTAAGTGAGTTTGTCTTTCGTCGGTGGTTTCACTTTGGCGACTGAGTCGCTTTCTTTCACTTTCATGCTGTTGTATCCTCGTACTTCTGGGCTGGACAGACAGACACACACACTTCCACGCGTAGACATTTATATATAAGATAGCTGTGTAAGCCCAAGCTGTAAAAAGCCCAGGCTCCTAGAAACTATTGAACTTGTCAGAAAGAAAAAAATTAATATGCAGAGTCGGCAGTTTTTGTTTTGTGGACGTGCTCGCCACACGTTGTCTATCAGTGGCTAAGCGAATTTCTCTCTCCTCAAAGATTTCGTTTTGCTGATGTGCTCGCCTCCCTTGTGTATTAGCAGCTAAGCAAGTTTGTCTTTCATCGGCTGTTTGACTTTGGCAAAGGATTCGCTTTCTTTCAGCTTCATGCTGTAGCCTCGCTCTTCTTTCTTCTTGCAACTCGTTAACTTGGGGCCGCCTTGCCGGCACTTTGAGCTTCATGCTGTAGCCTCGCACTTCCAGGCCGGACAGACAGACACACACACTTCCACACGTAGACATTTATATATGAGACACGGTGACAATGTATATGTTACGGCCAAAACCCGAAGTTCTGCCAGTTCCCGAATTGGCCGGCCGTTTCGCATTTTGGCCGGGAGGTGTGGCCAAAGTCCGAATTACTAGAAATGACCAGTGTATATGCTACTTTGGCCGGCCATTTCGCAAAACTGGCAAGAAATTCCCGGCCAAAATTTGATGCACTCAAGGTGCGAAGATGCTTAAAAATTCAGATGAAGATTCAGAAGTGAGTTTTCCATTCTGCATGAGAAACTGCTCACACTGGAATCTGTAGGCACAGAAGAAAAATCACGTCTTCCCAATCACTGACCGGTGGCCAAGGCTACACTTGATGAAATTGCACTACTAAGTGCACAACAAATCGCTGCAAATGTAGAAATAAGAAACTGTTGTGCAATTCGAAATGTCATAAAAGTTCATCTTGTTGTAACAAGTGATGATGGATATTTATAAAGTAAAGAGATTGTATAAAGTATGAAATTATACAAACCCACCAAAATCTGCTCATGCCTTTTTTCTTCTGACTTTGGCCGATAGCCCCATGCTATTTCGCAAACTGGCTGGCCAAATCCCAAAATCAAGGAAAGATCGGACATTGGCTGGTCAATTTACAGCGACATTGGCCATTTCCCGATTTGGCTGGACACTTCCCACTTTGGCAGGCTTTGGCCATAACATATATAAAGGCTACAATCCAATGGCACGGTTATCTGCATAGTTTGCTTGACTAAAGTCAGAAGCCCGGCTTGTTTTAGCTTGGCTGTGTTTGTGTGTATCCACCGGTGGTCTGGCGCCCCCTACAGAACACTGAATTAAAATGAACATCGGGAGGAGGAATGCTCAAAACTCCATCTTCGTACCATTCACTGACCTTGCTTGTCCCTACTATAGTGACATGCCTGTAAATTCCAGTTTGCACAAGTGCTGAAATGCTCTTCAAATCAAGGAATTAAAATGTCAAAATACTGTAAATATGCACAGTGCGGACCCCTTTTTTTTTTTCTCTAACTTTTTTGCTGCTTCGTAACGATGACAAACAAATCTGTGTTGTCATTGAAATCTTTTAATAAAAGAAAAAGACGTGGATTAAAAAACAGTTGCTGAATAAAAATAAACAAAGTTCCCACTTCTGTATCCATTGGTCCCACTTGGAATAGACGCAGAGAAATGTGATAAATGCTTCTGGTATTTTTAGACATAGCTGTAAGAAATGTGAGCTCCATCAAGAATAGCTGTATGAGTTTGGTTTCAGTGGGACGAGGAGCAAGAGAAGGAGGAGGAGGAGGAGGGCGGCAGCTCACACATGCATAAGAAAGCAATTGACAGCCATTATCCTCAGAGCTTTTCAAGCTCACCGTTTACACAGCAAACACACAATTAACCTTCACAGAAAAGCAATCAAGTGGAGTGGGCCTCTGGAGCTCTGTGAGAGATTTGGAGAGGGGGTCATTTATAACAGTAAAACCAAATGAGGAAGGAAGAGTATTTACTCAGCAGTGACAGATGAAGTCTCGTCTCTCACACACACACAAAAAAAAGTTCCTGAGTTGTTAGATTTAGCCTCCTCATGCTATTTAATAAAATTAATGTCTGGCTTTGGTAATAAATATGAAAAGGCACGGCTATGTTTATTTTTGTTTTTTTCCCCCCCTTGTAACCTAAAGGTTCCCAAATTTCATTAAGTGTTGGAGACTGCAGCACCAGCGCCATGTGCAGAGATTATAGAACAAAAAAAAAGTGCTGCTTCAGCCGAGGGTGTCATTTTGCAGACAGAGCACTTTGAGGGAATTTTTACAGTGCATACCATTCTCAGACTTGCTTAGTCCAATTAAGGGAGAGGTGAGGGATGGAACACATCCTGGCAGCAGTGGCCAAAAGGAAGGAAGCAATCGGTGACGTGTGATGAGGTTCATGGCTGGTGACTCCTTCGGGGTCAGATTTACAAATCTATGAACCCAAAAGAGCAGCTTATTGACTATTCAACTGGCAGCCAGCATGCACGTTGACTACTGGTTATGTTTCATATCTCATCAGCATTTCTTTACACACACGCAGACGCAGGTAAGGCGCATATTTGGCTAAGAAAGAACGTTACATTTATAGAGAGAGAGAGAGCGGACAGAGCGCATTTGCTCCACACCCTCCATGTGTTCTAAATTTGCCGTTGCAATTCCACAATTCAGGGTTCGCTTCCTGTGTCCTCCCTGCGTGGAGTTTGCATGTTCTCCCTGTGTCTGCGTGGGTTTCCTCCCAAAGACATGCAGGTTAGGTGCATTGCCAATTCTAAATTATCCCTAGTGTGTGCTTGGTGTGTGGGTCTGTGTGCCCTGCGGTGGGCTGGCACCCTGCCCGGGGTTTGTTTCCTGTCTTGCATCCTGTGTTAGCTGGGATTGGCTCCGGCAGACTCCCGTGACCCTGTAGTTAGGGTATAGTGGGTTGGATAATGGATGGATGGATATATATTACTATATATGTGATAGATAGATATGTAAGGTGCTACATAAGGTCTTTACATCTCACCTGAAGAAGGGGCCTGAGTTGCCTCGAAAGCTTGCATATTGTAATCTTTTTAGTTAGCCAATAAAAAGGGTAATTTTGCTTGGCTTTTCTCTTATTTAAGGTCAAAATTTAGTTTTAAATAATTTGAATTTGATATTTACCTGTTTTTTTTAAGATTTACTGTATGTTTTATACCCTGCCCGGGACTGGTTCCTGCCTTGTGCCCTGTGTTGGCTGGGATTGGCTCCAGCAGACCCTTATGACCCTGTAGTTAGGATATAGCGGGTTGGAAAATGGCTGGCTGTATGTTTTATCAGCGGTGGGCTGGCACCCTGCCCGGGGTTTGTTTCCTGCCTTGTGCCCTGTGTTAGCTGGGATTGGCTCCGGCAGACCCCCGTGACCCTGTAGTTAGGGTATAGTGGGTTGGATAATGGATGGATGGATATATATTACTATATATGTGATAGATAGATATGTAAGGTGCTACATACATGTAGATAGGTAGATAAATAGTATGAAATGCACTATATGATAGATAGACAGATATGGTGGCACAGTGGTAGCTCTGCTGCCTCGCAGTTAGGAGACCTGGGTTTGCTTCCCGAGTCCTCCCTGCGTGGAGTTTGCATGTTCTCCCCGTGTCTGCGTGGGTTTCCTCCCACAGTCCAAAGACATGCAGTGTGTGCTTGGTGTGTGTGTGCCCTGCGGTGGGTTGGCGCCCTGCCCGGGATTTGTTCCTGCCTTGCGCCCTGTGCTGGCTAGGACTGAATTCCACAATTCATACTCATACAATATAAATGATACAGGTACAGGCGGAATGGTGGCTCTGCACTGGCAATCGGAAGGTTGCTGGTTCGAATCCTGTAAATGCCAATAGGGACTCTGCTCTGTTGGGCCCTTAACCTGCAATTGCTGAGTGCTTTGAGTAGTAAGTAAAGCACTATATAAATGCAAAGAATTATTACAAACTTCAATTTTGACCATAATTGAAATATTTAGTTGTTTTTAAAACCTTTTAATTCTCATGCTTTATTTAATTTAAATACAGACTGTTCAACAAAAGGATAACAAGAAAAACAAAACAATATTTTATTTAAGGTCTTTACATCTCACCTGAAGAAGGGGCCTGAGTTGCCTCAAAAGCTTGCATATTGTAATCTTGTTAGTTAGCCAATAAAAGGGGTCAAAATTTAGTTTTAAATAATTTGAATTTTTTCTTAGTCCGATCCCATTTTTTATAAAATTGAAAACCATTTATGGTCTTAACTTTATTTGTAATGCGCCTATCCTTCTCCATGAAAATCTCCGTCACTTTCTTGTAAAAGTCCTTCTTATTTTCCTTTAGTTTTAAAAATCCTAATCTTCCATTTTGGCAATCAGTCCGACAGCACTTCCTGGTGTGGTGGAAGTGCTGCAGTCCAAGGCTCCGGGATTGTCCAAGCACCCCTTGGCGGTGGCCCACGGTCCCCCAACAGGATTGGGCTTCCAAGCTCCAGTCCCGTGACCCCTGATGCAAACCAGGGAGGGCTGCCCTCTCGTGTCCCGGGAATGGTATTGCCACTCACACGGTCCTTCTGCTCTCCAGGCGTCCCAGCGGGGCAAGGTCCCCAGTTGTCTGCCACACTTTAACTCTGTCATGTCGGGTCCTTCTCATATCCTAGATTTTTTTTTTCCCTTTCTAAGGATATCACGTAGTACCATCTTTTTAGTTAGCCAATAAAAGGTGTCATTTTGCTTGGCTTTTCTCTATAAGGATATCATCCAAATGATTTGAAGGCTAAAATGGATGAGAAATTCTCAGTCCTTCACTTTTTTCTCTTCACTTTCCTTCCAAATAATTAAACCCAATAGTGTACGATAAATACACACGGGTGTAAATGGTAACAAGCTAAATGGAGACCTGCTGGTTTCTTTTGCCATTTGCATGCTATCTTCTTATATAATATGCTACCATGGCTGTCCGTTTGTCTGTCCAGGATTTTAAATCACCTGTAGCTCACAAACCGTTTGAACTATAGATCTGAAATTTGGTACACATATACTACATGACCGCTGCAATCCACTTTCGGGGAGGTGATTGACCACCAAGGTTATTCCTCTTTTTTATTTTTATTTTATTGTAGAATCCACTCTCGATAGCAGGCAGCAGGCAGCCATGTGGTGCATGTGTACGGGCGCCATTCTCATTCCCTACCACCTTCGCCATCACTTCCTCTACCTCTTCGTATCTTAAATCATTCTTGAGGCAGATTGAATACTTAAGTGCCAGCTTAAGTGAAAAATTAAGGAAATCTTACTAATTGCAACACAAACTCTGACTTAATAAGTTTTAATGCGAAAAGATGTCGACGATAGAAGAGAAGACGCGGGCCACTAGGGTGGAGAAAACGAGAGCTGCTCAGGAAGCAGCAAGCGCATCAACCTCTGAGCAAACGAATGATAAACGTACAGAGAAAGAAAGAGAAGGAAAACTATAAGTCAAGTATATTCACTGTACATTATCGTTATAGCCGTGCGCCGTTATTGGTACAGTATAATACGCAATCATGGCTGTTCGGTTGTCTGTCCAGGATTTTAAATCACCTGTAGCTCGCAAACTGTTTGACTCTTTGACCTGAAATTTGGTACTCATATACTACGTGATGTCTACTATCCGCTTTCAGGGAGGTGATTAACCTCCAAGGTTATTCCTCTTTTTTATTTTTATTTTATTGTAGAATCAACTCTCGGTATCGTACAGCAGGGCGGCCGTGCGGCGCATGCATACGGGCGCCGTTCTCATTCCCTACCAGCATCGCCGTCACTTCCTCTACCTCTCCATATCTTAAATCAGCGTTTCTCAACCTTTAAGTATTTGCGACCCGAGTTTTCATAACAGTTTTAATCGCGCCCCCCTAACGTTTTTTTGAAACCCTAATAAAATTTATTCCTATATTTTTTGCTGCCGATACACCGCTACAAGTTTCAAATTTTCCTGCGAATAGCGAAATTACGCCACATATGGCAACATTTGCACCAGTACAGTTTGAGAACTGCTGTCTTAAATCAATCTTGAGGCAGATTGAACACCTAAATGCCAGCTTAAGTGAAAAATTAAGGAAAACGTACTAAGTAATTGCAACACTAACACTGACCTAATCAGTTTTAACGCAAAAAGATGTCGACAATAGAAGAGAAGAAGCCGGCCGCTATAGTGGAGAAAACAAGAGCTGCTCAGAAAACAACAAGCACATCAACCTCTGAGCAAATGGTAATGTACAGAGAACGAGGATGAAAACTAGGAATGCTCAAGTCGAAAGAGTTTTCGACTACCACCCTACCCTACACTATAAGTCAAGTGTATTCACTGCACGTTATCGTGTTTGTGCGCTGTTACCGGTGGCTAATAAGGAGCGATTAAAAACCAAGAATACAGCTGTTTAAGACTAAAATTAGCAATAAGGGTTCAAATTCTTAACGGGTGAGGCAACTAAAGTGAAGCAGAAAAGTGTTATTTGAGCAATGAGTGTTTCTTATTAAGCAACTGGGTTGGAGCAAAAACCCGCCCTCCAGGAACGACTTTGCCCGCCCCAGCTTGAAAACAGAATAGATACTGCGTGTTAATTGGAAAGACGTCTTCTCCTTTTTCCAAATCCAAGGGCACTTTCCTTTTCTTTTTTATTTCATCTAGGCATGGCAGGTCAAGGTGTTGTGTCTAAGGCTACTTGTGAGCATGAGGGTCAAAGGAAACAGTAACGTCAACATCTCGCCACGAAGCAGGTGTTGTTAGCATTCCAAAAAGTCAACCAGCCGGGGAATTGAAGTGTGCCGTAAAAAGCTGATTAAAAACAAAAAAGAAAGAAACAAAAGCAGTGAATAAGGGAGCAAGCAGTTGACTCTTCTAGCTTTTAATCAAGGCAAAATACGCGCCACCCAGCATATCTTCTGCTTTTACTTTTCAAAGCATAACAGAGTACATCAACAAATGAACACTCCAACATTTGTCAGCAGCCTGTATGAAAAATTAACTTTGAGACAGAGAGAAATGATCCAGGTCTTCACAGAGAGCCGTGTTTATTTTTTTAAATACAGCACATATAGTAAAGCTATGAGGGTGGGCATCAGGCACTAGGAATTCCAAATAAGACTTTATTACTGATGCATCAATTTCCACTTTCATTTGAGCACCACCATGGCACAGGTGGCAGTGGTGCCACCTCACAGCACTTGCACATTGGTTGGATTCCAGGTTGGGGTTCCTGCTATGTGAAGTTTGCTTGCCCACCCCTCAGGTTCACATACAGTGCATCCAGAAAGTATTCACAGTGCTTCATCACTTTTTCCACTTTTTGTTATGTTACAGCCTTATCCCAAAATGGATGAAATTAATTTTTTTCCTCAGAATTCTACACACAACACCCCATAATGACAACGTGAAAAAAGTTTACTTGAGATTTTTGCAAATTTATTAAAAATAAAAAAATTGAGAAAGCACATATACATAAGTATTCACAGCCTTTGCCACGAAGTTCAAAATTGAGCTCAGGTGCCTCCTGTTTCCCCTGATCATCCTTGAGATGTTTCTGCAGCTTCATTGGAGTCCACCTGTGGTAAATTCAGTTGACTGGACATGATTTGGAAAGGCACACACCTGTCTATAGAAGGTCCCACAGTTGACAGTTCATGTCAGAGCACAAACCAAGCATGAAGTCAAAGGAACTGTCTGTAGACCTCCGAGACAGGATTGTCTCAAGGCACAAATCTGGGGAACGTTACAGAAAAATTTCTGCTGCTTTGAAGGTCCCAATGAGCACAGTGGCCTCCATCATCCCTAAGTGGAAGAAGTTCAAAACCACCAGGACTCTTCCTAGAGCTGGCCAGCCATCTAAACTGAGTGATCAGGGGAGAAGGGCATTAGTCAGGAAGGTGACCAAGAACCCGATGGTCACTCTGTCAGAGCTCCAGAGGTCCTCTGTGGAGAGAGGAGAACCTTCCAGAAGGACAACCATCTCTGCAGCAATCCACCAATCAGGCCTGTATGGTAGAGTGGCCAGACAGAAGCCACTCCTTAGTAAAAGGCACATGGCAGCCCGCCTGGAGTTTGCCAAAAGGCACCTGAAGGACTCTCAGACCATGAGAAAGAAAATTCTCTGGTCTGATGAGACAAAGATTGAACTCTTTGGTGTGAATGCCAGGCGTCATGTTTGGAGGAAACCAGGCACCGCTCATCACCAGGCCAATACCATCCCTACAGTGAAGCATGGTGGTGGCAGCATCATGCTGTGGGGATGTTTTTCAGTGGCAGGGACTGGGAGACTAGTCAGGATAAAGGGAAAGATGACTGCAGCAATGTACAGAGACATCTTGGATGAAAACCTGCTCCAGAGCGCTCTTGACCTCAGACTGGGGCGACGGTTCATCTTTCAGCAGGACAACGACCCTAAGCACACAGCCAAGATATCAAAGGAGTGGCTTCAGGACAACTCTGTGAATGTCCTTGAGTGGCCCAGCCAGAGCCCAGACTTGAATCCGATTGAACATCTCTGGAGAGATCTTAAAATGGCTGTGCACCGACGCTTCCCATCCAACCTGATGGAGCTTGAGAGGTGCTGCAAAGAGGAATGGGCGAAACTGGCCAAGGATAGGTGTGCCAAGCTTGTGGCATCATATTCAACAAGACTTGAGGCTGGAATTGCTGCCAAAGGGGCATCGACAAAGTATTGAGCAAAGGCTGTGAATACTTATGGACATGGGATTTCTCAGTTTTTTTATTTTTAATAAATTTGCAAAAACCTCAAGTAAACTTTTTTCATGTTGTCATTATGGGGTGTTGTGTGTAGAATTCTGAGGAAAACAATGAATTTAATCCATTTTGGAATAAGGCTGTAACATAACAAAATGTGGAAAAAGTGATGCGCTGTGAATACTTTCCGGATGCACTGTATATTGGTATCATCTACAAAATGGAACCAGCTTGTTACTTATCCATATTACTAACCGAGAATGATAAACCGGATGGCATGGACGCAGGTAACTGGATGGCATGGACGCAGGTACACGGCGATGGGACCATGAGACGTACTGTGCAGGCGCGTACAGCTCAACTAACGGAAATAGCAGCAGGCGTCACCGCCATAGTGAGTGAGTGGCACTACTGCGGAGTGAAGTTAGGAATAATGTGTTGCTTGGGATTGTACAAACCGCTGAACGCTTTACACCAAATTCAAACACAATACAGCTCAACGATACACACACGAGCCCACCTGGATAAGATCAATGAACACAGGCGCCTACAACGCATGTCTGAAACTGCGGAAGCAAAGCAGGCACGGGTTCAAAATGAACGAGCTCGACTGACGGATAGACAAACACGAGCCCGCCTGGATAAACAACGCGCCCATAGCTACCGACATAGCCACACAGAAAAGAGGCTTCTGCACTGCACCCCAGAGTCAAACGTAACACACTACGGGGTCCGCAAAGGTCCAGAAAGAGAGTACGGAATATATAAGAGCACACCCATCGAAAAAAAATCAATCGTGTACAAGCACATAGTACACACAAATCATGTGCTCTCAGCGCATAGAAAGCGTATAAGGACAATACGGAGAATAGAGACCCAAAGGCATTGGAGAGAAAAAAAGGCAGATAAGAGATTATGAACGCAGTGGAATTCGAAAAGCTCAAACAATCGATGGCACGATACACATGCAGAGAAAGGTACAGAATATGAAAGCAGTAAAATTCGAAAGTATTGTAGCGTCCCAGCCAGGTTGAGGGCTTTTTGGTTTTAAGTGACTGTTAGGTCCGATTGAGGGATGGCGGAGTACAGCACGGAGGACTGATAGCGGGGTATTGATTTGATGCGGTCGGGGGCATTGGAGAGGGTGCTAGAAAGTTGTGTTTGGGGTTAGGAAGTCAGCGATTGTTCAAGTAAAACTTTTGTGACACTTTATCATGTCAGTCACTACAGTATCAAAGAAAAGATAGAAACGATTGCATTACCGCAAACAAAAGGTGATTAATCATCAGAACCAGGTGTAATTGAAAAAATACCAGGTCTGAAAAAAAGAGTAGACAACAAAGTCTTTTCGCATTCGCATCATTCAATGGACAAAACGTGGATTTACACAATAATGGACCATATGCTATGAGAATCTGTGGTCCCTCAACAGTTAAAGGAACGACAAGTTAAATTTCAATGAGTACACAATTCGGTCGGGTGTATATTGATGATCTCGGAGAAGCAATGCAAATCTTAACAGGCAAAAAGAAAGGTGATGTATATATTCCACGAATAACATTACATACCAAAGGAGATCGTGATATGCCATTCGTACTAAAATGTTTACAGTTTACCGTGAGAATAGATTTTGCTATGACAATCAATAAATCACAGGGACAAACAGAAAAACACGGATTATTTATTACAGAAACAGAAACAATATTCACTCACGGGCAGTTATACGTTGCGTTGTCACAATGTGTCTCCAAAAAATATTGTTTTTAATGAAGCTTTAAAGTAAAAGTGAAAATAATGAAATTGAAACAATTCCAAAAAAAAATGTAAAATTGTATATCCAATTAACCAAACACAGGGGTTGGCAAGCGAAGCGAGCAGGGGGCGAAGCCCCCTAGTATTCCTATCTCAATCATTTCTATATCTGTGTGTCAGAGACTGTGCAACAGAATTCTCAGCATTTTTCCAGAGTCGTGCAGGCAAGCCTGGCCCTCTCACCCTGTCTATGACTGGTGGTTACTGGTGCAAGACCAATAGGTTTAGCTGTTCTCGTTACAACATGAGGGATTCCAGCTGGGGCTTTTTGATGTTGTTATGGGTCCAACAAATTGGGATAGAGGCCCCCAGATGAGTGGAAAGGTCAGGGACCACTGAGAGGCCATAATGTAATCATGCCATCAAAGATCATCAAGCCTACAAAAAGACAGTAGGGTTAGTAATTAGGCTGCATCTTAGGTTCAAGTAACACTACCTGCATCTTGTGCGTGAGCTACTGAGGAATGTGAAGTTCCCATTAAGCAGATTACTTGCTTTCTGACTAGTTGGCCCAATTTTTTTCGGTACTTATGTACTAAATGGACATCATGACATAGGAAAACAGAAGTGTTTTGACAAATTCTATTCTATTTTTATTTTTATTGTATTGAATTTTTATTTTTATAAAAATCTATCTATCTATCTATCTATCTATCTATCTATCTATCTATCTATCTATCTATCTATCTATCATATAGTGCCTTTCACATTATCTATCTATCTATCATATAGTGCCTTTCACTCTATCTATCTATCTATCTATCTATCTATCTATCTATCTATCTATTATATAGTGCCTTTCACATTATCTATCTATCTATCTATCTATCTATCTATCTATCTATCTATCTATCTATCTATCTATCTATCATATAGTGCCTTTCACATTATCTATCTATCTATCATATAGTGCCTTTCACTCTATCTATCTATCTATCTATCTATCTATCTATCTATCTATCTATCTATCTATCTATCTATCTATCTATCTATCTATAAAATGAGGTTCATAAATCTCATCTAATGATTTTGCACAACATTTTTGTATATCTGCGGTGGGTTGGCACCCTGCCCAGGATTGGTTCCTGCCTTGTGCCCTGTGTTGGCTGGGATTGGCTCCAGCAGACCCCCATGACCCTGTGTTCGGATTCAGCAGGTTGGAAAATGGATGGATGGATGGATGGATTTTTGTATGTAGATTCTTGGCTACCTTTGCTAATCTTTTTTTGATAGCCCATATATATATATTGTAAATGTGCTAATGTTTATTGATTTTTGTTTACTGAAAAGCAAATTTGAAACTTCTACTCAATTTGTTCAATACTTTTCTTTTCTGAATTTTAATTATTTTTGACTGCTTATATTCCTTTTAAAATCTGCCTTTTTACTACTAAAAATATACTGTGCATGATTTTTCTTTTAGCTGTTTTTATAACTCCACATAGTTTAGTAGTATCTGGAGTGAAGTTTGCCTAGCAGCTGTCACACTAAAATAAGCTTTTATTGTATTTGAAAATGCTTGGCAGTCGGCCATTTCTTGCTAAATAAATGCTTGAAGCATATCTGGTAAATGTACTGCTTGGAAAGTGATTTCTGATCTGACCTTTGCCATAAACGTGGACTATATAATACTGTATGTCTGTTTCTGGTGTGAATATGAAGGTCTTATCAAGTGGTTACTGTGACACAAGCTGATATAGAACTTAACTGTTGACCTCTGCATTTAGAATGAACTTCCATCAAATACAAATCAGCATCTTATAATACAGTATCTCTCCATGGCTGGTTCCCGTTTTGACCCAAAGCAGTAGTGATAGTATTGTCACTTGTACAGCATACAGCGAAATCTTCCTTGCATGACAAATCCAACATACAACACATCACCACTCTCTGGCACCATGACTGCGGCACTGGAACAAGTACGACAATAACACTGTGGAAAATCAGCCTCAGACACGCACACACACAGAGACACAGGTACCAAAATATGTCCTTTTATTTTCCTTTTGCACACAATGCCCACAATTATGGCTCAGTTTCTTCCTTATTTCTCTCTCTCTTTCTTTCTTCTTCTACTATTACTGCCTTCACTCCTCCACCTCCCAACTCCGGCTCCCTGAATAGAGTGAGGCGGCCCCCAGAAGCGCTCGGGGTGCCCTCTGACAATCTTCCGGCAGCACTTCCTGGTGTGGCAGAAGAGTTGCATGGACACCCGGAAGTACTCCCAGTGCACTTGGATCCTCTCCTGGATTGCACTTTCACATCTGTCCAGGCGCCCCCTGATGGCAGCCATGGACCCCAGCAGAGTTGAGCTTCTAAGCCCCAGTCCCGTGGCCCCGATACAAACCAGGGGGACTGCCCTCTCAAGTCCTGGGGGACGTATCATCTCTCTCCAAGCGGAGTGGTGGCTCTGAGGCTAGGGATCTGCACTGGCAATCGGAAGGTTGCCAGTTTGAATCCCATAAGATGCCAAAAGGGACTCTGCTCTGTTGGACCCTTGAGCAAGGCCCTTAACCTGCAATTGCTAAGAGCTTTGAGTGGTGAGAAAAGCACTATATAAATGCAAAGAATTATTATTATTATTATTCCAAGTCCTTCCATAAAAGCATCCCAGCCGGGGCAAAGGCCTCCAAGCCATCCATCACAATATGTACAAAATAAATGTCAGCTAAGTGTTCCACAGTGGCTAAGCCAGTAACTTTAGGCTTACTATTTTGTCTGCCTGACCACTACACCATGTTGTCTGTAGACAATCAATAACATCAACCGCTGGATGTACAGGTCTAACTAATAATTTGCTCCGCGAGTGTATAAATTACCTGCTCATCAGGACAGACACTCTTTAGATCTTCACATTTTCTTTTTAAAAATTTTATTGAAAGAAACTAGGGGGCTCTGCCCTCTGCTGCGCTTCACTCACCAACACCCGGGCGGGCGCCACTTCACGGCTCTGCCACTCACGTATGGGGAAGCGGATGTACAATTTAAACAGATTGTTATTTTCATGGTAATTGTTACATATGCATTATAGACCTATTTATAGCAAGTAATTAACCATATTAAAAAATAGCAAAAAATTGAAAGAAAATTGTTTCATGTTGCGTTAGAGGTATTTGTTGCGTTATACGTTTTTCATTCTATTTGGCTTTAAAATTAACACACAAATACTTTTTAAAGTTACATTTTTGCTGTAAAACGTCAGTAAAAGCAATATTTGGAATTAACGTTTCGTCAGTATCACATTGAATTTTGATTCCGTGTTTGGACTTACATCGTGACAACGCAATGTATAACTGCCCGTGAGTGAGTTTCGTTTCTTTCTATCTAATAAATAAACCGACTTTTTCAAATGTTTGTCCCTGTGATTTGTTAATTGTCGTAGCAAAAGCTATTCTAACAGGAAACTAAAAATGTTTTAATACGAATGGCATATCAAGATCTCCTTTGGTGTCTATTATCCGCAGAAGATGTACTACATTACCTTTCTTGTCGCCTGTCAGAATTGTTCGACCAATTTTGAATACAACTAATCTTGTCCTATTGCATAGCCCATCACTCACACATAAATTACATAACAACATTACGATACGTCCTTCTTTCAACAGTAATGCGGCCGGTGGAAGACCAGGCAGTGTTAACGGTTATAGATCTTCTTCGTGATATTGTAAGTTGATGTTTTCATCTTCTGTACCATCACCACCAACTGTTTCAGCAGAGTCTATTGATACACATTTAACCAATTTACCGTGTAACCAATCGACAATTTTCGCGTTAATTCGTTTGACTTCATCGTTACTCGGTGCTAGGATTACCCGTGTGCTCATTTCTTCTGTTGCAAACCCTTCGGGATGAAATTCTTCAATAAGATTTGGACATTATACGTCTTCTTTAATTGGGAACTTAAAGTGAGAAAAACGTAAAAAGGTATAAGGGCTGAGAGTGCAGGACCTGTGTCTGACAAAAACATTCACACGAATGAGAGGTGTGGGCCGTGAACCGGAAAAAGTGAAGAGGAGGGCGGGACTTGAAAACATCTCTTGGCAAAGTCTTGTCTCGTCTCAAGATTTTCTTTTATAACAGATAGAAAATGTATGATAGACGCATCAGTGCAAATGGGGTTAAATTAGCAGGCCATTTTTTTCCTAACTTGTTATTGTTTGTCTTCTGGTTAATGAAAAAAAAAATAACAATTAGAGGTTTATTAGTTTTAAAAAGCAAGTCAATTAAAGCCAAATAAGTAGGTTCAATTAGCAGCAATAATTAGTTATTAATTTAGAAAGTGGCTGAAATGAAAACTTGCAGCCTCTGTAGCGCTCCAGGATCTGATTATGAAGTCCCCTACTTCAGAAGGATAGTTTAATTTTTATGAATGTTTTACCGCAGAAGTACAGGCAGATGAAGTGACTTCTCTGGGTCACATAGTGAATTAGTGACAGGTATTGGAAAAAATAAACGGTGTCAATGATCAAAATTTTGAAATACAGACACTGTTTTGCCATAGAGTACCAGTAGAGCGTCTTTGGATAGTGGTTACTATGGAAAGGTTCTGTACTAATTGAAGTTTTGTTTATTAAATACTAGACAAAGAGCCCGTTTCGGCAACGTAAGATAAAACGGGCACGAGTTTGTGTCAGCAGTGTATGAAGAACAAATGATAAGTAACGAAGAAGCTGTTTTGTAATGATTGTAGTCCGCTTTACTCATTATGGTACAGGCTTGTACTGTTAGTTGATGAATTTTCCAGGCCTATAGTATAATACTGAATGATGAATGTTCCAGTACAATATGGAATAGTAATAAGCATAAGCACCACAAACCTGATATAGGTGTATTGAATGAATGCGTAATTGAATCAGAATGCGTAATTAGGCCTCGAGCTGTAGTCGAAATCGCCTTTCAGGCCTCTAGAGCTTTAATCGAAGTCGCCTTTCTCTTTGAATTTTTGCGGCCATAAATCCGCCGCCTGCCGCGATGTTGGGGTTGGATGTCGGTCTCGTAAGGTTTTTCGGCCAGCTGCGCAGAAGGCAACTGTGCATTCGGCTTCGGACGGACGTGAGTGAGTGAGTGAGGAGGCAGGCGAATTATGTATTAAGACTAGGGGGCTTTGCCCCCTGCTTGCTTTGCTCACCAACCCCCGTTTTTGTTTTTCCAGATACACACTTTTAAGATTTTTTTTTTCTTTGAATTGTTGCTATTTCATTAGTTTCACTTTTATTTCAGAACTTCTGTAAAAACAATATTTGGAATCTTTCGAGTCCCAACATGCTGAATTTTTTAAATGAGGTCCACGAGACATGTGTTTCATGACTATGTACCATAATTCAGGATAGCTCTCTCTGTTTGGAATTTCAGCACAGACAAAGCGATCTACATCATCAGCAGTTAATCATTTTTTTTGCAAAGTAACCAATAAATGCACGTGAGGTAAAACACGTTTTTGAAAATCTCTGACTTAAACTTCAAAGCCTTACAATATTTACATACTTCTGACATATCACCTGTGTCCATATATTCGATCGCTATTCGCCTTTTAGTTATTTCTCCAAGTAATAATTTCTCTTTTTTTGGGCTAATGTGATGTTTACTTTCTTTTTTTTTATACCTTCTAATTTTCCTACTTTCATATTCTTTAACTTTCTCCACATTGGCATCACGCATACGTTTTTTTTTTCTTGAGCCTTTCGAATTCCACTGCTTTCATAATCTGATCTGCATGTGTATAGCGCCAACGTTTGTGAACTTGTTTATGAAGTTCTACTTTGTCTTTTACGATTGGACGTGCTTTGTTTCAATTCCACTTGTTACAGGCTGATAATTACTTTACTTATTTTCTGAATTTGCACCTAGATTATTTTTTCTTTTTCGCTCGTTTTTCTCTCCAAAGCTTTTGACTCTTTTTTCTCTGTGCTGCTTTCTTCTTCGCTTAGTCGTCGACGTTTCATTTATAACGTATTGTCCTTATACGCTTTATATGAGACCCTGGATCTGTGTGTGCTCAAATCCTTCACACGACTGAATGTTTTGCAGATCCATTGTCTTATTTGATATTGGTTGTAAGTAGGGCGTGTCTTGCAAGAATCTCAATGTTCTACGTCATCGCGAGACGGTCCTGAGTCAATATCTTGGCACAATGTCTCATGTTTAAGGTCCTCGCGGGTCTTTTAACTGTCTTCCGTGATCTTAACGTCGAGATCACGTCTCGACGCCCTACTGTTTCTCTCCAGGATTTTTTTTTATAATAGAGAGATGACTATCACTTATATAATACAATAAAGCATATGAAGAAAAGTATTAAAAATGTATATTTGCGACTGAATTGTGCTCTACTTCCAAACAGAAGCCTAGTCTGTCAATCCCAGAATGGCATAATCATGATCCACACCGACAGATGAACTCTGAAGTTGGAGTCATTCTTTTCTTGCTCTTCTGGCTCCTTCATTATCAAATTTAAATTCTTCTTCTTTTTTCTTTTGTACTGCAGGAGGCAACAAATTAAAAAGCCAGCCTTTCCGACTGAACTGGGCTTGGATTTCATTGGAGAAGGAATACTTCCTGGTGGACGAAGACGCCAAATTTCTCGAAGTGACGCTGAAACGGAGAGGATATTTAGGAGAAACGTCTTTTGTCAGTGAGTTTCTGCGGGTTTTGTTTCAAGGGATAACCTATCCAATTTTTATAGACCGTGTTGAAACAATGGCTGGAATTCTTTCATGTAATATCAGTCAAATAAAATAACACCCTGATTATCTAGAGCAGGGGTCTCCAACACTACCGGTAGCTCACCACTCCTTTCCAAGTAGCTCGCCAAAGGGTTAATGAATCCTACATAAATTTGAAAACTTGATTAGTCAAATCAGGGGTGGGCGATCTTTCCAAAAAATCATATCACGAACCTTTTAACACAAAATCACGATCCACAATCTGAATTGCAATCTATCTTTGCAATGTGGCATACACTTGAGTGAATATCCGGACTCAAACTCATCAAGACCTAAGTAACACTTTATTTTAAATATCAAACAAAGTTGAATTCAATTGTTTTGTTGTTCGCTAGCTAAGCAGAGTTAAGGAACATGCCCAGAAGCCGGCGAGTGAGTGAGGAAGGCCCCTCCACTTGGCCCGTTGCTTGGATCTCAGATTTGCGCAAATAAATCGCTACTGCAAGCGAACTGTGATACATAGCGAAATGAGAGAAGTCACAAAATCAACCAGAATATTCAAGCAAATTATAGAAAAAAACCCGATCGAAATCCGTTAAGTAGTTCTCTCATGAAAAGCGGACAGACATACAGACAGACATTGGATTTTATATATTATACACCTTCAAAATAATGTGCAGTTAAAGTCTCAACAGCATTTCTGGAGCTTAGTAGAGTCAGATAACTATAAGAATCTTCACTAAGCAGCTCTGAAAATGTCTGCTTTGTTTGGGTCTCCATATCTCTGGGTGCCTGACATGAATGTCATGAAATCAAAGTTCAGAACAAGACTGACAGACGAACATTTAAATGACTCCATCAGAGTGAACCTGAGTGGCTCCACTCCACCAGACACCTCAGTGCCAGTCATCTGACTAACTAAACAACACATCACACATGCGACTGGACCTGTGAATAAAGTGACACAGTGACATGTGACAAAGTGACAAATGGAGAAGTCATATCTGTGGATTTGGAATTGCATTGTTTTGTTCTGACAGCATTCATATTTTAATTCAATAGTGTGAGATACACGAGAAAATGCATACAGACGTACAAAATGCACTTGCAGGTGAACTCAATATTTGTTTGTGATGTTTTAATGCAAAATGTGAGTTGTGGACCCCAAAATTTTGTAAATGTTCAGGCAAAACAAGCGTATTCAGTTTGTTTGGGTTGAAATAAGCGATGAGAATAAACGTTAGACAATTTATGACTAGCTCTCAGCCATTTTCATTTTGTAAAAGTAGCTCTCAGGGGAAAAAAGGTTGGAGACCCCCTGATCTAGAAGATAGTACTCCACATTTTCAGTTTTCATAAGGTAATGAAAAATGCAATGTTTTAAAAAATTATTTCTTTTTAATAAACAAATAGCCAACACATCACACAAGCAACTGGTCTATACTTAGACAATTCAGTGAGAAGTAACCTAAATCATTGTATAAAGGCTAGACTCACTGGTGTATTTTCACCAGCATCCATTATTCTTATTCTCTTTTGAATACAAAACACATGTCAAGTGCTATCATCAGCAGGAACGAAAAATGTACAGGTCTTCGTCCTCAGGACCAAAGTTCATGGAAACGCCAAGATCTTGTAAAGAGATAGGACACATCCCTTTGAGAGTACAAAGAAAATGAGGGAAAAAGCTCAAAAAAGTCTTCCAGTGGCATGCCTTTGTGCAACATTTGTCACAAATATAAGCCGCTCTATCAAAATCAGCTTTTGTCCAAATGACAGCTCTCTCTGTGCCCACGAGTTAAAAGGTCACTCGACTCAGGGAGTGCATAACCTCCTGCCAGAAAGTTAGGAAAGGTTAAATGCATAAATGATTAGCTCTGAAAATGGCCATTTCATTTGGATATTCACTCTCTTAAAAGCTGCAAAACATTTTTTTGTACTGGTAGTTGTTTTTTTTTTTTTTGTTTTATTCTGAGAGCTATTATGTTGTATAGAAAAAAACATAATTAGCTTGTTTCATTTATAAGTATTTAATCAATATTAATTTGTTTTGCATATAGATGGTTAAGTTATGTCATTTACCTGTAGCGAATAAACAAGCTGCAGTTCTTACTAGAATGTAGGAAAACTTTTGGCCATTCAGCCCAAACAAAGGTCACTAATTCTATCTGTAATGTTTCCATAACCAGTCGGAATAATTTCTCAATTGTGAATTTATTTCAAAGTTATTGGAAATAACAGATGTTACATAAAGTCACTCTTACAACTCCTGAGTTGACTTAACAGCCCAGAACTTTCCTGCAACCACCCACCAGGTCCCTTGCTGCCTGGTCTGCCTGTTTAACTGCCTGATTAATAATCCAACACCTCCCCCCTTAAACTGATTCTAACATCTCAGTAATAC
This sequence comes from Erpetoichthys calabaricus, assembly GCF_900747795.2. Taxonomy (NCBI): domain Eukaryota; kingdom Metazoa; phylum Chordata; class Cladistia; order Polypteriformes; family Polypteridae; genus Erpetoichthys; species Erpetoichthys calabaricus. The sequence goes on along the minus strand of NC_041398.2, from coordinate 245,448,482 downwards.
TGAATTGAAGAAAAAAATAATAATAATAGTAATGAACAAGAAGGGCGGCATGGTGGTGCAGTGGGTAGCGCTGCTGCCTCGCAGTAAGGAGACCTGTGGTTCACTTCCCGGGTCCTCCCTGTGTGGAGTTTGCATGTTCTCCCCGTGTCTGCGTGGGTTTCCTCCCACAATCCAAAGACGTGCAGATTAGGTGCATTGGTGATCCTAAATTGTCCCTGGTGTGTGCTTGGTGTGTGGGTCTGTGTGCCCTGTGGTGGGCTGGTGCTCTGCCCGGGCTTTGTTCCTGCCTTGTGCCCTGTGTTGGCTGGGATTTGGTGCCAGCAGACCACCATGACCCTGTAGTTACGATATAGCAGGTTGGATAATGGATGGATGGATGGATGAACAAGAACAATATCAATGATAATAATAATATTAATAATCATCATTTATCCAGGTTCGCTTCCCGGGCCCTCCCTGCATTTGCATGTTCTCCCCGTGTCTGCGTGGGTTTCCTCCCACAGTCCAAAGACATGCAGGTTAAGAGCATTGGTGATCCGAAATTGTCCCTAGTGTTTGCTTGGTGTGTGAGTCTGTGACACTTCATAGTGACATAAATACCGTATTAAAGGAGTGACATTTTATTGGAGTGACATAACGATGGAGTGACAAATTGTTATTAAAATTTTATTTAAAAAAACCCAAAAATTATAAAAATTATTAAAAATAACACAACTGAAAGTACCCTCGCCAAAAAAATCGTTGTCGCCTCACCTATCACTTGGATGGTTGGTTGGATGGTTGTCACTCCTTTGAAATTTATATCTGAGGTTTCACTCCTTTGTTATGTCACTCCTATGACATGTCACTCCTTTGAATAGGACTGCCTTAATTAAAGATGTATAAACTGAATAATTTAGAGATGTGTGACATTTATCTTTAACTTCCAAGAAATGACATACTTAATGTGGATACTTAGAAAGTGCAAAAAGAACAAAATGAAGAACTGGTAACATTACAGGTAAGCCTGTCTGCTATATGACCTTCATCTTAACTTTTCTTTCTTCTTGTCATCACAAGGCATTGGGACAAAAGATGTCACTGCTGAAAAGGATAAAGATTTTAAAGGGAAGGCCCAAAAGCAAGTGCAATTTAACCCAGGTCAGAGCACAGCAACATGGCGTGTGAAAATCCTGACGGACAACGAGTATGAGACTTCTGAGACCTTCCAGATTCTTCTATCTGACCCAGTCATGGCAGCGCTGGAATTCCCAGAAATTGCAGTCGTTGAGATTGTGGATCCTGGAGATGGTAGGTATGGGGGAAATTGGCCAGTCAGCCATCCCTGGGTTATGACTATTGTAGTGTGAATATAGAAACTGGGGGTGCACACTACATACGCTGATAAATTTTGATTGCACTGTCAACAGCAACTGCAGTTCCAAGTGACATGTAACGCCCTTTGCTTTCTGGACCAGGCTTCAGCTTCCCTGCAGCCCTGCTCAGAATAAAGTGGGTATAGAAGATGGATGACTGGATGGGTATAACGCACTAAATGTTGATACTAAATTGTGATTTTTTGCCTACTTTAAAAAATTTGCTGGATCAATGTCTTTGTATGGCATTTTTTTTTACCTTTTTTAATATAGTGCATTATGGAGTCAGAAAAGGACATAGCTTATCCTACTAACAGGCAGGAATGAACCCTAGTGCTTCATGGCCCTTAACCTGCAATTGCTAAGCACTTTGAGTAGTGAGAAAAATGCTATATGAATGCAAAGAATTATTATTATTATTATTATTATTTACATGGCACACTCATTCACACGCCCACATTGACATAAACCATAAGAACTTTGACAGACGAGAGGAGACCATACAGTCCAATCCCCTTATTCATTTAGCTAATAACAAAATTGTCTCAACATCATCCAGATCCTCCTTACAGGTTGTCAAGGTTTCTGCTTCAACTTCATGTCTCGGTAGTTTCCAGACTCCCACAATTCTTTGCGTAAAGTGGTGCCTCCTGGCTTCAATCTCAAATGCACTTCCTCGAGTACGTGATTCACGCTTAATCTGGAAGAATTCTGCCGGATTTAAAACCAATTTAGAGTAGCAGTATTTCTGCTAAGTGGAAAAATGGTCAGTGTACAGTACATCTGAAAATGCTCACATCGTAATTCATAACTTTGGTATGAAGTGTCTTCCTAAATTTACATTTATTAACTCAACATTAATATTTGTTTAACACTTGGCGCAGCAAATAACATTACTGCCTAAAAACTCCTGGGCGCCTGGTTTGATACTGGGCTGGAATTCATGCTTCCTGGAGTTTGCATGTTCTCCCTATGCTCATCGCTGGTTCTTTCCTTCAGCCATATTGTCATCCCTTACAGGACAACTCCTACTTATTGCCTTTGCTACTGGCATATTTGCTGGCCCTGACTCTCACTGCCCTTTACTCCAGCTCTTGAGTTTGGAAATAGGCAGAAAGGGAGAGCCAAATAAAGTTTGGCCCAAAAGTGACGAGTAGTAATTTGAATAATCATATTTAATAATTACATTTTATACTAATTGTTTTTGGGTGGCACCATGGAGAGCATTACTACCTTCCTGCTCTGGAGTCATGGTTGCAAGTTTTGCTCTGAGTTTTTAAGTCTCTTCCGTCTTCCCAAATATATAGAGGTTAAATTGATCAGCTTCTACATATCAGCCCAATTTGAATGTGTGTGAGTGTTCTATTAAAAAACTGGCCCACCAAGCATTTCTGGCTCCTGTTTGGTGACTGATGCTGTCAAAGTAGGCATCAGCAAGATCTTTTTTATATAAATCCTCTCTCCTGGTGATGGTTGTAAAAGAGCTGCTGCCAATCCTTAAAGAATGGATACAATAACCCAGTTTGAAAATATAAGAAATGCTTTGGCTATGCATAGACCATCCATCTGATATGTCCATTCTCTTTTAAATCAGGGTTTCTGCATTAAAAGATCTGAAGGACCACCACAATCAGCTTTCTTTTACACAGTGTAAATGATAGAAGGACAACTGCAGTCCCAAAGAATATTAGATAGAGTGCCAACTGAGCCACCCTGTTTAATGCGATTGTCCAAAAAACAGAAGAGATGTTCAGGGGGTGCAGCAGAAATCAGGCTTCTCAACCACCTTCTCAGCCTACTTAACTCACCTCAATAAACTGCTTCTTTGAGCATGTCAGTCACAGGGAGTTCTGACACCCTGAAAGGAGACACCCTCCTCGGGTGAAGACTCAGCTTTATAACATCCTGGCCGGAAGGGGCGGGACATTTGGGACATTGTGGGCGGGGATTGGATGCTCTCATTGAGCATCTTCCCGGTTCATAGAAAAAGAAAGAGATGATACAGTTAGCAACCACACCCCATCTCGCCCCAGGATTGTATTGCATACCTTCATAGAGTCAGGAAGGGGATCCTCGGATGCCCATGTGTGACAACAGTTAACATTTTGTATTTTTCACTGTTGATATTTTCCTGTAGAGTAGTGCAATGATTACCACTGCTTCCTAACAGATCTAGGGATTTGGGTGTACATCTCAGGTATGTTTGTACATTCTGCTCTTGTCTGGGTAAATTTTGCCCAGATACAGTATGCTACTTTCTCCCACATTTTCAAATTGACTGGTGGTCCTAAATGGCATTGTGTAATTAAATATGAGTGCCCATTTTTTCTATGTATTTGTGGGTTAGCCGTTAAACGGACCATGGGTTCTGTCCAGGGTTTGTTCCTGCCTTTTTGCCTGATTTTGCGTGGCTAGTGTAGGGCTCTATACAAACCTGTAAAGGAATAAGCCTGTTTGAAAAATTCATGGATGAATGTTTTTCCTTAGTTCCATTGAAATTATATGATATCCTACTCATTATACAGTGAAAATGCACTTCAAAGTGTTCTTGATGCATAATTCTTCTCTTTGTCTCTTGTAGAATCAACTGTCTTCATTCCTGAGTCCGAGTATAAAATCGAAGAGGATATTGGTGAACTTCTTATTCCGGTAAAAAGATCTGGAGATGCCAGCCAGGAGTTGATGGTCATATGTTTTACACAACAAGGTGAGAGAGGATGTTCCTGGTATTTTGGGCACTTCAGCACACTACGCCTTTTCCATTCCAGTCATGAGATAAAATGATGAGATCTACCAGTACATATCAGACTGGATTAAAAAGTCAAATATTGTTACTTCCCAAAAGGTGACAATTCAATACAGTCAAATACCAAATGGCAATCTGATGTATTTTTCACAAATTATACATACAATACAACACCATACAGAAGAAGTCAGACAATGCCTACAAGAAGACAGCAGAACTATCAGTGTATTGTGCACAAAACATAAGAACACTGTAATTCTGAGAATGTGCCATGAGGTTATGCAGTTAATGGATAAATGTTTATCATGTATTCCAAGAAGCATATTTCATAGACAAAAATCTGTGTGTAGTGCACATGCATTAAAGGCAGTCCTGCTGCTACAGAAAATAAAAAATGATCAGTCTAATATAATGGGTAGATGCAGACAAAGGTTTTACTGAGCTTTGCACAAAATTTAGCATGTTCTGGTCATTACATGTCACCTTATTAATCCACAATAACACTAAATGCATCCATATATTTAAGAGGACATTTGATTCGAACACTTGTGAGTAGAACATGACTGTCCCTTCATGCCCAAGTGACATCTCTGGCTGAATAATAGTAAGAAAGGATGTACTTAATAATCCAGAAGTACAACCTTATTTATTACTTTATAAGAAACCTGTAGTTCTCCAAAGGGTTGGCACACAGTTCTGGCCTTGTTGTTGCCTTGTGCCTGCTCTGGTCACCCAACCAGGCCCATCCAATCTGCAATCCAGAATTGGATTAAGTGGGCTGAGAATGTCATGATAGATAGATAGATAGATAGATAGATAGATAGATAGATAGATAGATAGATAGATAGATAGATAGATAGATAGATAGATAGTGTGGAGACTGGCCCGGACACACACAGGCGGACACTGAAAGTTCAAAACCACACACATGTTTATTATACATAATTATTATATACAAGTGCACACAACCCAGTACTCCGTATCAAATCACCCTTCAAGTCCAGGCCTCACAATGCCTCTCTTTCGTTTGACCGCCTCCATTCCTCTCCTCCGAGCTCCGTCGTCTTCCACCCAACTCCAGCCATCGAATGGAGGGAGGCAGCCCCTTTAAACCTCACCCAGACATGCTCCAGGTGCCTCCCAATGAGCTTCTGCCGGCACTCCCATGCTCTACAGGCATCTGGGTACCCCCTGGCGGTGACCACGGGCCCCTATTGGGTTGAGCTTCCATGCTCCTTTCCCATGGTCCCCATAGCCACCAGGGCAGTCACCCCCTCGTGGTCTGAAAGAGGCGTAATCCCTCCTTCGGTCCTTCCGGGCGTCCTGGCTGGGTACCACCCTCAGCTGCTCGCCACAATAGATAGATAGATAGATAGATAGATAGATAGATAGATAGATAGATAGATAGATAGATAGATAGATAGATAGATAGATAGATAGATAGATAGATAGATAGATAGATAGATAGATAGATAGATAGATAGATAGATAGATAATTTATTTATCCCTGTGGTTAAATTAAAACTTTACAAATCTCAAGAAAAATGTATATATTATGATAAACTACCCCCAAATAATATATAAGAACTTCTGGCCTCATTAGAGATCTGCTGTTATCAATAACTGGTTTGTAGGTAACAGCAAGATGAGGTCAAGCATGATTGAGGTATAGCATGAATGAGTATTAGAGTAACTTATGAGTATGTTAGGATATAAATAAAAATGGTGAATTGACAAATACATGAACGATGGAGATTCTTGAATTTGACTGACTGGAAGTTTCATTTTGTGGATACCTGTGACCCTTAAAAATTGGAATAATTGGTTTCCGTATGAATTAAGCAGTTTATTAAATGAATAGATGGATTCATTGGGCAGGAGGGTCGTCACTGTCGATTTAAAAGGGATTGTCCCGGATCCTTATTTTCACCTTGTAGGTGACGACCCCACATCTGACCCATATTTGTGATCAAGACTCCTCTCCAAACTCAGTAGCAAGGTTTAGATGGGGGAAGGAGAATTCCAGTTATATTTTCATAAAAAGCACTTTCACAAGTTGATTTAAAACCTTAAAAGAATATCATTCAAAACAATACAAGATAAGAGAATTGAATCCAAGATAATTAAAACGGAACAGAACTCACAGAAAAGGAACATGAGTAGAGCAGCTGCTAAATTGAAATACCGTTGAGGATTGTCAGATTCAAGTGTACGTTGACCATCTCTTCAGCTTACTGTATTTTATATAAAGGAGTCATATCCATAATATGTATACTACATGTGACACAGAAAATAAATATGGCAAATTAAAAACATGAGGAGGAGGAAATCTCCTTAGACCTTGCTGTTTGTACCCAGTAAAAACTCACACAGACATGGGGAGAATGCATAGACCCCACACAGCTAACAACCAAACCCTGATACTGAATCTATGAGGCAGCAGTGTTAACCACTGCACCACCATGCTGCATACATGATACTGTATATAATATGTAATCAAAACATTTCTTCTAATGTAAAATAACAAAATTATCATTTTTAAAATATATTCCTGTTAAGTATTAGAATACGGATTGATTAAAATATCAATGATCATTCATCTGTTCTTTTTCTCAACTCAGTTTTTTTAATTGCTGCCAAATCCAATTCCACTTATTCATTGATTGATTCTTTTCAGGTTCGGCGACAGGTACCATACCTTCCACAGTGCTTTCCTATTCAGATTATATCACCCGCCCAGAGGATCATACCAGCATCATCCGCTTTGACAAGGACGAAAGAGAGAAGGTGTGCCGAGTGATCATCATCGATGACTCGCTATATGAAGAAGATGAGTTTTTTAACGTTACTCTGAGCATGCCCATGGGTGGAAAAATCGGTGCAAACTACCCCAGTGCCAAAGTGATCATTGCAGCAGACAATGATGATGGTAAGTCTTCTTATTTAATCGTATTCTTTTGCTTTACTTTGGATTAATCTTTGTTATAAACTGTCACTATAGTGACAAAACCTGTGTGATTGGCAAAAGCCTAACGACATAGGAGCTAGACTGGCACAGAGCAGAAAGGGCAGTCAGTGGCAAAAAGGGGTAAGCTGACACACTTGTGTACTGGTTTTCTAAATGATGCACCCCTTGTCTTGACCTCCATCTTATATGTAGCGTACTTTGCTGACATATTATTTCTGTTGAACAACTGATATTGCTGCAAAATGAGCTCCATATGAGATGGGGGAAATAAAGGTGGATATAGAAAATGAATAGTAAGCTAATTTGGCAGAATCATCATCCTTCTGTTGTGGGGTTAAAAAGGAGTACAAGTCTTGTAAGTGCAATGCAAGATTATCCAGCATCCTGTCCAGGAAAAAAGGTGGTCGCTGGCCAGGAAAGGAGGCCAGAGTGGAAGGACGTGAATGGACTGGCATCACAACCAGGTTGAGAATTGACCCCTTCCCAAGAAGGGAGACCAGAGTAATTGAAGGGCCCGGGGAGATAGTATATACCCCCAGCCCCCCCCCCCCCAACACACTAGTGGTGTGCTAGAGTGCTCCTATGTCTCTGCTTACATTTACCTGCCTGCGGGGCACTATGGGAGTCGTAGACCCATGGGAGAGCCCGACTGCATTCCATGAGTGCCACCGGGAAGCATGGCAGGAATGGACAATCCCTACCCTATGCAACTTCCAGCTAACCTGGAAGTACCTCTTGTGGACCTTGTCAAAACAACAGAAGTGCTTCCAGGGTCCGTGTTAAAAGGGGCCCTCTGCCTCACCTCGTGGAACTGGAATCTACAAGTGGGAGGCAGATTTGGGGCAGCGCTCCCTCCGAAGATGCACAACAACTATCCATCCATCCATTTTCCAACCCGCTGAATCCGAACACAGGGTCACGGGGGTCTGCTGGAGCCAATCCCAGCCAACACAGGGCACAAGGCAGGAACCAATCCTGGGCAGGGTGCCAACCCACCGCAGGACACACACAAACACACCCACACACCAAGCACACACTAGGGCCAATTTAGAATCGCCAATCCACCTAACCTGCATGTCTTTGGACTGTGGGAGGAAACCGGAGCGCCCGGAGGAAACCCACGCAGACACGGGGAGAACATGCAAACTCCACGCAGGGAGGACCCGGGAAGCGAACCCAGGTCCCCAGATCTCCCAACTGCGAGGCAGCAGCGCTACCCACTGCGCCACCGTTCGCCCGCACGACAACTAATCCACCACTATTCACATGACAGGTAGATACGACACAGTCCATTCATACTCGTGAGAAACGATCCAGGGTATAAATGACTTCACAGGGGTTACGTTAAATGGGATACACAGAAACACAGACCTCCACTTGCTGCTTCGCCAACCTTTTTTTTCAAGTTTCCCCGCTGGCACCTGTTTCAGACAACCAATGAGGACAATACCCTTTGGGGCTGCTGGGAAATGGAGTCCTTCCATTGGTAGCACTACTACAGTATTACCCGTCATAGACATCTCCCTGTTGAGCAGCACCATACACTGCATTGAAGCAATAATCTCTCCCATGAAGCCATGAGTGCTTCGAAGCAATAAGGTGGATGGGTCTCCTCGTCAACACCCGATCGAGCCGCACTTCTCACCACATCACCCTTTGTAGACACTTCCCTGATGAGTCACGCCACATACCACATTGAAGGAGTAATCTTCCCCATGATGTCCTGATCTCCTTGAAGCAATAAGGTGAACTGTAGACAACGCCTCACTTCACACTGCATTACTCTTTGTGACATGTCACATATTTTGCATAAAGGTTACAGATCCTGTTGTGTGGTGGAAAGTGGCCAGGGACCACAAGTAATGTAGGGCCTACGTTGAGCAGGAACACAGTGGTTAATGAACACAAAGTTCCTTTGCCTAAAGAAGGGGTGTTGAACGCCAAGCCTGGTGGGCCGCAGTGGCTGCAGGTTTTCATTCCAACTCTTCTCCTAATCAGTGACGAGTTTTCACTGCTAATTAACTTCTTTTCGCTTCATTTCAATAGCCCTGTTTTTAAGGATTCAGTCGTCTGAATTGATTCTTTTCTTCATTAAATGGAAGCCAAACAGAAATGAGATGTGAAACGAGCCGACAGATGACCAACTAAATTGGGGCTTCAAACTCCAACCAATTTCAAGCCGATTCTTGCTGTTACTTAAACCCATGGCTTGTTGCTGCTCTCCTTCTGCCACAGCAGACATTTCCAAAACTGTTTATTTTCTGTTTTTACTAAGAACACCATCAAAATGTTTTGGTGAGTTGAGAGTTCAACCTTACTGAGACCTTCACCTTTCTTTATTTTCAGATATTATGTGATGGGCACAGGTGAGCTGCTCGTGTGGTGGCTTGTCTTGTGTCTCATTACTGTTTGGATGTTAATTAGGGAAAAAGAAACAACTAAGGAGGGCGGCATGGTGGCGCAGTGGGTAGCGCCACTGCCTCGCAGTTAGGAGACCTGAGTTCGCTTCCTGGGTCCTCCCCGCGTGGAGTCTGCATGTTCTCCCCGTGTCTGCGTGGGTTTCCTCCCACAGTCCAAAGACATGCAGGTTAGGTGGATTGGCGATTCTAAATTGTCCCTAGTGTGTGTGCTTGGTGTATGTGTGCCCTGCGGTGGGCTGGCGCCCTGCCCAGGGTTTGTTTCCTGCCTTGTGCCCTGTGTTGGCTGGGATTGGCTCCAGCAGACCCCTGTGTTCGGATTCAGCGGGTTGGAAAATGGATGGATGGATGGAAACAACTAAGGAGCCTGAGTCAAGTTAAGTTAAAACGAAGGCAAAAGAATTTAATTATCTGCAAAACCTGGTCACTAATTAAGAAGATGGTTAGAATGAAAACCTGCAGCCACTGCGACCCTCCAGGACTGGAGTTTGACACCCCTGGGCCATAAAGAATGAGCTGTAGCCACATTATTGGCTAATTGGAAGGATAGGCATTCTGTTAAAGTGGCCACTTAATGAGTATGAAATACATCCTCTTTAATAAAATCCCTGTGTGCGTCCATGTGTCCGTGTCTTCTGGTGAAGTGCGCATGCGTGGGCACGGTACGATGCTTCAAAGCAGATATTTCAAAGGCCGCCTGACGCGTCACTCAAGATAGAAAGGGCAGGACCTATAAAATATCGCGCGGCAGATCCAATCGGATTTCGGTAAATGAGGTAAGACCTAAAACAGAAAACACGAAAAATCCAATCGGGTACTGAGACGTGGAGACCAGCTTCCCCATTGTTGTGCAAGTGTTCACTCTGAGGATGTCAGATTTGCGATTAAGAAGCTTGGCCCGGTAAAGTGTAAAGTAAAAGTAGATTTATTTTCGCGCACATTACATCAGTTGCTGGGGAGAATCTGCTGATTGCCCACTGTTGTGACAGAAAATTAAACGCCATATTAAGGTCAGCAAAGCCAGTATTACTGTCAGAGAAAATTACAGGCATTTTACGGAAAAAATGTAATGAGGTAAAAGGTCCCTTGCCATTTAATATAAAATGTTTCTACTAATGTTTATGGACTACTGTTCTAGCGCCCGTTATTGTAACGGGCTTAATGACTAGTTGTATCATAAATACATACTGCTTAACATAGCTATGGGTGGCGCAGTGGGTAGCGCTGCTGCCTCGCAGTTAGGAGACCCGGGTTTGCTTCCCGGGTTCTCCCTGTGTGGAGTTCCCCCGTGTCTGCATGGGTTTTCTCCCAGAGTCCAAAGGTGCATTGGCGATTCTAAATTGTGCTTTGTGTGTGTGTGTGTGTGTGTGTGCCATGCGGTGGGCTGGCACCCTGCCCGGGGTTTGTTTCCTGCCTTGCGCCCTGGGATTGGCTCCAGCAGACCCTCTTGACCGGGTGATATAGCGGTTTGGATAATGGATGGATTAACATAGCTACATACACAGAAAAATGGTATAAATTAAATGTTGATAGATTAATAGGAATAGGAATGTATAATAGATGTGGCAGGTGATATATAATTTGCAACATAAAAGTGCCATATAAGTTCTGACTCAGAGAAGCCACACAATTAACTTGCTTCCTTTAATTTAATACCCTCATTATTATTAATGAAATGCCTGCTGTGTACCTCTGATGTGAAGCAACCATTAAGATCACCCATGAGCCCAACACACAGAAAGCCATTGTGTGTGCAGGCGCCCTTTAAAAAAAAAAAAAAGAGAGGCGAATTTGTGCAGTGGCAGCGAGGGCGGCATTGGGGTTAAGTTGCTTACAAGCCGCTAACTCAAAAGGAAAAGAGGGCCCAGCAACATGAAGTGACTTTGTGAATGGGCTTCTTTTAGAGTACAAAGGTTTTGGAAACCAGAGCTGATTACTTAAGGAAATTAATGTAACTTGCAATTAAAGGGGGATTCAAAGTGGAATTCAAAAGCAGGAAGATTAATGGACGGCATCTAATCACTGTTTGCTTTGGACAAATTGTCCATTTCCTCCAGCCTTCAAACATAATAGAATACAATGAACGAGAAGAGGTCAGAGGTTAGACAGGGGCACAGGCTTTGGTGCACCTCTCCTCTTCTTGATTTCGAAGGTCTGTAACTTAATTATTCCTAATGCAGTTGTCGAGGACTCTTCTCTTTGCTGACGTTTTTTTATCTTTAACCTTCTATTTTCTAAGTATTGAAGCAAACAGTTAAAAGGACTTTACTTGAAGATTTTGAGCTTTGCTTTAATCTGGCATAGACAGCAGATGGTGAGTCTTTTATTATTAATTCATACACAGGTTTCAAGATTAAAGTATTGTAAAGGAGGGCGGCATGGTGGCGCAGTGGTGGCGCTGCTGCCTCGCCAGTAAGGAGACCTGGGTTCACTTCCCGGGTCCTCCCTGTGTGGAGTTTGCATGTTCTCCCCGTGTCTGCGTGGGTTTCCTCCCACAGTCCAAAGACATGCAGGTTAGGTGCATTGGCGATCCTAAATTGTCCCTAGTGTGTGCTTGTGCCCTGTGGTGGGTTGGCGCCCTGTCTTGCGCCCTGTGTTGGCTGGGATTGGCTCCAGCAGACCCCTGTGACTCTGTGTTCGGATTCAGCGGGTTGGAAAATGGATGGATGGATAGAATTTAGTCGTGTATCTTCCTCACAGATCCAGACATTTTGATTTTTGTCAGAGTTTGGTCAATATCTGTGTGGAGTTTAACATTCTCCCTTTGTCTGTATGGATTTTCTTCAAGTACTCATTTCATCTCCGAGGCATGCATTTTAGGATAATTGGTGACACTAAATTAGTCCACTTGAGTGAGAACACATCTATGTATGATTGTGCCCTATGATGCATTTGGCATAAATTCAAGCTCAGTCCTGCTCCTCTCGCGCTGCGCTTCCAGGGACCATGAAATGCTAGAGTGTGTCTCAATAAGCAGACACAAACGTCGCAGAAAGGTTTGAGGCAGCCACCCGCATATTGTTCCCTGGCTGTAGAAGGGTATAAGTTATGCCACTGATGTGCATAGAGTCGAGTTCAATACGGAACTGTTGGTATGGAGGGAAGATGACGGCTTTAAAAGCCAGAACAGGAAATGAGGTCATCTAGGGCGGAACCGGAAGGGTCCTCCTCCATAGGCTCAGACCCAGATGTGATGTCATCAAAAGGGCCGGAACCGGAAGGGTCTTTGTTAATGTATTCGAGACCGGAAGTGGCGTCATCGTCACCCCCATCCATACCCCCCCCTTCCTGCCCCCCATCCCCACCCACATAAAAACCGAAAGTGACGTCGTCTTGCCCTGGAACCGGAAGTGACGTCATTATCGGTCTGCAGGAAAGCAAGAAAAAGAGTTAGTGCACTCTGCCACCCCCTGGTCTGGTGTGGAATTACTTAAGTTCAGGCCCTTCAGCTGTGACTCGAGAAAAATGGATGGATAAGCTGCACTTTAGTTTTCGCATTAGTGCTTGTGGCGGTCCAGGTTGGCAACTCTCAGACCTGGAACCATCCGTGATATGTTCCAAGGATGGACCAGGCAAATGAGGGCATATACAGTCAAGAAGTGGTGAAAAGTGCTTTGTGCGTTTACTACAAACCTGAGTTCAAGACCCCATAGTGCAAAACAGTTCAGTGCTCCCAAATAGTCAATAAATCAATAGATTATCCATCATAAAACCAGGTGTTCAGATGGAGATTAAAATCAATAAACTAAAATAATAACCCAATAAAACTGAGGTTAAAATCCATGCCAGGATGTGCACCAAAGCTCAGTGCTTCTCTTCACAACTGACGTCTCTGATACTCCCTATTCAGATCTATTGAGCAACAGGCAAGAATATACTGTATCTGTACAGCCTGCAGCCTCCACCCTGGAGTTCCAAGTAAGTGGAGTTGACTCCAGTGGGTGGTTCGTGTAGGCGGAGTTGACTCCAGTGGGCACCAACAGAGTCTAGCTGCAGACCTCCAGAGTGCCACCCGGTTACACTACAGTTAAGACTGGGATTGTGTGAGGGTGGTCTGACTCAGATAATACCAAATACAAGTCAAGTAAGTTAACTCCACCTACGTGGAGCTCCAGGGTGGAGGCTCTGGGATACAGAGATACCTGACTCGCAACAGGCAACGTCTACTGACAGAAGCAGTCAACTCTCACCCGGCCCATGTCCCTTGCTGCTATCTTTTGGCTTCCACTGGGACTTCACAAGGCTTGCTCCCTCTCCCATCCGCTGCCACCACACGGCCTTAAGGTGAGAGCCTAAACGGTCTGCCGGAGCGACCATGTGACTCAAGAGACCTCTTCTGTTTCCTGCTCCAACTCAGAAATGCATTAGTAAGTCCTGGTCTGGAATACTGTGTGCAGATCTGGTCAATAAACTAGAATAAAACCCAATTCAGAGAAGATCAATCAAGGGCATCTCGGATTTGAAGGTTATAGCACAGCCTGACAGGCTTAGGGCAGGGGTGTCAAACTCCAGGCCTGGAGGGCCACAATGGCTGCAGGTTTTCATTCTAACACTTTTCCTAATCAGTGACCAGTTTTGGGCGGCATGGTGGTGCAGTGGGTAGCGCTGCCGCCTCGCAGTTGGGAGACCTGGGGACCTGGGTTCGCTTCCCGGGTCCTCCCTGCATGGAGTCTGCATGTTCTCCCAGTGTCTGCGTGGGTTTTCTCCGGGCGCTCTGGTTTCCTCCCACAGTCCAAAGACATGCAGGTTAGGTGGATTGGCGATTCTAAATTGGCCCTAGTGTGTGCTTGGTGTGTGGGTGTGTTTGTGTGTGTCCTGCGGTGGGTTGGCACCCTGCCCGGGATTGGTTCCTGCCTTGTGCCCTGTGTTGGCTGGGATTGGCTCCAGCAGACCCCCGTGACCCTGTGTTCGGATTCAGCGGGTTAGAAAATGGATGGATGGATGACCAGTTTTCACTGCTAATTAACTCCTTTTCCCTTCATTTTACTAGCCCTATTCTATTTTTAAGGATTCAGTCCTGTAAATTGATTCCTTTCTTCATTAAATGACAGCCAAACAGAAATGAAATGTGAAATGAGCTGACAGATGACCAGCTAAACTGGGATTTCATACTCCAAACAATTTCACTCCAACCAATCTCTTAATGAGAAGCCAGTTCTTGCTGTTAATTAAGCCCGTTCTTTAATTCCATGGCATGTTGCTGCTCTCATTCTGCCATAGCAGACATTTCCAAAACTGTTGATTTTTCCATCAAGATGTTTTGGTGACCTGAGCAGATCAGCCTTACTGAGACCTTCACCTTTCTTTATTTTCAGATATTGTGTGAATGGCACAGGTGAGCTGGTCATGTGGCGACTCGTTTTGTGTCTCATTATTGTTTGGCTACTAATTAAGGAAAAAGAGACAACTAAGGGATCTGAGTCACGTTAATTAAAATTAAGGCAAAAGAAGTGAATTAGCAGCCAGAACTGGTCACTAATGAAGAAGATAGTTAGAATGAAAACCTGCAGCCACTGTGGCCCTCCAGGACCGGAGTTCGACACCCATGGCTTAGGGGAACACCTTTGAAAAGAAAAGGCATTTCGACATCTTCAGAATTCACAAAGTCAATCAGTAACGGTGAGTAATAAATAGTGTCCTCAATGAATTAGCGGCCATAACAGCTCACGAATTAAGAAAAGGGTTAGAATGAAAACCTGCAGCCTCTGAGGCCCTCCAGCACTGGAGTTTGAGATCCCTGCTATAGACAATAAATACGCAGTGTGACAGATAGGGGGCGCTATCGCTCCCTTGAACCCTCGAATCAAACGCCAGACACCAGATAAAAGTCCAATTCTTATTTATGTTATAATAATAATGTGCACAAAGCACCCTCCACTCCACAATACTCATAAATCTCCAATAAACTGTACTCAATAAACAATCCTCCACTCCCAGACGCTTAGTCACCCTGCCTCCCAACTCGGCTCACTGCTGGGATTTCCCAGAGTCCTTTTAAAGTCTTTGACCCGGAAATGCTTCTGATCCCCCCAGTCCATGTGATTCCTAGCACTTCCGGGTCAGATCAAAACTCCTCTTTTCTTGAGCTCGGAAGTATATCATTTCTTCCATTTCCGCAATTGTGAATTACTTCCGGGATATATGGAAAGTATTAAGTCCCTGGGCCTCCCTGCAACGTCCTCCGGTGGCCCCCATGGTATCCAGCAAGGCTGTGACGAAAGACTCCAAGTTCCATGATCCCCTGCTGGAATTCGGGGCCCTTCCATATTGCAGGAATGGCTCCGTCTGGCAGCTTGGGGGGTGTTGGCCGGGATATATGGCCGGCAATCCCTCACAGTAGTCAACAACCGAGTGAGTGTTATAAACACACAGGCAGCTGCATTTGTGAGGCAGTATTGCTAACCACTGCACCGGCATGTTTCTGTGGTCATACAGTAGTGTAGACACAATCCACACAGAAATGTTGGAACACCTACCAGGTCGTACCGTTTAATTCTTTAAACAAAGCCAAACAAAACAAATGCGTGATGGCGTTTCAGAACTGAAACATATAGGCTGTAGCCTTCTCTTCACTCAATAATGCTGTTCAGTCTAGCAGGCCTTGTCTTTTTGTGGAGCTCCGTCTTTCAGTCTGGCTTGACTCAAAGTGAAATGCCATCACCCATGGATGCCCGGCTTTATAAGACCTAGCCCGGAATGGCGTGGAGTCAGTTGCCCTCATGAGGTGTCTTGTGGGAGCTCTGTGGGGGTAGAAACAAGTCACATAGCTAGCAACAGCACCCCCTCTCATTTTGGAGTAGTATTACATGCCTCAGCTGATCCCAGAAGGTCTCACGTGCAATGGAGAAACCTAGTAACTGCCATTTTTTTTATTAGTTTTTGGAATTACTAGGTCTTTCCTGATGTTATAAGGTAGCAGTGATGGCCAAATACGTCTTCATTCCGGTCATAGCACAATGGAAGGAGCTGGTATGTACACAGTATTTTTACATACTGCAAGACAAAAACCTGACCAATGCAGAAAGACCACCCACCAATGAAAACATCAGATTATGATCACATGACTTAAACGCTGCGACTGCGTGATTTCAATGGCAGGTGTGTGATAAAAAACAATATCATGTACGCAGTGGCGGACAGTGCATTTCACACCAAGGCCTTCATTAGTGCTCCGTCTAAATCAACCCGCCCCTCAAAAACTAATTTATGGTTATAAAAACCATCTTAATATGCAGAAATACAGTATAAAGAGCCGTTGCATCGCAGATAAATAACTCCTATAGCCACGATAAATGCCTTTATTGAATAGACAAACCAGGGGTGAACAAGTTCCTTCTACTACAGCTACAGCCCATGACACACATAAAAAACATCAATAATAACTCATAAACTTGAAATATTATTTAGGAAAATCGCAACATTTTACTCACCAAAAATTTGGATTATTTGTAAACAAAATCCATCCTCCTCTCTTTCCTCAAAAACAATTCAATTACTCTGTCGTACAGATTATCCGTGCGCTTCAGTTCCATCACAAAGTCCCTTTCTATCACCATCGAAGCTAATGCTGAAAGTCAAACCTGCCCTGTCGTATTTCTGGCATAAGTTTAAATTCGCCTCAGGGCTGAAAATGTCCGTTCGACAGAAGCAGTGGACATGGGAATGCTCACTGCCAAACATACCAATGTGTACAGTTGCCCCATGATGCTCTCATTCAGATTTTTATATTACACCATCCTATCCAATCAACAGGTCTAAATACGGTGACGTTGCCGTACGCCTGCTAGAGGGCCCTAGTGAAACAAACTCAAAATCTGATTGGTTGAAGCAACGGTTTAATCGACATTTATTTTGTGTTAGAGGGCCTGCAGAACGGATTGTGAAGGCCTCCCGGGCAGACTTCTTTGACTTTGACCCTGCCTGGCAACAAATGATGGCTGAAATGTGATTGGTTAAATGCTTTAATACGAAAATACATGTCTGGAAGCAGCACAACCATCAGAAAAGCTATGAAAAGAAGTGGACAGACTATTTGGAATTATTTAATAAGTATTCATGGACAAAATATAATTAACATCAGTTTGTGATTCAGATATTTTTTTAGGCCAGCAGAGAAGGCCTTGCAGGCCCTGACGGCCCGCCACCGCGTGTATGTGAAACTCGGGGGAAAAATGAAATCTAGAGATCATTAATTATAGGGGAGACAAAAACTTGAAAAATGTGATATACGAGGTTTTCCCGTAGTTTTTTAGAGAGGTGACCCTCTGATACAAATGCCCGACACTTCCCATCATGGAGTGTTACTGCGAAGAAGAAGTAGTAAAAGTAAGAATTGAAGAAGAATTAAAAGTAAGGCAGTTGGGCCCTCTAGTGGCTAAAGTTTAAAAGCATAAACCACAAAAATGTAGTGTTAATCCTAACCACTTATTTATTGGGTGATGCCAAGCGTGTCACTTCACCTGCCAGTGGTCACACTGTAGAAATATGGCAAAAAAAAAACAGTATTGTACGCATTAAGCAGCTTGTGATTTTATTCACAAAGGAAAGATGCTAAGTAAGTAAAGTTGATTGCCTCAGTCCACAGACTCACTGTGTAAATGCATGTGCATAAACTAATCTGCTGTTACTCGCATGTTTAGAAATTTGTTAAAACGTATTGCATTTTGGGATGATATGTCCAATGGAATCCATCCATCCATCCATTATCCAACCCACTATATCCTAACTACAGGGTCACGGGGGTCTGCTGGAGCCAATCCCAGCCAACACAGAGCGCAAGGCAGGAAACAAACCCCAGGCAGGGCGCCAGCCCACCGCAGGGCACACACATACACACCAAGCACACACTCGGGACAATTTAGGATCGCCAATGCACCTAACCTGCATGCCTTTGGACTGTGGGAGGAAACCCACGCAGACATGGGGAGAACATGCAAACTCCACGCAGGAAGGATGCAGGAAGTGAACCCAGATCTCCTAACTGCGAGACAGAAGCGCTACCCACTGTGCCACTGTGCCGCCCCAATGGAAATACATTATATAAAACTAAATGTGAGTCAGCATGTCCAATTATGGTTACGTCGCTGGAGTTTAAACCAGGAGGATATCACTTCAGTCCTCACCACTTAGTCACAATGTGATAACTGAACATAGTTAACCCTCAAGGTTGCTGGATATCATGGCCGGCCTGTACACTGGTACTGTGAGTGCTGTGCAGAGTGGAGGAGGCAGGCCCTCTGTGTTTTTCCCAGTTGATTCTGAGGTTCGTCAGTGGTGTATTCTGCTCCTATTCTGTTCAATGCTTGTATGGACTGGGTGTTGAGCAAGGTTGTGGGGTCCAACGGCTATGGGGCATCTGTTGGTGAAGAAGGATTCACGAATCTTGACTTTGCTGACGATGCTGTGATCTTTGTGGACTCAATGATCTGGGCTCTCGAGAGACTGAGTGAGGGGTTTGAGTGTCTGGGCTTGTGAGGTTCCTAATAAAAAACCAAGGTCAGGCCTTTAATGACCACTTGGGCATGGCCATCAGCAGTGTGTCTGTCTGTGGAGAGAGTATCGGCCTTGTCGAGAGGTTTACTTACCTTATCAGTGACAGTCATGTCTCTGGTGACTCTTCCTGTGAAGTCAGTAGACGGATTGGGAGAGAACAGGGGGTCATGAGGTCGCTGGAAAGGGGTGTGTGGCGCTCCTGATATCTATGCAAAAGGACAAAGGTCCAAGTCTTTAGAGTCCTGGTGCTTCCTGTTTGTGAGACATGGACGCTATCCAGTGACCTGAGTCGAAGGCTGGACTCCTGTGGTACTGTGTCTCTCCTGAAAATCCTTGGGTACCATTGGTTTGCCTTTGTGTTGCTCATGGAGTCCCGAATGAGGCACATGACCTGCATTGTGAGGGAGCATCAGTTACGGCACTATGGCCATGTGGCATGTTTCCCAGAGGGTGATCCCTCTCGTAAGATCCTCATTGTTGGGGATCCAAGTGGCTGGACCAGGCCAAGGGGTCGCCCATGTAACACCTGGCTGCAAGAGATAAAGGGTCACTTCCGGAGGGTGGGACTGGACTGTCTGTCTGCCTGGGGGGTTGCCAACCGGGATGCTGAGCTGTTTCGTCGTGTAGTGGGTGCGGCAATGCGCTGTTAAAGTGCATGCTCCCCAACTTGACTTGCTTTAACTGTAAAAATAAATAAATATCTAAAGATCTGTAAATAATTTAGTACTGAGCAAAGCACTTGGCATGATAGGTTTATAGGGTCATTTAACTCTTACAGGGCGGATGTTGACAGAACCCCCGAATAGACTTTTCCAGGAAGGCTGAGGAGTGTGATCCCTCTGTAGTTGGAACACACCCTTGGTTCCCCTTCTTAAAGAGGGGGACCACCACCCCCGTCTGCCAATCCAGAGGCACTGTCCCCGATGTCCATGCGGTGTTAATTAATTCATTACATTTATATAGCGCTTTTCTCAGTACTCAAAGCGCTATCCACACAGGGAGGAACCGGGAAGCAAACCCACAATCTTCCACAGTCTCCTTACTGCAAAGCAGCAGCACTACCACTGCGCCACCTGTCAACCTCGACATTCCTACAACATCCAGAGCCTTGAGGAACTCTGGGCGTATCTCATCCACCCCCGGGGCCCTGCCAACAAGGAGTTTTTTTGACCACCTCGGTGACCTCAGTCCCAGAGATGGGGGAGCCCACCTCCGAGTTCCCAGGCTCTGCTTCCTCATTGGAAGACATGTTCGTGGGATTGAGGAGGTCTTCGAAGTACTCCCCCCCACCGACCCACAACGTCCCGAGTCGAGGTCAGCAGCGCACCATCCCCAACATTCACAGTGTTGACACTGCACTGCTTCCCCCTCCTGAGACGGTGGACCAGAATCTTCTTGGAGCCATCCGGAAGTCGTTCTCCATGGCCTCCCCAAACTCATCCAACGCCCGAGTTTTTGCTTCAGCAACCACCGAAGCTGCATTCCACTTGGCCTGCTGGTACCTGTTAGCTACCTCCGGAGTCCCACAGGACAAAAAATGTCCTGTAGGACTCCTTCTTCTGCTTGACGGCATCCCTCACCGCCGGTGTCCACCAACGGGTTCGGCGATTGCACCGACCATCTTACAGCCACAGCCCCAGACAGCCGCCTCAACAATAGAGGCACGGAACATGGCCCATTTGGATTCAATGTCCCCCACCTCCCTCGGGATGTGGTCAAAGTTCTGCGAAGAGGTGGGAGTTGAAGCTACTTCTGACAGGGGACTCTGCCAGACGTTCCCAGCAGACACTCACAATACATTTGTGCCTACCAGTATTCAGTAGCATCTAACTGTCGAAATCCTCTATTTCATTATATTTCTTATTTTGTTATATCTTTTAAAAATGTTACCACTTTTGTCTTGGGGTCAAACTTGTGATGCTGTCACAAGTAGAAAGTTTTTAAGTAGGGGTCCACAAACAGCATTAAAAGTTAAAATCACAGCTTAGTGAGGTTCATGTAATACCATGTGACGACAGTGACAAATGGATCCTGTGTGACATTCCATGCAGCTTGTTTTGTTGACTTTTGTTTTGTTTTGTTGACCTGCTGCACATATTTAACAATGCATTTAGCAGGTAAGGTATGTCTGCCTGGGGACGACTCAAAAGCTGACTGACCCCCTGAGGGCCTTTTGAAGGACATTCTGAATTCAAGAATTAGTTTCAGTTTTCTTTGGAGAAAAGAAGGTTATCCCCATTGGAATGGCCTGGCCAATGAGAGATTAGGTCCTGAGGCCACACAAGCTATAGGTCTCCAGGTGAGCCAGGAGAAGCCCCCTGAGTATCCTGTCAATCCGCACGTCTATTTAAGTGAGAGCTGCTGACATGTCTCCACGGGCCCTTGCGCTTCCCGAAAAAAAAGTTATTGACAAATATTAAGCTTCTGACATCAGATAGCCCTGAAACCGGAGGCTTCCTGACAAAAGTGTGCATTTTTTCTTCCCCTGGGAAGGGCTGTGTTTGGTAATGAACTGAAGAAGTGATGAAAGGTGGCGGTTAAAGTGGGATGAAGGGATTAAAGTTTTGGATGAGACTTTGAAAACCTTTGGATGAAAATAATTTCCAGTTCTGCGTCTTGTATATATGCGGCAAGTAAAAGTTCCATTTAAATAGAAAGGTTACACAAGGCATTCTAATATGTATGTTTCATCAGCATTAATCTGAATATGGTATTTATTAGGGCTTGTTGCCTCATATCCCCAGAAAAAGACATTTAAATCCCACTGTCTGTATGGAGTTGGCTGGGCTTTCCTGACCATTTATAGCTGTCACATGTACACTCAGAGCTGGCCATTCCATTACGGGACACGGGCCGCCTAGGGCGCCGTTATCTGAAGGGTGGCATTTGTGAAAGTTTAGGGGTGTACGCTCCGGACACCGAGGGGGACACCCCCGATGACCACTGACAACCCCCCAGGGTCATTTGTGTGCCCACTCCGGACACCGAGGTGTTAGGACATCAAACTATCAAGATAAGGAGTATGCGCTGCTATCTCTCATCAAAGTTTGACTACCTTCCCTCTCAGTGTCTGGAGTGCGCACACCTTCAGAAACGGCGCTCCTTTGTGTAAAATACATACCTCGGACATTAATATCATACTTATACACACTGGGGAGTGGGTGTGTGTGGGTGTGTGTGTGTGTAGGGGTACATCAGCAGTGGCTGTTGCATGGTGTCCCTTCTGTGTCCAGAGCACGTCCCTAGCACAAACGGTGCCTCTTTGTCAGTGACGTGCGGTGAGGTTCATGGCTGGTGACTCCTTCAGAGTCAGATTTACAAATATATGAACCCCAAACAGCAGCTTGTTGACTATTAAACTGACAGCCAGCATGCACATTGACTACTGGTTATGTTTCATATCTCATCAGTATTCTTTACACACACGCAGGTAAGGTGCATATTTGGCTAAGAAAGAACGTTACAATTACAGCGGTGAGAGAGAGCGGACAGAGCGCATTTGCTCCTCACCCTCCATGTGTTCTAAATTTGCTGTTGCAATTCCACAATTCACACTCCTACAATACAAATAAAAGTATAGAGAGGTGTACAAAAAAATCAGATTTCAATTTTGATCTTAATTGAAATATTCAGTTGTTTTTAAAAGCTTTTAATTCTGATGCTTTAATCAATTTTAATGCAGACTGTTCAACAAAAGGATAACAAGAAAAAACAAAGAATATTTTATTTAAGGTCAAAATTTAGTTTTTAAATATTTGATTGTTTTTTTTTTTTTCTTAGTCTGATCCCATTTTTTATAAAATTCAAAACCGTTTCTGGTCTTACCTTTATTTGTAAATGAAGTCCGTGCGCCTATCCTTCTCCAAGAAAATCTCCGTCACTTTCTTATAGAAGTCCTCCGTATTTTCCTTTAGTTTTAAAAATCTTAATCTTCTATTTTGGCAGTCAGTCGGAACAAAAAATAAATATTAACAGCCCGCTGCAGTGCACTTGACTTTCTGATGTCGCTAACTTATCGGTGCATCTGCGTAGAAGAGCAGCAGCAACGAGCACCTGCTGGGCTCACATGCACCCCCTTCAGGGCACCACGGTACTGTCTGCCTTGCCTTGTACCTTTTCACTGCGGTTTTATGTCCAATCAGCAAGACTAAATATGTCATATATATTCATTAAAGATATTAGCCAGACTGTGGAAAGTCGGGGTGTATAATAAACGTGTCTGCACACATGATAGATAGATAGATAGATAGATAGATAGATAGATAGATAGATAGATAGATAGATAGATAGATAGATAGATAGATAGATAGATGTGAAAGGCACTATATAATAGATAGATAGATAGATAGATAGATAGATAGATAGATAGATAGATAGATAGATAGATAGATAGATAGATAGATATGAAAGGCAGTATAAGATAGATAGATAGATAGATAGATAGATAGATAGATAGATAGATAGATAGATAGATAGATAGATAGATAGATAGATAGATAGATAGATAGATAGATAGATAGATAGATATGAAAGGCACTATATGATAGATAGATAGATAGATAGATAGATAGATATGAATGGCACTATATGATAGATAGATAGATAGATAGAAGATAGATAGATAGATAGATAGATAGATAGATAGATAGATAGATAGATAGATAGATAGATAGATAGATAGATAGATAGATAGATAGATAGATAGATAGATAGATAGATAGATACTGGCGACATACAGAGAGACAGTGACAGGCACACGCCAGATGCAGGCATCAACCCCGTCAGTGTGTGAGGACAGCACACTCGGTGGTGAGGTGAGGCTCGTCACTGCTGCACCTCACGTTTCTCCCCTGTATTTGAACAGGAAATGCGTCAATTCAGCGATTTTGATTATAAAAATGATCAGAATTATTGGAATCATACATGTTTGTAGTACCAGGGTGTTGTACCGTGTTAGCCATTATGAATGTAGTGAGAAGTCGAGCAAAATGACACCTTTAATTGGCTAACTAGAAAGATTAGAATATGTGCATATTGTAATCTTTCTAGTTAGCCAATTAAAGGTGTCATTTTGCTTGACTTCTCACTGGAACCATACAGAAAACAACTTTACAGAAAAGACCAGTGGACACATTTATTATATGTTATCATTATTAGTTTTTTTACTTTTCATGATGACCTCCCCTGACTGCACGTCCCTGCTCTTTGTGTTTATACCGCAGACGTAATGAGTGGGCGCCATTAATGAAAGCAAACCCAAGGTTGTTTTTGTCTCGGGTTCTCCCTGCATGGAGTTTGCATGTTTTCCCCGTGTCTGCGTGGGTTTCTTCAGACTGTCCAAAGACATGCTGGTTAAGTGAATTAGTGACACTAAATTGCCCCTAGTGTGTGCTTTGTGTGTATGTTCTCCCTGCAATGGACTGCTGCCCTGTCAAGAGTTTGTTCCTGCCTTGCACCCTGTGCTAGCTGGGATAGGCTCTGGCCCCCCGCGTAATCTCAGTGAGTCAGTAGTGAGGACCAGACTAGCAACCTAAGGGTTTCAAATTCACTTTTCTGTCACAAATGAATGTAGTAGTAGGGTGTTGTACCATGTTAGCCATTATGAATGTGGTGAGAAGTTAAGCATCTTGCCTGAAGAAGGGGCCTGAGTTGCCTCGCTGTAATCTTTCTAGTTAGCCAATAAAAGGTGTCATTTTGCTTAACTTCTCACCACTGTCTAAATGAGAAATGCTCCCTTAAAACTAGTCGTAGGACTTTGGCAAGCTATTACATTTTAGTATGCGAATATTGATCCCATTTCATAACTCTCTTTGATCATTTCATAACCATAAAACACCCTGCTGATTAACATGTATGAAAGTAGCTACTGCAATGCAGCAAGCAATTATATTTCCCAAAAAGAAATTGAAATTAATTGTGTAATCAATAAGACTAGGGGTGGCACAGTGGTGCCACATAACAGTTCATTTTTAAACCCACCTAATCCAGTTCACTGTCATGTGTGGATATGGCAAGAAACAGCCATGGACAAGGAGCCAGTCCTTTGCAGGGCACACTCACCCACACAACTGCATTCACTCACTAACTCACTAGAATTACCAGTTAACCTGACATGCATATCTTTAGGATGCTGAAGGAAAACCAGAGTACCCGAATAAAATCCACAGACACAGGGAGAACATGCAAACTGCACACAACAAACAAAGGAAGTACATGCTGACAATAACAACAACTACAACAATAATAACAATAGAGTGTTATCTTGCAGCAAGGATACTGGGGCTCAAGTCCCGGGGGCTCCCTATGTGTAGTTTGCATATTCTCCCTGTGTTCATGCGAGTTTCCTCTTGGTGCTCCAGTTTCCTCCCAATGACTAAAGACTTGCAGGTTAAGTGAATGCCATTGCTAAACTGGCCCCAATGTGTGTGTTCACTCTGCAAATGGACCGTCCAGGTTGTCGACCTTATACCCGATGCTTGCTATGATATCCATTCATTTTCCAACCCGCTGAATCCAAACACAGGGTCACGGGGGTCTGCTGGAGCCAATCCCAGCCAACACAGGGCACAAGGCAGGAACCAATCCCGGGCAGGGTGCCAACCCACCACAGGACACACACAAACACACCCACACACCAAGCACACACTAGGGCCAATTTAGAATCGCCAATCCACCTAACCTTGCTGTCTTTGGACTGTGGGAGGAAACCCAGGCAGACACGGGGAGAACATGCAAACTCCACGCAGGGAGGACCCAGGAAGCGAACCACAGGTCCCCAGGTCTCCCAACTGCGAGGCAGCAGCACTACCCACTGCGCCACTGTGCCGCCCCTTGCTATGATAGCATTATTATAATTATTAATATTATTATTATTATCACCCCACTCCAGATAATAGTAAACATCTAATGACTACTAATGTAAGCTAATTAAACAATGGTTAATTGTTAACATCTTTGATTCACACCTTTTTTTTTCCTTATTTTGCCCTTTGAATGTGCTCTTGGGTGTTTAATTATACTGCAGTACAATATATCCATGGGTTGGGAAATGGAAGATTCTCGATTTTACTGCTGCGGAGTGGTGGTGGAAAAGAATCCAAATGGGAAATTAAATTAAAGTCCATAGGAGTGATGTTAATAATAATATTAATACATTTTAGCGCCTTTCCCATGCTCAAGGCACTTCACATAGTTTAGGATAGAACGGCAGGGTATACAATATATAGTATTGTACAAGCCAGATAAATAAATAAAGAAGATTAAGACAGTAAATTCACAGAAAAAAAGCCTAACAGACAAAACAAGCGTAAGAAAGTGCAGAATTAAAGCAAGTTTTGCGAAAAGTGTTATTAGCAGGGAGGAGCGGCAACACCATGTGTGTGCCAGCATCCCCTATTATTTAACAATTAGGTGAATATGGAAATTTTTATTACATTTGCAATGCAGAACAATCTCAGACCTACTTTATTCGATTTTGAGTGGTGGTTTGCTGGAACTTATCCTAGCAGCCATCACAACAGCATTATAGGCCCCCAGGCAAAGCAGTGCACTGGGGGCCCCTACCATTCACAACCATTCAGTAAGTCCCAACATACATAGATTAGCATGGAGCCCCTATGCTCGTGGGGCCCCCGGGGCAACTGCCCAGCGTGCCCAATGCGTTAAGACAGCCCTGCAGCTATGAATGCAAGGCAGGAAAACGGCTCTGGAGATGGCGCCAGTCCATTGCACATTCACTTAGGGTCGATTTGGAACCACCAGAACATCTTTGGGATGTAAGCAGATACAGAGAGAAAATGCAGAATGCACATTGAAAGAAAACAGAGCACTAGATTCAGACCAAGGATGTGACATTCAAGGGTGGTGGCAATGCGTCACTAAATTAACATTTCCAAATCTCTCTTTTAATTAAAAGAAAATCTTGAGATAGATGAGACTATTTGCGAAGAGATTTTTTTCAAGTCCCGCCCTCCTCTCCACCATTTCTGGTTAACAGCCCACGCCCGCGGTCCTCTCACCACTCATTCATGTGAATCCTTTGGTCAGACACAGTTCCTGCGTGCTCAGCTCTTCTAAATTTTTAAGTTTTCCTCACTTTAAGTTCCCAATAAAAGAAGACTTATTAAGTCCAAATCTTATTGAAGAATTTCATCCCGAAGGGTTATCAACAGAAAAAATGAGCACACGGGCAATCCTAGCACAGAGAAACGATGAAGTCAAACGAATTAACGTGAAAATTGTTCGGTTACACGGCAAATTGGTTAAACGCGTATCAATAGACTCTGCTGAAACAGTTGGTGGTGATGGTGCAGAAGATGAAAACATCAACTTACAATATCATGAAGAATATCTACTATGGTTAACACCATCCGGTCTTCCACCGCTGAATTACTGTAGAAAGGAGGACGTATCGTAATGTAATTGTGTAATTTATGTCAGAGCGATGGGCTATGCAATAGGACAGGATTAGTTGTATTCAAAACTGGTTGAACAATTTTGACATGTAAAATTTTAACAGGCGACAAGAAAGGTAATGTAGTACATCTAACATTAGCCACCAAAGGAGATCTCGATATGCCAATCGTATTAAAATGTTAACAGTTTCCCGTTAGAATAGCATTTGCTATGACAATTAACAAATCACAGGGACAAACATTCGACAATTATTTATTAGAGGGAAAGAAACGAAATTCACTCACGGGCAGTTATACGTTGCGTTGCCACGATGTAAGTCCAAACACAGAATCAAAATTCAATGCGATATTGACGAAAAGTTAATTCCAAATATTGTTTTTACTGAAGCTTTACAGTAAAAGTGTACGTTTAAAAAGTATTTGCGTGTTAATTTCAAAGCCAGACAGAACGAAAACGTATAACGCGATGAATACCTCTAACGCAACATGAAACATAATTTTATTTCAATTTATTATGTTTTACTATTTTTTTACTATGATGAATTACTCGGTTTAATGTAAAATAGTTAGCTCTATTATGCATAGGTAACAATTCCCATGAAAATAACAATCTGTTTAAATTGTACATCTGCTTCCCCATACGCAAGTGGCAGAAACGCAAAGTGGCCCGGGGGTTGACGAGCGCAGCGAGCAGGGGGCAGATCCCCTTGGTATTTATAAAATAGTTACTTGTCTGTGATGGACTGGCGTCCTCTCCAGGGTTTGTTCCTGCCTTTTGCCCTACGCTGGCTGGGATAGGCTCCAGCTCCCCCTGCTGTTAGAAAATGACTGACCAAATAGTTAGTTGTTGTGCTGTCTGTCTTCATTCTATGCTTTATCTCATTGTGAGCATTAGTGTGTAATAATAGGTAGAAGAAAAGAAGATGTCCATCCATCCATCCATTATCCAACCCACTGAATCCAAACACAGGGTCACAGGGGTCTGCTGGAGCCAATCCCAGCCAACACAGGGCACAAGGCAGGAACCAATCCCGGGCAGGGTGCCAACCCACCACAGGACAAAGAGGATGTCTCTTTTCAATATTTATACATTTTGTGGCTCTTTTCCTTAATGGGCAGTATAAATCCTTAAATGTATACAGTAGTTAATTTAAAAGCCATCCATCACTTAAGCAGTACTAGTTTCACAGAAGGCAGAGCCTGTCCTTGTAACATTGTGTGCAAACAGAAATCACACCTAGTGAGACTCCAGTCATTTCAGGAGAACGCTAACTTACTCGGGGCATCTTTAGACTAACAGTTCATTGGTTCAGAAATGTGGAAGGAAATCAACACGAGCATGGGAAGAACATTCAGATCCCTCGCAGAAGGAACCCCCAGCTGGGAAAATGAGCCAGAGTGCGAGTGTCATGAGGTAACGACGTGACATTATTCGCTACACCACCGTGCCGCCCTCAGTTAAGAGGAAAGCTTTAAAAAGCTGGTGCACTTAAAAGACATTCTTAGAAATCCTAGCTCTGTCATAACAATGCTGCCTGAAACCAGATCTCTACACAGGCAGACATTCACAAACATTGAGAAGACAGATTTGCCCTCTTTATATCAAACGTAAGTAAAAAAGAAGGAAAGGAGAACAATAAACTTGTCTGCTGAAGTGAAAGCCTTGAAATCAATGTTCATTGTCCTTAGGGGCCGTTTCTCAGAAGGTGTAACATATACTGTGTAACTCTACAGCACTTTCAACATGGAGGCACAGAATAAAATCACACGAACACCCTCTTACAAACAGCTGCTTTCTGGTGCCATTTATGTGGCTTACACTTAATTATATTTATTGAATTTATTTGGTTTTTACCAAAATGACATGCAAATCAAACGTAAATGAAGAGAAGCCTTAAGGAAGTGCACAAGCATTAAATAGGTTGTGTATATGAATGATGCCACCTGGCATGTCAAAGGTAAAGCAATGAAAAGGCTAAACCTGTAAAACAATGTGAAGAGATTTAATAATGACAAGTGTTAAATTAACGCCAGTGGTTTAAGTGATTCAACAGCTACAACATTTACTTCTGGAGCTCCGTTTCATACAAAGGTGATTCCCACCTTTTGTCACCCTGATAGGGACTCTTTGCCAGCCAGAACTTGCAGTTTTGAAACATAGAATCAGTTTTAACAATAGGAAGTGCAGAAGGCATTCGCTAATGGTTAAAATGATGAACATAATTATAAGATTGCTGGTCCGATTCCCTCTCTGTGTAGATAGATAGATAGATAGATAGATAGATAGATAGATAGATAGATAGATAGATAGATAGATAGATAGATAGATAGATAGATAGATAGATAGATAGATACTTTATTAATCCCAATGGGAAATTCACATGTGTGACCCTGAGTGAGTCATTTCTCTTGCTGGAGCTCAAACTATTCTATAGGGATATGGAGCCATTTGAAGTGTGTCTCCATGTTGTTAAAGTGTGCATTGCTGGGACATCTGTGTGACCCAAAGCTAGTCACCTGACCTGCCAGAGCTCATATTATAGAAGTGTAGAATGTGTGCCCCCTGGTGGTTAAAGCGCTGAACACCACCCCTAGATAAATTGCAGGCATTGTAGTACTTTGTACTGCAATTTGTTCTGTGTTTCCACATTTTTACCTCTAGTATGTAAAGTGAGTTATTCAGGATGGTCAGTGGTAGGGAATCAAGTAGAAACCTTGTGATTTATCATCTTATCACTGTCGCAGTAATGTATGTGCATTAGTAAAAGGTAATTAATTAATAGATAGATAGTAATGAAAGGAATTATACAGTGCATCCGGAAAGTATTCCCAGCACATCACTTTTGTCCACATTTTGTTATGTTACAGCCTTATTCCAAAATGGATTAAATTCATTTTTTTCCTCAGAATTCTACACACAACACCCCATAATGACAACGTGAAAAAAGTTTACTTGAGGTTTTTGCAAATTTATTAAAAATAAAAAAACTGAGAAAGCACATGTACATAAGTATTCACAGCCTTTGCCATGAAGCTCAAAATTGAGCTCAGGTGCCTCCTGTTTCCCCTGATCATCCTTGAGATGTTTCTGCAGCTTCATTGGAGTCCACCTGTAGTAAATTCAGTTGACTGGACATGATTTGGAAAGGCACACACTTGTCTATAGAAGGTCCCACAGTTGACAGTTCATGTCAGAGCACAAACCAAGCATGAAGTCAAAGGAATTGTCTGTAGACTTCCAAGACAGGATTGTCTCGAGGTACAAATCTGGGGAAGGTTACAGAAAAATTTCTGTTACTTTGAAGGTCCCAATGAGCACAGTGGCCTCCATCATCTGTAAGTGGAAGAAGTTCGAAACCACCAGGACTCTTCCTAGAGCTGGCCGGCCATCTAAACTGAGCAATCGGGGGAGAAGGGCCTTTGTCAGGGAGGTGACCAAGAACCCAATGGTCACTCTATCAGAGCTCCAGAGGTCCTCTGTGGAGAGAGGAGAACCTTCCAGAAGAATAACCATCTCTGCAGCAATCCACCAATCAGGCCTGTATGGTAGAGTGGCCAGACGGAAGCCACTCCTTAGTAAAAGGCACATAGCAGCCCGCCTGGAGTTTGCCAAAAGGCACCTGAAGGACTCTCAGACCATGAGAAAGAAAATTCTCTGGTCTGGTGAGACAAAGATTGAACTCTTTGGTGTGAATGCCAGGCGTCACGTTTGGAGGAAACCAGGCACCGCTCATCACCAGGCCAATACCATCCCTACAGTGAAGCATGGTGGTGGCAGCATCATGTTTTTCAGCGGCAGGGACTGGGAGACTAGTCAGGATAAAGGGAAAGATGACTACAGCAACGTACAGAGACATCCTGGATGAAAACCTGCTCCAGAGCGCTCTTGACCTCAGACTGGGGCGACGGTGCATCTTTCAGCAGGACAACGACCCTAAGCACACAGCCAAGCTATCAAAGGAGTGGCTTCAGGACAACTCTGTGAATGTCCTTGAGTGGCCCAGCCAGAGCCCAGACTTGAATCCGATTGAACATCTCTGGAGAGATCTTAAAATGGCTGTGCATCGACGCTTCTCATCCAACCTGATGGAGCTTGAGAGGTGCTGCAAAGAGGAATGGGCCAAACTGGCCAAGGATAGGTGTGCCAAGCTTGTGGCATCATATTCAACAAGACTTGAGGATGTAATAACTGGCAAAGGTGCATCGACAAAGTATTGAGCAAAGGCTGTGAATACTTATGGACATGGGATTTCTCAATGTTTTTATTTTTAATAAATTTGCAAAAACCTCAAGTAAACTTTTTTCACGTTGTCATTATGGGGTGTTGTGTGCAGAATTCTGAGGGAAAAAATTAATTTAATCCATTTTGGAATAAGGCTGTAACATAACAAAATGTGGACAAAAGTGATGCGCTGTGAATACTTTCTGGATGCACTGTATATTAGACAGATAGAAATGAAAGGCATTATATGATAGATAGATAGATAGATAGATAGATAGATAGATAGATAGATAGATAGATAGATAGATAGATAGATAGATAATTTGCCCCCAAGGTTAAATTAAAACGTTACAAAACCTGAAGAAAAATATAAATATTATAATAAACAATAGCCCCCCCACCCCTCCAAAAAAAAAACATAAGACCTTCTGGCCCGGATCATTAGAGATCTGTTGTTATCAATATCAGGCTTGTAAGTGGCAGCAAGATGAGGTCAAGCATGAATGTGTATTAGAGTAACTTATGAGTATGTTAGGCTATAAATAAAAAATGATGACTGGACAAATCAAGAATCTTCATCTTTTGTTTAATTTGATTAACTGAAATTTTCATTTTGTGGATACCCGTGACCCTTAGAAATTGGAATAAGTGCTTTCAATATGAATTAAGCAGTTTGTTAAATGGATAGATGGATTCATTGGGCAGGAGGGTCCTCATTGTCATCTAAATGGCATTGTGGCTAAAAAGGAAGACAATATTAAAGGAAAGAAAGCTTTGCAGTCCCAGTCCCAGTGAGGCACTATACAGCTGTAGTTCTGTTGGTATAAAGGCTCCCCACTCGTGTTTCTTGACACTCTTCTACTGAGTAATTTGTGGGCAGAATGTCCTCTGGGCTGTGGTGGGTTGGCACCCTGCCCAGGATTGGTTCCCTGCCTTGTGCCCTGTGTTGGCTGGGATTGGCTCCAGCAGACCCCCGTGACCCTGTGTTCGGATTCAGCGGGTTGGAAAATGGATGGATGGATGTCCTCTGGGTTGGTGGGTCAGAGAGAGGATGTGTGGCATTGTTCTTAATGGCTCTCAGTTTTTGTTTGCCCTTTCTTACAACCTCCTGGGGTTCCAAAGTGCATCCCATAACAGAGCCTGCCATTTTAATTAGGTGGTTTATTTGGTGGGCCTCTTTTGAAGTGATGTTACCAGCCCAATACACCACAGTGTAGAGAATTGCACTGGCCATCACAGAGCTGTATACGATGTGAAGGATGTCACCTCCCATGTTAAAGTAAAGTCTCCTAAAAACAAAGAGCTTGCCCTGCCCTGTCTTTTATCATTTTTCTGTCCTCCAAGGCCAGTCCAACCTGTCATTGATGTGGACTCCCAAGTATTTGTAGGATTGAACCACCTCCACATCCACTTCCTAAAAGTGACCTGACATCTTTTATAAAGTGTATTTTTTAATGAACTGGACTTGGAGTCACTTGACAGGTAAACTGTAATGGTTTCTAAATTTGCACAGCGTGAACACTGACAGGTAAAGTAGGTTGCCCAGGGAGTCAGAGTACAAAAGGCACAGGATATTTTTTGGTTCTTGATTGTCTTATACTGTACATAGCGAGCCCACACTGCCTTGTCTTTGATTTTATATATCACTATAATGAAAAGGTTTAATACCCCTTAGCAGGTGAAGTGACTCACTAAGGGTAACCAGGTGCCAATATTTCTTTATGTCTTTACAACCGAATGATCTTTTCCAGGAATGGCACAATTATTGATTTCCATTTTTCTGTGATGTAAATAATAAAAAGCGCTGCGGGCCTGTAATCAGTAAAGGGTCCTATACAAAGAAAATTAAATCAAACACTCTGAAAAACACTTAACCCCTTATTGCCTAAATTTATTTACAATTTTATAAAAAAGAAATTATTTGTGTTTTTGCTGTCAAGCAGATGCTACATTAAGAAGAAGGGTCTAGCTGCAGCTTGTAATACCTATGACAAAGATCAGGTAATGCCCACAGCCTCAGTCACGAAATGCCCTTTGACTGAGATAACCCTCCCACTACCCTAATCTTAACCATAGTGTAACGGGACCCTAATGCCCATCATAGTCTAATGTGATGGGTGTTATGTGACTGACGTTGAAGGCGTTTCGTGATGTTGGGGTGTTACATGACTGACCTCATAGATACTGCGTTCTGCAATTACACTCTGTTGAAATTAAGCAGAGATTGTTATATTTGAACTAGGGGGCTCTGCCCCCTGCTCGCTTCACTCGCCCACCCCCGGGTTTGGTTAACCGGATATACAGTTTAAAGCGAATTGTTACATATGCATTATTTTCATTTTTACTTTAAAACTTTAGTAAAAACAATATTTGGAATTATCCTTTCTTCAAGATTGCATTGAATTTTGATTCCGTATTTGGACTTACATTGTGACAACGCAACATATAACTGCCTGTGAGTGAATATCATTTCTTTCTCTCTAATAAATAAACCGACTTTCTCGAATGTTTGTCCATGCACTTTCTTCTTCGCTTAATCATTGACATCTGTTATCTACAACGTATAAAATTATTGTCCTGATAAAATTTACAAGAGCTGAGAGCGCAAGAAGTGTGTCTGACAAAAGCATTCACACGACTGAGGTTAGATGACCGCGGTCTTGTTTGAAAATAGTTGTAAGTAGAGCGTGACTTGAATGAATCTCACATTAAAAGTCTCCATTTCATGGGACTTCATACCGTGCCAACATTTTTGGAATCTTTTAATTCCCACTGGCAACACGAATCAGATGATCTACAAGTCTCTGACTTAAAGTTTAAATCTGAACAATATATTCGATCTTTTTTCGCTGTTCCATTATTTTGCCGAGTAATAATTTCCGTTTGTTTGCGCTAATGGGATCTTTCCTATCCTTTTTTGAGACTTTCGAATTTTCGTACTTCCATTATCTCTAACCTGCTCTGCATGTGTACCACGCCAGCGTTTTTGAATTCTTTACGACATTCTACTTTGTCATCTACTCTTTGTCCTTTATTTCTGGCCCCGGGCGTTGGTTAAATCTCTTTCTCGCAGGATATATAAGTGTCTCTCCGAGAAAATCACGTCTCGTCTCCTTCCAAGATTTTTTTTTATAATAGAGAGATATAGCACACAAGCAAACAATAAGCTGGTATGTATTTTTATCTTACCACAACTTACCTCAAATTTGGAGAATTTCTCGAAAATTAGTAGCCAAAATCCATGTGCATGGCCACACCAACATTTCGCTTCCATCAGGCGGATGTAATTTCCACCTCGACTGCTAGATGCCGTGACCAGTGCTTCCAATCCTTGGTACGTATTGAATACGCATCAACTGGCATTGGTAGTATACATATGCCAATTCAGCTGCATTCAGGCCGGAAGTGGTTTGAAGTGATTTTGCAACAATCGTCTACAAGGGGTTAATCTAATTTATTGTCAAACTATACAAAGAGCCCGTTTCGGCAACATAAGATGAAACGGGCATGAGTGCAATAGTAGTAAGTATAAGCACCACAAACCTGATATAGGTGTATTGAATGAATGCGTAATTAGGCCTGGAGCTGTAGTTGAAATCGCCTTTCAGGCCTCTAGAGCTTTAATCGAAGTCGCCTTTCTCTTTGAATTTTTGCGGACGTAAATCCGCCGCCTGCCGCGATGTCAGTCTCGTAAGGTTTTTCGGGCAGTTGCGCAGAAGGCGACTGCACATTCGGCTTCAGACAGACGTGAGTGAGTGAGTGAGTGAGTGAGTGAGTGAGTGAGTGAGTGAGTGAGTGAGTGAGTGAGTAGACTGGCAAATTATATATAAGATGCCCTGACTGGCATTGTGTGCCAAAGTAGGAACCAGCCCTAGACTGTGCCCGCATTCATCAGGGGGCTGATTAAGAGGTGGGAATGACTGTGAAATATTGAAGTACCTGAAGGAAAACCCTGTGCAGCCACTTCTAAATTCATAAATTGCAGTCAAACTAATCACTGTGGCACTATGCCCTACCTTTAACAAAAATAGCTCTGCCATATTTGGGCACAATTGGATGAATGGATAACAAAGGTAGAAAGAAACACAAGAGTTTGAATGTTACGAGATAGAAACGTTCTGGTAGGTCTGATAGACACTAATATCATTTTCTTGGTTTTGTTTGTTTATTTTTTTTCATTCCATAAACTCTGCTGTTTCCCATTGCATTCGCTGGCAAAGGTTGCCAAGAGATACCAACTAAGGTGGTCTGCTTGGGTGGCTAGAGAAAAGTGGTCTGGTCTTGTGCCAAGCACACTGAAATTAGAGGATTAGAAGACCCTTTTTATCTGAGAGTTAACACAAGCAGAGGGAGTAGGGGTCCCCATTAAGGTCTGACCCGTAGCTGCTTCTCTGAGCGACACACCCGAGGGGTAAGGCTGCCGAAGCAGACTCTCCCATGAATTATTTTTTTTCTGCTGACATTAGAGCCAATAAGACAACACTGTGACGGATGTAGCAGCACATTTGTGAATGTGTGCATCTTTGTTGGAACAAATAGAATCAATCCCAGCTCGCTCATTCATCGGCTACCAAATCTGCAGACCATGGCCTTGAATTAAAACAATGGCCATTCACAGCTTACATTCTCTGGTCAAATATGCCTAGAAATGCCAGGCTCTTGTGATTTGTGGTGAGAACTCCCAAGTCCTTCTGAAGTACAGCTCTGTCTGCCAAATGTGCAGATGCAGGGATAGGTCACTTCAGGCATTAAATCACCGTTCTGTGCTTACTTTTAAAAGGCTTGATGGATTGTCACTTACGCTAAGAGAATTCACAGGTCAGCTTGGCACGCAAGTCAGTTGAAAACACTCACAACCACATCCCGATTCCTGGCCTTCCAAATGGAGTTTCTCAGAGAGGGGAGACAGTAACTTCATTTTTGAAGGCTGCTCATATTAGCCCTCCTTCAAAGAGACAGCAGCAGTGGCCGCTTGTTTCAGTACAAAAGACGATTCCACCACCCCAGACAACGCCGTCTCCTGTGTCAGCAATTTGATCGTCAGGGGAAAGGTGTGCAGATCTCCTTCTGTCTGCTCCTGTTCGCCTGTCAGACCGTATGACTCCCTAAA
This sequence comes from Erpetoichthys calabaricus, assembly GCF_900747795.2. NCBI lineage: Eukaryota > Metazoa > Chordata > Cladistia > Polypteriformes > Polypteridae > Erpetoichthys > Erpetoichthys calabaricus. Next base: position 245,411,758 of record NC_041398.2, on the reverse strand, counting down.
AGGCTGCTGCCAGGGCCTCTGCGTTAAGCCACTTTTAAAGAAGGGTGATGACATGCCGTCCATCTAGGGCTTCAGCTTTTTGGAGATAACTGGATGAGTCTGTCAAAGGGAAGCTCACTCTGTCATCACTAGGAGACTACGCTTTATTCCCTGTTAGCCTTGTTAGTATTGTTCATAGACAGGTAACAAATCTCGGTGTCAGGAAGTCAACCATTACCCTGTTAGAGTGAACATGTTTATTTATGTCAATGGGGGAACAGAACTGCAGGCAAAACGGGGGCCTACTGTACACTCTCCCTGTTCTCCTGTTATGTGAAGAGTGCAAACGTACAGTGCATCCAGAAAGTATTCACAGCACATCACTTTTTCCACATTTTGTTATGTTACAGCCTTATTCCAAAATGGATTAAATTCAATTTTTTCCTCAGAATTCTACACACAACACCCCATAATGACAACATGAAAAAACATTTACTTGAGGTTTTTGCAAATTTATTAAAAATAAAAAAACTGAGAAAGCACATGTCCATAAGTATTCACAGCCTTTGCTCAATACTTTGTCGATACACCTTTGGCAGCAATTACAGCCTCAAGTCTTGTTGGCCAGTTTCGCCCATTCCTCTTTGCAGCACTGTCGCAGTAATGTATGTTCATTAGTAAAAGGTAATTAATTAATAGATAGATAGAAATGAATGGCATTATATATTAGATAGACAGATAGAAATGAAAGGCACTATATGATAGATAGATAGATAGATAGATAGATAGATAGATAGATAGATAGATAGATAGATAGATAGATAGATAGATAGATAGATAGATAGATAGATAGATAGATAGATAGATAGATAGATAGATAGATATGAAAGGCATTATATGATAGATAGATAGAAATGAAAGGCACTATATGATAGATCTAGGCTGAGTGACTTGTTTTTCTCGTTATACACATTTCATTGTATGTTGACCCTGTGTTAACCTATATATGACAAATAAACCTAAACCTAACCTAAACCTAAACCTAAACCTAGATAGATAGATAGATAGATAGATAGATAGATAGATAGATAGATAGATAGATAGATAGATAGATAGATAGATAGATAGATAGATATGAAAGGCACTATACAATAGATAGATAGATATGAAAGGCACTATACAATAGATAGATGAAGGTTCTGTCCTGCTTCTGGGCTCATTTTTGGAGTCCTCACACCCATTCTTCCTATGTAAAGACTCCATTTCATGACACTTGGAAATGAAGCTAAACAAACACTAATGGCAACGTTGGCAGATCCAAGTCACTAATTCATACATATGGACATTCTTACCATTACACACACTACTTGATATCCTGTGGATGGATTGCTTTTTGCTTTTGCTGTATCTTCGTACATCAACAGAGAGACCACCTGTGGCACGGCTGGAAACGATCTAGATAGATAGATAGATAGCATAGTTGGCAGGATTAGATAGATAGATAGATAGATAGATAGATAGATAGATAGATAGATAGATAGATAGATAGATAGATAGATAGATAGATAGATAGATAGATAGATAGATAGATAGATAGATAGATAGATAGATAGATAGATAGATACCTTTTCGTGAAGTTCCTTCTGCATTGGTCCCAAGGATCTTTCTAGAATATTGTAGCCCTACCCTCATGAGTAATATTTGATATGAGCTAATGTGAATAAAGTTATCAGGGTGGCCCCTTCACAAGTCCACGTGACATTCATTCATGCTTATTTTTGTTTTTGTATTTTCACAGAGCCTTCATTTTACTTTGGAGAGACAGAATATTCAGTTGATGAAAGTACTGGCTACGTGGAGGTACGAGTATGGAGGACTGGAACTGATCTCTCAAAGACTGCCACTGTCACAGTGCGCTCCAGAAAAACAGAGCCAATGTCAGCAGAGGGTATGTTAGTTCAGCCTTTGTCCCTGTGATAAACACAGCAATGATAAGGTCACACTAAAGCTACAGTATGTGTCCTGTTGTCTTTACAGCTGGAGTTGACTATGTGGGCATTAGCAGAAATCTGGATTTTGCTCCTGGGGTTACAATGCAGACATTCCGAGTTACAATCCTTGATGACCTCGGACAGCCTGTGCTGGAGGGCCCAGAGATGTTTGAGCTGGTCCTCAGAATGCCAATGAATGCAGTGTTGGGCGAGCCCAGCAAGACGACCATCATCATCAATGACTCACTCTCAGATTGTAAGTACCATGGTTTGAAGATGATAAAGGATTTGCTATTAAAATAATACATTTTTAAGGATATAAACTAAATTAGATAGTGACACCTAAAACATCCACTAGAATTAGTCACCTTTTCCCTTTAATTAAAGTAGGTCATGTCATATTACCACAACTGCAATGGCTCATTAATTAGCACTATCAGCCCATTATTGTTTGTTCGGTACTTAGAAAGGCGCCTTGTATAAATAAAATGTATGTATTATTAATCCAGTGTCCTGGGTTCAAGTCCTGTACCTGGTTATTGTCTGTGTGGAGTGTACTCTGGTGCTCCTATCACTCCACCAAGACCTGATTAACTGACTATTCCAAACTGACAGTGTGTGTGTGTGTGTGTGTTTACCTCACAATCTGCCCAGAACTTTTTCTTACCTTAAGCCCCATGGGCTCCACGACACAATCCTGAATATGGATTCTGAATGTTATATCATATAATGGACAGGCATCCTGTCCAGAGTTGGTTCGTAGTTTGCACTCAATACTGTTTTAATAGGCTCAGATCCACTCGCCATGACCATACAGTGGAGCAAGTGAGACTAGTTTTTAAATAAAATCCAATTCAATTCAAAGAATAGAATAATGTTGTAATGAAATTGTCTGAATCGTGAAACCTCATTTGTATTTTTCTCTTTCCATTGTCTGTCTTTTTCAGTGCCAAAAGTTCAATTTAAGGAGCCCTTCTACACTGTGAATGAAAACGACGGGCAGGCTATTGCAATGGTGCACCGCAGTGGAGACATCAATTATAAATCAACCGTGAGGTGCTACACACGCCAGGGCTCAGCACAGGTCATGATTGACTACGATGAGCGGCCTAATACTGACAACTCCATCATCACCTTCTTGCCAGGTACCGGAGGAATTATCCGCACTGATTGGACAGACTGCTCTTCCTACCATAGCATTGTGTGATACATGTATATACATTGCTTAATGTGCTACAACAAATAATTAGAAGGGAAGCCAATCATTTTATCAAAAAACTTATAGTTTCTTTATTTTTGGAGTACACAATAAAAAGGCCCCAGTAGCTGTGAATAAGACAGGGACAAAAACATTTGTTAAATTCATCTTAGTGAGTCACTTATATTTTGGTCAATGTGTTGTCTCATGGGCGGCACAGTGACGCAGTGGGTAGCGCTGCTGCCTCACAGTTAGGAGACCCAGATTCGCTTCCCGGGTCCTCCCTGCGTGGAGTTTGCATGTTCTCCCCATGTCTACACCACCCTCTTCATTAGGAAAGCTAATGAATGTGGGAAAGTTCATCAAATACCCTGTAGCATCACCTACTCCAAACTCTTCCAGTTCTGAATCAGCCGAACAGGATTCATCTCAAAAAGCTCAACCAAATATGGATTTACTTTTCTGGGGAGTGGCAGTCAATGTACATTATCTGCAGTGTGGTACTTTCAAACAACACAGGGGACACACAGTGGCACAGTGGTGGCACTGCTGCCTCGCAGTAAGGAGACCTGGGTTCACTTCCTAGGTCCTCCCTGTGTGGAGTTTGCATGTTCTCCCCGTGTCTGCGTGGGCTTCCTCCCACGGTCCAAAGACATGCAGGTTAGGTGCATTGATGATTCTAAATTGCCCCTAGTGTGTGTGCTTGGGGTGTGTGCCCTGCGGTGGGCTGGCACCCTGCCCAGGGTTTGTTTCCTGCCTTGCACCCTGTGTTGGCTGGGATTGGCTCCAGCAGACCCCCGTGACCCTGTGTTCGGATTCAGCAGGTTGGAAAATGGATGGATGGATGGATGAAATTCTTGGCAGGATTTTTTAAAATTTACTTTGGTAATAAACATTGCTTTAAGAACTGTGACTTGCAATTGTGTTGTTTCGCTCGTCCACAACTTATTCATAAGAGAAAAGACCCTTTGTAAGGGTGCATTAGTGCCGGCAGACATAAAATATATTCAATAATTATACGAGAGTTGGTATGATTCAAATTATTGGTGTTAAAGTGTTCGAACAATTCCACCCAACGACTTTCGGTTCAAACATTCCCAGTGTTCCATTCTGTCACTTTTTGTGGTGTAATGTAGTTAGAAATAGCGTGATAACAATGCAGGTATAACAGACAATAACTTTGAATAATGTTAACGTTTACCCAAAGGGCTGAATTGAAGAGTCACATAGTTTGGGGGAGGAACGATCTTCTCAGTCTGTCAGTGGAGCAGGACGGTGACAGCAGCCTGTCTCTGAAGCTGCTCCTCTGTCTGGAGATGATCCTGTTCAGTGGATACGAACCGGCAACCTTCGGGATACCAGCGCAGATCCTTAGCCTCAGAGCCACCACTCTGCCCAATTATTAAACAACACAATGTCAAAGAAAATCATAATGTTAAATGAACCCAAAACAAAATTAATAACAAAATATGAAAACGACTAAATAAACCAGAAATAAATGAGCCAGGGCCAGGCCATGATCCTGGCTGAACCGTGAGAGTTATATCTTAATTATTTTGCATGAGCCTGGCAGGTTGGCACTTTATGACCTGCCTCTGGATTAGGATCTTGTGATGAAATGCTTAGTTGATGTTTCAGGTGGGCTCACATAGCATCCTTGTAGACTACACAATTGTATCAATTCATTTATCAAATTTCTGTTTTGTTTTGAGGTCAAAGCAATGAATTGTTTCTCATTTTGCCTGGGGAATTCAATGTGCCTGTTTAATGTATGCACTTTCTATCCATCCTTTGATATCTTACATAAGATGGTTGCTGTTTTCTTTTTGTTTCTGGTAGGTGAGACTGAAAAACCCTGTGTGGTTATGCTAGTGAATGACACGATTTATGAAGAAGAGGAAGAGTTTCGTTTAGTGCTGGGATCACCAAAAAGTGAATCGCCATTTGGGGCAAGCTTGGGTGAACAGAAAGAGACACTGATCAACATAAAAGACGAAGGCGACAGTAAGTCAACATTCTTATTACTGAGAAGGCCCCTTGGGCCACTGAAGTCAAAGGAAAACTCATTGAGGTGTTAATTTTATGTTTGTTCTTTTCAACAGAATCCATCATCAAGTTTTCAGAGATCAAATATAGCGTCAAAGAGCCACAAGAGCCCGGAGAAACAGCTTTGGTGAGGATTCCTATCCTGAGGCTGGGAGACACTTCCAAAGTGTCTATTGTGAGAATCCATACCAAAGATGGGTCTGCCACATCTGGAGAAGATTATAACCCTTTGTCTGAAGGTAAGGTGGGATAAGGTTAAGGGTTAATATATTAGTGAGGCTAGAAATCAAATATCCACCTGCTCACCCCCTTTAAACACATAATGTTCAAAAAGCAGTTTAATCCATTACAGTACAACTGGACACAAGGCCGTAAGCAACCCATACTAGCTCATCACATGGCCCACTTGCGTATACACTCATAGGACTACCGTATATACAAGCAGATAAGTTCTCCCGTGGATAAGTTGGGAGTTAATTTTAACGTACTGTATAATTTCTGGTATTTTATAATGTCGGTCATATAAGTCGAATGCGGAAAGCTCACGCTATTGGTCCAAGAGATTCTAATATGCTAACGCCCACCTGAGAGAGTCACCACGGAGCACACGGCGTGGGTGTGGCAATGCTCTGTACCAACGTGTGCTCCTAACCCCTCTCTCTATTGTGCCTACGTGACCACACGGTGATGCCCAAACTATTCCGAAGCGACATTTGCGCTGTTTTATGTGTTTTGTATCTCACACCCTCATACACCTTTACTGTAAGAGCATCCCTTATCTACGATGGAGCATTCGATCAGAAGAAAATATGAAGCTGGTTTTAAATTAAAAGTCATTGAAGTGACGAAAGAAACCGGTACCTGCGCTGCTGCAACAAAATTCGATGCATCTGAGAAACTGGTGCAGGATTGGAGGAGGCAAGAAAAATAAAAATTTAAGTGTCATATTTTTGAACAGGCGTATAAGCTGGGGTCTGATCTTATGATCAATTTTTCGGGTTTCAAGATCTGACTTATACTCGTTTTTGTTCTTTATTTCGCCTTATACAATTTCTTGTATTAGGAATTTGTTAGTTTTCACATACCGCTTGGGGTCAGAGCGCAGGGTCAGCCATTGTACAGCGCCCCTGGAGCAATTACAGGTTAAGGGCCTTGCTCAAGGGCCCAGCAGAGTAGGATCTCTTTTGGCAGTGATTGGGATTTGAACCGGCAACCTTCGGGATACCAGCACAGATCCTTAGCCACAGAGCCACCACTCCGCCCCATACGTGAGAATATATACGGTAATTTAGATTCACCAATTAACTTAACCTAAACAGCGCTGGAGACATGGGGAGGAATCCAGGAGTACCCAGTAGAAAAATTCCATTCAGACATGGAGAGAACAAAGACAAAGACCGGGTTGGGATATTTAACCTAGGTGGCTGCATTTATGACACCCACCATAACCTACATATAATCTACATATGCATTTGTAACAAGACAAACTGCCCTCATGGCATCTCTCCATGGCTCCATGGCTAGAGAGTCAGAAATGCCAATACGAACGTGTTTATTGTAAATATGAAATACACAAGGTGGGCATTAATGTTTGGAAAACGCAAACTGCCAAAGGAAAAAGAAACAAAAAAAAGAAAACCCTGATGCCTCTTCATGTTTGCTATACAATGACCCCATCTGTTAGGTTGAGTAGCTCATTCAATTACTCACCTCTCCTTTCCTGCCAAAGTACTCTGCCTTCTCGCCGTCTGTCGTGGTCTTTTTCACAGATCTACATCTCTTCTAGCTGGAAGTGTAACTTCACCCCATCTCTTGCCTGTAAGTCTAAGCCATCCAGCTGTCAACCGGACCCCCTCCCTACAGTTCTGGTCAAAGCCTGCCTCCCCTCTCTGGTCCCTCTTATCTCTGCTATAATCCACTCTTCTCTCACTACTGGTACTGTTCCTTCATATTTTTAAAACTGCTGCAATAACCCCAATGCTGAAATAACCTGGTGCCGATCTGACTAATTTAAGTAATTTCCGTCCTATTTCTATTCTACCCTTCATTTCCAAAATTCTTGAAAAAATAGTAGCTATTCAACTTCATTCTCATTTATCTCAAAATAATCTGTATGAACAGTTCCAGTCTGGTTTTCGTCCCCTCCACAGTACAGAAACGGCACTTATAAAAATGACTAATGACCTCCTTATGGCAGCTGATTCTGGTTTAATTCCTATTCTCATCCTCCTTGATCTGAGTGCAGCCTTTGACACTATTTGTCACACGACTCTTCTCAATAGATGATCTTCGATTGACATTACCCACACTCCACTAGATTGGTTCAGATCCTACCTCTCAGGCCGCACTCAGTTTGTTCAGCTTAAAACTTTCACATCCCAACCCACCGCTGTTACTTCAGGTGGGCTCTGTCCTGGGACCCCTCCTTTTCATTATTTACCTCCTTCCCCTTTCGTAAATCTAACATTAGCTTCCACTGTTATGCTGATGACCCCCAGCTCTATCTCACTAGCAAACCTACTGCTTCCTTTCCACCCTCCTCACTTATTGATTGCATAACAGAAATCAAATTCTGGTTTTCTTCAAATTTTCTTAAATTAAATAACAAGTGACAAAACTGAGGTTCTCCTCATTGGTATAAAACCAACATTATCCAAAACTGATCATTTTTCCTTTGTTATTGATAATTCCTCTGTCTCCCCTTCCCCACAGGTGTCATCCTTGACAGTCCTTTATCCTTTCAGCCCACATCAATAACATCTCACTGTCTCCATATTTTCACTTGTGTAACTTTAATCGTATTCGCCCCTCCGTCACTCCCCACACCACTGCTGTCCTCATTCATAGCCTTGTCACTTCTCGTCTCGATTATTGCAATTCCCTTTTCTTTGGTCTTGTTCCCAAATCTCTTTATAAGCTTCAACTGGTCCAGAATTCAGCTGCCCACCCACATCATTACTAGAACCCCCTCTAGTCACCATATCAGCTTCATTGGCTTCCAGTTCAGTTCCGCATTCAATTCTAAATTCTTCTGTTAACTTTTAAGGCTCTTCACAACCTCGCCCCTCCATATCTGTCTGACCTCCTCCATGTTGCCATTCCCTCCCGTACCCTTAGATCCTCTTCCTCCATCCACTTGACTGTCCCCTTCATCCGTCTTACCACCATTCAGTTGCTCTGCTCCCCAGCTCTGGAACTCACTACCATCTGAGCTTAGAAATATTGAATCATTCTCACTTTTCAAATCTAAACTTAAAACTTATTTGTTTAAGACGGCTTTTTCTCTCTGATTACAATTGCTCTGTCTAATTTTAATTTTTGTATTTTAGTTTTGTTTATAATCTGTGTTTTATCTATTGTTCGGAGTTCTTGAGTGTTTAGAAAGGCACCTACAAATAAATAAAATGTATTATTATTATTATTATTATTATTATTATTATTATTATTATTATCTCTCTTCCTATTTCATGCCTCTCTCTGGCCCAACGCAGCTTTACCACATTCACCTCTGGTCCCAGAATCATTTCTAGAAACATAAAAAGTCTTGGACTATTGCAATAACGGGCTAGAGTTTCCTCTAGTCTTCTTATTCTTCTTTCGGCTGATTCCTTTAGGGGTTGCCACAGCGGGTCATCTTCTTCCACATTTTCTTGTCCTCGTCATCTTGTTCTGTCACACCCATCACCTGCATGTCCTCTGTCACCACATCCATAAACCTTCTCTTAGGCCTTCCTCTGTTCCCCTTCCCTGGCAGCTCTATCCTTAGCACCCTTCTCCCATTATACCCCTCATCTCTCCTCTGTACATGTCCAAACCAATGCAATCTCGCCTCTCTGACTTTGTCTCCCAAACCGTCCCACCTGAGCTGACCCTCTAATGTCCTCATTTCTAATCCTGTCCATCCTCGTCACACTCAATGCGAATCTTAACATCTTTAATTCTGTCACCTCCAGCTCTGTCTCTGTCTACAGCTTCCTCTAGTGAGCAGGCAAAATACGGTAAAAAGTACCGTGGCTGTATACACGAATATGTGACCAAAACAGAAGGGCAAATCAGTTTTAAAAATCAAAACCAAAACCTGAAACCAGAAATTCAATTCTTTGGGGGAATGCAAGTTTTCACTTCCAGAAGTGACTTTTCTTTTTGAAAAAAAGTTTTGAATAATTATCACTGTGGCTTGGCCTTAATTATGATGGTGGACATGACAAAATGAGCTGCACATGAAAACAGTGCCATAGAAATAAATATTCCAGATGGCATCATCAATGATGCCAGTAACAGAAATGAGAAAAAATATAAATAAACCAAAAAGAGAAAACAGAAAATAGATAAAACATTACCAATGATGTTTTTTTTTTTTTTTTTTACCAGTACCAATAGCACTCCTGGGCTCCTACACTGCTGTTTCACTGATAATTTGGGGCTTTTTCTTCTGTGCAGTTTTGATGTAGCATATCTCCTTTCCCTGTGCCACCCTATAGTATACAGATAGAATTTTATTTGTCCCCAATATATAAATTATACATTAATACGTGTAATTTATTGAAAATATTGAAAAATTATGTTTAAAATATTTGGGAAAGGCTGGAATACACATCTGGATTCATTTTGACAGTGCAGATATTAGGAATTATTTTGCTTTAATTTAAAAAGTTATTTTTCCTTTGATTATATGACTTTTTCATTTGATTTGATGGTGTTCAGCTGCTTCTAATTAAGGGGAAGAGTGACTCGGTTCTTGGCCACACAAAGAAAGTTGAAGGTGCCACAGACATTACTTGAACCTAATGACCAAGAATCAATATTTTGCTCTGTTCCCAATGCTGAACACCACAGTCTGGAAAAATAAGTCCATCAGATTTCGCTTGGCAGGGTACATTCTTGCTCTACCAGTCTTTCTTCTTTTGGGGTTATAAATTTTGCAAAATGAAAGATGTCTTTCAAATCCACTGTGGAAAGCAGCCCGGACACAGACAGGTAGACATGTTTAAATCACCACACATGCTTTATTTATACTATTTACAAAGTGACAGCACAACCCAGTACTCCTGTACTAAATCACCCACAGTCCAGGCCTCTCACAATGCCTCTTCTCCTGACCACCTCCACTCCTGTCCTCTGAGCTCCGTCCTCTTCCTCCCGACTCCAGCCCCTGAATGGAGGGAGGCGGCCCCTTTTATAGTCACCCGGATGTGCTCCAGGTGCCTCCCGACAATCTTCCGCCAGCACTCCCCAGTGTGGTGGAAGTGCCAGCTGCGCACTTGGAAGCACTCCGGGTGTCCCCGATCCTCTTCCCCCCAGGCACTTCCGGGTGTGGCGGAAGCACTGAGGGCTAGGGCTCCAAAGGCATTGGGGCACCCCCTGGCGGTGACCACGGGCCCCTATAGGGTTGAGCTTCCAAGCTCTGTTCCTGTGGTCCCCAAAGCCAACAGAGCGGTCACCCCCACGTGGTTTGGGGGAGGCATAAGCCCTCCTCTGGTCCTCCAGGGCGTCCCGGCTGGGTACCACCCCCAGCCACCTGTGACACCACATTTAAAACTACTGTATATTTTAAGCAATATGTATATATATATACTGTATATATATATTTATGCCATTTGTCTTTTTAGACATTGAATTTAAAGAAGGGGAAACGGAGCACTTTGTTGAAGTGGAAATTTTGTATGATGGGGTGCGAGAGATGAGAGAGGCTTTCACAATTCACATGAAACCTGATGAGAACATGGTTGCTGAAACTCAGGTGGGTGTCTTTTTATGTTGGTTGTTTATATTTACGTTGGTACCTTAAAAAGCTTTGTGTCACTGATGGGCCTGCTGTCAGTTACTGAGCATGTGTCAGAAGCCAGACCAGAGAGACTTACAACATAAGAAAATAAAAAGTTGGACAAAGGAAAAGAGACCAGTCTGTCCATTTGTCATTTTTTTTGACTATTGACATGATCATTTTTTGTAGGCCTTTCACCCCCATTTGATTATTTATTATTGGCTCTCCTTCCACAATGTGCTTTCCCGCAATCATAACCTGGTAGTGCCTCCTGTTGGGTGCTGCTTACTCTCTGAACACAAATGTTAACAACCTGTTCCTTATATTCATCGATAAAATGAGTTGTGATTTTAACATACTGTATGTCCTTCAGCATGGGAAAAAAAGAAATGTATCATAAAAACATATGTAGAGCATCTCTAGGTGTAGTATGTCTCCTTGTGAATTTCCCCTTGGGATTAATAAAGTATCTATCTATCTATCTATCTATCTATCTATCTATCTATCTATCTATCTATCTATCTATCTATCTATCTATCTATCTATCTAATCCTGCCAACTACACTATCTATCTATCTATCTATCTATCTATCTATCTATCTATCTATCTATCTATCTATCTATCTATCTATCTATCTATCTATCTATCTATCTATCTATCTATGTATCTATCTAGCTATCTAATCCTGCCAGCTACGCTATCTATCTAGCTATCTAATCCTGCCAGCTACGCTATCTATCTAATCCTGCCAACTACACTATCTATCTATCTATCTATCTAATCCTGCCAACTATGCTATCTATCTATCTATCTATCTATCTATCTAGCTATCTAATCGTGCCAGCTACGCTATCTATCTATCTAATCCTGCCAACTACGCTATCTATCTATCTATCTATCTATCTAATCCTGCCAACTACGCTATCTATCTATCTATCTATCTATCTATCTATCTATCTATCTATCTATCTATCTATCTATCTATCTATCTAATCCTGCCAACTACGCTATCTATCTATCTAATCCTGCCAACTACGCTATCTATCTATCTAATCCTGCCAACTATGCTATCTATCTATCTAATCCTGCCAACTACGCTATCTATCTATCTATCTATCTAGCTATCTAATCCTGCCAGCTACGCTATCTATCTATCTAATCATGCCAACTACGCTATCTATCTATCTATCTAATCCTGCCAACTACGCTATCTATCTATCTATCTATCTATCTATCTATCTATCTATCTATCTAATCCTGCCAACTACGCTATCTATCTATCTATCTAATCATGCCAACTACGCTATCTATCTATCTATCTATCTATCTAATCCTGCCAACTACGCTATCTATCTATCTATCTATCTAATCCTGCCAACTACGCTATCTATCTGTCTATCTATCTAATCCTGCCAACTACGCTATCTATCTATCTATCTAATCCTGCCAACTATGCTATCTATCTATCTATCTATCTAATCCTGCCAACTACGCTATCTATCTATCTATCTAGCTATCTAATCCTGCCAGCTACGCTATCTATCTATCTAATCATGCCAACTACGCTATCTATCTATCTATCTAATCCTGCCAACTACGCTATCTATCTATCTATCTATCTATCTATCTATCTAATCCTGCCAACTACGCTATCTATCTATCTATCTAATCATGCCAACTACGCTATCTATCTATCTATCTATCTATCTATCTATCTATCTATCTATCTATCTATCTATCTATCTATCTATCTATCTGTTAGCACCCTCATATTGTAATAAACAGAAATGTGTCTAAACTGGTGAGCACATTAGTCACCTGATTTTCAGCAGGGTGTGCTTTTGTGTAATTCCATACATTTTGTATCATGTCTTCACACTTGTCCCTTGGCATGGGAATTGTATACTAAAGAGTTGTCAACTTTTTTGGAAATCCATCCATCCATCCATTTTCCAACCCGCTGAATCCGAACACAGGGTCACGGGGGTCTGCTGGAGCCAATCCCAGCCAACACAGGGCACAAGGCAGGGAACCAATCCCGGGCAGGGTGCCAACCCACCGCAGGACACACACAAACACACCCACACACCAAGCACGCACTAGGGCCAATTTAGGATTGCCAATCCACCTAACCTGCATGTCTTTGGACTGTGGGAGGAAACCGGAGCGCCCGGAGGAAACCCACGCAGACACGGGGAGAACATGCAAACTCCTTTTTTTTTGGAAATGTAACACGTATGTTAATACGCACAAGCCTTGCTTAAGAAGGACAAAAATAAAAACTTCGAACGTTTTGCATGCATTTTGATTGTACAGATACAGTATATTCTTTATTTAAAGTCTCAGTTTTCTCCCATCACTGAGTTTGAACTTTTATTTTAGACATCCCACACAAAAGACAGAGCAAAAACACTTTTCAAATGCTGGAAGATGGTTTCATATTAATTTCAAAATCTTATTTAAAAGTTAAGAGTAGGGGCTTACATGAATGTTGGTCAAAATGCAGTTTTTGTGTTGTATGGTAGCAGATCCAGAACATAAATACTAAAACCAAAAATCATTTACCTGTAGCTGTTGTGTGTTGATTGCTTTTGCCATGTTGTCTGCAAAAATGTCTACTAAGGTGATTAACTGTAAACACTTGTTTGTTTGGACAGATGAGCAAAGCAATTGTGTATATTGAAGAAATGGACAGTGTGGCAGATGTCACGTTTCCAGCCGTGCCACAGGTGGTCTCTCTGTTGATGTACGATGATACAGCAAAAGCAAAAAGCAATCCATCCACAGGATATCCAGTAGTGTGTGTAACGGTAAGAATGTCCATATGTAGGAATTAGTGACTTGGATCTACCAACGTTGCCATTAGTGTTTGTTTAGCTTCATTTCCAAGTGTCATGAAATGGAGTCTTCACATAGGAAGAACGGGTGTGAGGACTCCAAAAATGAGCCCAGAAGCAGGACAGAACCTTCATTAATCTCCCCAGCATAGGCTCAATTTAATTCAGCTACAACCCACATGCCACCTGCTGGCTTCAGCCGAAGCAGGCTTCAAAAATGAGGAGCTGGAAAAACAATAAAAATTCTTCTATGAAGAAGTTCCACAAGTAGGAGGATAATGGTGAACCCCTAGCTTGTGAGCAAAAATTGGCAACAAAAGCTCTTTATCAGCAAAAATTAAAAATGGACAAAATTTGCAACAGAGCAGAAAAATGACAGAAAGTCTTGCTTAAAGGCAATTCACAGCAAACAAGTCTCAATACACAATCTGTGGGCAGAATACAAGAAAAACAGGCAAGAATTTCACAAAAAAACCTGTAGTACTAGGGTGTCGTACCGTGTTAGCCATTATGAATGTAGAGAAAAGCCAAGCAAAATGACACCTTTTATTGGCTAACTAAAAAAATTACAATATGCAAGCTTTCGAGGCAACTCAGGCCCCTTCTTCAGGCAAGATGTAATCAAACCTTAAATTAATTAAGGTTTAAAGATGTAATTAAACCTTAAACAAAAAAACCTTAAATCCAAACAGAAATATCAATACTCACAGAGCTTGACAATTAACAAAATGATCTCCTGCTGCTGAGCCTTCTCAGCTGGGTTTATATGGTGTTCAGCCTCCACTTGTATTTTCCAGTCAGTTACTTTTATGGCAATACCTAAATAAAACTCCGTATCTCTAAGTATTAAATACAATAGCATAATTGTTTATGTATTGTAGTTCAGTGCAAGTAGGATTGATCTATCTATCTAATATAATACCTTATCAAGCCATGTTCAGATTTCACATTATCTGTCATTTTCTCATTTTTTCTTAGGCCTGTAATCCAAAATATTCTGAGTTTGACAAAACAGGATCGATCTGCTCAGCAGAGAATATCAATGACACCCTGACACAATATCGCTGGCTAGTTAGTGCCCCTAGTGGTCCAGATGGGGTCACTAGTCCAATGCGGGAGGTGGACACAAATACCTTCTTCACAAACACAAAATCCATCACCTTGGACGCCATCTACTTTCAAGCTGGGTCCAGAGTGCAATGTGGAGCGAGGGCCTTCAATGCTAATGGAGATGCTGGTCTGGAGCTGCTCAGCCCCATCATTCCAATTAACAGGGATGAAGGTAATGGAATACAAAACAAAATCTTTACTAGTGTATGGATATCTGTCTTTATTTATTGAGTATGAGCATTGTGCATGTCAGAATCTGTGTTTGTTATGTAGAAGTGTTAGTGAAGTGACTTCTATAACCCTACATGTATATACGATATTCTCATGGTTGTGTGAATTCTCTGTTTTAAGGTGAGTGTGGACAGAACAGAGTAATAAGATGTTACTGAACTCATTTTTTATGTCGTAATTTTTTATTACATTTTTTTGCATCAAAAAAGTTCTGACTCTTCATAAACATCATAAAAACAATCGATCACAAAAAAAGGCAAAAACAGCTGAATTCCTTTTTGTTTCTTTCAATTCTAGGTCTCTGTCAGCCCCGCATCGCAGGAACAGTGGGAGCAGAGCCATTCTCAGCAAGGATTCGTTACACTGGACCAGAAGATCCGGACCACCCTAACCTCATCAAGCTGACTGTGACCATGCCTCATATGGATGGTCAGTATGCCATTATTTTATAGGACTTTCTAAGGTGTTTTTGGGGCAGCCGTGTTTTTTGTAATATTAAATTTTGCTCCAGTTTTTGCTTGTTAAAAAACGCTCACCAGTTTATGGATTTCTAATACTATTATGACTTTACACAAATCCTCACTTTTAAATAAAAATTAAGGTCCAATTAAAAACTGTTCATTTTTTTATAAAATTATTGTATACATTTCAGATTTGCATGAAGCCTTCTTTGGGGTGTTTTTATTAAATAAGGGTGTGAGATTTTGTGTCCTCCAAACAGACAAGAAATCTCATCAATAGGGAGTCCTTGCGTAGTGATGACAGTGTCGGGGTTAGGGTGAGCTCCTTCCATTGTCATTGATACAGGTAGCTTGTTTGACAGGAGAGTGGCAAGCATAAAAAGGTGGCACAGGCCCAAAGGTAGAGCCCAGATAGGCCTATGAAAGACAGAGAGACTTATTCACTAGTAAGGATGCCATTATGTTAACATACCAGAGCAGAAGGATGGACAGCAGTAGCAGGTGGTGTAAGAGAAGAGTGAGATACACCCTTGGCACCAACATCAATATTCAAGATGGCCCCATCAACAGCATATGAGGCTGCAGGATGCAGTTGTCAGGAATCTCTCATATTCTTTATAAAAAGACAGCAAAGTCATGGTGGACTAGAAGAATATTAACAGATGTCTTTGCCAAGAGAGGGCACTACATAGCTCCAGGGACGGAGAGCAGGGGTCGGAGTTGCCTTTTCAAGCATCTTTCACATGTATATTGTGACCACAACTAACTCTTCTGTAATGTTTGCAGGTATGTTACCCATCATCTCCACTCGACCTCTTTCGAACTTCGAGTTGACGCTGAGCCCCGATGGCACCAGAGTAGGCAACCATAAGTGCTCCAATCTGCTGGATTACAACGAGGTGCCAACCAGATATGGTTTTCTCACTGATGCCACCAAAAACCCAGAAGTGATCGGTGAGACCTCTCCTTACCAGTACAGCAGTAGCCTACGGTCACCCAAAACCTTGCGCTTCTACAGGAATCTGAACCTTGAGGCCTGCCTGTGGGAATTCAACAGCTACTACGACATGTCTGAGCTTCTGTCAGACTGTGGGGGCAAGATTGGCACAGATGGACAGGTACTGTGAATGTCTGAGGGAGTGTATGAGCGTGTGAGTGTAGACGACATTCTAGGGGGTTTATCTGACATTTAGCCTAGTGGGTTTAACCTTTGCTGTGTTGCTGCCCAGGTTCACTAGTCCCTCAAATTCATTGAATGCAAGAAGTCATGGAATACACTCATCTTTGTTCCAGATGAATTAACTGAATGTTGGATAACACTTTAATGTTAATCTATCCATCCCGCTATATCCCAACTACAGGGTCACGGGTGTCTGCTGGAGCCAATCCCAGCCAACACAGGGCGCAAAGCAGCAAACAAACCTCGGGCAGGGCGCCAGCCCACCACAGTTTAATGTTAATGATTGTTTGATTTAGTTCACCAATGTCTGGATGAAAGCTATCGTTTTTCTGTGCCACATTTCAGTTAACATGTCCTTCAGCTCCATTACTCCAGAGTGCCATTTCGGCATTGTCTTAAAAATGTATTACAGTTCACCTTACCTTTGCATTGAGCACAGTAACAATCCAGCTGTAGACATGAGGGGACATGTAATGGTCAGGACCGTAAAATCGCGAGTCATTTTGTTTCTGTAATAAGGTCACTTCCTTGTGTTCATCTCAATTGGAAAGTGCCATCTGTAAAAAGCAAGGCTTCTGTCAACCACCACGTATAACAACATTCAAAGACTCCATCCTGAAACTTATGTCTGCCTGCTGCTGGCTCAATATGGACCATTTATCCATCTAGACTAGAGAGTGATTAATGCCTTTAACTTCAACATGACTAGCAGATTTGTATTAATAAAAACAGGCCGAGTCCATACTAATTAAAAAGTCCCATTCCCTATAATTTTGAGTGGATGTAGGGAGTATTCCAACCCCTTCACTTTTCAAACACATTATTGTGTTGTAGATCTGGCATGTCAAACACACGGCCCACGGCCCGCATGACAGATCCTAGTTAGCACTAAACTTGTACAAAATGATTACTAACGTTTGTGATTGAATCGTTCTGCATCTTCGCCGTTACTTATTGACTTTTCTTACTTCCGCCTTCTGACAAAAGTGCGTTTTCCCAATGCATTATGGTACCGGAAAAGTCATCTGCTAGTATAGTTGCAGCTGCGGCATCAGCTCCTGGATACCCTAGGCATGACACTGACCAAACACCCAAATAAAATGAGCCGCGACGTAACAACTGAAGTGCTAGGCTGCAGCAGCCTGGCAGGCTACACTACTGGCTGGGCTGCTGAGACTGGCCACTGGGCAGAACTGACCATCATGAGTAGTAATAGTTCGCATATTTTCACGTTTTTTTGCTCTAGTTTTATGTAATTTTGTGCTAGTATTGTAATGAACAGTTAGTGCAGACTACAGCTGAAGATCTGAAGTGGACGCGAGAAGTTGGTGAGTTGTTTATTAACAAATGTTTGTGATTTTTGAGTTTGTAAATTTAGTGTAGGTCAGGGGGCTTTTTGCATATCAGATTATTTTACAATACAAACTTTGAAGTAAACTTAGTAAAGTAAAATTAGATTTTTGGATTTTTGTTTTCCAACTTGAATTACTGAGCAATGAATTCAATGAGCGTTTTCGTGATTTCAGTTCACACGTACAGGACTTGGCGCTGTTTACGTCACCATACTCTTACAACGTTGAGAATGCGCCTGAGGATATCCAAATGGAGTTGATTGAACTGCAGTCAGATTCTAGTCTGAAGGCAAAATACAATGAAGTTGGTGTGCCAGGCTTGTATGCTTACCTGCCGCCCTCGTATGTGCAGATCCGTAAGTTGGCATCGAGAGTACTGTCTATGTTCAGAAGCCACTTACCTTTGTGAGCAATTGTTTTCATTAATGAAAGCTACCAAAACTTACTGTCGAGCACCATTCATCCCTCATAAAAGTTGCAGCTGCACAAGATTTCAAGCCTGATATTGACGAACGGGTTACTAACTAGAGATGCCAAGTGTCGGGACAAAAGAAATAGATCTCAGACTGTAAGACTCCTATATAAGGACCTAGCTAAGAGGCTAAGACTCTAATTGTATGCTGTTGTACGGAGATTGTATGGAAATAAATTGATTTTCTTTAAACTTTAAACTTTAAGTGTTACATTTTTTAAAGTTTTCAATATTGGAAAGAAAGCTACAGTAACTTTGTATAATAGTATAATAGTATTTGTTACAGTGCGGCCCGCTGACGCACGTATGGCAGTCGAAGCGGCCCACCAATGGTAGCGAGTTTGACGTGCCTGTTGTAGATTACATTTTTAATTGGATAAGTTTTCAGTTTTTGCCTATCGGTCTACACTTACATGACTCAGGCGCTGCCGCGAGTGGCAGCCATTCCAGCAGCTCTGTGTATGACTTTACCTTTCTACCTTTTTTCTACCTTTTTCTCTATTTCACTGTTCACTCCTACCACTTTCTTTTATGTGGACTCGTTCCCTGGACACTTTTTACTACTTTGACATGGATTTTTACACACCGAGACTCGTTTATTCAAGTAGTGTGAATTTCCCCATGGGATTAATAAAGTATCTATCTACAGTGCATCCGGAAAGTATTCACAGCGCATCACTTTTTCCACATTTTGTTATGTTACAAAATGGATTCAATTCATTTTTTTCCTCAGAATTCTGCACACAACACCCCATAATGACAACGTGAAAAAAGTTTACTTGAGGTTTTTGCAAATTTATTAAAAATAAAAAAATTGAGAAAGCACATGTACATAAGTATTCACAGCCTTTGCCATGAAGCTCGAAATTGAGCTCAGGTGCCTCCTGTTTCCCCTGATCATCCTTGAGATGTTTCTGCAGCTTAATTGGAGTCCACCTGTGGTAAATTCAGTTGACTGGACATGATTTGGAAAGGCACACACCTGTCTATAGAAGGTCCCACAGCTGACAGTTCATGTCAGAGCACAAACCAAGCATGAAGTCAAAGGAATTGTCTGTAGACCTCCGAGACAGGATTGTCTCGAGGTACAAATCTGGGGAAGGTTACAGAAAAATTTCTGTTGCTTTGAAGGTCCCAATGAGCACAGTGGCCTCCATCACCCGGAAGTGGAAGAAGTTCGAAACCACCAGGATTCTTCCTAGAGCTGGCCGGCCATCTAAACTGAGCGATCGGGGGAGAAGGGCTTTAGTCAGGGAGGTGTCCAAGAACCCGATGGTCACTCTGTCAGAGCTCCAGAGGTCCTCTGTGGAGAGAGGAGAACCTTCCAGAAGGACAACCATCTTTGCAGCAATCCATCAATCAGGCCTGTATGGTAGAGTGGCCAGACGGAAGCCACTCCTTAGTAAAAGGCACATGGCAGCCCGCCTGGAGTTTGCCAAAAGGCACCTGAAGGACTCTCAGACCATGAGAAAGAAAATTGTCTGGTCTGATGAGACAAAGATTGAACTCTTTGGTGTAAATGCCAGGCATCACGTTTGGAGGAAACCAGGCACCGCTCATCACGAGGCCAATACCATCCCTACAGTGAAGCATGGTGGTGGCAGCATCATGCTGTGGGGATGTTTTTCAGAGGCAGGAACTGGGAGACTAGTCAGGATAAAGGGAAAGATGACTGCGGCAATGTACAGAGACATCCTGGATGAAAACCTGCTCCAGAGCGCTCTTGACCTCAGACTGGGGCGACGGTTCATCTTTCAGCAGGACAACGACCCTAAGCCCACAGCCAAGATATCAAAGGAGTGGCTTCAGGACAACTCTGTGAATGCCCTTGAGTGGCCCAGCCAGAGCCCAGACTTGAATCCGATTGAACATCTCTGGAGAGATCTTAAAATGGCTGTGCACCGACGCTTCCCATCCAACCTGATGGAGCTTGAGAGGTGCTGCAAAGAGGAATGGGCCAAACTGGCCAAGGATAGGTGTGCCAAGCTTGTGGCATCATATTTAAAAAGACTTGAGGCTGGAATTGCTGCCAAAGGGGCATCGACAAAGTATTGAGCAAAGGCTGTGAATACTTATGGACATGGGATTTCTCAGTTTTTTTATTTTTAATAAATTTGCAAAAATCTCAAGTAAACTTTTTTCACGTTGTCATTATGGGGTGTTGTGTGCAGAATTCTGAGGAAAAAATGAATTTAATCCATTTTGGAATAAGGCTGTAACATAACAAAATGTGGAAAAAGTGATGCGTTGGGAATACTTTCCGGATGCACTGTATCTATCTATCCATTTGTTATATAGTGCCTTTCATATCTATCTATCTATTTGTTATATAGTGCCTTTCACATCTATCTCTATCTATTTGTTATATAGTGCCTTTCACATCTAACTATCTGTTATATAGTGCCTTTCATATCTATCTATCTATCTATCTATTCTAGTGCCTTTCATGCTCATCTATCTATCTATTTGTTATATAGTGCTTTTCACATCTATCTATCTATCTATCTATCTATCTATCTATCTATCTATCTATCTATCTATCTATCTATCTATCTATCTATTTATCTATCTATCTATCTATCTATCTACACTGAGTCACCCATAATGACAATGTGAAACATGTTTTCCAGAAAGATTTGACAGTGTATTAAAAATCAAGCACTGAAATCTCTCATTCCTGGAAGTATTCAGACCCTTTCCTTTGGCACTTCAAATTGAGGGTCGGATGCCTCCTGTTTGCTTTAATTCTCTTTGAGATGTGTCTAGATCTTGAGTAGACAAACTGAACTGATTGGACATCATTAGAAAGGCACATGTGTACCTGTGTATAAAAGGTCCCACAATTCACATTGCATATCTGGACAAAGACCAAGCCATGAAATCTAAAGAATTCTCTGCCATCCTCTGTGATTTGCAATAAACTGTGCAAAGTGAAAAATTTGAATACTTTCTGAATCCACTGTACTTTTTATATAACTTATCATAAAGATCCCCTCCTCGAACCGCCACCTTACCGTGGTTGCCTGTTGTCCGGAGCTTTATGCCCCTGGTAGGGCCACCCAAGGCAAACTGGTCCTAGGTGAGGGATGAGACAAAGTGCGGTTTAACAAACCTCCTATGACGAATAAAAAATTTGGACGGCGTTTTCCCTCACCCGGATGCGGGTCACCGGGGCCCCACTCTGGAGCCAGGCCTGGAGGTGGGGCTCGATGGCGAGCGCCTGGTGGCTGGGCTTGCACCCATGGGGCTCGGCCGGGCACAGCCCGAAGAGGCAACTTGGGTCCCCCTTCCCATGGGCTCACCACCTATGGGAGGGGCCAAGGAGGTCGGGTGCAGTGTGAGTTGGGTGGTGGCCGAAGGCGGGGACCTTGGCGGTCCGATCCTCGGCTACAGAAGCTGGCTCTTGGGACATGGAATGTCACCTCTCTGAAGGGGAAGGAGCCTGAGCTAGTGCGCGAGGTTGAGATGTTCCGGCTAGATATAGTCGGACTCACCTCGACGCACAGCTTGGACTCTGGAACCAATCTCCTTGAGAGGGGCTGGACTCTGTACCACTCTGGAGTTGCCCCCGGTGAGAGGTGCCGAGCGGGTATGGGTATACTTATTGCCCCCCGACTTGGAGCCTGTACATTGGGGTTTACCCCGGTAGACGAGAGGGTAGCCTCCCTTCGCCTTCGGGTGGGGGGACGGGTCCTAACTGTTGTTTGTGCGTATGCACCGAACAGCAGTTCGGAGTACCCACCCTTTTTGGAGTCCCTGGAGGGGGTGCTAGAGGGCATACCTTCTGGGGACTCCCTCGTACTGCTGGGAGACTTCAATGCTCACGTGGGCAATGACAGTGAGACCTGGAAGGGCGTGATTGGGAGGAATGGCCCCCCCGATCTGAACCCGAGTGGTGTTTTGTTGTTGGACTTCTGTGCTCGTCACGGATTGTCCATAACGAACACCATGTTCAAGCATAGGGGTGTTCATATGTGCACTTGGCACCAGGACACCCTAGGCCTCAGTTCGATGATCGACTTTGTGGTCGTGTCGTCGGACTTGCGGCCACATGTCTTGGACACTCGGGTGAAGAGAGGGGCGGAGCTATCAACTGATCACCACCTGGTGGTGAGTTGGCTTCGATGGTGGGGGAGGATGCCGGTCAGGCGTGGTAGGCCCAAACGTGTTGTGAGGGTCTGCTGGGAACGTCTGGCAGAGCCCCCTGTCAGAAGTAGCTTCAACTCCCACCTCCGGCAGAACTTCGACCACATCCCGAGGGAGGTAGTGGACATTGAGTCCGAATGGGCCATGTTCCGTGCCTCTATTGTTGAGGCGGCTGACCGGAGCTGTGGCCATAAGGTGGTCGGTGCCTGTCGTGGCGGCAATCCCCGAACCCGTTGGTGGACACCGGCGGTGAGGGATGCTGTCAAGCTGAAGAAGGAGTCCTACCGGTCCCTTTTGTCCTGTGGGACTCTGGAGGCAGCTGATAGGTACCAGCAGGCCAAGCGGAATGCGGCTTTGGTGGTTGCTGAGGCAAAAACTCGGGCGTGGGAGGAGTTTGGGGAGGCCATGGAGAACAACTTTCGGACGGCTTCGAGGAGATTCTGGTCCACCATCCGGCGTCTCAGGAAGGGGAAGCAGTGCAGTGTCAACACTGTATATGGTAGGGATGGTGCGCTGCTGACCTCGACTCGGGACGTTGTGGGTCGGGGGGGTAGTACTTCGAAGACCTCCTCAATCCCATTAACATGCCTTCCAATGAGGAAGCAGAGCCTGGGGACTCAGAGGTGGGCTCCCCTATCTCTGGGACTGAGGTCACCGAGGTGGTCAAAAAACTCCTTGGTGGCAGGGCCCCGGGGGTGGATGAGATACGCCCGGAGTTCCTCAAGGCTCTGGACGTTGTAGGACTGTCTTGGTTGACACGACTCTGCAACATCGCATGGACATCAGGGACAGTGCCTCTGGATTGGCAGACCGGGGTGGTGGTCCCCCTCTTTAAGAAGGGGGACCGGAGGGTGTGTTCCAACTACAGAGGGATCACACTCCTCAGCCTCCCTGGAAAAGTCTATTCAGGGGTCCTGGAGAGGAGGGTCCGTCGGATAGTCGAGCCTCGGATTCAGGAGGAACAGTGTGGTTTTCGTCCTGGTCGTGGAACAGTGGACCAGCTCTATACCCTTAGCAGGGTCCTGGAGGGTGCATGGGAGTTCGCCCAACCAGTCTACATGTGTTTTGTGGACTTGGAAAAGGCATTCGACCGTGTCCCTCGGGGAATCTTGTGGGGGGTACTCCGAGAGTATGGGGTACCAGCCCCCCTGATAAGGGCTGTTTGGTCCCTGTACGATCGGTGCCAGAGCTTGGTCCGCATTGCCGGCAGTAAGTCGAACCCGTTTCCAGTGAGAGTTGGACTCCGCCAGGGCTGCCCTTTGTCACCGATTCTGTTCATAACTTTTATGGACAGAATTTCTAGGCGCAGCCAGGGTGTTGAGGGGGTCCGGTTTGGTGGACTCAGGATTGGGTCACTGCTTTTTGCAGATGATGTTGTCCTGTTTGCTTCATCAGGCCATGATCTTCAGCTCTCTCTGGATCGGTTCACAGCTGAGTGTGAAGCGGCTGGGATGGGAATCAGCACCTCCAAATCCGAGACCATGGTCCTCAGCCGGAAAAGGGTGGAGTGCCCTCTCAGGGCTGGGAGCGAGATCCTGCCCCAAGTGGAGGAGTTCAAGTATCTCGGGGTCTTGTTCACGAGTGAGGGAAGAATGGAGCGTGAGATCGACAGGAGGATCGGTGCGGCATGCAGGCGCTGCATCGGTCTGTAGTGGTGAAAAAGGAGCTGAGCCGCAAGGCAAAGCTCTCAATATACCAGTCGATCTATGTTCCTACCCTCACCTATGGTCATGAGCTATGGGTAGTGACCGAAAGAACGAGATCGCAAATACAAGCGGCTGAAATGAGTTTCCTCCGCAGGGTGTCTGGACTCTTCCTTAAAGATAGGGTGAGAAGCTCAGTCATCCGGGAGGAGCTCAGAGTAGAGCCGCTGCTCCTCCGCATCGAGAGTAGTCAGATGAGGTGGCTCGGGCATCTGATCAGGATGCCTCCTGGACGCCTCCCTGGTGAGGTGTTCTGGGCACGTCCAACCGGGAGGAGGCCCCGGGGAAGACCCAGGACACGCTGGAGGGACTATGTCTCTCGACTGGCCTGGAAACGCCTCAGGATTCTCCCGGAAGAGCTAGAAGAAGTGGCCGGGGAGAGGGAAGTCTGGGCATCTCTGCTCAAGCTGCTGCCCCCACGACCCGACCTCGGATAAGCGGAAGAGAATGGATGGATGGATATCATAAAGATAAAACAAATTTTTAAAGACAAAAAAATGTACTCACAGACAGCCATGGTGTCTACCAGATTACAGGCTTTACAGACTATTCTGTTTGTGTAGAATAAGGAAAAGTCCAGCTGAGGACTTTCCCAGTGTATTTATGATTGATGTGCTCTCAGTGACATGATCAAAGTTTTTAAAAGTAGCAGAGGAATCAGTACATTGGGTCCCAGTTGTCAATAGTGGACAGACAGCATTATTAGACTTTGACAAACTGTTGGTCCCCCTTAGTGTCCTGAGAGCATGCCCCTTCAGTAACACAAATGGCTCCCCTTTGTGTATATACTGCAGACTTCAAGGAGCATGCACCCCTTGGTGTATGGAGTGTGTGCACTTTTACTTTCATAAATGACACCCAACACGTAACAGCACCCACTCAGTGTCATCTGAGTTTGACAGTCTTTTGGGGGGAGGGGGGGGGGGCGTTTCCCTCATAGTGTCCCTTAAGTTCCATAAATGGAACCCTTCAGATGATAGCGCCTTAAGCGGTCACTTGTGTCACCTAATGGATTGACCAGCTCTGAGTAGGACTTTGGGAACCTTCATATATTATCTTGGTGCTGTCTGTCCAGACAAGGAACCACTGAGTCTTTATGCCAACTCTGCCCTGAAGTCACATCTCCCACATTGCTTTGGTTTCCCTCCACACACGTCTATCAGCCTACTGAGATAAGCGAACATTAATACAGGTGTGGAAGCAACTGATGATGAATTTAAGGAGAACATTACTTAGTGACTCAGAAAGCAATCTCTGATCTACACTTCCAGGTGAAACAATAAACAATTTATACAAATTAATATCAAAGACACTACATATGACATATAGACTGATTTTTCTAGCTGGGTCTCACAAGTTCACATAGATAGATAGATATGAAAGGCACTATATAATAGATAGATAGATAGATAGATAGATAGATAGATAGATAGATAGATAGATAGATAGAACTGAAAGGCACTATATGATAGATAGATGTGAAAGGCACTATATAATAATAGACAGACAGATAGATATGAAAGGCACTATATAATAGATAGATAGATAGATAGATAGATAGATAGATAGATAGATAGATAGATAGATAGATAGATAGATAGATAGATAGATAGATAGATAGATAGATAGATAGATAGATAGATAGATAGATAGATAGATAGATGTTACAGGGTCTACTCTTGGCTTGATTGAAGGTCCTTTCCACAATATGAGAAGGATATCATCTATGAATGAAGAAAGTCCTCATTCTGAGTGCTTCGTTAGAGCATTATTATAGATGTCGACCTCATCACTGCAGAGGTGGAGGAGTTTAAGGAGCTGTGAAAGAGATAGACATTTTTTAGTGTGCCAGGGATGGAAGGAGCTGTAGAGAAGGTAACTGTGTGAGCCAGCTGGAATGTAATAGACAGAGACTTCAGAGAAGTCCTGGAAAGCTGATAGAAAGACTGATATCTAAAAATGGTAGAGTTGTGGTGGAAACATCAACT
Organism: Erpetoichthys calabaricus; assembly: GCF_900747795.2. Lineage (NCBI taxonomy): Eukaryota > Metazoa > Chordata > Cladistia > Polypteriformes > Polypteridae > Erpetoichthys > Erpetoichthys calabaricus. The sequence continues at coordinate 245,385,299 of NC_041398.2, read as the reverse complement.
GTAAACCCAAGAGAATGGTTGGAAACGGGTAAAAGCTCTAATTCCTGTAGTGGCTTCTGGAGCATGAGGCAGCACCAACACAATCATCAATAATTTTTTAAAATTTACAGGAAGCAGTAGCAGGAATCAGGCAATGTGTGTATGAGTGTATGAACTGTTGTACGTGACATGTCTATGATGGTTCAAGTAAAGAGAAGTTCTTTTCTAAACAAGGCGTTGCTAAGTTAATTGAAGCTACAATAACAATACTAACCCTAGCTAAGAAGAAAAGAAACTCTCTTCCACCTGTATAGATAGATAGATAGATAGATAGATAGATAGATAGATAGATAGATAGATAGATAGATAGATAGATAGATAGATAGATAGATAGATAGATAGATAGATAGATCTGAAAGGCACTATATGATAGATAGAGATGTGAAAGGCACTATATAATAATAGATAGACAGATTGATATGAAAGACACTATATGATAGATAGAACTGAAAAACACTATATGATAGATAGATAGATAAATAGAACTGACAGGCACTATATGATAGATAGAGAGAGATGTGAAAGGCACTATATAATAGTTAGGTAGATAGATCAGGTCATGATTGTCATGCCTTTAGCATATAATAGTTTGGATAGGAAAATAACAGACAAATAAATTACAGTATCTTCTGCATACATTAAATATTTTACAATGTTTGTTAGTCTCTAATAAAACTTTTATTAATGCAATAAATCAAATACCAATGAGTATCTCTGAAAATGAAGAACAATGTAACTATTGCTGACCATTTCTGCCCCTTACACATTTCTGTATTTTTGCTTAGGACTGTTCCACAAAACAGAAGTTTTTTGTATTGATTCATTTGCACAAGTAATTGGCCTCAAAAAGTCAGGGGTCACAAATGAAGGCAGTGGTTAAGGTGGAAATGTTTTCAGCAGTCCTGCATTTTAGCTTTTTGTGGAATAATACCACAAGTCTATAAAATTCCCTTATTGTATCCTGGAAAGGTGTTAAATACTTTTAAACTTCATCCTCAAGTGTTGACTTGCTGACTGTAAAACAAAGCGAAGATTCCGTTAACAGTTGGTGACAAGGTTTGTAACACTCCCTTTCTACTTGGGTGAGAAGTAAGACATTTCTAGCAGGAGCGGGTAAGGGGATACACTTTAAAAAGTAAATCGGCGTGCAATCTAAAACGTCTAGCTTACCTTCTAACAAAAGTCCTGCATTCCAGCAGATAGGTTGCTGAAACAGTGTAGGACACACTGAAGAGAGCTGATCAAATTTCAGCAAAAGCACATTTACTGTAAGGAAAAGTGTCATAAAACAAATGGAAGGAAGGAAGCTGATCTGTTAATCTAGCAGATCAAAATATAGAGGCCAAGGATATTAGTGAGGGTTATCGACCAATGCAGGATACGTGGGAATGAGCCTTGACTTTGAAATGATGGCCTTTCACTTTTCTCATTTATCCAGTTTAGTAGTGCCCTCTTGTGGTTATTATGATATTATTACAAATGTATATCTGGCTGTGCTACACATCTAACTAAGATGGGTTGAAATCTAAGCAATCAATGTAGGCTTCAGCATTAACATTTGCGGTGCTTTATCTATTTTTGTAATGCATATAGTAGTAAGATGCATTGCACTTGTCATTTCAACAGGTCACACATCGCAAACATTTGTAGTAATAAAATGCATTAATAGGAATGTTTGTGATGCACAGTCTGTTGGAATGACAAATGTAATTCATATGTCTCTGTTATATGCCATTTGTTCTGGGATTCATTCATAAATGCAGAGTTAATGTCTATGATGCGAAATCTGTTGGAATGACAAATGCAGTGCATTTAAGTATATCAAATCAAATCAAAATTTTCTTACTACAAAAGTTTGTGATGCACCATATGTTGGAATGACAAAGACGTAGCAACCAGACGAACACACAGACACTTACCCTTTTTTTAAGGTGGATTAGTTGAGTAATGCATGAGCTGAGGACAATTTAGCAATCTGTGCAGAAGATGAATCCTCCTGATATGACTAGCATAGCTAAATCTGAGCTACAACTATGATACTTAAATATTGATTTACTTTCTTATATCTTTATGTTTGCTTTATTTTACTGACTGGTGAAATTCTAAGTCATATCTGAGGGAAATGGAAAGGAAAAAGGAAACACAGAAAGCACAGGTTAACAATTATAGTCTACTTATTGCACTGAAAAACTAAAACAATTCTCAGTAATTTTAGAATAAATAGATTGTTCAAGGAAGCAGCATAAAGGATATTAACATGATGTTAAAATCTTGGGCAGCACGGTGGTAGCATTGCTGCCTCGCAGTAAGGAGACCCGGGTTTGCTTCCTGGGTCCTCCCTGCGTGGAGTTTGCATGTTCTCCCCGTGTCTGTGTGGGTTTCCTCCTGGTGCTCCGGTCCCTAGTGTGTGCTTGGTGTGTGTGTGTTTGTGTGCACCCTGCGGTGGGCTGGCACCCTGTCCGGGGTTTGTTCCTGCATTGTGCCCTGTGTTGGCTGGGATTGGCTCCAGCAGACCCCCTTGACCCTGTGTTGGGATATAGTGGGTTGGAAAATGATTGACTGACTGTTAAAATCTTCATATGGGGACCTAGTGTCTCCCCTGGTAGCACTACCTATGAATAAGACCCCACTCATGCACATACACGTACCCTTATATTTGGCCAATTCAGAATCATTTCATGAAAATTTCACAGAGATTGCTGCTGGACACAGGATTTCAATGCAGTACGCTGTATCTGTGAGGTCTGCACCACTGTATTGACTATTCGAATAATGAATGGAAATTATCATTAAAATTGAGAAATAGACCTCGGCTCCCCCTGACACTGTATTCAAAATTGCATTGATAAATAATCAAGGTTTTAGGAAGAGAAATAATATCAAAGTTCAGAGGCTACCTTGGCCTGGGATGTAAAATTTGTACTAAATGAATAAAAATCTAAAGACCAACTCTCCAGAACCAAAATGCCATTTCACTTTTATATGGAAATAAATGACTAACAATTTTTGGGCATATTCATTGGCTAGGCTGGTGCTTAAACATTTAGATTTGAATATTAATGTCTCATTTGTGTCACTGTGCAGGTCCTTAACTTGGTGCAGTCCTACGTCACACTACGGGTGCCGCTCTTTGTGTCGTATGTGTTCCATTCACCAGTGGCGGTCGGAGGCTGGCAGCATTTTGACCTGCAGTCGGAGATGAAGTTGACATTTGTCTATGACACTGCCATCTTGTGGAAGGATGGAATTGGCAGCCCTCCAGAGTCAGAACTACAAGGTAATGAGTTTTCTTCTGCAGCTTCACCTTTACTGATGGCTTGTTAAGCTGGAATTGTGAAAGATTTTTAAAGTGATTAGAGAAGTCTGGAGGTCTAAGAATTTTAAGGTAGAAAAAGGTCAGTAAAGCTTTCTGGATAATCAAGAATAACCAGAAAACATTACTGCATAAAGTGAAGTAAAACGTACTCCTAATTTATTAGCCTTCATTAGGACTTGTGCACCACTAGTAACCAATGTACTACGAAGACAGCCTTAATATTTTCATTACATGTACACATAAATAATGGGATATACAGTAACTCTGATTATTCTCACCAGAATAGGATAGATAGATAGATAGATAGATAGATAGATAGATAGATAGATAGATAGATAGATAGATAGATAGATAGATAGATAGATAGAATACAATTTATTTTTGTATAGCCCAAAATCACACAAGAAGTGCAGCAATGGGCTTTAACAGGCCCTGCCTCTTGACAGCCCCCCCAGCCTTGACTCTCTAAGAAGACAAGGAAAAACTCCCAAAAAAACCTTGTAGGGAAAAATGGAAGAAACCTTGGGAAAGGCAGTTCAAAGACAGACCCCTTTCCAGGTAGGTTGGGTGTGCAGTGGGTGTCATAAAAAAGGGGGTCAATATAATACAATACACAGAACAGAACAAATCCTCAATACAGTATAAAAATAAAAATTTTAGAAGTACGGAGCAGAATTTAACAGTAGATGATATCACATAAGAAGATTTGGATATATTTAGAGTCCTGGAGACCTCATCCGTCAAGCTGCCTCCCCCATTTGGCCATTCCACAGCTGAAAGAGCGCTGGGCCAGCCAATCCGATGAAAGGACCCCTCTACCTAATGATTCATGCGATCCTCTATCAGGGATGACATTACCTTAGGCAGGCAAAACAACTTGGCAGGTGGACAGTGGCACCAAGTGCCACATTTGAGTTGAAAGGCACTATATAATAGATAGATAGATAGATGAAAGGCACTATATAATAGATAGATAGATAGATGAAAGGCACTATATGTTAGATAGATAGATAGATAGATAGATAGATAGATAGATAGATAGATAGATAGATAGATAGATAGATAGATAGATAGATAGAAGGCACTATATAATAGATAGATAGATGGAGGGCACTATATCAGGGGTTCTCAAAGTCGGTCATGGGGTCCCACTGTGGTTTCAGGTTTTTCTTCCAACCAAATTCATAATCAGTGACAACACCTGATAACACTGATCACAACTAATTAGCTGGTATTTTTTTTCCTCTTCTCTTATTCTACATTAAGAAAGCACCACAGCATGATTTTTACATGTATTAAACATTTAGGAATATTTCCATTTTTGCAGAAATTTAAATGCTTAACCATCTTTATTTTGATTGTATTATATTTTGCCCTTTCTCTGTGCAGTTTGCTCCCTTCATTGAATCTTAAAAATGACAACCAGCAGAGCAAACAGCCAGGCAAACAACACTGAATAATCAAAGGCTGCAACTACTTTAGTGTTAGACCTACTAATTAGAAATTAATTAATTAATTAATTAAAACAATTAGAACACCTGGCAAAAAATAGAATGAAAATCAAGATGAAAATATTGTTAAAAAGAAAAAAAAAATACATTATTCCCATATAACTGCTTGGTAAATTTATATATATATATGTTTATCAAACTTAGTTTTCTAATTTCTACATGTTTCCCAAAACACAGAATATGGCAAATAACATTTCACTTAATTAGCCCAGGAGTCCGAATAAAAATAGAAACTGGTTGGAACAAAAACCTGCAGCCACAGTGGGCCCCCAGGACCAACGCTGAGAACCCCTGCACTATATGATAGATAGATAGATAGATAGATAGATAGATAGATAGATAGATAGATAGATAGATAGATAGATAGATAGATAGATAGATAGATAGATAGATAGATAGATAGATAGATAGATAGATAGAATTTCATTTGTTCTCAGGGGAAATTTGGCAATAACAGATGGAATCCACTCTTTAAGGAAAAGGCAAATGACAGTTTAAAGGACTCTTAGAGCAGGAGGGAAAAGACTCTGTGATCCAATGAGGCAAATATTGAAATATTTGGGCAGAACTCCAAGCACTATGAAGACCAGGCACTGCATACCACCTGCCTAATACCATCCCTGTGGTGAAATATGGTGGTGGCAGCATCATGCTGTTGGTATTCATCCCAGGGACAGGAACAGGGGTACTGGTCAGAATTTAGGAAAGGGTGAATGCAGGCAAATGCAGATAGGTGCTTGAAGAAGATATGCTCCAGAATGCATGACAATCCTTAGCGTCAAGCAAAGATGATGCTAGAGTCTCTTCGGGAGAAGTTTCTGACTGCCCTTGAATCGCCCAGCCAAAGCCTAATTGAACATGTGTGGAAAGACCTGCACATGGCAGTTTATGAACGCTTCCCATCCAATCTAGAAGAGCTTGAGAGTATCTACCAGAAAGAATGGGATTAGCTGCCCAAATCATTGTGTGCAAAGCTCGTAGAGAACCAATAAGAATTGAATCTGGGTTTGCTAGTAAGGTGGCTTCTGCAAAGTACTGAATTAAGAGTCTAAATACTCAAAGGAATGAGAGTGTTCATGTTCTGTTAAGACCTTCCTGTGCTTAATCTCCTGCATTTCGATTTTCTACTTAGGGTTGAGTCTGTTGACTACAGATGAATCTGATACTGCTTTAGTGAAACATTTTTATCTATTTGTCTTTTCTCACTGTGTAGGTGCCATGTACCCCACAAGCATGAGAATCAACGACGAGGGACGTCTTGTGGTGAACTTCAAGACTGAAGTGCGCTTCCGAGGACAGTTTGTTATGTCTCACTCAGGTAAGGATACACATAATAATTTGATTTCTCTACTACCTTTTCAAACCAATCAGGGAATGAGACATTGTAGTGAGCAGGATCCAATATAATACAGTACAATTTATTTTTGGGTAGCCCTAAAAATCACACAAGAAGTGCCGCAATGGGCTTTAAAAGGTCCTGCCTCTTGACAAGCCCCCCAGACTTGACTCTCTAAGAAGGCAAGAAAACCTTAGTAGGGGAAAAAATGGAAGAAACCTTGGGAAAGGCAGTTCAAAGAGAGACCCCCTTTCCAGGAAGGTTGGGCGTGCAGTGGGTGTCAAAAAAAGGGGGTCAATACAACACAATACACAGTAATCCTCAATACAATAGTGCAATAGAAATATTACAAGTACAGAGCAGAATTCGACAGTAGATGATATCACATGATTTGTTCAGATCCAATCAGAGAAGGGCTATGTAATGGACTATCTTACAGACAGACCTCAGTATGTGCATCTCAGGAACTGCAGGTCTGACATTGTGGTCAGCAACACAGGAGCGCCACAGGGGACTGTACTTTCTGTGGTCCTGTTCAGCCTATATACATCAGACGTCCAATACAACTCGGAGTCCTGCCATGTGCAAAAGTTCACTGACGACACTGCTATGGTGGGCTGCATCATGAGTGGGCAGGAGGAGGAGTATAGGAACCTAATCAAGGACTTTGTGAAATGGTGCGACTCAAACCACCTACACCTGAACACCAGCAAAACCAAGGAGCTGGTGGTGGATTTTAGGAGGACCAGGCCCCTCATGGACCCCGTGATCATCAGAGGTGACTGTGTGCAGAGGGTGCAGACCTATAAATACCTGGGAGTGCAGCTGGATGATAAATTAGACTGGACTGCCAATACTGATGCTCTGTGTAAGAAAGGACAGAGCCGACTATACTTCCTTAAAAGTCTGGCGTCCTTCAACATCTGTAATAAGATGCTGCAGATGTTCTATCAGACGGTTGTGGCGAGCGCCCTCTTCTACGCGGTGGTGTGCTGGGGAGGCAGCATAAAGAAGAGGGAGGCCTCACACCTGGACAAACTGGTGAGGAAGGCAGGCTCTATTGTTGGCATGGAGCTGGACAGTCTGACATCTGTGGCAGAGCAACGGGCGCTGAGCAGACTCCTGTCAATCATGGAGAATCCACTGCATCCACTGAACAGGATCATCTCCAGACAGAGGAGCAGCTTCAGCGACAGACTGCTGTCACCGTCCTGCTCTACTGACAGACTGACGAGATCGTTCCTCCCCCAAACTATGCGACTCTTCAGTTCCACCCGGGGGGGTAAACGTTAACATTATACAAAGTTATTGTCTGTCTGTATACCTGCATTGTTATCACTCTTTAATTTAATATTTTTTATCAGTATGCTGCTGCTGGAGTATGTGAATTTCCCCTTGGGGATTAATAAAGTATATCTATATCTATCTATCAAGCACAAACAAATCACAACACAAATAGAGTCTGCATTTTCAAAACTCTGTGGTTTCGCCCAATCACATTGCAACAGCAAAGCATACAGCTTTGGAGAGCGTTTCCAAAAGTCTCGCTTTTTGGAGGTCAATAACGCTAGAGTAGTGTTAATGAGAGGTGAAAATGGAGACTAATGTCCATGTTTTTAAACCAAAACGTAGTAGTGTGAACGTAGCCTTGGTACACACCTCTGCATCTGGATTTTGGACTTGCTCACTGACAGAGCCCAGTTTTGTGTGGATTGGCCTCTTCACTTCCTTCATGTTGATACTGGATAGATCACAAGTAAAACATGAAATTCCAACAGCGTAACCTGTTCAAATATGGCCAAACTTACCAGTGACCTTACCTTTTGGGTAACCTGAAAACCATCTCTTCATGTATAAGAACACCACTAAACCTGGCAAAGGTCAGCTGAACTCCAGTCTTTTAGCCCTTTATACCAACACTAGCCATGTTACCCATCAAAGACAGCTACTAGAATAACTGTACAAATATCTGATATCACTTGCCATACTTTCAGCACCTTTTCTCAGTATCCTAATGTGTCTAAACCTCCCTTGACTGCTGCTCCCACTCTTCATCTCATTCCTATAGAGCATTTTATCCTTCATGTCTCAGAAGGTGACTCTCAGCATGCCTCCTACACCTTTTACTCCTCCTCGTGTGTCTCAACCTTACACTCCCTCTTTCGATTGTGTCACCAAAGCCATGCTTGTGCATATATATCTCTGACTTTGTGTTCCCCTAACTTTTTTCAGGAACCTCCCTGACCTCGATGGTGATGTCCGCAGACCACCCTGGCCTCACATTCACTCTGTCCCTCACAAGAACCGAGCCAACCTTAAACCAGCCCGTGCAGCTCTGGAGCTTTGTGTCAGATTTTGCAGTAAGTCAAGATTAATGTAAGCTGTTCGCAGAATCTATAGAAAGAGTTAATTTTTCAAAAGCTCAAGCCTATCCCAGAATGCACTGGGGGCAAGGCAGAAGCAATCCCTAGATGGGGCACCAGTCTATTGTGGGTAAGCAATTTCAGTCTGAAAAGCACTAAATTTAAAATGAAATCGGGAAGGCCATCTTGAACTTGCCCATCATACAAATGCACTACGGATCAACACTCCTCACACCTGCTCCATTCCAAATGACTGTCTCTGTTTGATTTCAGGTTCGTGACTATTCTGGCACATATACAGTCAAGCTCATTCCGTGCACATCATCTCCTAACCAAGAGTTCACCATCCCTCCTGTTTGCAATCCCCGCGAGCCTCTCACCTTTGACATGGATATTCGATTCCAGCAGGTATGTGCTGTCAGAGCTGCTCCACCTTGGGTCAAAGAGAAATCGTTACGTTCCCAAGACTAAGTTGGACCATCATCAGTAGGGATACCCATTGTCTGGGTCCCAACAAGTATATGTTTATAGGACCATTATTGTCATGTGTACAGTAAAATCCTTAGTTGAATGTCCAAATCCACATGCAACACAATGATCACCATTATGAATATGGCACTGCATTTTCCTCACCCTGCAGGTCAGCGACCCTGTAGCTGCTGAATTTAGCCTCAACACTCAGATGTTCCTGCTTTCCAAGAAAGAGCTCTGGCTTTCAGACGGCTCCATGGGATTTGGAGAGGGAGCTGACGTGGCATTCTCAGAAGGTACGTCATGTTCAAGTTGGTGTGAACAAGTCTCACAATAGCCTTTAGGTATACAGTGCATCCGGAAAGTATTCACAGCACATCACTTTTTCCACATTTTGTTATGTTACAGCCTTATTCCAAAATGGATGAAATTCATTTTTTTCCTCAGAATTCTACACACAACACCCCATAATGACAACATGAAAAAAGTTTACTTGAGATTTTTGCAAATTTATTAAAAATAAAAACATGGAGAAAGCACATGTACCTAAGTATTCACAGCCTTTGCCGTGAAGCTCAAAATTGAGCTCCGGTGCATCCTGTTTCCCCTGATCATCCTTGAGATGTTTCTGCAGCTTCATTGGAGTCCACCTGTGGTAAATTCAGTTGGCTGGACATGATTTGGAAAGGCACACACCTGTCTATAGAAGGTCCCACAGTTGACAGTTCATGTCAGAGCACAAACCAAGCATGAAGTCAAAGGAATTGTCTGTAGACCTCCGAGACAGGATTGTCTCGAGGCACAAATCTGGGGAAGGTTACAGAAAAATTTCTGCTGCTTTGAAGGTCCCAATGAGCACAGTGGCCTCCATCATCAGTAAGTGGAAGAAGTTCGAAACCACCAGGACTCTTCCTAGAGCTGGCCGGCCATCTAAACTGAGCGATCGGGGGAGAAGGGCCTTAGTCAGGGAGGTGACCAAGAACCCGATGGTCACTCTGTCAGAGCTCCAGAGGTCCGCTGTGGAGAGAGGAGAACCTTCCAGAAGGACAACCATCTCTGCAGCAATCCACCAATCAGGCCTGTATGGTAGAGTGGTCAGATGGAAGCCACTCCTTAGTAAAAGGCACATGGCAGCCCGCCTGGAGTTTGCCAGAAGGCACCTGAAGGACTCTCAGACCATGAGAAAGAAAATTCTCTGGTCTGATGAGACAAAGATTGAACTCTTTGGTGTGGATGCCAGGCGTCACGTTTGGAGGAAACCAGGCACCGCTCATCACCAGGCCAATACCATCCCTACAGTGAAGCATGGTGGTGGCAGCATCATGCTGTGGGACTGGGAGACTAGTCAGGATAAAGGGAAAGATGACTGCAACAGCAATGTACAGAGACATCCTGGATGAAAACCTGCTCCAGAGCGCTCTTGACCTCAGACTGGGGCGACGGTTCATCTTTCAGCAGGACAACGACCCTAAGCACACAGCCAAGATATCAAAGGAGTGGCTTCAGGACAACTCTGTGAATGTCCTTGAGTGGCCCAGCCAGAGCCCAGACTTGAATCCGATTGAACATCTCTGGAGAGATCTTAAAATGGCTGTGCACCGACGCTTCCCATCCAACCTGATGGAGCTTGAGAGGTGCTGCAAAGAGGAATGGGCAAAACTGGCCAAGGATAGGTGTGCCAAGCTTGTGGCATCATATTCAACAAGACTTGAGGCTGGAATTGCTGCCAAAGGGGCATCGACAAAGTATTGAGCAAAGGCTGTGAATACTTATGGACATGGGATTTCTCAGTTTTTTTATTTTTAATAAATTTGCAAAAACCTCAAGTAAACTTTTTTCATGTTGTCATTATGGGGTGTGGTGTGTAGAATTCTGAGGAAAAAAATTAATTTCATCCATTTTGGAATAAGGCTGTACTGCCTGTGGGACATGGGGAAGACGTGCCCCACAGGTGAAGAAAAATAAAAGTTTCTTTACTTTTATACGTGCCTCCAATGTCAGTCTGTGTCAGGTCGGTGCCTATATAGCGCCTTTGTTGCACTACTCATTAAGAAACTGGGTTGGAACAAAAACCTGCAGCCACTGGGGTAGGGAAAGTCATGTGCCAGGCACATCTGATTTTCTTCTGTTTCACCAATCATCCATCCATCCATCCATTTTCCAACCCGCTGAATCCGAACACAGGGTCACGGGGGTCCGCTGGAGCCAATCCCAGCCAACACAGGGCACAAGGCAGGAACCAACCCACTGCAGGACACACACAAACACACCCACACACCAAGCACACACCAGGGACAATTTAGAATCGCGAATCTACCTAACCTGCATGTCTTTGGACTGTGGGAGGAAACTGGAGCACCCGGAGGAAACCCACGCAGACACAGGGAGAACATGCAAACTCCACGCAGGGAGGACCCGGGAAGTGAACCTCAGGTCTCCTAACTGCGAGGCAGCAGCGCTACCACTGCACCACCGTGCCACCCACGTTTCACCAATCAGTAATTCCAATAACTACAGCAGTCCTTCTCATGCAGAAAGAATGACAGCTTTAGGAGATGGTGCAGTGACTAATAGCTTCATGATCTGGGGGAAGTTCCTCTGTTGTCCTTCCATCTTTGTTGGGTTTCCTTATATGCTTTATTACTCTAAATTAGCTGCATTTCAGTGGGCCCTGCCAATCTTAAATGAACACATTTATCAGAATGTGAGCTGCACAGCTCTCTGGTGATATGAGAAACATACAAATAGCAAAGCATCACAGAAGAAACCATCTGAATCGGGACATCCAGGATCAGATTCCATAACCTGAACTGTAGAGAATTCCACAGTAATGCTTAGGTATGGTGAATAAACTTGTACATTCTTCATTGTAGGTTCTGTCATCTATGGCCGTGTGATGGTCGATCCAGTCCAGAATCTAGGGAACTCCTTCCTCTGTAACATTGAGAAGGTCTTCCTGTGCACGGGAGCGGATGGCTATGTGCCCAAGTACGATCCATCAAACAGAGAATACGGCTGCTTGGCAGATGCCCCGTCCCTCCTCTACAGATTTAAGGTTCTGGTAAGTAATTCATGAAATCCAGCAGCCTGATGCTGCAAGACCTTTCATCCTTAATGGTATGGGGTGACGTTCAAAAAGTTTCTCTTCCACGATTTATCCATCCCCCATTCTCTGGTGTCGACCCGTATATATACACCCCAGTGTGCCTTCGTAGGCGCAGTGCCTTAATCACACACCGCAGGAAGCCAATGAGGCAATCAAGAATGACCGCACCCTCACGTGTAGGTACCCCATTAACTCCCCGCAGACATGTACTCGCGCCCACGGAGAACGGCACGGCTATACGGATTTAAAAACCCAACCTTTTTTATTGGAAGCCGCAGACCCGCTATACCACACAAACAAACAATAAATAAAAGACTACATTGTAAACAACTTAAAACATCAGAAAATATAAAAAATAAAACCAAACAAAGCCACTGTAATCATAAAGAAAAAGCCATTTTAAACAAATGCGTTTTAAGTTTACATTTGAAGGATGAAAATGATTTGGTATTTCTAAGCTCAGTAGGCAGAGAGTTCCAGAACGGCTGAACGCTCTGCTCCCCATGGTGGTTAGACGGGCGAGAGGGACGTTCAGATGGGTGGAGGAAGAGGATCTAAGGTTCCTCCTTATTATTATTACTTCTGAATACTTTCATGAACGAGAGATTTCAGTTTGTGAATTTTAATACATTTTTAAATATTACTGAAAACATGTCTTTATTAATAAGGGTTATTAAGAAGCAATCGGTTGAGAAAAATGGCAAATGTATCGTTTAAACCAAATCCAAAACACAATCAAGTATGCAGAAAGTGAGGGGGGTCTCAATACTTTCTGAATTCACAATATTTGGTAAGGGTCGAATGCTACGTGTACAGTTAGGTCCATAAATATTTGGACAGAGACCACTTTTTTCTAATTTTGGTTCTGTACATTACCACAATGAATTTGAAATGAAACAACTCCGATGCAGTTGAAGTGCAGACTTTCAGCTTTAATTCAGTGGGGTGAACAAAACGATTGCATAAAAATGTGAGGCAACTAAAGCATTTTGTGAACACAATCCCTTCATTTCAGGGGCTCAAAAGTAATTGGACAAATTAAATAACTGGAAATCAAATGTTCATTTCTAATACTTGGTTGAAAACCCTTTGCTGGCAATGACAGCCTGAAGTCTTGAACTCCTGGACATCACCAGATGTTGGGTTTCCTCCTTTTTAATGCTCTGCCAGGCCTTTACTGCAGCGGCTTTCAGTTGCTGTTTGTTTGTGGGCCTTTCTGTCTGAAGTTTAGTCTTCAACAAGTGAACTGCCTGCTCAGTTGGGTTAAGATCAGGTGACTGACTTGGCCATTCAAGAATTGTCCACTTCTTTGCTTTAAGAAACTCCTGGGTTGCTTTGGCTGTATGTTTTGGGTCATTGTCCATCTGTATCATGAATCAATTTGACTGCTGTATTTAGCTGGATTTGAGCAGACAGTATGTCTCTGAACACCTCAGAATTCATTCGGCTGCTTCTGTCCTGTGTCACATCATCAATAAACACTAGTGTCCCAGTGCCACTGGCAGCCATCACACTGCCTCCCTCCACCGTGTTTTACAGATGATGTGCTATGCTTTGGATAATGAGCTGTTCCACGCCTTCTCCATACTTTTTTCTTGCCATCATTCTGGTAGAGGTTGATCTTGGTTTCATCTGTCCAAGGAATGTTTTTCCAGAACTGTGCTGGCTTTTTTAGATGTTCTTTAGCAAAGTCCAATCTAGCCTTTCTATTCTTGAGGCTTATGAGTGGCTTGCACCTTGCAGTGCACCGTCTGTATTGACTTTCATGCAGTCTTCTCTTTATGGTAGACTTGGATATCGATACGCCCGCCTACCCCCTGGAGAGTGTTGTTCACTTGGTTGGCTGTTGTGAAGGGGTTTCTCTTCACCATGGAAATGATTCTGCGATCATCCACCACTGTTGTCTTCCGTGGACGTCCAGGTCTTTTTGCATTGCTGAGTTCACCAGTGCTTGCTTTCTTTCTCAGGATGGACCAAACTGTAGATTTTGCCACTCGTAATATTGTAGCAATTTCTCGGATGGGTTTTTTCTGATGGCTTCTTTCACCTGCATGGAGAGCTCCTTTGACTGCATGTTGTCTGTTCACAGCAAAATCTTCCACATGCAAGCACCACACCTCAAATCAACTCCAGGCCTTTTATCTGCTTCATTGATAAGGACATAACGACGGACTTGACCACACCTGCCCATGAAATAGCCGTTGAGTCAATTGTCCAATTACTTTTGAGCCCCTGAAATGAAGGGATTGTGTTCACAAAATGCTTTAGTTGCCTCACATTTTTATACAATCATTTTGTTCACCCCACTGAATTAAAGCTGAAAGTCTGCACTTCAACTGCATCGGAGTTGTTTCATTTACAATTCATTGTGGTAATGTACAGAACCAAAATGAGAAAAAAGTTGTCTCTGTCCAAATATTTATGGACCTAACTGTAGTTACACGGAGTGCTGAATCAGTTAGTGCGTTTAGTGCACACCAGTCAGTGCCCATCCAGAACTGGACACATTAGGCATTTTCCCATTGCAGGAACTTCAGTTTGTTGTAGGCAATGTCCCCCTTATGGTCCCTGGCCACTTCCATACGTTGCTTTCCCACCGCACAATAGGAACCATAACCTTTATTTCAAAATATGTGACGTGCAAAGAAGAGTGAGGTGGTGCAAATTCATTTTAACCTGTCCACCATTTAATTGGGAGAGATTCTTGCTTCAATGTGGCGCACCAGGGAGATGGCGCAGTGATCCATCTTCACCAGTAACTCTCCAAAGTCCAAACTGTTAACAGATTTGTGGCTCCACTGCTTGTGGTTATCCAATCACCGCAGGTCATAGCCTTAGCCCCACTCACGAAAGTTCCTGGTTGAACAAACAATACATACCCTAGAGTGGCAGCTAAACAAAGTACCAGGACGCACGTACCAAATGGACTGCATCCCTACGGTGGGAGTGCTACAAAAGTTCCTAAAATTTATAAAAAGTTCCTGATTCCTGAAAATAATAAACACCGGGATGTAGTTTTAGTTAGTTTAAGTAAATGTCCCAGTTGGGAATTGGGCGTAGTAACTCTTCAACATTTTTCCACCACCTGGTAAAGGGCACAGTGTGATCAGCATCTTCTAAGCCTGACCACCAATCATTTCATGTCTGTATTGTACAGTAGATCTGCATGGTGTCCTGTTTAAGAAGGGGGGTCAGTACTCACATCTGGTTGCTGGCTGAACAGGTCCAAAGTTACTCATCCAGAATGAATTTTCTTCTTCTTCTGGCTGCTCCCGTTAGGGGTGACCACAGCAGATCATCTTCTTCCATATCTTCCTCTCCTCATCGTCTTGTTCTGTCACACCCATCACCTGCATGTCCTCTTTCACCACATCCATAACCCTTCTCTTAGGCCTTCCTCTTCTCCTCTTCCCTGGCAGCTCTATCCTTAGCACCCTTCTCCCATTATACCCCTCATCTCTTCTCTTCACATGTCCAAACCAACACAATCTCACCTCTCTGACTTTGTCTCCCAACTGTTCCACCTGAGCTGACCCTCTAATGTCCTCGTTTCTAATCCTGTCCATCCTCATCACGCCCAATGCAAATCTTAGCATCTTTAACTCTGCCACCTCCGGCTCTGTCTCCTGTGCCACCGTCTCCAACTCATATAAACCAACAAAACTACAGCAAAGTGCTGGCATGGATCAAACAGGCAGCCAGGCATGGCTAATGGAACCCGCATGATGAGGGTAAAGTCGAGTTTTGCACAAGTGTTCTTATTTAAATTTCTTTTCTGATTTCAGGATAAGTCCCAGCCAGAGACAACGGTGCGCATATTTGGCAGTGTCCAGTTTGATGCCAGCCTAGCCATAGACAGCGCCGACGCTCTCCCACTGATAAGGCAGCCTGGCTCTGACGGCTTCAGCTTTTCATCTGATCCTTTATTCCAGGTAAGTCACGTCACTGCCACATGTCACGCTCAAGCCACTAGGGTGGTCATGGAGGTTCACATTCACAACTGAGGTTTTAAGGTGTTTTTTTCCCAATGCTGGGGGCTGTGGATGTTGGCCTATCTGACCCAAACTCAGCCGCTGTTGGTTGGAGTGAGGAAGGACCCCTTTACCCCCATTCACCTGCTATGGGACATTTCAGAGTCACCACTTTTGACATCTCAAGTGATCTCGCCCTCCACCTTTTGGCTGTTTCTTTGCTGCTCATTCGACGCAAAACGCAGTTAAGGATGAGTTCAAAATGATGGTGTCGCCAGGGTCCACACCGGGCCTGAAGTGTGACTGCATCGCCTCACTTGGCACTCTTTTGGCGGAGTGTAAGATTAGGGGGTTAATTGTCGGTCGCAAAGCGTGTTTGTTCCTCACCAACTCTGCATGCTTACAGGTCAGGTCAGGTCAAGTCAGGGACCATCCTATCACTCGACGAAATGGCTCGGGATCCTGGTTGGCAGCCCCACCTCCAGGACAGATCCTCTGGAAATACGATTTTATCGACTTCTTTATTATCCGAACCAATCGTGAAAGAGAAAAGGAGGGTCTGAGGCTGAATCAGTGCCATCATTTCATGCAAACTTGAAGGCCAGTTGTGGATTCATTTTAATACTGAGATGGCTTAATTACCATCTAGGTAGAAATGTTTCCCATAATGCCCTGTAATTACATTGGTCTCGTGTCGGATCACATTCATGCCTCACCTGAACCTCTCTAGGGTTGGCACCGATACATTCCTTTTCAAAGGGTCCCGATCGGGTTGTTTTGGTCTGCATCAAGAGTGCGATTGGCACATTCACATCTACCTAAATCCAGGGAGTAGAGCATATGAGAGGGTGCGAGTATCGCTCTGAGCTGTTCCTCACCCGTGACACACCGCAGTGCGCCATTCACATGATTTAAGATTTTGACTTCAAACTGTCGAGGGCATTTCCGACACCAGGGACGGGTATCTCAGTTGCTTGTTTTGTTTTGTCTCTGCCCATCGCACCACAGCGTTGTCGTGTAACCCACCTTCTTTTCCTTCATTCTTTTAAAGGTGACGTCTGGCCGTGAATGGTACATCCACACCATCTACACCGTCCGCTCGAAAGATAATGCCCACCGCAGCATTGGCAAACGAAGCCTCGAATTTCACCACAGCTTGACAGCGGCCGGCCAGGGTGCCGCACGTAACCGAAGAGCTGCCGGAAGCGATGCCCCCCGTGAGGCCGAAGACATTGGCTTAGAGAACAGTCGAGGCACCAACATTCAGCATATCGCGCTGGATCGTAGCAACAAGATCGCCGTGAGCCAGAGAGAGTTCCGTCCCCAGGAGGACTCGCGCCAACACCCCTTCCTCGAGAGCTCAAGCAAGGAATCCTCCGGGCTGGGTATCGTACCCATGGTGGGCGGCATCGCCGGTTTCCTGCTCCTCATCTGCCTCGTCATCATCGTCGTCCTCCTGTTACGGCGCAGGAGCCACCAAGACAAACGTTCAGCCAAGTGCCCTTCGTCAACCTCCACGTCTTCCGGCTATTACGGCGGCAGCAGGGACACGGTGTCGACACGACATGGCAGCAGGGACAGCACTGAGGTGTAACTGCCACGCTTCGGCTCGCCGCTTTGAATTACGTTTTTTGTGCAGAACTTTTTATTCGGGAAAAAAACCAAAATGCACGCAGACACGTAACACACGACGCCATCAAACGAGTGCCTTTCTGGGTCAAAATGTTTTCAAAAATTAAAAAATGCCCCAAGCACCGCCATTATTATTATTATTATTATTATTATGATGATGATTTTTTTTTTTTTTGTTTGCATGTACAGAAGACCTGACTGTGTTGTTTCGCAGCGAGTTTAGCGCCGAGTCGTAGGTTTGTGTTTTGTTTTGTTTGTTTTTGCCGGATGGGCCTCGTTTTACGCCCGTGAAGTCTTCTTTCCAGGTGCTTCAGACGGCGGGGTCTCCTCCTCCTCCTCCTCCTCTTCCTCCTCCCTTTCCTGTTCTTCATTTCAAATTTGAAACTTTCCTTGCGTTCCGTAGGCTGACGAGTTTGCTTTGATTTGAGGCTGGAATTTGGGTTCCATTTTGGAGAACCTGTACTGTCGTTTTTTCGTGTTTTTAATGTCGGAGTGGTAGTTTTGGATCGCTCGCCCATTACCACTTTTTTGGGTTTTTTTTTTTTTTTTTTAATCCTTTTTGTGGGCTCTGCAGTTTGACAAGGTGCGGTGGGTGGGGTGGTGGGGGGCCGTTAGAATGAACAACCCTCCACCCCAGCCCGCCAACCCCAAACCCAATCAATATTCAACCCGTTCCCTGGATTGAAGTTGAGCTTCTCAAGTCTGTTTATTCAGCTAATCAGGTCACCAACGGCAGGTGCTTCCCGAATTAAAGCCGTTGGATTATCTGGTGTGAAACGTTAAGAGCCACTGGAAGGGGACACTGGGGGCTCGAATTCCCTCTTCGTCAGCAACACCCACCTTCCTTCCTTCTATGTTTCTGTGCATCCAGAATGCACTGCTGCCAGCGATCCTCCTCATGAAGGTTCATTGTGGAAGTTGAGCTCCGGGTGAGTAACTGTGGTGCCAATGAGGCCGACAATACTGATGAAGAATGGGACTTGGCCTTCTCGTCCCACCCCCCCTTGCACAGACACCACGCCGTCAGTCACACCCGTCTGGGAATGGACAGTGACATTTGTGTTTTATTGTTGTAGCCTTTTTATACATTTTTATCGGTGACTTGTAGAAATGTGGTTAAGACGCCGTCAAGCGAAAGGGTGAAATGTGGCTGAATGAGAGTGTAATAAGGGTCAGGTGGCCTGTGACCGGCGGTGCTTTAACGAGAATAAACCTTTACAATGTCTGAGATTGGGGGTCCTTCAATTGTTTTGTCTTTCTTTGTATCAGTTACTCGCTTTACGTTGGGCCAGGTGAAGCCAGTCGGTCGTGGGGCTCATTTCATCTCCTTTTCTTGGAGGGGATCTTGGGAGGAGTAGCACTTGAGCACAAGTCTAGAAACAACCCTGAGCACCAGTCCAGTGCGGCCCACTCACACCGATATGGAACGGTCAGTCCACTTCACGTGAAGAAAAAATAAAACGTGGAACACGCCGGAAAAAAAAGGCGCTATACTGTATAAGCGCCGACCTGACACCGGAGGCACATATAAAAGCCAATAAACTTTTATTGTTCTTCACCTGTGGGGCACATCTCCCCCGTGTCCCACAGACAGTACGCACTCCCAAAAGCACCACAAAACACATTGGTCTCCTCCTCCACCACCACCACTCCTCTTCTTCCTCCTCCTCCTCCTCCTCCTGACTCAGGTGACCACTGGAGTGGTGGCTGCTGGCCCTTTTTATAGCTCACCCAGAAGTGCTTCAGGTGCTCTGATTGCACCTCTGGCCCAGGAACCCCTGCAGCACCTCCTGGTGGCCACCCCAGATCCCAACAGGGCAGTGGAGAACTGCATCTCCCATGGAGCCCTGCGGGTATCTTGAGTCACCCAGGGAGGGGTTGCCACCAAGGGGAGGTACTGTGCAGCCCATGCTTGCTCCCCTGGCACATACACAGAAGGGGCATCCCGACCGTCTGTCACAAAGCAAAATCCATGGGCAGGGGACTCAACTCCAGGACACAGCCCACGGTGGTCCATACCCAACACAACTCCAGACGACTTAATATTCCACTAGAAGAGCGGGCTTGGCACGACCAGAACACCACAACGCAAGGACTTGAATACAATATGCTGGGCAGTGTGACCACAAGGGGGCACCCGGAGCCCAAAGCAACTCAGCTGCACACACGTTCAGAATCAGAGAAAAATCGGCAACAGCACCGCGTCACGGTAACAAATCAGTAGACCCCCCACCACCACCGCATCCCTTTGGGTCTCCTCTGTGAGCGTTGTCCAGCTCCCTGCCGCCTCGGACTCCCCCGGCTCTACTTCTGCTGTCATGGCCTTGTATGCCAGAAGCATTTCTGAGTCGTACGGACGCTCCTATCTATACAATGGACCCTAAGTGGCACCCAAGGACCCCCACGGTGCTGCCCTACTGTACTACAATTCCCAGGTTAATCCTGCGGGTATCCAGATGGGGTCCAGCCTTGAGGGAGACAAACTTCAGAATTTCCATTTGTCCCTTGTCCATCGTGAATGGGACAGAAATGGAGGAGCAGGCTGGCCGGGTTACACCTCCATTCTTGTCATCCTTGACCCCATCCCAAACCCAAACGGGGGGACGCTCATCCATCCAGTCCGGCACTTAGAGCAGACACTCTGAATTAGCACATTAAAAACCAACACACACACACACACCAGTCTCTGCTCATGCAGACGTGTGAATCCAACGTGAGGAATGAAAGCAACGAGAGCCGTGTGATGGTCACCTGCAGCTCACAGGAGCCCCCCGTTCTCCTCAAAGCCTGTGTGTTAGAAAGCCATCGGTCTTCCTGACTCGCTTTTTTCAGGGAAGCTGGAGGACGCAAGGTGGGAGATCCACAGGGCGGGGGGCCAGTCGGTCTTAGGTCATAAAGCAGGGGTCCCCAACTCCGGTCCTGGAGGGCCACAGTGGCTGCAGGTTTTCATTCTAACCCTTTTCTTAACTAGTGACCTGTTTGTGCTGCTAATTAAACTTCTTTTGCATTCATTTTAATTGATTTGCTCTTGAAGACTCAGACCCCTTCATTGTTTCTTTTCCTGAATTAGCAGCCAAATAATAACGAGATACAAAATGAGCTAAAGTCCACAAACAGAGCTCATAGAAAAGAGAAAATCCACAATTTCGGACATGTCTGCTAAGGCACCACAAGAGCAGCAACAAGCCATGGAATTAAAGAACGAGTTTAATTAACGACAAGACGCGGCGCCTCATTAAGCAACTGGTTGGAGTTTGAGGCCCTGACTCAGGTGGTCTTCCGTTGGCTCCCTCACTTTCACATTTCATTTCTGTTGAAGGAAAGAAACGAAGCAATTCAGAGGAACAAAACAAAAAAATGAATTCAAAAGAAGTTCATTAGCAGCACAAACAGGGCACTCATTAAGAAAAAGCTTAGAATGAAAACCTGCAGCCACTGCGGCCCTCCAGGACAGAGGCGTAGCTAGGGGGGTTTCAGCGCCCGGGGACAACTGAAGATTTCGTGCCCCCTCCTGTTTGCCAAAATGCAATGGGGAAGGGAAAGAAACATCAATTTGGTGCCCCCTGGCTGCTGTGCCCGGAAACAGATGTCCCCCCCTTGAACCCCATCTCCTCCCACCTGTACCCCCCCCACCCCCCAGCCACGCCACTGCTCCAGGACTGGAGTTGGGGACCCCTGAATTAAATCAAAGGCTACATTCACAGCACCAGCCTTGTAATTCAAGTCGGATTTTCTTTGCCCATCTTGACGGTTCATGTTAGTGGCTTTAAGTGACCCGCTGTATTAAACTAACGTGAACGCGTCTGTCCTCCGAAACAGTGCGCATGCGCAGAGTGGTGTGTCTGTGCGTCTGTGCACAAGTTAACTGTGTTACCAAATAACAAAAAACATTATACAGGATGGTGCAGGGAAACGGGAAACTTTACAAGTAGGTGCTGGCGACCCCGGGACTGATGAGAGCTCGTTCAGGACCCCTTGGCATTAGTTATAATGGAGCGGCGCGCAAAGAGCGTTCGCTGTGAAAGCCTTTTGTAAGAATGGCGATAGCGCGACTGCTGCGCAAAGGGAATGTCGGTATCCCCACCAGTTAGGAGGTCACGATCGCCTCCCGTCTGTTCATGCGATTACAACATAGGTGTGCAACTTCAAAGAAACGGGTGCAGGCTTAAAAAAAAAAAAAAAAAAGACCCCCCCCCTAAAAGCCCCAAGCGGAGCCACTTCACATACTGCCTGCCCGACAGTCAATGGCAGCTACTCGATGATCGTTTGAAAGGCGCGGCATTTCACGCAAACGGTGACATTCCGTGGCCTCTGAGAGCTGTGGGGACATCTTAAAAAGCCAAGTGTGGCGCACACGTCCTGAACTAAAAAGGAGGATCGAAGAGAACATCCTACTTTGTCGAAGTATCCTACCGTAGTTTATTTCGACACATATATCTATCGATCGTTATAATAAATAACACTAACTAAACATCCTACCGAAAGAGACACAGCCTGATGCAAAGATTTCACAAGACGGTCATTACTTGTGCGTGGATACAATGGCCTGTACAAGATTAAAAGTCACACATGCAAAATATACAACTTATAAAATGTTGACAGTAAATACCTATGCAGTAAACTGTAATAAATGCATTAATGTAGTAAGGCTAAGAAAAGCATACATGTTACTGAAATACAGTTGGTAAGCTTCGAGAAAAGTTGCGTAATTTTGGTCTGCGCATGCGTAGTATCAGTACGGGTAGGGTGTTTCGTTAGAACGCCGGCCTTCCTCTTGTTGTGTTACGTCGAGCAATGCAGGCGGTCAGAATGGACGACACCATCGTGAGGTTTTTTTTCAAGACATAAAATGAATATTGAAGGACTATTGATTACCATCGTTAACTGCACATCCTGTACAACACCGGTCATTAGGTAACGGGTTTATTCGTGCATTGACCGGCGACTGAAAAGGTCCCGTCTCCCTGCACCACCCTGTATGGCATTAAAACGGACAAAAAGAACATGATGGTAGCGAGTGTAACATCAAACTGACATGAAGAGGGAGAGAAGGCAAAAAACAGACAGACAGACACCAAGAGGTGTGTGGGCACCATAAAGGAGTCAGCAGTAGGCAGCACAGATGCCCCTCACCTCCAGCGCTCAGCGTGCAAAGAACACGAATTCCGATCAGACATGTGATCAGACATGTGATCTGGGAGCACAAACAAAAGGGGCTCACGTCTGATTTGAAAAGATCAAAGGAGTGTGTCCACACAACCCAAAAAACAAAAAAAAATCTGAAATGTGTCACATTAAGGGAAAAAAAATGGAATTTAGTCACTTCAACCAGCAAAAGTGAATGGAGCTCAGGGCGCCTGATTAAAACACACACACACACCCACTGACCCCCAATACACACACCCAGTGACCCCCATACACTCACACACACCCACTGACCCCCCATTACACACACACACTAACCCAACCATACACACACTGACCCCCCCATACACACACTGACACCCCCATACACACACTGACCCCCCCATACACACACTGACACCCCCACTTTTACTTCATTCATCCTACTGAAATCAATTCAAGAGCCTCAAGCATCTCGACTCCCACATCGCTTGTGGCGCCCACTGGCAGGTCCCCTAAATTGTGCTCTGGGGGAGTCCTTGTGTCCCTCCCTCCCTCAGTCGTTAATTCCATTTAAGTTTACGTGGACTTGTTTGGTTTCTGGCGCCTTGCAGCATTTCAGGGAGGCTGAGGGGGGTGCACTGCGTTCGCCGTTACGGATGAATGACGAGTTAACCCAAATGACTCCCTCTTATTGGCTAACTGAACAGATTAGTGTGACATCTTTTAAGGCCACTTAGACCCCGCTGAGTACATCCTGCCTGAAGGGGGGGGGGCCTGAGTTGCCCCAGAAGCTAACATTGGGGGTACCGGGCGGTGACATTTCCTTTGTATTTCCCAACTGAAGCCCAGGCGGGTGAAGTGACTTGCTGAGAGTCACACATTGGTGTCAGCAGTGGGATCGGCGCCCACAAGCGCAGGGTCTGAAGTCCAAAGCTTTAAGCACGATGCCACACTGCCTACCTGACTAAGAGGGGGCTGCGTTTGAGTGTCCATAGTATGCGGCTAAAGGGTGGTGGACACCTGGCCAGCCCACCCACAGAAACATGCTGGACGTCCCCTTCCAAATCGAAGGCCAATCAAGATGGGAGTCGGCTTCCCGTCTTCTTTTCACGAGATGTGCGAGTGTCTCTGTGAGAATTTGTACAGGCAGGTATCCATGTCAGACGAGATCAGCCGCCTTACAATTCATCCCAAAGGTGCTCAGTGGGCTCTGCGCAGACCCCTCATGTTCCTCCACGTCCGCACGGACCACCGTCACGCTGGAAGAGAGAGGGGCCTTCCAAAAAAACTGAAAGTCCACACTTGTCTTCAAAGTCCTTGTCTGCTGTAGCGTTAAACTGGACCCTTCGGGGGGGGGGGTCCAAGCCCAAACCCTGCCCTTATCCCACCTCCACCTATCTCTGCAGTAGGCACTGGGCAGCTGGTGCTCTCCTGCCATCAGCCAAACCCCGACTGGTCCATCAGACTGGACAATGGTGAGGTGCCAGTCATCAGCGCAGTGTCCAACGCCATCGAGCTTCACACCCACTGCAGTCGCTTAGGGTGGGCCGTGGAAGCCCACTTCATAAAGCGCCTGCTGCCCAGGCCTTAGCGGGGGGGGGGGCCATTTCAAACATGTTGTGGGCGATGCCACAGAGGTGAGGCCATTTTTATGGTCCCACTCTGCCAGTTTGGGTGGTCTACCACTTGGTGGCCGAGCTGTTGTGGCTTCACAATAACCAGTAAGCAGAGCACAACAAAAAAAAAAAATTCACATCCTGCCTTGTGGCAAAGGTGACATCTGATGACAGTGAGGGTGACCCATTGAGCTCGACCATGGAGACTGAAGGGCACTGGGCCTGACTTGAAGAACCTGTGACCAGCTTAGGAAATCCATTAAAAAATAAAGAAATAAAAATAATCCGTCGTTACCCTCATCAGAGGCCCACCAGGACACACTTAGTGGGGAAGCCAAATGCACCCCGAGATTTTTAAACAGCACTAATGTGAGCTAAAATTAATGGCGGGTCTGAGGAGTTTGGGGGGGTTTCAGGGAAAAAAAATAATAATAATAATAATTCATTACATTTATATAGCACTTTTCTCAGTACTCAAAGCGCTAAATAAAATAATAAAAATTAATTAATTAATTAAATAAAATAAAATAAAATAAACACACACTAGACATGCAGGACCAGAGTTGGAGACCCCCATCCTGGAGGAGTACTGTCATGGGGCACAGTTCACCTCCAGTCTTCTCTTCAATGAGGAGCTTCTGGTGGATGCTTTGCAGGGGCCTTCGGGGGTCTTCAGCTGCTCCTCTTCATCTCGCCTGCCCAGAGCGCTTTGTCACCGCGGTGTTCCTCCCATGGAGCTCTGATGCTGGACTCGTACACTCGGACATCAACGAGCTGGGGGTCCCATGATGACATCCTCGTCGTCTTCGACTTCTGTCCACCGGTACCCGGGGTGGTTTTTAAATAAATAAATAAATAAATAAATAAATAACGGGACTTTCCTACTTTTTTTTTTTTTTTTTTTTTAAACAAAGTCCCATCCACACGCAAATCCATCCATCCATTTTCCAACCCGCTGAATCCAAACACGGGGTCACGGGGGTCTGCTGGAGCCAATCCCAGCCAACACAGGGCACAAGGCAGGAATCAATCCCGGGCAGGGTGCCAACCCACCGCAGGACACACACAGCCACACACCAAGACCAATTTAGGATCGCCAATCCACCTAACCTGCATGTCTTTGGACTGTGGGAGGAAACCCACGCAGACACGGGGAGAACATGCAAACTCCACGCAGGGAGGACCCGGGAAGCGAACCACAGGTCTCCTAACTGCGAGGCAGCAGCGCTACCCACTGCGCCACCCTGCCGCCCCACACGCAAATCGTTTTTTTTTTTTTTCATCTCCACTCGCGTGCAAGCGCAGAACTCCGCTGTCGAGAGCGCGCAACTGCTGAAGGGGGGTGTCCTTTACTTGAATGGCCATCGCCCCCTTTTTTAATTTTCAAATGGGGGTCATGAACACCGCGGCCATTTCACTACTGCGAAGACGTCAATAAATGAACACTTCCCTTTAATACATGAATGAAAGAATAAAAACCTCCCCTTGCTGTTCAAGTAACTCATGGAGTTTGTGGATGGCTGCTTTATTTCTAAGGAGCGTTTGATGTCACCGTGCCCTCCGTAGCGCAATCCCGATGCCTTCCGCTACTCAGTAAGTAATCGGACGATTAAATGGAAAAGTTCCGTTAACACAGTGAACAGCAACACCACTCGGCGCGCGCACGCTGACGTCAAGAACAGGACATACCGGCGTCACGCTCTGACATCACAAGCCAAAAACTCTGCTCTGTGACTACACGTAAACCGGGAAGACGGAGTTTCTACACATCTTCACAAATGAATTTTAATTAAGCAGAGAGCGCGTGCGCGAGACAAATCGGATGGGGACTCGTGTCGCAAAGTAAAAAAAAAAAAAACGCAGATCGTGCAGGGTCGTAATAGTAAAGCTCTGAGCATGCGTGCGCAAATCGGGTAGCGACAGCGACAAAGCTCCGTTTCTTTCCAGGACCTACGAAGTATTTTACGTGCGTGTGGGCGAAAGGCCAAAACTACGGAAGCCGAGAGAGGACTTGCAATATCGTGTTTTTTTTTGTTTTTTTTTTTGTTTTCTTGAGATAACGGAATGATTTTTATCGAGATCTCGATAAAACAAAAGATCGTTCTCTCGAAATTATGAAATTATTGTATCTAACGTTTAATGTTTAGCTAACTGAAGCCACGTCCTGTTTGAAATGGCAGAAGAGCAGAACTGTATTGATCAGCGCGTCACATTTTTGTTCAATCAAGGGCTGACGCAGGCTGAAATATGTTTATACCTTAGTTTAGAAAAATAATAACGTTAGTGTCCGTCATTTAAGAAGACGGTTAGCAAGGCTTCAGCTGTATAAGCATAGCAATGTAAGCGAGCCTGATGCCAGGAGCAACGGTTAAGTTTCGTTTTCTCGAGATCTCGATAAAATTAGTCTGCTTTAAAAAAAATAACGATATCGCACGTCCTCTCTCGGCTTCCGTACAAAACGCATACTAAAAGCTGTGTTTTAAAAAATCCCTGCGTACAGAGACAGAGACCCCCTTTCGTTGTTTTCGTTGATCCAGCTGGGTTGGTCTGACCTGGACACGCTGGCAATGCTTTGAGGTCGTCATCTGGACACGAGCGATTGATTGCCAGATGGTTGGAGCGCTTTTCGCAGACTCCTAAGCGTCTAAACTCTGCTTTGAGAAGGCCTCAGCGAGCTCTTTTGATCCGGTATGGTGAGAACACACACACACACTTCAACCTAAATGTCCGAGATTCCAAAAAAAAAAGCGCAGGGCAGACGAGATGCCAAACACCTGTGTTATATCTATGGGCAGCAGTATTGTACCAATAAAAAGGAAGAAGACAGAGACAGGTTCAAAGTACAGTAATAAACTTTCACAGGTCCTTTTACTAAGATCGTTTCAGAGTACACGTTGCACAGCCTTATTGTTATCACTTCCTCAAAGCTCCCCAATACCCAGAATGCCTTATTACTACGGAATCCCCAAAAGGCCAGACCACAATCTACTACAACCTGCACCCGCTTCTTCAAGTTTGGAGAAGCGCCCAGCTGCAGTCAGGACAGTTTCAGGCCTCCGACTTACCCGAACACTACAAACACACTTTAATAACTGGATTCAATAGACACGTTCAATGTGATGTGTTGCTTTACCCAGAGAACTGATTCTTTCTTTTTTTTCTCCACACACAAAAAGTTACGTTGACATCTGAAAACATTAGACATACAAAAATGAACGACCTGCCTGTATGCTCTGCGCACTCTCAACCACCAGATGGCGACCGAGTGCACTTTTTTTCGGCGCCTCCACTCCCCTCAGACTTGAGTGCAGCGAACGCCGCGGCTTAACGCAATGGAGGACAAGGCCTGAAGTTTTCACTAAAAAAATCTTTTCTGTCTGGAGGGATTTTCTCAAGACAAAGATTAATAGGCCTCATATGCCAGCGATACGGCTAAGATATGGCATCACAGTCAGTGTCTTCTTACGAAAGCCAGTGGGGCAGCAAGCACAGGAGGGTCCACGTCCACTGCACTGGTCATTATTAAGAGTTTGGCGAACGGCCCTCCAGGTCCACTAACGCAGTAAAACTGACTGCTGGGGAATCTTCGGGTCGTTTTTTGTCCCAATGACTACACGTGGCTAGTGTATATATATATATATATATATGTATATAAAACCAATAACGATAGATCGATATTTTAGTAATCCCCAAGGGGAAATTCACATACTCCAGCAGCAGCAGCAGCATACTGATAAAAAAACTATTCATTAAAGAGTGAATAAAATGCAGTGCGAGTGAAAAAATACAAGGTGGAGAGTGTGAGGCAGATATAACAGTCAATAACTTTGTATAATTTGAGTACTGAGAAAAGCGCTATATACTGTAAATGTAATGAATTATTATTTATTATTGTTACCGTTCACCCAGACCCCCGGTGGAATTGAAGAGTCGCATAGTGTGGGAGGAGGAACGAGCCATTGTGTGGTTTTGCCTCAGATGCAGAACTGTGAGATGGCAGTTTAGAGACCTCAGCATATTCAACGTTAATTAAACTACTGAGCCCAACGGTTTGAGAGCAGCAACTAAAAGGAATTGAGGGGTGCATAATGTACAGTAGGGGCGTGGCTCCAGGAAAGTGGGCAGAGCCCAAAGATGCCACTCCCAGGGGTCTCAAGCTGTCTCGGGTCACTGAATGTGTCTGGGGCTTCAGACCGTCTCAGCTGCAGCTGGACTCATGTTGATAGTCTCAGGTGTCTCTCTCTATTATAAAAAGACGTGATCTTCTCGGAGGACAATTTGAAGTCCCGTCAGAGACGCTTTAACTTGCTCCCAGCTCTTAAAACAATGACAAGCAAAACAGCAGAAAGCAGCAGAAACCCAGCAGATGATCCGACCGCTTCTCCATAGTGTGCGTTCAGCCACCCTAACACCCCTTCACAAGATGAGCGGCAGAGACGCGAAGTGGCCGCAGGACAGCTGCTGTACAGGCTTTAAAATGATCGACGGGCGGCACGACAGCAGATGATCCGACGGCATCTCCTTAGCATGCATTCAGCCCCCCAAACCCCTTCACAACGTGAGCAGCGTTATACGTCCTGCGAGAAAGAGATGTAACCACACTGAGGACCATAAATAAAGGACAAGTATTGTTTTAAAGTAAAAGTGAAAATAATGCATATGTAACAGTTGCCAAGAAAATAATCTCTTTAAATTGTATATCCAGTAAACCAAACCTGGGGGTGGGTGAGCAAAGGGAGCAGAGCCCCCTAGTTTGTAATAAATGGAGGGTGGACTTAACGTTTCTCTCCCCTGCATAATTTGAAAAATGAACTTCTTCTCAACTAGTTCATGCCCAACACTAGTGATTGTACATACCCGTTACGTATACGTGGCATCGTTCTGTAAGGTATGGTGATGTGTGACGCAGCCAATGGTGGGCACTGTCACGTCACGTTGTTTGTAAGATGTGTGCCACACGACGCATCTCTTATTAATATGGCACTCGGTCAGCCTGTCTGGAAGTGGTCTTTGTCACGCACGGCCCTCCTCGTGTCACAATGGGTACAGCAGGCCATCAACCACTGTCTTGTGGAGATCAGATGGTGTGGTGTGTGGGGGTTAAGGCTTTGGATTTCAAACCCTGAGGTTGTGGATTCAAATCCCACTACTGACACCAGTGTGACCCTGAGGAAGGCACTTGACCTGCCTGTACTCCAATGGGAAAACCAAAAGAAAAGAACCAATTGGATCATAAATGTTGTAAGTCACCTTAGTTCAGACGATCGATAGATCGATAGATATGAAAGGCACTATATGATAGATAGATAGATAGATAGATAGATAGATAGATAGATAGATAGATATGAAAGGCACTATATGATAGATAGATAGATAGATAGATAGATAGATAGATAGATAGATAGATAGAAAGGCACTATATAACATGTAGATAGATAGATAGATAGATAGATAGATAGATAGATAGATAGATAGATAGATAGATAGAAAGGCACTATATAACATGTAGATAGATAGATAGATAGATAGATAGATAGATGTGAAAGGCACTATATGATAGATAGATAGATAGATAGATAGAAAGGCACTATATAACATGTAGATAGATAGATAGATAGATAGATAGATAGATAGATAGATAGATAGATAGATAGATATGAAAGGCACTATATGATAGATAGATAGATAGATAGATAGATAGATAGATATGAAAGGCACTATATGATAGATAGATAGATAGATAGATAGATAGATAGATAGATAGATAGATAGATAGATAGATACTTTATTGTATCAGTATGCTGCTGCTGGAGAATGTGAATTTCCTATTGGGATTAATAAATAATATTAAATTAAAGAATGATAATAATGCAGATGAAAAACAGACAATAACTTTGTATAATGTTAAATGTGAACGTTTACCCCCCCCCCCCCCCCACCGGGTGGAATTGAAGAGTCGCACAGTTTGGGTTTGGGGGAGGAACGATCTCCTCAATCTGTCAGTGGAGCAGGACGGTGACAGCAGTCTGTCGCTGAAGGTCATTGAATTGAATGTCATTGACTGTCACCATTTGTCTGCTTGTGCAGTATGAAGCCATTGGTCAGTGCAACTGCCTACCTGGCCGCAAGCTACCATTTTGTAGACATGAGGCTGTAGGCATACGACCCCAGCATCTAACAACTCCTGACGTTCTGCTATCACAACTCCCATGGCCAGCTCCCTGCCTTTCCATCTTTCACGACTTTCTCCTTTTCCCTCACTGGTGTCACACAAGGAATTCATCCCACGTGGTGTCACTGCCACTGGATCTTCATCACCACGTCTGATTTTTCAGCTGGTTGCAAAGTCTCCCGTTTGCCCACACTCCAATCGCCTGGTTCTGCAACTCAATAAATAAGAAGTTATCCGAGAACACTACGTGACCCGTGTGTTTGCGCCCAAACAACCCGACTCACCAAGGGACGGTCCATTCGAGGAAATTTGTAAGCAGAAACCGGTGTTTGCTTCTGCCGAGACAAACTCTTTTATTCCGTAGTTTGGCCAGAGAGAACAAACAGGCGCCCCTCGTACCGACCACGGACTCGTCCACAGACAGATCACAGCCAGGCTGTCGAACTCGTTTGCACAGCAAGGCCCAGCAGAGCTTCAGTTTTACACAGCGAGTTCGACTCCAACTCACTTCTCACCGTCACAGAAATGAATGAAACTTTGCAGTAGCAGATACCGTCAACCTGGCATAACTTATCCAAAACCACCAGGAGACCACGCACATTTGGGACCACTGCCCCCCTATCAGTTATGTACATCTCCATCTGCAATGCCACATAAGCCCTTACTCTCAACTTTGGTTGTGGGCTTCCACTTTGAGAAACGAGAATGCGGTGCAAGCGCAGCAAAGAAATCAAAAAATTGGTAATTGCACCGGTTTGTCTCGGCACTCATAAGATGAAAGGAACGGTAGTTGTGTACTAAACGGACGGCTAGAACCCTTTTCTATTATCGTGACGCAAATCGGATTTTCGTTTTTAACATTAGGCACCCAAAGGGGACATTAACATTAGGGACCTACAGGGAAGCAGGCTCCACCCCCACTAACTTTAAGATTAGTATTTGTGGTTTCGTTAGGTCAGTCGAATAATTTTAACTCCAAAAATTAAGAAACCAGGACACCTCACCCACAGAGCCCAACACTAGAATGGGTAGGAACTGCCATCCGTTTAGTGCACAAGTACCAAAGGAACTTTCTGGAAAGAACAACTGGTAATCCACAGTGTCCACTAGCAAGCCACTTCACTTTCTAAAGTCCATCTGTGGATCGATGTCAGGGTAGACCCACCAGGGTACACGAGCGCAATCAGCACCACGCTCAGCTGATGCCAGTACCTCACTTTCAATTTCAATCTCCTGGCTGGTATTTTTCATACGTGGATTACTCGTTGCCTCGCTTCCCGGGTCCTCCCTGCGTGGAGTTTGCATGTTCTCCCCGTGTCTACGTGGGTTTCCTCCCACAGTCCAAAGACATGCAGGTTAGGTGGATTGGTGATTCTAAAATTGGCCCTAGTGTGTGTGCTTGGTGTGCTTGTGTATGTCCTGCGGTGGGTTGGCACCCTGCCCGGGATTGGTTCCTGCCTTGTGCCCTGTGTTGGCTGGGATTGGCTCCAGCAGACCCCCATGACCCTGTGTTCGGATTCAGCGGGTTGGAAAATGGATGGATGGATAGATTACTCGTTTAGCCGGATGTAATTCTGATGATTTGGCCTGCTCCTAGATCTGTCTGGTTTTTTGAAACTCTTGCTGGATGTGTTGTCCTAGCAG
The DNA here is from genome assembly GCF_900747795.2 of Erpetoichthys calabaricus. Lineage (NCBI taxonomy): Eukaryota > Metazoa > Chordata > Cladistia > Polypteriformes > Polypteridae > Erpetoichthys > Erpetoichthys calabaricus. Next base: position 245,352,995 of record NC_041398.2, on the reverse strand, counting down.
CACATCCTAACCCTAATCCTCAAACCTGCTCGGAGCAGGTAAACAAGGATTAGCTCACACACGTAATCAGTGTCCGTGCGTGGAATTCATTTAGTCAGGACTTCGCCGTTCATGAATGAGCGACCAATTGATATCGATATGCAAATTATAGGAAGAGAATTTCATATAGAGAGGGGTTTGCGCGATCGGCAAGATCCTTTATTGCTCCTGGAGGAAATTCTTTTCGAAAGATACCGCTTTAGCCGAGGGGGAATATTTATTGTACCTCAAAGATTTATTAGCTCCTTATATTCGAAGTCAAACTCGGCGAAGTCGGGCTCTCACAACCACACAGACAGTATGCATTGCTTTGAGGTTTTTTACAAGCAGCACTTTTTTTATATACTGTAGGCGATGCGGACAATCTAACTAAAAGTGCAGTTTGCCAGGCAATTCGTTAAGTCTGTTTGGCTCTGAAATATTTCCTTCAGGTTTTCATGGTGTTTCTTGGACACCTGTGTGTGCAGACAATAAAAGAGGCGTTTCATGGCATTGCAGGTAGGTAACACACAGGCTAAAACACCCACAGTTCCATAAAGAATCTCACAATCAGCCTAACATTCTCATTACCAGGATTTCCAAATGTGATTGGGGCACATGGGACTGATCAGAGTGGAGTTTGATCAAACATTATTTGGAAAATGTACACCTCCTCCTGATGAATAATCAGACACATTGTCTTCATCAAATATTTGACCTTCGTCAATATTTCGTTGGTCAGACACAGGTTCAAGGGATATGACATTCCCTGCAACTGACCCAACAAAAAAGAGGGCTATATGGAACACACCTATGGCACACATGGAGGACAAATATATGCAATGACCATCCTTTACCTGAAATGAAGTGACCACTGCATCCTGCCACTGGTTCTGAGGAGGAGCTTCCCCCCGGAATGCCCTCAGAAACAGGGCGATGGGCATTTTGCTGGAGAGCCAACTCTTCTGCAGGGATTAGGTCTGGACCGCGTGGACCTCCACCTGTTTTTTGCTTGTCTGCCTTCTTATTAGCTTTAAAATTAATGTTCTTTACATTATATATGATTCTTTATGTCAACAATTCTTTAAATAGCTATATACCAATATTTACCAGTTTGACGTATATTCTTGTACTTCACTTTAACCTGTTCCCATGTTCTCCTTGTGCTCACGTTTGATCTGGAATTATGACATATTAAATAATAATTAATCTGACACATAGGAAATGAAACACTGCTTTCAGTAAGTACAATGCACACGCGTTTAATTTGTCGGCCACTTTTTGTCAGCCGTCTTTTCTGGTTTGGTCTGCTTTTGCAGTGTTACCGCTTGTGCATATTAAATCTTGAAATCCTTCGAGTAACTAACTAGCTAACTAACACACACCTACACACAGCTTGTGTGAAAAAAAAAAAAAAATGGCTCCCGTTCTTTCATTTTGTTACATGCTGATCATGTTTTCTAGACTCAATATATATGGGCTTTTCACTCAGCGCGGGCGCGAACATTCATCTCGGATGATTAGATCCAGCTCGACTAATCTACTACACGGCTGCATTTGAAAAACCAACTTATCCCAGATGAGTTTCATCGGCATTAACTCATCCAAGAGGAGGCATCTGATCTCTGATGATTTAAGCGAAGTACGAAAAATACCCCCCAGATCACTCACATCAAACAAATCAGAGTGCGACAAGTCAGAGTCCGATTCAGCAGTAAACACAGTCCACGGAGTCAGATGTGGATGCCATTTTAGCAGTTTGTTCTTCATTACTCGTGCAAGAGAAGGGAATCAAAGTCAAATCAAAGAAGCTAACTTCACTTCTAGCAAAGGGTGTCAAGCTGAAACATAACGGCACGTTTTGCCGATGTATACAACTAATTACTGTCCTCTAACCTGGATGTCAAAATCTGCCTTCACCCGTATGAGTCGACTCATGTCGACACCTGCCTCCCTCCACAGTGCCACAGAGGATCTCGTCTGATGCCATCCTCTTCTTTAAACCTCAGGCATATGGAGTTTGGTTTGAAGTGAGCGCTCTCAAGAGGCAGAGACTGAAGAAAGTTCTAGACTCCAAGGGGATCTGGGAAGGGATTCCCAGCACATCACTTTTCCCACATTTTGTTATGTTACAGCCTTATTCCAAAATGGATTAAATTCATTTTTTTCCTCAGAATTCTACACACAACACCCCATAATGACAACGTGACAAAAGTTTGAGGTTTTTGCAAATTTATTAAAAATAAAAAAATTAAGAAAGCACATGTACATAAGTATTCACAGCCTTTGCCGTGAAGCTCCAAATTGAGCTCAGGTGCATCCTGTTTCCCCTGATCATCCTTGAGATGTTTCTGCAGCTTCATTGGAGTCCACCTGTGGTCAATTCAGTTGACTGGACATGATTTGGAAAGGCACACACCTGTCTATAGAAGGTCCCACAGTTGACAGTTCATGTCAGAGCACAAACCAAGCATGAAGTCAAAGGAATTGTCTGTAGACCTCCGAGACAGGATTGTCTCAAGGCACAAATCTGGGGAAGGTTACAGAAAAATTTCTGCTGCTTTGAAGGTCCCAATGAGCACAGTGGCCTCCATCATCCGTAAGTGGAAGAAGTTCAAAACCACCAGGACTCTTCCTAGAGCTGGCCGGCCATCTAAACTGCGCAATCGGGGGAGAAGGGCCTTAGTCAGGGAGGTGACCAAGAACCCGATGGTCACTCTGTCAGAGCTCCAAAGGTCCTCTGTGGAGAGAGGAGAACCTTCCAGAAGGACAACCATCTCTGCAGCAATCCACCAATCAGGCCTGTATGGTAGAGTGGCCAGACGGAAGCCACTCCTTAGTAAAAGGCACATGGCAGCCCACCTGGAGTTTGCCAAAAGGCACCTGAAGGACTCTCAGACCATGAGAAAGAAAATTCTCTGGTCTGATGAGACAAAGATTGAACTCTTTGGTGTGAATGCCAGGCGTCACGTTTGGAGGAAACCAGGCACCGCTCATCACCAGGCCAATACCATCCCTACAGTGAAGCATGGTGGTGGCAGCATCATGCTGTGGGGATGGGAGACTAGTCAGGATAAAGAGAAAGATGACTGCAGCAATGTACAGAGACATCCTGGATGAAAACCTGCTCCAGAGCGCTCTTGACCTCAGACTGGGGCGACGGTTCATCTTTCAGCAGGACAACGACCCTAAGCACACAGCCAAGATATCAAAGGAGTGGCTTCAGGACAACTCTGTGAATGTCCTTGAGTGGCCCAGCCAGAGCCCAGACTTGAATCTGATTGAACATCTCTGGAGAGATCTTAAAATGGCTGTGCACCGACGCTTCCCATCCAACCTGATGGAGCTTGAGAGGTGCTGCAAAGAGGAATGGGCGAAACTGGCCAAGGATAGGTGTGCCAAGCTTGTGGCATCATATTTAAAAAGACTTGAGGCTGTAATTGCTGCCAAAGGGGCATCGACAAAGTATTGAGCAAAGGCTGTGAATACTTATGGACATGGGATTTCTCCTTTTTTTTTATTTTTAATAAATTTGCAAAAACCTCAAGTAAACTTTTTTCACGTTGTCATTATGGGGTGTTGTGTGCAGAATTCTGAGGAAAAAAATGAATTTAATCCATTTTAGAATAAGGCTGTAAAATAACAAAATGTGGAGAAAGTGATGAGCTGGGAATACTTTCCAGATGCACTGTACCAAGATCTCCAAATAACTGGAAATCAACCTCTCTACCTGCAGAACATCATCTACAAGTACAGAAGATCTCCAACAATGGCCCGTTTATCCAGGCCGAGGCAGAGATTAGAATGTCATGTGACCTGCATGTTTTTGCATTTTCACTGCCACTTACCCTCACTGTTTCGGTGTTCACAGTTTCTGTTATGCATTCCTCACTAACCCCCCCCCCCCCCCCCCAGTTTTGTGCTTTATAAACCCAGTAGCAAACATTTCTTGGGCTCCACCAACCACAAGAAACGTAGACATTTATTTATTAAAAAAAAACAAAAAAAAAAAAAAACATTGTCCTCAAACAGTAGGCCAACATTATCTTAAAAGTTACAAAAAAGTGTGGACACCCCAGCATTTTGAAATGCCCCACCCCAAACACCTAATTCTGGACATAATTGAGCCCCCATAGCTCCTGAGCATTTTTGTATTGCTGCCCTCCTGGAACTTCCACCCTTCAAACATCTGCACACTCCATGAGCATCACAAGCTGATGAAGGGCGGGACAGGATACCACCTGAGCCAACCGCTGCGTTCATCCCAGTCAACTTTCACCATTGGGGGGTCACATTATATAGAGAACCCCTCTCCAATACAAGCCAAGTAGGAAACTGTGGGGATTTGTTTGTGGTTGTTGTAGCTCAGTCAGGGTTCAAACTCTTGTTTTATGCCCTTTTTGTTCTTTGAGAATTTTACTTTTGTTAACCATTTGCTTGCGTTATGTTCCATGTGTTTTGTGGGCACCCCCTCCTACCAATCACGATCAATTGGGTACCTGTCAATCACTACCCTCTCTGCCTGAAGGGTCTCCCACAGTTCCAGGTGGTTTCATTGTAAATGCGCCTTGGAGTTGGCGAGGCAGAGTTTGGCTGTGCTTTTTATTTTTTGATATTATTGGATTTTTTGGACCTTCTGCTTTGTTCTTTTGACCCCTCTTTGGATTCTGTCCTGGGACTTTGTTTTCTTCTCGAATTGCCCTTAAGAGGCATTCTATGCCTTTTGTACTCTTTGGAGCTTCTCAGTGCTATAAAGCAATTTTTGTGAAGAGTAAATCTTTTTCTAAAGAGTCTAGGAGGGCCTTTTTAGGTCTAGCCGGGATTTTGGATGGGATTTCCCCCTCTAGCAGGCATTTCTGAAAGTGCTTTTGGGACCCTCAGTTCATAGTTCATTCCTAGTGTGGCTCTGACGTGGCATTTGTGAATTTCCTCTTGGGATTAATAGAAGTATCTGTCTACAGTATGTACAATGAATGATCTTCTCTCAGCTCCTTCCATGGGGCTAACAAACACAGCTTCCTATGGATACAAGGTTCAACTATTAGATGGAATCTCCATTACGGTACCTCAGCACAGGCTTTTCCAGTTCTGATTGTTACTCCACCTTATAGGACCACAGGAAGAAAAAAAAAACAGCTGCTTTTTCAACGAGGGTACACTTCACACAGTACAAACGGGGTCCGTGATGCTCAAGAGACCCTCAGGTTGTGTGTAAAGATTAAAGCAAAACAACTTATAGCCAAAGGTACATCAAAAGAATGTCACCATGAACTGTGAAGTTTCTCTGATTTTATTCAAAATAAAACAGCAGAAACTATCCAAACTATGTAAGCAATGTGACAAAGAGACAAGTGGGAACGACTCCCGCAGGCTACTAAAGAAGAGCAAGTGTGCCGAGTGGTTGAACACTCAGCTTATGGTTTGCGCGATTTCTATTCATGCTATGCCAGCATAGATTGTACCCATGATTGGGGCCTGCACACTCGTCCTTTGGGAACCTTCAACCGTAGAGAAAGTATAAAAGCTCTGACAATTGCCCTGAATATGAAACTCATCTACGGACGGATGGACTCAAAGTACTGAAATTGCCTTCCGCACTGCTGAAGTTCACGAACCCTACTTCTTGGGACCCCAACTCCAGTATCCGGCTTTGTCAAGAGTGTCCTTTTGAGTTTGTATCTGCGGTGTAAGCCGACATTAAACAGAAGTGTATTTTTCTTTGGCATAACATAATACAACCGCTGTATCGCCTTTTATTTATATCTGTACAGATTCTGGTTAAGTAACACGCCGCAATCTCTAATGAACCCACTTCCCAGGGAGTGTGCGCCCCCTGCTGGATACTGCCCTGAGCACATTTAGCAAAAAGGACCCAGCAGTTTCTGGTTCAGGCAGGATTTATTTATAAAAAGTAAATTCTTGAGTAACAAGACATAAATAAAATTTATTACCTGAAGTGTTAAATGATAAAAAAAAACAAAAAACAAAAAAACAAATGAAACATTAAAAAAAAAAAAAAAAAAAAAAAAGAAGTTGTTCAGCACAGCTGTAGTATTTTGTAAATCACCAAGAATAAGTTTTACCTGAATTAAAGGCCTACTCTCCTAGTACAGTACACAGATGCAAATTATGAGTTGAAACTGCTAGTTTAGTTTATACAGTACATTACAACCCGTAAGAGAAGACGAGACAAACTACTGTGGAACGTCTAGGGGAAGTAGAAAAGGTCGGCCTCACAGCTTCAACTTTTTCTTCCTTCCGCGGCCATCTGGGTTCCCATCTGATTTGCGTTTCTGAATCTTTTCAGAGAAAGACAGAAAGAGAAAGATCAACAACAGACCAAAAAAAGAAGAAGTGAAGCATCTTAAAATATAAACTGTCACAAAGGGCCCAAAAACAGGCACACAGTTATATCTGCAAAGACCCTGGACACTTGGCAGACTGGTTTGTAAAGTGAAAAAAGAAAGCAAAACGGTTAGAGAAAAACTCACAGAAGGTCTTGGTCCTCGTTTCTTCTTCTCTGCTTTCTCCTTCTCTTCCAGCTCCATGTTCTCCCTCTCAATAAGGGTGATTAAGGTGTTGCAGCGTCTCTGCAGCTCCTAAATTATATTGAGAAATACGATCAAAAAGTGCAGGACACAAAAGCACATTCATTATGGTTCATGGGGCAGTGTGAAGGCATCAAAATGGCTCTTTGGCTTTGGGTGGTTTTAGGAACTATAAAGTCCAAGACCCATGACCCATTTCACTAGGAGTTTATGCAGTATGGCGAGTGGCTAGGGGTGGTACCCAGCTGGAATACTCAGGAGGACAGGAGGAGGGATTACGCCTCCTCCAGACCACGAGGGGGCGACTGCCCTGGTGGCTTTGGAGACCACGGGAACTGAGCTTGGAAGCTCAACCCTATAGGGGCCCGTGGTCACCGCCAGGGAGCACCCCAATGCCTGGAGAGTCCTGGTCCTCAGCAGTTCCGCCACACCCAGAAGTGCTGGTTGGGGAGGCGACCAGGGACACCCGGAGTGCTTCCAGGTGCGCAGCCAGTACTTCTGCCACACTGGAGAGTGCCGGTGGAAGATTGTCGGGAGGCACCTGGAGCACATCTGGGTGATTATAAAAGGGGCCACCTCCCTCCATTCGATGGCTTGAGTCGGGAGCGGAGAAGGACGGAGCTCGGGAGGAGAGGAAAGCAGGCGGCCTGAAGAGAAAGACGCATTGTGAAGCCTGGACTTTGGGGGAGTTTTGGGGTTCTATGTGTCACTATCGTAAATATTAGCAGTGTAAATAAATGTGTGTTGGGTGCTTAAACATGTCTACCTGTCTGTGTCCGAGCTGCTTTCCACAGCAGGTTACAAAGAGTGGCGACATATTGCACGTTGCACAGCACATTCAAATCATGTAAATGTAAAGCTGTTGCATGACTGGGTTGATCAGACCCTCATTGGATCCTTAAGAGCCCATTGTTAAGACAGCAGCATCTCTATTATGAGCAGCCATACCACCCGCACTTCAGAAGAGGTCACCCACCTGAAGCTAAGCGTGTGTGGGCCCGGCTAGTATTAGAATGGAAGACCAGCCACGAAAAGCTTGGGTTGTTGCTGGAAGAGGTGTTGGTGACGCCAGCAAGGGGGGGTGCTTACCCTGTGGTTTGTGTGTGGATCCTATTGCCCCAGTGCAGTGGTACTGTAAAAATGGGGCTGTCCTTCCGATGTGATGTAAAAACTGGGGTTCTGACACTCTGGTCATTAAAGATCCCTGGACATCCTCCGTAAAAAGAGCAGGGTGTATCCCGATGTCCTGGTTAAATTGCCCTCCATGGCCTAATCATTCTGGCCACCTAATCATCCCCATTCTCTAATTGGTTAATTATCTGTCACCACTTTACCGCCTAATAGCTCATGTGCTGCAAGCATACTGGCGCAAAAATGGCTGCTATTACATCATCCAAGTGGATGCTACACATTAGTGGTGGCTGACGTGGCTCCCCATTCACTAAGCACTTTGAGTAGTGAGAAAAAAAAAAATTACTATATAAAATGTAAAGATTTATTAAATTTATTATTAAGCCAGAAGGTCTCGTGTGCGTTTGGGGAGTCCCCCTTGCTAGTTCTATTTCTACTTTTGCAAAGTCCTAATTCCATCTTGGGGACAAATTAAGACGCCATATATCTAAACAACTAAGAATTTCACTGCACTCTGTTCAGAGGCCAACACGACTCTAGAAACGTCTCCCTCTTAGTTGTGCGTAGTCACTTCAATCTGCTGGAAGCAACATTTTGGTCCACTGGATTTAAACTTCTCACTGATGATAGCAGTCAAGTCGGTAAAAATAATACAGTGGGTTGGCAAAGTCTTCTGACCCCTTCTTGTGGATTTAACTTTAATGGGGGAAAAAAATTGCCATTTTTGCCCATCAACCTACACCCCATAACCCACCACAACAAAGTGAAAACATGTGAGCAGAAAGGTTTGGAAACTAATCAAAAACTGGGAGTTAGATAAAAAGCCCAATTCAGAATGGACACTGCCTGCACACTTCGGCAAAGAAACCCGATGAAGGCTCTGGCCTGAAAATCCACACAGTCTGGGTCATAGAAAGTGATGTCCATAAGGACAGTCAAAAAGGTGCAAACGAGGGGCAATTCAAGTGTCCTTTAACAGGAAAAGGGACAAAATAAAACATTCATTCACCACATGTGCTGCTTTAAAGAATTACTTGTGCCCCATGAAATTAGGTGGGTAGGTGTTTCACTTCTTTATGTCTCAACTATAAAAGCAGTTTCTTTAAAAAGAGTTCATAAAAGAACACGGTAGGAAACTTAGTTGTAAATTTCAGCCAAACACTGGGAAGTTTTCCCTCACACAGAGCACCACAGACACTTGTAATTAGAACATTAGAACACTCTGGACGAGAACAGGCCATTCAGCCCAACAAAGCTCGCCAGTCCTATCCACTTATTTCTTCCAAATAATAATAATAAAAAAAAAAAAAAAAAACAAACATCATCAAGTCGAGTTTTGAAAGTCCCCAACGTCTTACTGTCTGCCACACTACTTGGTAGCTTATTCCAAGTGTCTATAGTTCTTTGTGTAAAGAAAAACTTCCTAATATTTGTGTGAAATTTACCCTTAAGTTTCCAACTATGTCCCCGTGTTCTTGATGAACTCATTTTAAAATAACAGTCTCGATCCACTGGACTAATTCACTTCATAATTTTGAACACTTCAATCATGTCACCTCTTAATCTTCTTTTGGTTAAACTGTAAAGGCTCAGCTCTTTTCCATCTTTCTTCATGCTCTTCTCTGGACCTTTTCTAGTGCTGTTATGTCCTTTTTGAAGCCTGGAGACCAAAACTGCACACAGTACTCAAGATGAGGCCTCACCAGTGTGTTATAAAGCTTGAGCAGAACCTCCTGTGACTTGTACTCCACACATCAAGGCACTATATAACCTGACATTCTGTTAGCTTTCTTAATGGCTTCTGAACACTGTCGGGAAGTCGAGAGCTTAGAGTCCACTATGACTAATAAGTGACCAAGTAGTGTGGTAGGCAGATAGGACTTTGGGGTTGTTCAAAACTCGATTTCATTTTGGAGGATTTAAGTGGATGAGACTGGTAAGTTTTTGTTGGGCTGAATGGCCAGTTCTTGAAATTTTTGTAGTCTTGTAATACAACATGAAATGCTTTAAACTCAGAAGGACTTAGCACTGTGCCACCAGGTTTGATATTTAAATACAAGAACAGTTCAGTGATCCATGAACCCACCCTGGTTGTATAATTCTTTGCATTGCTTATATTTGCTGTTATTGGTTATTATGCAAACACAGTTTAAACTCTGTCCTTTTATTAATTACTAGCATAACAGAGTGCTGATTGACTGTTCCTCGTTTAGCTGCTAGGGCTGTAACAGTACACATATTCGTACTGAACAGCCATGAAGTCATACAGAGAACATGGGGTGAATGTGCAAAGACTGATTAACGTAACACAGAACCAAAAATTACAATCGCAAGTTCCACACGGAAACCTTAAACTATAAGCCTTTATGAAGTTTAGCCACAAGCTGGCTGGCATCTCATGAAACTGGTCACACTATGGTGAGTGTAAACACCACAGCTGAGCTGGGAGAGCCGCCTGCTTCTTTTAAATCAGATATGCGAGAACATTTTGGGTTCTCAGTGAATTACGATATGGGGAGAGAGTTGCAGATTGGACGAGGACGGTGTGTCAGTGCTGTAAAGTGTGTGTGGAAACGCAAAACTGCTAAACGCAGGGGTCTCCAACACGTCGCTCGCAACCCCTTTCCAAATAGCTTGCCAAAGAGTTAATGAATCCTGCATAAAATTGAAAACTTGATTAGTCAAATTAGGGGCGGATGATCTTTCCAAAAAATCGTAGCACGATCCACAATCTGAATTGCAATCTTTTCAATGTGGCATACACTTAAGAGAATATCTGGACTCAAACTCATCAAGACCTAGGTAACACTATCTATATATATATATATATATATATATATCTATATATATCTATATCTATATCTATATATTATATATATATATATATATATAATTCACAAAGTCGCCGCCAGAAGGGGAAGACACCCATGAAAGCACGCACACCAAAACAAGACACCCTTGAAAGCACGCAGGAAGGGGCGTGGATTCACGAAGCCGCCGACAAGTAGGAAGGAGCCACGCCCACCAACTCTAAGACCATTGGATATGACGACAACTCGCAAAGCCACGCCCACCAACTGGGACGCGCCGCCTCAGAAAAAACGCTGTCATTTATGTTCGTCTGTGCAACAGTACACATTGACCTCTGAGCCACGTTGACTTTTCGGTTACGACGCACGACCGCGTGCACCATCGCAAACTGTTTTAAACGCTACATACAGCAATTCGCATCTGCGACAAACATGCGTCTTCTTACATGGTCCTGCAGGAACACGGAAGACATTTCCCCGCCCATGACCAGGCGGTGTGTATGCTTCGAGAACGAGGGTGGACGCTGCAGGACCATCTAAAAAGAGGCTGTGTATCAATATATATAATTCACTAAGCCGCCGCCAGAGCAAGCAAGACACCCATGAAAGCACGCACCGTTTTGAAAGCAGTCAACTCACAAAGCCCAGCCCACCAACTCGAGCGCGCGTCTACCCACGCTCTCAAGGCATTCACGGCGCCTGCTCATGTGCCCGGACGAAACAACTCACTTTCATCTTTGCTACAGTACACATGCACCACTGAGAGACGTTGACTTTTCATTATTCTTTTCTGTTTTAGCTGCATTTCCATATATAATCCACCAAGTCGTCCGACCGTGGAATACAAACGACTGAGCACCGCCCAAGAACTCGAACCACTAGAGAGAGACATGCCCACCAACTCTAAGAGCACCAACTTTAATACGCCTGCCCGCCTGACTGTTACCAGTGTTCACCACAATGTACTGGAGTGTAAAACCATCACAACTATCAGACGCTGTCTATATCTAAGAAGATATATAGATACTCATTTTCCCCTGCACGCGTCCACCCACGCTCTCAAGGCATTCACAGTGCCTGCTCATGTGCCCGGATGCAACAACTCACCACACACAAATCTTGCTTAATTTGACTCAACACGGGAAACCTCACCCTGCCTGGACACAGAGAAGATTGACAGATTCATAGCTCTTACTCGATTCTGTGCATGGTGTTAGATGGCTCCACCAACTAAGTACGGCCATGCAAGTCTGGTTAGTCTGGTTAATTCTGAAAATGAATGAGACTCCCTCCTGCTTAATAGTTACGCAATCGCCAAGCGGTAGGCGTCCAACTTCTTAGAGGAACAAGTGGCTTTCAGCCACGTGAGATTGAGCATTAACAGTTATGTGATGTCTGATACTACACGCGCGCTACACTGAATGGATGAACACGTGTCTACCCGGCGCCGACAGGCGTGGGTAAGCCGTTAAACCCCATTCGTAATGGGCACCGGGGCTTGCAACTGTTCCCCACGAACGAGGAACACCCACTGAGTGTGGGTCATACGCTCCCTCTGAATACGTCCCTGCCCTGTGTACGCACCCCACCCCCCTCCTACTACCATGGTCGGGTGACTTGGATTATATATAGAATAGCAGCCGGAACTGCAAAGAACAATGAAAGGACAACGTGGCTCAGAGGTGCACAGACAACAGCGACTCAGGTGAGGAGTTGGGGGCGGCAAGTCTTTGATAGGCTGCAACAAAATGATGAAAGAACAGACGCATTTTTTGTGCAAGATTTAATATGCACAAGCGGTAACACTGCAAAACCAGTCCAAACCTGAAAAGATGGCTGGCAAAAAGTGGCTGACAAAGTAAACACGTGTGCATTGTACTTACTGAACGCAGTGTTACGGATTTTGCAAATGTTCATTTTTTTTCTCTCTGCTTAAAAAACATTTAAAAAGCGTTGTGATTATGTGGCATATACTACGCCGCGGGTTGGTATGCACCGTGTAAAACAGTTTTGTTTGTCGCAGATAATATAAGAATATTAATACTTCATTACATTGATATACCGGTGTTTTCAGTATTCAAAGCGCTATCCACACAGGGAGGAACCGGGAAGCGAACCCCAAATCTTCCACAGTCTTACTGTAAAGCGGCAACACTACCACTGCGCTACAAGGCAGAGAATGCAGTTAAAGAATTCACCACGCTTGATTTTATTTTCACTTCTGTTTGGACAACTGTGTCGTTCAGGAAGTGGTCACCCATCAATATATAATTATGCGGCGTATGCTACGCCTCGGGTTGGCTAGTTTTAAATATCAAACCAAGTTGAATTCAATTGTTCTCTCGTTTGCTAGCTAAGTGGAGTTAAGGAACTCACCCCGAAGCTGGCGAGCGATTGTTTTAAATCAACTATGCATAACAATATATGCAAGAGTGTGCGTGTCATGCATTTACTGCTAAATATACTGCAGACTGTAGGCTATCAGCTAAACTACCTCAGGGGTTGGTGGATGGCAACTTATTACTGCTGTCTGCTCAAAAATCAATTCAAAAAGAAAGATAGCCTTATGCTGTGGAATTTTTTTATTGCTTAAAATCTCATTGTATCGAACTGTATCATCCAAACAGTAGTGTGAACTGCAACATGACCTACTAGCTACAGTTCCAAAGGGGCACAAAGGACAACTTGTTTGATTTTCTGCTGGTGCTGAACTGGGTTAATTAAAAGGGAGTGAGAGAGAGAAAAACATTATATAATAGATAGATGGAGTGAAAGGCGCTATATAATAGATAGATAGATAGATACTTTATTACTCCCAAGGGGAAATTCCCATACTCAAGCAGCAGCATACTGATAAAGAACAATATTAAAGAGTGATAACAATGCAGGTATACAGACAGACAATAACTTTGTATAATTTTAATGTTTACGTTTTTTATTTTACATGAAAATAAAAGATCCTGTCAGTTAGCAGCCTGCCAGTTGAAGTGCCCTGGGTACAATATGGACAAAGAAAGACGGACAAGAGCTCAGTTATATAGCGGATTTTGATATTTCTTCCTACCCCTCTCATTAAGAAGCCAAGAGATTTTATTGGTATATTTCATGTTAGGTGCACATCATAGGTGATCTGATCAAGTGATAAACCGCTAGTGTAAATGAATACTACTGGCCAAACCCAAACTATAGATGCTGGCTATTTGGCTTTAGTATGAAGAATATCATACTTACCATTGCTGTCCTGGACTTGAGGAACCAGTCAAATCTGAATTGTGGCGAATTTCGAATGCACTGCCTCAACTCATCATAAACGCTCTCTTTATCAAAGCCCAGCTTGTGAAGCATGCATATTAAGAATCTGTCCTCTTCCTCTGTGTAATTTTTTCCTTTGTTAGTGCCATAGGATATTCTCAGTTGGTGGAATGGGGCCTTGTATCGGCCAATCTAAAAGAAAAATAAAAATAAAATATATTACTGGAATGAAAAAATGAGGTGTATTATTCTCTATATACCTTCATCCTATTGGAGCTATTTTTAGGAAATTTAACATTTCTTTTCACTGCTATACGTTTGATACACAGGTTTATATTCCTGTCTACAACTCTGCAATAAATCAACTCCAAAACTGTCTTTCTGAACTAAGATCCTGGATGGCTAATAATTTTCTTGATGTGAATCAAAATAAAACGGAGGTGCTTATAGTGGGTCCATCAGCTAAAGCCCAAATTGGTCTTGGACTTCTTGGCGCTCTCTCTCTGTCTTTTGCAAACCTCACGTCCGCAATCTTGATGTTATCTTTGACAGTAACCTCTCTTTTGAGAAACAAGTAAATTCTGTAGTCAAGAGTTGCTTTTCCCAGCTTCTTCTATTAGGTAAGATCAAGCCATTTTTATCTTCTAGAAATTTTGAGAAAGCTACTCATGCTTTTATTTTTCTCGCATCGAGAAAAATAAAAGCAACTCACTGTATTCTGGGATTAGCAAATCCCTGATAGGCAGGTTAGAGTTGGTCCCGAATGCTGCCACTCTCTTTCTGGTTGGGGCAAGAAAGTAGGACTCTGTTTCTCCTATTTTAGTTTCTTTACACTGGCTGCCTGTCAGTTTTTCAAATTGATTTTAAAATCTTGTTGCTAGTTTTTAAATCTTTACATGGGCTTGCTCCTGCCTATTTATCTGAATTGTGTGTTTTACATCAGCCATCTAGAGTGCTTAGATCTTCTGGTCAGTTGTCTCTTGTTGTCCCATATACCAAAATTAAAACCAAGGGGGACAGGGCTTTTGCAGCTGCTGCTCCTCGCCTGTGGAACTCTTTACCTCATCACATAAAGGAGTCGTCTACAATTGAACTGTTTAAAACTAGATTAAAGACTCCTTTCTATTCACTTGCATTCCGTGACCTTTAGTAATACTGATGGTTTCCTCATTGTGATTATATATCACTTCTATTATTTTATTTCTATTTGTTATTTGTTTGTTTTTCTTTTATTCTATTATTGTAAAGCACTTTGGCCACAGCATTCCTAAGTTGTTTTAAGTGTGCTATATAAGTAGACATTATTAAGCATCAAATAAAATATCAGGACTCTCACAATCTCAAAACAATCTCATTCTTTAATACGGCGGTCCACAACATCCAAATGCAGTCATCGCATCGCAGTCATGGCGGTCATCTATTCCAGCCTCCAGGTGGGGAAAAAATCCTAATAGTCAATATACGGATCATAGAGAGTCTCAAATGAAGACTTACTAATCAGTTCCCCCTTAGGTTTTAAGTTATTTTTCAAACTAGCAGTGCTTTTGAGAATATACAACACGACTCTTATTGACTTATCAGTGAGATTTTTAATGATGCAAGTGTTAAAAAAGACAAAAATAAATAAAAGTTGTCACCTTTGTGTCAAGTGCCTTTTTAATGCTGATTCGCCTTTGGATTCGAGCTTCCCCTCTTTCAATCTGTGCCATTATCTTCTCAATATCCTGGAGTTCATTACATCTTTCCCAGAAAACCGCTACAAAAGGAACACAGTTTTACAAGTTCAGAACGAATAAAACTCACCGATGGGACAAAAACAACAAAACTCCACATTTTAGAATTGTGAATCCAAAAACAGAAAAAATAATTTATCCATTTCCTGTGCTTAAAAAACACTTCTGGTTTGATATCAAACATGCCTTAATTTAGTTTTGTAAAGAAATATTCACCTATCTATCCAGGCAAGAGCAAAAGAGGAAGGCCTAAGAGAAGGATTATGGATGTGGTGAGAGTGGACATGCAGGTGATGGGTGTAACAGAACAAGATGAGGACAGAAAGGTATGGAAGAAGATGATCCGCTGTGGCGACCCCTAACGGGAGCTGCCGAAAGAAGAAGATCCAATCCCTAAAACGACTTACCGAGCATGGTCTGCCAGCATCTCACACAACACAAGAGACCTGCTGGCAGGGCACATTTATTTAAAAATATACCCAATACCAAACAGGCAGAGACTAAACCCTAAGGCCCAAGTCACAGCTATTTCACCACTATGCAATACCGGCTTTACACAAATAATTTCAATTAGTTCCTTAATGGTTATGATAATCACTCTCCTTGTTGCATAGTGCTAAACTGGGCAACACAAATTTGAACTTTATCACTTATTTTTAACATTAACTAGGAAACAGTCCTCAAAGTTGCTTCATTTGGAGCAAGATGAGCATTTCCTTTTTGACCACACATTCTTGTTTTCAGAATGCCAAACTTTGGTGTAGGGAGGCAATAGCAACGCTCACATATGGCCAGAAGTTGCAAATATTTGATGGTCTCGTCATTTCTTGGCATACATTTCTCCATTGTTGTGTTACATTCTGTATTGTGGAGTATGTGTAGAACGTTAATGGGCCATAGGATTAGCCAGCTGCTCAGTGGCTCAATATACAGGCTTACCGTTCATCAAAGGAACGCCTCCCACGTTTGGTTTGACACTCCTGAGACGTCGCATTTGGAGTTCTTTTGTGCAATCAGCGTGTAGTTTGTATCTAAAATTTTCACTTGGGGATAATAAAGTTTACCTAATCTAATACTGTATTTTGCAATCATAGTGATCCTATGAGGATAGGAGTCCAGGTCAGTTTTCAGCAGGCACTTATCAGTCTTTGTCACACGTGCATTCAGTTTCCCAAAGCGGATGCTCAGCAGATGGCACTGCTATTCTATGAGCAACCTTAGCAACACACTTGACAGTCAGCAGATGTTCTCTGGTCTCTTACATTCTTCCAAATCAGCATCTTGAGTGGCTTGCCGTAAGAGACACAAATCCCAATAGACTTGGTGGAGGTTTATTGACCCAACAACTGGCATCAACACAGTCATGACACATAAATATTGACATTATATTCCTTTCAAATGCAAATTAGTCATCTACATACCAGAGTACTCCATAACTTCCTCTGGAGTTTTGCCTTCCACCTCTCGTGCAATATTCTCAATATCATCTCTGCCCCATTTTTCATTGGCTTTGATGAACTGGTTGAAATCTCTTTTGTTCCAAATAGTAAAACCCTATTGGGGGAGATAAAAAATAAATAAATATTGTTTGTTCCCCCCCCCCCCAACTCAAAAATACCTAGGACATTGAAAAAAGGTTAACAAATGTTTCACCTGCGTCAAGAGTTTCTCCTTCTCTTCCAGCTCCTCTTCTGTTAAAGGCTCTGCTTCATCTATCTTACACTGTTCCTCTTTTTGGACCTGAGCAGCATTTGGTAGGTCAGGATTTCGTGGTACCTGTGCAGTTGAAGAGTAATATCCAGTCATGTTATCTTGGTTTTCATAACTGCTTAAGACATGAATTCCAATAAAGACATTAACAGAAAGCGAGTATGTGTTTATACAAGCCAGATTACCTTTGAGGAATCAAAGTCCGGAATTAAACAAACAAACAAAATAAAAAAATAAAAAAAAAAAAGTAATCCAGAACAGGATTATGTATCAACAAACATCAGACATTTGGGGTACAGAGCTGGCAGAAACAGAACACTGGTTTCATAACAAGAATCTTAACTTAATCTCCTTGGTGTTGGCCCAAGTGTCTCTGTAGAGTTAAGTGGTTATGGATCTGATATTTGGGCTTAACGCTGTGCAACACTCAGGACAGTATCCTGCCGTCCTCTACTGGATAAAACAACAACATGCTGCACAAAAACTAATGAATATCTGTGTTTTGCCACTCCATGGAAACCCATCAATATATTTAGGAATGGGGTGAATCCTTCAACCGATAAACTGAAAAAGCATGTGAACAAAAAGCAGTAAAGGCAGCTTTAGAACAAATTGAAACGACAGTGACAATGTGAATTGGTCATCATACACTGACACAGGTAGTGAAACTGATGCATACAGCACCAAGAGACTGAAAAGCCACGATTTGCCTGGTGAATTCAGTCACATGAGGCTTCAATGTGGCAAACACAAAGGAAAAATGAGTGCAATCAACTGGAGGGACAAGACAGACATTAGCTCCCTAAGCAATGTTCTCAATGCATCAACTGTTGTTTGTATCATTGGAAATGTGACGCGACTAAGCTTTGTGCTGTGGTAGTAAATAATAACCTAACGGGCAGTGCGGATAGTGAGGACCAGGCACGGACATTCTACCTTCTCATGCACAAGCAACATAAATAAAATAAAATACACACTATAATAATATTAATATATATATATATATAAATTTTATTTCTGTTAAACCAAACATTTTGTCTTGATAGAAAAAAAAAATTTCAATGTTTTTGGCTTGTATTTCCAGGAGTAAGCATAACACTAAGGATGGGCTCCCACAGACCTTATGCTTATCTGAATCATTTGAATAAAATTAAACTTCAGCAAGGGACAATAAATTAGGAGGATCAGCGGAGGCACCAAACTAAATTCAAACTGAAACCTTTAAATGCTGTTTTATAATGTTGCTGTTTAATACATTTCAAAAGCGTTACAAGAACACATTCAGGCAGGTAAAAACAAAATGATAAATGAAGAATTTGTATCTAATATCATAAAGCACTTCCAGTAATCCTTTAAATTCCACCAACTAATCTAACTTTATGTTATACACTGCAATAAGACACATTACCAGGCAGAGTAAAATGCAATGTTGTGACTAAAAGTCACTTTCTGAACATTTTTAAGCAAAGTGGAATAAGAAAGGCATTTTTACCCATGGTGCAACATTCAGTGCAATTTTACCAACTACGCTTTACTATACACATATACAGGTTCATGCTGAAAGTTATTAGAATAATCAGTGTCCTAACTAAAAATGCCTTGCATGAAAATGTCTGAACGTTTAGTATAGTAGTGAAAGACAGAAAGGGTCCTACGATAAAATAAAAAGCATTTTATTATCTAAACCTCTTTGAATTTCCGGAACATATCAGGCCATTAGCTTTTCAGTAAGACCAAGATCAGCTGCCATTAATTTGTGAGGAACTGTGTGACAGATGGACAGACATTAGCATTTTATATACATCTCAATTAAAAATAACCCCATGCTCATGCTAATGGCAAATAACTATCCAAATTTAACATACTGCACATAATTCTTATGTACACAAAACCAAAAATGTTAAAACAATCATGAAAAATCTCAGCAAATCATAAAATCGGATCAAGAAACTTGGCAAACTGAAAAACGGACACATTCACAATCATTTATAGTTCATAGTAACATGACAGCAAAATTCTGTGTCAGTATTACAGGGTGGCATGATGACATTGCGGTAATGCTACTAACCGATAAAAATAAATCCTGGGTATTCCCTATCTGGAGTTTGAATGTTTTCTCCCACAGTCCAAAGCCCTGCAGTTTAGGCGAATTGGTGTAGCTAAACTAGCTCTCCCGTGTGTGTGTGTATGCTATGATGTACTGGCACCATGTCTAGGTGTGGTCTTGGGCCAGATGATAGCTGGGATAGGCTCCATATGGCCTATGTCTCTGAAAAAGCGGGTCCAAAAAGTGGATGGATGTTCATATTGTCCAACAGACCAGCACGGACTGGCACTTAATTTGCCGGCAGCGTGGTCCAGTGATTATGGCATTCGATTTTAAATGCTAAGATTACAAGTTAATTTCACTCTGTGCAAGTCATTTAGCCTGCTAGTGATCTAAAATTCCCTCAGGGAATCCTGTGGGGGGAGCTCTGGGAGTATGGGGTACCAGACCCCCTGATAAAGGCTGTTCGGTCCCTGTACAACTGGTGTCAGAGCATGGTCTGCATTGCTGGTAGTAAGTCGAACCCGTTTCCGGTGAGAGTAGGACTCCGCCAGGGCTGTTCTTTGTCACCGATTCTGTTCATAACTTTTATAGACAATTTCTAGGTGCAGCCAGGGCGTTAAGAGGGTCCGGTTTGGTTTGGTGGGCTCAGGATTGGGCCACTGCTTTTTGCAGATGATGATGTCCTGTTTGCTTCATCAGGTTCAGTTCGCAGCCGAGTGTGAAGCAGTGGGGATGGGAATCAGCACCTCTAAATCCGAGACCATGATCCTCAGCCGGAAAAGGGTGGAGTTGCCCTCTCAGGGTTGGGGGTGAGATCCTGCCCCAAGTGGAGGAGTTCAAGCATCTCGGGGTCTTGTTCACGAGTGAGGGAAGCGGGAGATAGACAGGCAGATCGGTGCGGCATCCGCAGGGATAAAGGCTCTGCCTCGGTCAAATCGTGGTGAAAAAGGAACCGAGCCAAAAGACAAAGCTCTCAGTTTACCGGTCGATCTATGTTCCTACCCTCACCTATGGTCATGAGCTGTGGGTAATGGCCGAAAGAACGAGATCGCAAATACAAACAGCTAAAATGAGTTTCCTCCGCAGGGTGTCCGGGCTTTCCCTTAAAGATAGGGTGAGAAGCTCAATCATCCGGGAGGGGCTCAGAGTAGAGCCGCTGCTCCTCCACATCAAGAGGAGTCAGATGAGGTGGCTCGGGCGTCTGATCAGGATGCCTCCTGGACACCTCCCTGGTGAGGTTTTCTGTGCACGTCTAACCAAGAGGAGGCCCCGGGGAAGAACCAGGACACGCTGGAGGGACGATGTCTTTTTTTAATTAAAAAGACAGGTTTGAAGGCTCTTAAAAAGACTACTTAAAGCGTTTTCAAATTTTAAACAAAACCTTTGCTTAAATACATAGAACCCTGAACGCCACCCCAGTGTGCTGAACATTAACCTAACACACACTTCATCTAGCATACCTTGTAGCCAATGGTTTTTCTGTAATAAAGAATTTCTTTTTCCAGCAGCTCAAATAGTCGTGGAGGGAAGAACTGGAAATCTTGAACATTTGGTTGCTTTGGGGGTCTTGGGGCCTGTTGAACAAAAGGATTAAGATTAGTAATCTAAACAGACTTCAGGGTCTATACAATAGCTACATTTTTGACACATACCTTAGGTACTTTGGGTTCACTGACACGTAATGCCTCCCTGAAATAAGCATCAACTGCATAGTTTGCTTTCCTCTCTCGCTTTGGTGGTTCAATCCACTCTGTAAGTGCCATCTATGGGGGAAGATTAAAAACAATACAACAAATAGATGGGAGAAATCAATACCTATTAATATGAAGTCCTTTACTGACAAGCCTTTATTTAAAAAATAAATAAATAAAATGAATGACAGCATTTGACAGACTTACTCTGGAATCCCACTACACCAATAGGAGTTTTCATCTTACCTTCTTTTTCTCTCTGTAGTCTTCACCTTCAAAGTTATACACACTGTTTTCGGTATCCATTGTAAAATTTCTTAGATTGCTTTCACCCATCTTAGCCAGTTTTTCTTTTAATTCCGCAGTCTGAAAGACAAAGCAGGGCGCTTAAATCATAGACAAATGAAACAGCATTATATTTAGGAAGAAAGTGACAATTCATAAGTGTAAAAGTGAGGCACTCCTCTATAATGCAATATTCTTTATAAGTTAAACTACCTTCTTTTCTCCTCTTTCAAGTATGGCATCAATGTCTTCATCTGTAATCTCACTCTCCTTAGATGCAAACACATGTGTAGCACCATGACGAATGATGGACAGCATTTCATCTTTCCCAAGTTTGTTCAAATTTTGATCAACTAATCTTCCTAATGGAAGAAAAAAAATGGTGGTGACCAACATGAAAAATGTAAGTATTTCCAAAAGTAAAAATCAACTGTTATACTCCTATCAAATGGAAGCAGTTTAAAAGAACTTTTATTTGCAATTGTTTTACAGAGTGGTCTTTTTCTTTAAAGGAAAAATTGAAACCACAACCTTACCTTGCTGAATAACAATGGAATCCAGTCGGAGTTTCATTTCTGCTCTTTCAACTATTCTCTCCTCCACAGTATTGTCTGTAATAAATCTGAAGACTCGCACTTGCCTTCTTTGCCCAATTCTGTGGGCTCGGTCCTACACATTACAAAATTTTTAAAAATTAACAAAACATGCACAAATAAGTAGACAAGTTATTTACAAAGCTAATATGCATTGCTTCTCAATTTGCACTACTCAGAAATGTCCTGTTTGGCTACTAAAATATTTCAGATCTGTCATCTGTGCAAGTTTTTCCTGTAAGCTTTTACTTTACTACAGATGCATTTATGTTAGATGGGCACATATTCAACTTTGTCTTCAAAGTTGTAACATGGGAAGAAAGTAATTTAAAAGCAGAATAACCTCCTCGGCATTAATCCCAAGTGTTTCTTGGTCTCAGAGTTCCACGCAAATACAGTTAAGCCCAAGTGTCTCTCAGGTAACACTGCATTGTTTGCATGTGCAGCGTTAAGCTGTAAGTGCACTGTAGACACTACACTGCTGCCATCTAGTGGCGAAAACATTCCGCTATAACGAAAAATGAATATTTCTATGCATTTTGCCACTCTACATAACTCATCAATATTCATGAGGGGTCAGAGGCCTCACCCATTAGCGTTTAAATGAAAAAATGTAAAGCCAGATTTATAAACAAAGTGGGAACAATATAAATTGGTCATAAGAAATTGACACCAATAGTGAAAAGCATATGGCACTATACGACCAAACCACCACAAAATCCCTGATGAATTTGGTCACGTGAAGCATAACTCTGACAAAGGGCAAAATGACTGATCAAGTGGAAAAGAAACATTAGGCTCTCAAGCCCTGCTCACAAATGCAACTGTCAATGTTCGTGTCAAGGTAAATGTGGAAGTCACCAAGCTGTGTGCTTACACTAACACCATGGGTGCTGTTGATTGTGTGGATCAGGCACGGACATTCTATACTCACCTGCAGAAGCAACAGAAAAAAGAAACCCTTCTACCATCCTCAATCACGACATCGGGGTGACGGATGGTGACTTTTTCAAAACACTATCATATGAAGGAGGTGTACTGAATCTGTATCAGTACAACAGTAGACATTCAACATACCTTTTCCACTCTAATTAGGTTGACTTTTTGGTATTTACAGGTCTGTTACATAAAAACTTTCTCCCCATCCCAAGAAGAAAACATTTTTGGCTCATTTTCCCAGGGCTTAAAATGACACTGAGAATGCAACAAGTGGGGTTTTTAATAAAAAGGAGCAAACAAGCAGTGAATATTTCAGAAACTAAATTAAAACAGCAGCAGCTTTTCTTAGCATAAGCACTGTTCCTCTAGCAAGCTGTAACCCCCTAACTGCTGTCTCAAAATGCATACAGTTTGACTGGTCACAATTATATTAGGACAATTCAAACTTTCACTTCACATACTGTATCAAAAACAATTTGGATTGGGTAGAATTAAAATTTGAGATACCCCTGTATGAATAGACAAAATTATACATACAATTTAAACCTTCAAAAGCCTTAATACAATTTCACTGTACAATGTACTTGACGATGTATGCAACAGAGCAATAAATCAGTGATTGCTACACAGCTGTCAATTTGAAAGAATTATAGCAAGTATATGTAATTTCAACTAAAATTTTATAATTACAGTAAATATGGTGAATTTTAACTGGATGTTATTGCATTTGTACATACAGTAATCCCTCGCTACTTCACGGTTCACTTTTCGCGGATTTTATATGTAAGCATATCTAAATATATAACGTAGATTTTTCACTGCTTCGCGGGTTTCTGTGGACAATGGGTCTTTTTACTTCTGGTACTTGCTTCCTCAGTTGGTTTGCCCAGTTGATTTCATACAAGAGATGCTATTGGCGGATGGCTGAGAAGCTACCCAATCAGAGCACGCAGTTAAGTTCCTGTGTGCTGCTGACTGGCTCAGCGACGGAGTGCTGCATTAACCAGGAAGTCTCATCTCACTCATTCAGCATTAACGTGCTCCTGCTTCAGGGGCTGTGTTCAAGCGCCAACAGAAGATGCAAATGATTGCAGAAAAGGTAAAAGTTTTGGATATGTTGAAGGAAGGGAACAGCTACACCGCTGCACCATTCCAGCATCAATGAGTCCACGATTATTTTTATTTAAAAAGGAGGAAAAGCATATAAGATCTACGGCCGCAGTGTCCTTTAACCAGGGCGCAAAACGAGTTGCAAGTGGACATGATAAGGCAGTAGTCTGGATGGAATCTGCTTTAGGAATCTTTGCAACAAGGTCGATGACGTCATGACTGCCTACAAGCTGCTAAGTGTACTTCGCTATACAGTAAGTGTAAACTTATCTACCGATTTCATATTGCGTAGCAGTTGTCCCTGTTATTAATAGAGTAAAGGGTGGGTTGTAAACAATACAAGGAGGGTTTAAAAATGTCCAAATACACGTTAAATAATTAAATAATATGGTGTCCCTACTTCGCGGAAATTCAGTTATCGCGGTCGGCCTTGGAACCTATCTCCCGCGCTAAGTGAGGGATTACTGTATCTTTAATTCAATTCTGGTATCTTCAATGTAAACACTAGACGCATTTTTATTGAACCAATAGCAAGCAAAACCACAAGATTCCTTACAGAGCAATGCCCAGACATTTTCCAGAAATTGATGTGCTTGTGAAGCAAACAGCACAGCCAAAGCTTTACCAAAGTAAAATGCACTTTTTGAATAAAACCTTAGCTTGCTTTCTGGTTTGAAACAAAAAGGAAAGTGAAGTTGAAATATCTTTACTGTAACTAATTCCCACATTCATTTCCTATTATATAAAGGTTGCTTACCATAGCTTGCAGATCAACTTGGGGATTCCAGTCAGAATCATAGATAATGACAACATCTGCTGTTGCAAGGTTAATACCAAGACCACCTGCCCTCGTGCTCAACATGAAGAGAAATTTAGGACTATTTGGAGCATTAAACACATTGATTGAATTCTTAAAGGAGGAAACAGAAAAACAAAAAATAAAATCATAAAATGCACTTTAGTGAAGTACCACAGAACTAGAGAGCATCAGTAGCATGGTTTTCATCTCAGAGCACTTTGGCATATAAACAGCCTTTGATACGCTAGTGAAATTACTTGTGAATATGAAGGATCCACAGCTCAGACACTTAAATATGCAATATCAATAGATAAGCCACCTCTAACCTGTACTAACTGAAGTAATGTTTGGAGGCCACATTAAAGAGACGAATATCCACTTTACTGAAGCTTTGTATACAACATTAAGACCAAAAGAAGCCTTTGGAACAGTAAAGGAGTAAGATTAATTTTTGCAGTGCTAATGTTTATTACATGTTTATTGCAGTAAAATTGACTTGCTTCTGTTCCACTGTGTCCTACTCCTGTGCACACCATGCATAACACACATTGTTACTTAATTGAGTTTCACATTTTCCATGAAACTCATTTCTTTCATCAGACAGTGCTCAGCATATGCACCAACCTGTCTCTCCTCATGAGGGGTCTGTCCATCAAGTCTGCAATACCCATAGTTTCTCCACATGCAATAATCCTCCAGGATATCCAACATCCTGGTCATCTGGCTAAAGATGAGCACTCTGGAACCTGGAATTGACAGTATAGTTAATTATTATTAGATTTAAAAACACACACACCACTTATAATGAAAAATACCAAACCAATCAATTTACACATAAAGGAACCCAAATTTAAGCTTACGTTTTAACTAGTTCCCTTTTGAGAGAACTTACAAGCAGGATCTTAGGATTTCTAGGTGAAACCCACACACACACACACACACGACACAAGGCTTGTGGCACACCAACACCACATGTCCTTCCTATCAAAAAAATCTCCAACAAACCAGCATAACCTACATAATACATTCTGTCAAAACTGTTTTTCCATTGTTCAGATCTGTGGCAGAAGATATCGATGCAATGTGCTGGCATTTTGTGCAATGCCAGCACAAAATACAGTAGAGGAATGAAAAAAAAAAATTTTAGCCATCAAAACAAGTAAAGGATAAACCTTGCCTAAACAGAAGCTTTACACAGTGAACTGTTAATAAATACAAATATAATTCTCTTTTACCACATTGCTGAAGTTGTGTGCATGCTATGGAGTTAACTTCTAGCAGTCAGATATGAAGCAGTGGAGGCAGAGTGCTCGTGGCGGAGTGGTGGCTCTGAGGCTAGGGATCTGCACTGGCAATTAGAAGGTTGCCGGTTTGAATCCCGTAAATGCCAAAAGAGACTCTGCTCTGTTGGGTCCTTGAGCAAGGCTGAGCGCTTTAAGTAGTAAGAAAAGCGCTATATAAATGCAAAGAATTATTCGGACCTTGAACCACTGCAAATTGTTTTCAGCTGCTGTGTATATGGAATGGTTTTTGCCTTTTTTTAAATTTCTGTTCTCTCCAGCCATCTGACCTCATCATTGGACTCCTCCTTTGACACAAAGGGTGATTCTATATACAAAGACTCTACTTCTCTATTAATTATATAGCTTATGCAAGTGTGCATTTTTTTCTTTCCTTATAACTGATATCTTGTAGAGCTCAGTAAGCTACATTCGGTGTATAAAAATGTGCTATAGAAACTTTTGGGCTTTGGTGAAAAAAACATTTGGGTTTAAATTAACTGGAATTAAAGTATTCAAAAAAAGTAAAAATGATTAAAATTGAAATTGTTTTTAAGCTGCCGATTCCATTTCTGCCATCGACTACATGTTTAGCCCATTGCAATGTCATTAGCCAGTACTCAGTGATCTGTAACAACTGGGGTATTCCAGTAGAGTAGGGGTTCTCAATCACAGTCCTGCAGGTTTTTGTTCTAACCTGGTTGCTTAATTAGAAAGCAATTCTTGCCAATAATTTAATTTCATGGCTTGTTAGTTGCTTTAACTCTGTTGTGTCAGGTCATTCTCATATCTTAGATTTTCTTTCCCTTTCAAAGGATATCATCCAAATGATTTGAAGGCATAATTCAGTCCTTCACTTTTTTCTCTTCACTTTCCTTCCAAGTATTTAATTAAACCCAACAGTGCATAATAAATACACAGAGGTATAAATGGTAACAAGCTAAATGGAGAAATGCTGGTCTCTTGTCGTTTGCATGTTATTGCTAATTAGGTACAATTAAAAACCAAGAAAACAGCTGTTTAAGACTAAAATAAGCAATAAGGGTTCAAAATCTTAAGCGAGACAACTAAAATGAAGCAGAAGTTTTACTTGAGCAATAAGTGCTTCTTATTAAACAACTGGGTTGAAGCAAAAACCAGCAGCCACTGCGGCCCTGCAGGACCGTGATTGAGGACCCCTGTAGTAGAGCATACTGGGATTGAGTGGCATAGAAAATAGATTTAACTGTAAAGGTAAGAAATCTGGGACACTGGTTTAATAAAAAGAAAGGTGTGGGTTTATTCAGACAAAATTGAACACAACTCTTTATAAAGTAGGACAATTAACTATGCTCTTTACTTTACAGTACATAAAACTTATGAGTGATCTCATCATAAGAATGCATTCTCCCAAACAACACACAACCATCGTTCTGACCTTGTTCCTTCAGCTTGGGCAAAAGCTTGTCCAAAACCACCATCTTCCCGCTGTTCACTACAAGGTGAGTGTCAGTGGTGTAAGGAGGCCCCGGCTCAGCACCGTCAAATAGATATGAGTGATTACAACACTTCCGCAGCTGCATCAATATATTCAATAATCTGATTTTTTCCATTTTCCCAGCAGAATTTAAAATATCAATATCCTTCATTAAAATCTTGGTATACCTGTGTGGTTAAAAAAATAAATAAATAAATACATACATAAAGGTTGATTTTGCATCCTTATATCAAAACAGTCCAAGATGTTTGCTCAGTTGTGTTGATCTCTTTTGTAAGTTACTTTGGATAGAAGCATCTGCTAAGTGAATAAATGCAAATGCATGAATAACGTCTCAAAAATTTAAGGGAAGAACACGGACTCTCAAACTATGCATGCATTACAGTAAAGGTGTGACATAGTATTTTAACTACACTTCAGTTGAAGAAAAATAATGTTTTGGCTTGATTTTTCTTTAAAACATGTTACTTACTCCATACAGTTTGTAGTGATAACCAAGGTAAAAAAAAATAAAAATTTCCTTGCAGAATGAACAGAAAAAAACTGACATAATACAACCCAAGAGTAATCAAAGCTGTACAAAATGACAATAGGAAAAACATCCAGCAAGGTTAGGGAGTAAAATCGGTGTGTCTATGATGTCACATAATCCACATGTCAGTTGTTCAGTCATATAGTCATATAAAAGTTTGGGAACCCCTCTTAATTCTTTGGATTTTTGTTTGGCTGAGCTTTCAAAGTAGCAACTTCCTTTTAATATCTGACATGCCTTATGGAAACAGTAGTATTTCAGCAGTGACATTAAGTTTATTGGATTAACAGAAAATATGCATCATAACAAAATTAGACAGGTACATAAATTTGGGCACCACAACAGAGATATGACATCAATACTTAGTTGAGCCTCCTTTTGCAAATCTAACAGCCTCTAGACGCTGTCCTCCTATAGCCTTTGATGAGTGTCTGATTCTGGATGGAGGTATTGTTGACCATTCTTCATACAAAATCTCTCTAGTTCAGTTAAATTTAATGGCTGCAGAGCATGGACAGCCTGCTTCAAATCATCCCATAGATTTTCGATGATATTCAAGTCAGGGGACTGACGGCCATTCCAGAACATTGTACTTCTCCCTCTGCATGAATGCCTTTGTAGATTTCCAACTGTGTTTTGGGTTATTGTCTTGCTGGAATATCCAACCCCGGTGTAACTTCAACATTGTGACTGATGCTTAAACATTATCCTGAAGAATTTGTTGATATTGGGTTGAGTTCATCCGACCCTTGACTTTAAGGGCCCCGGTCCCTGAACTAGCCACACAGCATGATGGAACCTCAACCAAATTTGACAGGAGGTAGCAGGTGTTTTTCTTGGAATGCGGTGTTCTTCTTCCGCCATGCAAAACGCTTTTTGTTGTGACCAAATAACTCCATTTTTGTCTCATCAGTCCAAAGCACTTTGTTCCAAAATGAATCTGGCTTATCTAAATGACCATTTGCATACAACAAGTGACTGTTTGTGGCGCGAGTACAAAAAGGGCTTCTTTCTCATCACCCTGCCATACTGATGTTCTTTGTGCAAATTGCGCTGAATTGTAGAACGATGTACAGATACACCATCTGCAGGTCTTTGGAGGTGATCTGTGGTTGTCTGTCACCATTCTCACAATCCTGCTCATATGCCGCTCCTGTATTTTTCTTGGTCTGCCAGACCTGCTGGGTTTAACAGCAACTGTGCCTTGTGTAGCCGTCCCCTAAAACATGAGACTGAACAATCTTTGTTTTCAGATCTTTTGAGAGTTGCTTCAAGGATCCCATGCTATCACTCTTCAGAGGAGAGTCAAAGGGAAGGAAGCACAACTTGCAATTGACCACCTTAAATACCTTTATATCTCATGATGGACACACCAGTCTATGAAGGCTTAACGAGCTAATCCAACCAATTTGGTGTTGTAAGTAATCAGCACTGAGCGGTGACATGCATTCAAATCAGCAAAATTACAAGGGGACGCACATTTTTGCACAGCCAGTTTTTTACATTTGATTTAATTTCATAAAACTAAATACTGATTCACTAAAAATCTTTGTTCGGAAAACAGTGCAGTACTCAGATGTTCCTAGGAAACTAGACATACCACTTATCTTTTATGTTGAATGGAGAGTCAATTATTATGCAGGCCGAGAGGGGTTCACCAAAGTTTTTCATATGATGAACATGCACAATATTTTCTTCGGTAATGTACTGTTAAATAGAGACTTGAGGGTGGGACATTGGGTGGGAATTAACACGTTATAAATAGGAAAGTAAAGCCACATGGGACATACTTTGAATTGAAGATATGCCTGTGCTCCTCATCCATTGGTCTAGACTCTCATCATAATCCCACATGGCTTTTAGTTTCCCCCATTTATCATGTGTGTCAATTTTTCCAGAAGTGTCTTACCAATATTTTAGCAAAATAAACATGCGTTTTGGATGTTCTGAGCATTTGACTGGATAAAAAAAAGACGTGAAACATGTTCACGGTAAAAAGGAATAAAAAAAATGGGGAGAGGGAGTATTCCTTTAAAATGTATAAAAGGATTTAAAATGTCCGAACCCGAACTACAACTGGAATTACAACGCAAGTTACCTCCTGGTGCTCTTTTTTTTTTTGCAGATGCAAGACCAATATCTAGCCAGAAGTCTAGCAGTAAACTAATTAACTCCAGTAAATGAAGCACAATTTACAAAGAAATATCAAATGAAGTGGTCACGATAATGCCACAAGGAAAAAAACTTGTAAAAGTCACAATGTGAAAATAAATTATGTTTTAAGAATAAAGACAATGAGTTTAATACCAGCATTGACTTTCTAAATGCTTATAAATTTTAGTATACAGTAGGAGTGTAGCTTGTACAAAAAGCAAGCAAACTGTTTTAGCCATGTTGTAATCAGCCAGCATCTCAAAAGGAGACACCACTGCTATAAATATAGGAGATTTAATAAATAAATGTTTTTGGGTTTTTTTAGGTGGAAAAGGGAGGTTTTAAATAGTTTCTACTTTGTTAAAATATTTTTATTTTAGCCTCATCCCTACATATTAAAATTTTGAAAGCTGCAGTTAAATTTACCATGGCCAGACAACACCTTCCTGTTACACATGAAGGTAAAATCCTCCCAAAGAAGCACAAGCCATTACTTGAGGGGTGTATAAGGGATATAAATACACATCCACTAAGAGGCCAACTTACTGGGACAATGAAATGAGGAGACTATTTTTAACGTGATTTGTGAAACTAAAAGGTTATTCAATTGTAACTGTCACTTACCATTCTCGTTGCATTTTGCTAAGGCCAACATAGATCTTTACTTCTTTTTTGGGAAGTAAACTCTTCTCCACATCAGCTTTGATTCTCCTCAAAAGAAAAGGTCTCAAAACCTTTGAAGTAGAAAAGAGTTGGCATACATTAAAATTCCTTTTCACTACTAAAACATTAAAATACATATACATACACATATATAAAAACAGTGTTACTCACAATATGTAGTCGCTCAACAAGTTTCTGGTCACCAAGGCAGTTGTTGGTATCAAACCAAGAATCAAAATCCTGAATGTTGAAAGAGGTGGAGGAAAAAAAAAAAAAAATTAAATGATGTTGCACAACATTTCCAAGGAAATGTTCTTATTCCAAGTGAATTTACTGTATGGTCTCTTAATCACCAATTGTGATATGATGGAACATTACCTCTGACGAATTGAACACATCTGGTAACAGGAAGTTTAGAAGAGCCCATAGCTCATGCAAATTATTCTGTAGAGGAGTACCAGTTAGCAGCAATCTGTTGGTTGTCTTGAATTCTCTTACTATTTCTGAAAGCTGAAATAAAAACCATCATAAAACAAAAAAAAAACTATTAATCTGCAGACTATGGAGGAATGATTTTAATTATGCTGTGTTCATGTGCTATCGGACTGAAGGTAAACACGAATCGGAGTTGAAAATCCCATCTGAACACCCTACAAACTCAAGACCTACATGTTGGACAACTCTGAGAAAAGAAGCCACCCAAATTCAGAGTGGTAATGCAACAATGACCTTTCACTTTAGTCAATTGTGTATATATAAAAAATTTGGATGTGAGCGTCAGTAGGCTTTGCGCCCTAGGAACCAGTTAAACCAAAATATTTCAGTAACTATTTAACTCTCTGGTGCTGATCTTTCCAATCATAAAATAGGTCATGATAGCAATTGATGAGGAGAATTCATAAGTGCAGAATTATAGTATTTGAGTGTTCCTCTAGATTGCCTCTTTCTGTTGAATGCTTTGGCTCAAAAACTAATAAGCACATCGTCATCTCATTACAGGCTTAAGTTTCAAGTTTGCTCTTTTTCCATCTAGCCATTTTAGCTTTAGAACGTTCAAGAAACCGACGCACAGACACACCCATCATCAAGATACCGATGTTTTGGTGTTGGGGGACCCTAAAACGTTGAGATCCTTCGAAAAATGGAGATCGAAATTTCTGACGAATCTAAAGTTTAGGGTCCTCCCTCAAAGATGATGGGTTATGTGATACACATTTAATATGTTTAAATGTGTTTAGGTTTTATCCTCAAAAAAAAAAAAAAAAAAAAAAAAAAAAAAAAAAAAAAACAATTACAGCTTCTTTAATAAAATAAAGTACAAAACAGAAAACCGTGTATTTCTTTGAACAGTCCAACCAGAAGTTGAGGTGAATATACTGAAGTGAGAAGGTGAACTATCACAACTTAGAGCTCCGAATACTCCAATAGCTCAAGAATGCATTAAAGCAGGTTGTGCCTAAACATACACACATATCACAAAAAGTCACTTCACTTAAATATTCCTAAAGTAAAAAAAAAATAAATATTGGGAAAAACCATTTAATCAGCAACAATCTGTAGATGCAAAAAACATACCTTTGACTTTTCATTTTTGATTCTGTGTGCCTCATCAATTACAAGGTATCGCCAGTTAAACTTCTTAAACACTGATTTTTCTTTAATTAGCATTTCATAAGAGGTGACACAAGTATCCCATTCACCTGGCAGTAAAACATCTCGAATGAAAGCTGCCTAAATATAAAAAAAAAAAAAATAAAGGAATGGATCATTGGGAATCGGATCTTCACAAATTAACTTTTTTGTCCTCAATTTAAAATGCATGTTTGTCATACTTTTAATATAAAGGAATAAAAAATTTTGTAACTGCTAAAATGATTAGGGGGTTGCGGGAGCAAAAAAAAGGATCTAACCGTTATTACACTGACATGTCCTAAAACTTGAATACAGTTCTCCTTGTTCATTATAAATCAGAACAGTTATCACCTAATTATACATACTCTTTGATCTTTGTCACCAGTAAGACAAACAGCCCGCAGAGATGGAACCCAGCGCTTGAATTCGTTCATCCAGTTGCATAATGTGGACTTTGGGACCAAAACCATATGGGGGCCAGGAATGTTCCTGTAGTGCTTCATGTAGCCAAGCAAAGAAATGGTCTGCAAAGTTTTCCCCAAACCCTGCAAACAAAAGACACATTTTAGGTTAACATTTGGCTTCTTGTTTGGATTAAATCTTGCAGGTTTTCACTAGATTCACTGGTAAATGTTGACGTGTTTTCATTGTTCACTCCGAGGTTTCACTGTACAAATGACAATTTTATTTTAATATCTGCTTCTGGCCACTGCACAGACGACCACCCTTTACAGAGGCTCTAACTTTTTTCAAGTTTTTGAATTTTTTTTTTTTTTTTTTTTAAACTATGTTAAGATTAAATATGATTGGGCTGATTACTATACATTTTGAGATTAAGGGCAAACTGCTATGATTGCATACGTGAGCATTGGGTTGTTTCAATAGCCTTTCAAACGAGCAGCGAGTTGGAGAAGTAACAGGGTGAGTGTATAGGATCTGAAGGCTACCTTACATTTAAAACATTTAAGAAAGTAGGATATAATAAATAGTCCTGTGCTTTATGATCCGTAGCACCTACAGAGGAGAAAGGTCAGATCTATATATCTAGATTAATCTCTCTCTATTCTCTCTCTATATTATATACAGATTATACAGTGGGTACGGAAAGTATTCAGACCCCCTTCAATTTTTCACTCTTTGTTATATTGCAGCCATTTGCTAAAATCATTTAAATTAATTTTTTTCCTCATTAATGTACACACAGCACCCCATATTGACAGACAAAAAAAATTTTTTGAAATTGTTGCAGATTTATTAAAAAAGAAAAACTGAAATATCACATGGTCCTAAGTATTCAGACCCTTTGCTGTGACACTCATATATTTAACTCCGGTGCTTTCCTTTCTTCTGATCATCCTTGAGATCACCTTCATTTGAGTCCAGCTGTGTTTGATTATACTGATTGGACTTGATTAGGAAAGCCACACACCTGTCTATATAAGACCTTACAGCTCACAATGCATGTCAGAGCAAATGAGAATCATGAGGTCAAAAGGAACTGCCTGAAGAGCTCAGAGACAGAATTGTGGCAAGGCACAGATCTGGCCAAGGTTACAAAAACATTTCTGCTGCACTTAAGGTTCCCAAGAGCACAGTGGCCTCCATAATCCTTAAATGGAAGACGTTTAGGATGACCAGAACCCTTCCTAGAGCTGGCCGTCCGGCCAAGCTGAGCTACCGGGGGAGAAGAGCCTTGGTGAGAGAGGTAAAGAAGAACCCAAAGATCACTTTGGCTGAGCTCCAGAGATGCAGTCAGGAGATGGGAGAAAGTTGTAGAAAGTCAACCATCACTGCAGCCCTCCACCAGTCAGGGCTTTATGGCAGAGTGGCCTGTTGGAAGCCTCTCCTCAGTGCAAGACACATGACAGCCCGCATGAAGTTTGCTAGTTTGAGAAATAAGATTCTCTGGTCTGATGAGACCAAGATAGAACTTTTTGGCCTTAATTCTAAGCGGTATGTGTGGAGACAACCAGGCACTGCTCATCACTTGTCCAATACAGTCCCCACAGTGAAGCATGGCGGTGGCAGCATCATGCTGTGGGGGTGTTTTTCAGCTGCAGGGACAGGACGACTGGTTGCAATCGAGGGAAAGATAAATGCGGCCAAGTACAGGGATATCCTGGACAAAAACCTTCTCCAGAGTGCTAAGGACCTCAGACTGGGCCGAAGGTTTACCTTCCAACAAGACAATGACCCTAAGCACACAGCTAAAATAACGAAGGAGTGGCTTCACAACAACTCTGTGACTGTTCTTGAATGGCCCAGCCAGAGCCCTGACTTAAACCCAATTGAGCATCTCTGGAGAGACCTAAAAATGGCTGTCCACCAACGTTTACCATCCAACCTGACAGAACTGGAGAGGATCTGCAAGGAGGAATGGCAGAGGATCCCCAAATCCAGGTGTGAAAAACTTGTTGCATCTTTCCCAAGAAGACTCATGGCTGTATTAGCTCAAAAGGGGGCTTCTACTAAATACTGAGCAAAGGGCCTGAATACTTAGGACCATGTGATATTTCAGTTTTTCTTTTTTAATAAATCTGCAACAATTTCAAAAATTCTTTTTTTTTTGTCTGTCAATATGGGGTGCTGTGTGTACATTAATGAGGAAAAAAATTAATTTAAATGATTTTAGCAAATGGCTGCAATATAACAGAGTGAAAAACTGAAGGGGGTCTGAATACTTTCCGTACCCACTGTATATCTATCTCAGGAGCAGGCGCTGATACAGTGCATTGTCTCACCCACCACATAACAAACCTACTCAGGATCCCAGATTAGGACCTAAATCCAGCCATGCAATGTGTGACACCTGAGCACCATGTTAGTTCAGATGGAATGGAACAGTGTGAGGTTTTTTATGGTGGCTGGAGTGCCAATTCTACCACCAACACCCAGGTTTTTCTCTGCAGGTTGGAGGACTTACATGCAGGGCTGGATGCAGATTAACATCATACCCAGGAAAGAGCAATTGCAGGTTAAGGGCCTTGCTCAAGGGCCCAACAAAGTAGAGTCACTTTTGGCATTTACGGGATTTGAACCAGCAACCTTCACTGGTGCAAATTCCTAGCCTCAGAGCCACCGCTCCACCCAGATCCAGGGGAAGGATAAAATAATTGTGGAAAGATTTCAGAACTGGATGGACTACAACCACTTCCAGTAGATCTACATTTAAGAAGCATTTAATGAAACTAAACAGTTGTGAATGTCTACTTCCATCCTTGCATGCTGCATCATCAGAACAGGACTGAAAACCTGCAATGACCATTTTCTCCAAGTTGCATTTTTATTTTTGTATGTGTGCAATGATAACGGAATTTTAACACTGTTGCTTTATAAGAGGTTACTAGTCCTAGTATGACGTGTTCATTCTTAGGCTGCCACTACAATAACACACATTTAAATAAAACTTTTTTTTTTAAAATTTGGACACGAGCATCAGTGGGCTTTGCACCCTAGGAACCAAGTTACCCGAACTATAACAATTAAGTAATTATTTACCACTCTGATGCTGATGTTTCTGATCATAACACAGGTCATAACGATAGCAATGTACGAGAAGAATTCATATTCAAATTGTAGAATTATGATATTTGAGGGTTCCTCTAGAGCAGGTTCTATTCAAGTACAAATTCAGGTGGGCCAGATTTTCAAAACAAAGTAATTTAGCCTGTCTAAAGATTTTCAGTGGCCGGTAAGCAGCAGGTAATAAATTTTAAATCAACACAAATGAATGTATTGGGGAAAAAAAAAAAACCAAGTAATGTTTATTCACTGTTTCCCTTTTTAAATCTGGTCACATCTGACGCAGACACATCAAAAACTTTATATATAATAAAAAAAAAAAAAAAAAAAAAAAGCTAAAACTGAACAGAATCCGAGATAGTAGCAATACTTCCACCCCCCCCCCCATTGAAATAAAAAAAAAGAACAAACATTTTGCTCACATCTGACCCAGACACATTTCAAAGTGCATACAATCAAAAAAGTGCACAGTATTAGTAATAACATTTGTTTCCCCCCTTTTGAAACAAACAGGAGATCCTCCCTCAATTTAAAGGGGTGGTGACAGGCAAGGGATTTTTTTTTTCTCCATAGAACTTAAAACTATTTCATTCACACAGTTTTAATCACACATATGACAAGCGGTTAGATTTGAGTTCCACAGCCCCCCAGAAAAAAAAAAAAAACTACCCAAATAAATATTTAAGAGCAAGGCTGCACATATGACGCGAAAGTGGATTAGTAAGTTTTAAAATGTCTTTGTACAGAGGTCTTGGGTGTCAAGTAATGAATCATTAATTATTAGCTTTACTAAATCATTTTCCATGTTTCTTTGTTGAAGAGTTTCCATTAATTGGTAACAGTTATTTCAGTCATTTTAGTGTGCATGCAATATGTTCTAACAAAGTGGCAGTTTTCAATACCATTTTAACAAAGTTTGATGTCAGCCGTCAACCACAAGGCAGCCCAGTAAAGCGACAGTAAATACAGCTGCAACTTTAAAAATGCAGGCTTCATCACATCATGGTGTATGACAAAACAGCAAACAGGCAACTGCTTGTATACGTTTACTGACATACAGGCCGGCATTTTGCATGAGGTATGCATTAAATCAAAAGAGAAACGGCATGCAAAGATGCACAAATACAAGGAGATGATTGACATGTGCTTGTGCAAAAACAGAAGGGACAACTGAATTCTTTGGGCACAGATATCTTCATAACAGGGGACTTATATGATGGGCAGAGGAATTTCAAATGTTCTGCATACCTACCTTTTGGTTTTGATGAACAAAGGGTTGAATATGACGCAACAGGTCACTATTTTAGCACAAGCATAACCAGGCCTCTTGTTGAAATTCACGGCCATCCCCTCAGCAGCGCCATGTACTTAGAAATATTTTCACGCGCTGTGGCTCAGGCATATGCAAGGGGAGCCTATACTGACACCCGTTAATGGCCACATACACTCAACACTTAAATAAAAAATGGCCTTTTGCATCTGTTACAATATAATAGTTTAAAGTTTCAATGATTTGGTTCACCACTGGTGAACTAAGTAGAAATGATAATTGGCAAACCTATTTTTGGTTGTATTTGCGATCATTTTAGCTGCAGTCTGGAGCCCTGGCAGGACCACCAGGTTGCTTCTGGGCCGCATGTAGCCCACTGACCACCATTTGAATAGGCCTGTGTGCCTCTTTCTCTTGCACGATTTGGCTCAAAAATTAATCTGCACAACCATCTCATAACAGGCTTTAGTTTCGGGTTTGGTATTTTTCCGTACAGCCATTTCAGCTCCACACCCTAATCAAGAAACTGTAACAAACAGACAGACATACACCCATCATCAAGATGATCAATGTTTTCAGTATCAGCAGAACCTAAAA
This sequence comes from Erpetoichthys calabaricus, assembly GCF_900747795.2. NCBI lineage: Eukaryota > Metazoa > Chordata > Cladistia > Polypteriformes > Polypteridae > Erpetoichthys > Erpetoichthys calabaricus. Next base: position 245,315,199 of record NC_041398.2, on the reverse strand, counting down.
CATTGAGATCCATCGAAAACCGGAGACTGAACGTTTGATGAATTTAAAGCTTTCACTGCACCCCCACAGACAATAAGTTATGGTGGGGGAGACAAAGTAACTGGACATATTTCACAGGGAACAGGAAGATGAAGGACAAATCTGTAGAGCTTTAAATTTTTAAACACACAAGCTGAAGAAAATAGAATTCAGCCCAAGCACCATCACAAGGTTTCTTTAAAACTTGTTGTTCATTGTAAAAGACTCAGTAAGGGTTCCAGTCAGTCATTCTTGTACAATGTCCTCTCAAACTTTGAAACCTGAACAGCTTGGATGTGAAACAGACTGCTCTCAACTGAAATGCAATGAGATTCTAAAGAAGTTTACATATTAATTAACCTTTGGTAAAAATAGCTATGTATTCGATATGACTAAGATCCAACACGATATTTGTTATTAGTCCAATAATTTTTTGCACTATGGCTTAGTACAAGTATTAAGGCTTTAAATAAAACTTTTCTTTTAAATAAAGCAAGAACCTTGCACCAGATTGAGATTATAAAACCACAAAGTTTCACTACCTTAACCAGTTACTAATGAAATGCACAATACTGGAATCAGGATTTCGGCCGAACTGTGACACAAGATAAAAATATCAATAACCACCTTCAGTTAAATGATATTTACCATTTCATCGGCAAGAATGCCATTAATTCCATTCTCATACAGTGAAATCAGCCAGTTTAACCCACGGATCTGGTAGTCCCTTAGTTTTCCAGACTTCACATCTGTAGTAAAAGTGTAAAATATACATTACAATTTAGTCAGAGTATCAGTCATTTATGAAGGTATGCCATGCACAAAAACTTACAGAACAAATATGACCTTATATTGACCCCAAAAAAAAAAAAAAAAAATCAAAATACACACGTTATTTTCTGACACTTTCTCCTTACCAATATAGTATGTGGAAAAAGGAAACTGGAAAGTTTGACCACAAATAGATTTTTGTAGTTTTTCATTTGCGTAAATTTTGGAGGAGATGTATGGGTGTGAATGCTGACAAGTACTGGAAACAGGAGTGATAAAACATGACAAAATAGGTATCAGGTAGTACTGGGAGGTATACCGGTTCATACCGAAAAACATTTTTTATTTTTGTTATGATATGGGTTTTTCTTATACCGCAATACTGGTTTAAATAGCCTAAACAACGTTCAGAACATGGCACAGCAGAAACTGTTTAAGGGGGGACCTTTTTCACTGCTACACCGCTAAACAGGCATGCAACGGAGTACATGCATTAGTGGAGGTACTGAGCAGCGAAAATGGACAGAGAAGATTCAGAAACTGAAGCTGTAGCAGATTATAAAGTTGAACATGATGACACAGAAGAACTTTTGCCGAAAAAAGGAGCCACGTCTGTTGTCTAGAGATGCTTTGGTTTTAAAAGGTCGGATGAGGACCAAATAACTATTTACTGCAAATGCTGTCGAGCTAAAGTTGTCACCGGAGGCGGCAACATGAGCAATTTGCTGCACTACCTTAGCCGCAAACATGCTTTGGTGTACCATGAACGTATGGAACCAAGATTGGCACCTTCCACGATACTCGGGTAAAACCGAAAAAGCTAGAGGACACTCGAGTCAGACGTCACTTGTAGATGCGTTTGCTAGAGGTACTGCCTACGACAAAAAAAAGCAAGCGGTGGATCGAGATAACCAACGCCATTACAATCCATGTAGCTAACATGTCAGTGGACAGAGACTGTAAACATTAACAGAAAGTGTAGCTGGTTTACAAAAAATATTTACCATTTATTCCTTTACTGTTCAGTGTAATATAACTTTTGACAAGCACCTCTGGATATTTTATCAAATCTAAATGCCTCTTTGGATGGTTGAAAATATGTTGCCAAAATTATAGCTTTAAGTTGTTTGCAAAATTTGTTCAATAAAAAGGTTCTATATTTTGACTGCAACTGTCATGCAATGTGATTCCTTCTCTTCATTTAGTGTCACCCCCTTGAAAACTATCACTTTATGGGGCCATGCAAACCTGTATTAATACTTGTGTGCACATTAAAATGTTGTTTTGTACAATGTACAATTCTCATGACAGTGGAATAAGTTATTCTTAGCCAGTCTACTGCAGTAATTGCAGTGGAAAATGTGCTTAACATCCACTCATGCATGGGAAAAAAATACCGCTGAATAGCATGAAACCGGAATAATTTTGAAAGATACCGTGATATAGAATTTTGGTCATACTGCCCAGCACTAGTGTCAGGCCTCCAAAAGGGCCACAAAAAGCAGGCCAAGACCTTCATGGATGCCAGTTCCCATCTGCCAGCTGAGACTTTGCCCTAAGCTAGACCCAAAATGGGGAACTGGCTAAAATTTCATAATGCTCTTAATTCCAACAAAAGTTTTTAAAATTTAGTTTTACATTAAATGCACATCACACACAGTTTACAGCTCTGTCAAAGACCCAAGACAATGAAGCCACATTAGTTACGCATTCCTGAGTGGACTTGTACAGATGTAAAAAGCAGGAAACAGGTCTGTTCTTACCCAAACAGTCCTGTGCTACATGTTTTTTGACAATGAATTGACCAAAGACTTAACTTTTTGCTTCATATTCCACTTGTCCAGAATTCAATATCAGAACATAAACAATTATAACACAGTAAAAACTGACATTTAATATCAGATAGTATGGCAAATGAGAAAGGCAGACAGCCACATGTGTCACAAAAACCACAAGATTAGGTATGGGATAAATTTTGCAAAAATGCTGCAGACATGGCAGGGTACAAATTAAGTCTTTACAAAAATATATTTCAACTTTAAAAATGTTTATAAATTGATGCTGTACGCAGAAAACCCATAGACCTAATACCTTTCAACAAACTGGAAAAAGGGGGAAAGAAATAAAGAGAATGCTTGTGTGTTTCTCAGCCATACCTAAAATTATTAAAAAGTTCTTTGAAACTTACATGAGGGGGACTCATCAAAACGGGTGCAAACATTGGTAACTCTACTGTTCTCAGAGAGCAACTCCTCATCCTCCTCTTGCTCTGTACGTCTGTGTCGATTACTGCAGGCGAAAGAAACACATTGTTAGTGCATCATTTGCCACTGTTTTCATGAAAATGGATAAAGAATTTAGCAACATTAATAAAAATTTAAGCATGCTTGTAGCATCCTGTTGCAAGTGTGAATTACTGTTAAGACTTTAAAAAGAGTCTTCTCAAAGTATTTTCAATCATTTTCTCCTAACAAATCTAATCAAGTTTGAAATGATCATATTTTAAAAACAGTAGCATCTAATTTGAAATCCAGCTTGATTCTGACGCCCCATTTAAAGTCTGCACACTGGACCAATCTTTAAAAAAAACAAAAAAAAAAACAAAACATTTTGTGTGCTATTTACACTACAACTTTATATGTAGAAGTCAGAATTGACTTTAAAATACTGCTTATGGTTTACAAAGCCTTAAATAATCTCGCTCCATCTTATATATCGGAGTGTCTGACATCTTCTATTCCAAATCGTAACCTTAGATCTTCAAATGAGTGGCTGCTTAGAATTCCAAGAGCTAAACTTAAAAGAAGATGGTGAGGCAGCCTTCTGCGGTTATGCACCTAAAAATCTGGAATAGCCTGCCAATAGGAATTCGCCAGGTGGATACGGTGGAGCACTTAAAAAAAAAAAAACAAAAAAAAAAAAACGGATAAAAACACATTACTTTTACACGGCTTTCTCATAACTTCATTTTAATTTAATCCTGATGCGCTGCATATTCAATTAATTATCATTACTATTCATGGTGGCTCCAAAATCCGTACTAACCCCTACTCTCTCTTCTGTTCTTTTTACGGTTTTTGTGGTGGCAACCTACACCACCACCTAATCAAAGCACCCTACATTGATGGATTAAAGGGCAGAAGTTCACGTGACCGTTGTCATCAAGTCTTTCCATGAGAACCCTGAATACAATGAGGACTGATCATTTATGTTAGGTAGAATGCCTAGAGGGGGCTGGGTGGTCTCATGGTCTGGAACCCCTGCAGATTTTTTTTTCTCCAGCCGTCTGGAGTTTTTTTTTTTTTGTTTTTTCTGTCCTCCCAGGCCATTGGACCTTACTTTTATTCTATGTTAATTAGTTCTCTCTGATTTTAATTCTTACTTAGTGCTTTACATGATGAAGAAAGAAAAAAAAAAGACATTAACACATTTTCATATAAATAATGGAGCTCATAGAAATAAATGCTGTTATACTTTTCAGTATTAGGACCACTAATCCTCTTCAGAGTGAAACCTGAAATACTATACATTCTTTTGTCAGCAAAAACTTCCATCAGTGTTGAGTGATAGGTCATATTCCCAGGTTGAACAACTGCCCCCTTAAACATCACCAATTGAGATGCTGTCACAGGGTAGTGACAGCAGGGGACCACAGTGTGTTTTCATTGTTAGTCATGCACTCTAACAAGGCATGAAAATATTTTGCTTAACACAGAAAAAGCGGTTGGGTTGTGAAGAAGAGATCAGCCACACCAATTTGGCAATGCTTTGAGGCTTCAAAACAGGAGTACAGGGAACCAAAATGATTTAATAAAAAAAAAAAAAAAAAAAAAAAAATTTTTTTGACTAAGGAGATGCAAACAATTTAGACCAGGGGTAGGCAACGTCGGTCCTGGAGTGCCACAGTATGTGCAGGTTTTTGTTCCAACCCAGTTCCTTAACGAGAACTCAATTATTGCTGATGAAGCACATATTGCTTAAGTGACATTTTAATGCTTCATTTTAGTGGTCTCGCTTGTTAAGGTTCTCCAACCTTAATTGCTTATTTCAATCTTAAACTGCTGCATTCAGTGTTTTAATTGCTCCTTATTAGCAATAAGATGTAAAACAGGGGTAGGCAACGTCGGTCCTGGTGAGCCACAGTGGCTACAGGTTTTCATTCAACCCAGTTGCTTAATTAGAAACCAATCATTGCCAATCTCAGACCTTATTTAATTTTATGGCTTGTTAGTCTGTGCAATGTAAGGCTTTTATATCATAGTTTTTTTTCCTTTCCAAGGATATCATCCAAATGATTTGAAGCCTAAAACAGATCATTTTCAGTCTGTCACATTTTTCTATTAAGTGTTTTATTAAATCAAACCGTGCATGATGAACACACACAGATGTAATTGGAAAAAAGCTAGCTGGAGAACTGCTGGCTGCTTTGTCTTTTACATCTTATTGCTAATAAGGAGCAATTAAAACACTGAATGCAGCAGTTTAAGATTGAAATAAGCAATTAAGGTTGGAGAACCTTAACAAGCGAGACCACTAAAATGAAGCATTAAAATGTCACTTAAGCAATATGTGCTTCATCAGCAATAATTGAGTTCTCGTTAAGGAACTGGGTTGGAACAAAAACCTGCACATACTGCGGCACTCCAGGACCGATGTTGCCTACCCCTGATTTAGACACTCAGGGTCATTTGTGAGTACAGCAGACAGACAGACTAAGCAAGTTTAACACAAATCGCTAAAGACTCACCCCACCAGCTGTTTGTCACTTTTGGATTTATAAAAAAAGCAACATTTGTATAAATCAGGGCAGAGTGAAATTAACACAACTGTTTCACATAAATGTTTGTTTAATGAACTCTCTCCAATGTGACATTTAAAAGCACACCTGTACAGAAAATGTTCTAGCTTGGATTTAAATGGCATTTCTTTCTGGATGTAATAACCCATGTCAAAACTCTTTTTGGAGCAATGATGGGAATGCATGTGCCATTGGGTGCAGTGTCACAGGGTGTCGCTTCTGTTGGGGGAGCCTGAAGCAAGTCTCCTACAGAGCTGATCAGAGAGCACAACACTCTTCCATACACACTGGCTTCCTGACAGTTTGCTTAATCCAAAAAGACTGGAAAAAGTGTTGCAGCGCTTTAGTGGCAAAATACCATAACACAAGCTGCAACATAAATATATATAATATAGATAGATAGAGAGAGATAGATAGAGAGAGATAGAAGAGAAGGTCTGTGATATGGTTTACATATTTGCAGCTGGAGATCCACAAAGGGAGAAAATATGAATCACGTATCATAAAGTAGTTTTTATTCTTCAGCTTTCAACCCCTGCCAGGGGTCTTCATCAGAGGATAATGCTTAGACTTACAAGAATCAAAGGCGATATATAGTAAAACATTACATGTGTTTTGGGGGGGTTTGGCTAAGTCAGTGTGATGGGGGGGGGGGGGGGGGGGTATTGGGTGTACAGTTTATTTATTATGAACATGTTCTTCTTAAGTTTGCATATGCTGGATTTATGTCCAAGTGTCTGTTGATGGCGTTCTCATTTGATAGCCAAGATTCAACCAGCTCTCTGGCACTTTTAGTACTGGCCTTAAATTTTACTTGTACATTGTCCCAGTTAAATGTATGTCCTGTTGATTTAGTATGCGTGTAGATCAATGAAAGTGAGTCCTTTCTTCTGACGGCGTTGCGATGTTCCTGTATACGTGTTGCGATTCTTTTTGAAGTTTGTCCTATGTATACCGCTCAGCAAGAACTGCATGGAATGCTATAAACTGCGTTTCGTGTTTCTGCTATCGATTTCTTGTTTTTAGCATTAAACGGGACCGTGCAGATTGTTCATGGGTTTGTGTGCTATTCTGACGCCTGACTTGGCCAGGTTGCGCGCTGTTCCTTCAGACACCTTGTGGTGATAAGGGAGTGAGTGCCAGGTGGGGTGGGGGTTCTGATATACCTAGTAAGATGTGAGAGGATGCAGTCTTCTACAAATACAGAAACATGAGGCAACTTCTGAAGACTGGACAGCAGTAGCAGTCATTGAACAATACAAGCCAGATTTCAACTCTCTAATCTTGATTCACTTCATACATCCAGACTTGGCCACTACACACTAGTGGCTTTAGTTAGAGCCATCACAATTGCAGGTTTATACCATCTCCTGCCTCTCTGGTCCTCTCATAATACCCCACAAGCAGCTTCTTCTACAGAGCTTCACCGTCACTAGAAATATAATGCATACAAAAGGATGCATCTACTCTGTTGCGCCCCATAACACAGGAGTTTGCGAAATTTGCATTTTGAATGAGAAAAAGTAAGCGGGTTTGTACCCTTCGGCTAAAAAAGCATGTTGTATCTCGTGTAAATTTAACGTGTGTACAAAGTGAATACAGCCTATTCAAATACAAAACAGGACACCAGTACTTATGATGCACTTAATCACAATGTTCAACTCATCAGCATAGGAACATCCACCAATGATACACGCCTAGATCAGTGAATTTGTCACTACACCCTACTGGTTTCTAGAACAGCATCAATACTTTTAACTAAAAATAAAATGTGACCATCACTCACCAGTCTTAGCATAACTACACTGGTCCTTTTGGATTGGTTTTAAAATAACTTTAAAAGCTCTAAATCAGGGATCTCCAACCTCCCCCACCCCAAACCCCCCCCCCACAGAGAGAGCTACTTTTATAAAATGAAAATGGCTGAGAGCTCCTCCTGTTTTCTAACATTTATTCTCATAGCTTATTTCAACCCAAACAAACTGAATAAGCTTGCTTTGCCTCAACATTTACAAAATGTTGGTGTCCACAACTCACATTTTGCATTAAAATATCACAAAAAAATATTTAGTTCACCTGCAAGTGCATTTTGTATGTCTGTATGCATTTTCTAGTGTACCTCACACTATTGAATTAAAACATGAATGCTGTCAAAACAAAACAATGCAATTCCAAATATACAGATATTCTTCATTCATTTGTCATTTTGTCCCATGTCACTTTATTCACAGGTCCAGTTGCATGTGTGATGTGTTGTTTAGTTAGTCAGATGACTGGCACTGAGGTGTGTGGTGGAGTGGAGCCACTTAGATTCACTCTGATGGAGTCATTTAAATGTTTGTCAGTCTTGTTCTGAAATTTGATTTCATGACATTCATGTCAGACTCAGATATGGAGACCCAAACAAAGTAGACATTTCCAGAGCTGCTTGGTGAAGAATCTTCTAGTTATCTGGCTCTACTAAGTTCCAGAAATGCTGAGAATGCTGTTGAGACTTTAACTGCACATTTTGAAGGTTTACTAATATATAATATAGCAAATCCAATGTCTGTCTGTCTGTCTGTCTCTGTCCATTTTCACGTGAGAACTACTTAACAGATGTTTTTTTTCTAGAATTTGCTTGAACATTCCAGTTAATTTTTTGACTTCTCTCATTTCGCGATGTATCATAGTTCGCTTGCGGTACAGATTTATTTGCACGAATCTGAGAAACACGCAGCGGGTCAAGGGGGGGCCTTCCTCGCTCAATCGCCAGCTTCGGGCTGTGTCCCTTAACTCTGGTTAGCTAGCGAACGAGAGCACAATTGAATTCAACTTCATCTGATATTTAAAATAAAGTGTTACTTAGGTCGGGATGAGTTTGAGTCCGGATATTCTCTTAAGTGTATGCCACACTGAAAAGATTGATTGCAATTCAGATTGTGGATCATGATATGATTTTTTGGAAAGATTGCCCACCCCTAATTTGACTAATCAAGTTTACAAATTTATGCAGGATTCATTAACCCTTTGGCAAGCTACTTGGAAAGGCGTTGTGAGCTATCGGTAGCTCTCGAGCGACGTGTTGGAGACCCCTGCTCTAAATCATAGGTTCTTAAACAATGGGTCAAATTTGTCTGAATTTAGGTCACGCAGAGTGTACATCACAATAAGACTTAATAGGAATGAGACACTTACAGCGTGTGGAGTACCTTGTGATGGGTCGCCACCGACAGCTTATGCAAACACCATTGCTCTGCCACAACTCATGTCTGATTCTCCAGAAGGAGAACTGGGATGACGATAAGCAGCGATTCAGCAAAAGGGACAAACCCATCCATCCATCCATCCATTTTCCAACCCGCCGAATCTAAACACAGGGTCACGGGCGTCTGCTGGAGCCAATCCCAGCCAACACAGGGCAGGAACCAATCCCAGGCAGGGTGCCAACCCACCGCAAGGGACAAACCCCAATACCTAATATTTTAGAATGATTGTCTCCCTATATTCCTAACTGTAATCACAGATCATCTAACACCGGCTTGCTAAAAGCATAAAAGAAACCTGGAATACTTTACTATTCGAGATACGCCAGGCCAGTACAGTTGAACACTTCAAACTAAAAACCTCACCTCCTTATTCTGGCTTTTGTGATCACTTAGCATTCTGTTAATACTAAGAGGGAGGAGGAAAATGTTTTCCCCCCATTAAACAGAATGCTATTGGCTGTTTTATAGGCTGGTCACTAGACACTAGATGGAGATCCCTTACAATAATATCCAGTTATTGTTGACATTTATTTTCTGCAGAATGCCCAGGCAGTCATTTTGTCTTGGAACCTCACAGGTTCATTTTCTCCGACATCCTGCCAAATGGAGTTTATTTTCCTGTCCTCCCTAGCTATCTGAAAGCACTTTGTAATTAAGCTGGACAATAAGACTATTGTTATAAATAACTGCGCTTTACTCTTTGCCTTCTTTTTGTAACTATGTGTAGCTGCTAATATTGTAAAGCACTTTGAGCTACTTTCATGTATGAAAATGTGCTATATTAATGTTCTTACTGGAAAAGCAAGCCCACTGTGGAATTAACACTGATTAAAAAAATACCCTGAACAAAGCATCCACTAATACCAAAGGAACTCTGCAAAAAAAATTTAAAAAAAAAAAAAAACCAACACGGTCAATAAAAACTCACTCTCCAGCAGACAGGAGATTCTGTTTTTCATCTTTCTTAATACGGGGGCGGCCTGGTTTCATTTTAAGTGGGGAAGTTGGCGTCTTCTGAGCAGCAGGTTGAATGAAATGGGCAAAGACTTCAGTCTGTTTCAGAAGGTAGTCAAACCTGTTGCTTCGATCAGTTTTCTGTTGGAAAATAAAAGCCACCGTCAAGGACCAAAAACCACATGGCTAACTACTGGTTGGAATTTCTTTAGGTTGGAGGATACACAGCACAGAAATAAAAAATAAATAAATTGCAAGCATGCACCCACATCCAGCTTTGCAAAAGGCAACACATATATAAATAAGGGAAGGGGTGGGGGGTGTCAATTCTCTGGGAATCAAAACATTAAAAGATTTAATTACTCCACATTTGTAATGTCATTCAAAGTTCCCAAAAAATAAAGGTCAAACCGCAACATTAAAACTTGGCGAGCAAAAAACGTTTGCATTATTAAACAAAAAAAAGACAATAAATGTTCACATGGTGAGTGTTTAAACATTGAGAGGTTGATAGGAAGGCTACAAAAAACACTTTGGAACAAATGTACTATGCAATTCAGAAAGGAAAAACGTTTAATGCACAGAAAAAAAAAAATAATCTGTTTGGATAAAAGTAACCAAAAAGGGCAGCTGAAATGGCTCTCACATACATACATACCATTTTTTCTTCATAGCCTGGTGCCAATTCAGGGATCTCTATAGGCTGTGCAGCAGCTGAATCTTCAACAAAATCACCATTTTCAGATCCATCTTCCTCCTTAACAAGGAAAAGTAAAAATTTAACAGCCATAAAAATAAAAGATGGTATGCAATTCATTCTTCCTATAAAGTAACCTCGGGTTCCTCACTATGTGAAGGCCAATATTCTTCAGAGATTTCCCCCAGCACAAGAATATGATGTGCTGATTAAGCACAAAAGTTAAAATTCCCTCCGTGCAAATACACCAGTTACATTCATTCTTTGAGCCATGTGATCCAATACAAAAAAAACCATCTGTGATATAGACAAGGGTGATGAAGTGTACATCATAGTAATAGAGGAAGACTAGGACTTGGGAGACTGTTCCTCTAAACGTAGGAAGGGATATCCTTCACATCTTCTACAACTCTGTGACAACCAATGTGATTTTCAACGAACATTAAAGAAAAATCGGACAAAACAAGAGACCATCATTCAGTACATCAAGCCGGTTTGTTTGGTTAAAAGCCAAGCTGTCCCAACAGCTCATCCATATTCTTCTTCAGGTTGTCAAGGTTTCTGCTTCAACTCCATGTCTCGGCAGTTTCTTCCAAAGTCTCACAGCTCTTTACGGAAGTGCTCAGTGGCTTCAGTCCTAATTGCAATTCCCTTTCATTTCCATGGACATTCTCAAGTTTGTGATTCACCCTTAAGCAGAAAGGATGTTGCTGGGTCAACTTTTTCAGTGCCTTTGAGGATTTTAAATCCCTGGATGAGGTCCCCCCACACAGTCTTCTCTGCTGGAGAACTAAACAGGTTTAATTCTCAGTTTGTTACAGTAGGACATGTCTTTAAGTCCTGAGATGTACTTGACTGCTCTCCTCTGCACAGTTTCAAGTGCTGCTGTGTCTTTCTTCTACCGAGGTGACCAAAACACTCCAGATGTGGTCTCACTACTGCATTAAATAGTTTGAACACAAGGTCTCTGCGACGATGCAGGTTCTCTCCATGCTCCCATCGTCCATCCGGGAGCCCTGAACCCAACACCATCAATAATGTCAGTGAGATGAGCTGACAAATGAGGACAATTCTCAAATAAAGCCAAGGGATATTTCCAAAAGTACTTTTATTAAAACAATCAAAACAAAAAGTGCAGTGCATCAGTTTCAATAAATAGTCCAGAAAACAAGTGTCCAGTGGGGCTAAAAACCATCAATAAATAAATCCTTTAAAATCAAAAGGTTAAAAATGCAGTCCCTTTCATCCCATTCTCAGCACACCTCCTTCTCACCCATAACTCACGTAGCCGGCGGAGACCCAACAGACACGAGCTCCTTCGGCTAACCTCAGTCTTGGCCTCCTTCCGGACGTCACTGCCAGACCGTCGAGGTCAGCTATCCTCCCTTCATCCTTCGCACTCCTAGGATCCCTCGGGAGGACACCTGCTCTGCTCACCACACTCACTCAAACATTCAGTGGGGTGAACTAGCCCCTAGAGCGCCACCAACAAACACTCCTCCACGGGGCCCCAGTTCGTTCTGTCTCCCACTAGAGATGTCCAGATCATCCTGCTAGGACTGCTCTTTCCCTGCCTTTAACCTCCTTTCTCTTTCTTCAATCTCTGGATGCATCTATTCATCTCCCTTTTCCTTCCATTTCTATCTTCCTTTTTCACTGGTGTCGACCCACATATATACACATACCTCCGTGCGCAGCTCCTTAATCACGCACGGCAGGAAGCCAATGAGGCAATAGAGAACGACCGCACCCACTCATGCAGGTGCGACTCGCTCCAATCACCTCATTAACTCCCCGCGGTCATGCAATCGCGCCCACGAAGAACGGCAGCGCTATATGGATTTAAAACCCGACCTTTATTGGAAGCTGCGGACCCGCTACACCACAGTCTCGACTTAAATTCAACAGTATTTCCGATATATCCCAACATCATATTTGCCTTTTAATTGCTTCTGTGCATTGCTTAGTCAATGAAAATATTGCATCAACACAAACTCCTAAATCCTTCTCAGAGACTGCTCCCGGTATGACAGTGTCTTCCAGGTTATATTTATAACAGACGCTCCTTTTGCTCATGTGTACCACTTTGCACTTTTCAACATTAAACTGCATTTTCCAGATGTTCATCCAGTTCTGAAGGCTGTCCAGGTCTTTTTGAATTCTTTTTGCTGCCTCCTCGGTGTCTGCCATCCCTCCAATTTTAGTATCAGCTGCGAATTTGACAGGTTTACTAATGTTATTAATATAAATCAGAAAAAGTAACGAGCGTCCAAGGACAGACCCCTGAAGGACTCCACTGACAATCTTGCACCTCTTATCCATATTCTGTTTCCTGCTGAGTAACCAACTAGAGATCCAGTTTTGTAAGTTACCTCGGATGTCTAAAGCTTCTAGTTTCAGAATTAATCTTCGGTGTGGGACAACTATCAAATGCTTTTTGGAAGTTTAAGTAAATTGTTGTATGCTTGGTTACAGTTCCTTCCTCAAAAAGTCTGGTTTGGCAGGATCTTCCTCTCATAGATCCAAGTGGCTCGCTGATCAAGGGATACGACTCCCACTTAAGGAGTGACAGGTCCTGGGTTAAAATCCTGGACAGCCCAACTTTGAGGTTTGTAAGAAGGTGCTGGGAAATAGCAAGACAAGCACCTTGGCCTGTGGTTAGTCTATACCATTAAGGGGGGGGGGGGAATAAAATAAAATAATAAAACGACCATAAGAGCATGGAGGAAAAACACCACCATCACACAAAGGACAACTTTTTAATAACTCTGAGAACAAAGTTTCCCTTACATTTCTAGGCTACTCTCTAAGAACAAGAAGAGCCATAACTGTCCAAATGGAGAACATGTACACAGGGGTATCAAACTCAAGGCCCACAGGCCACAATCAACCCCTGGGCTTTTATTTATTTATTTCATTTATTTTAAAGCAGCCTACTTCATCAATATTGAAGAGAGGTTACATATGGCCTACAATGACTGCTATATTTCTTAAAGACTAGATTGTGTACATGCTTTATATTTACACCTGGCATTAAAATGAGTGTCTAGTGTCCGCTCCCGCTTATCTGCACAGTGCAGTGCACGGAGCTACCTTTTAGTTAAAATGGAAACCGAGTGCTCATAATAAACCAACAAAAAAAGAAAAGTCAAAAGGTGGTGAATGCCACATTGCCATAAGGAACAGACTCATCTAGCAGACTTCAACTTCACACCAGTCACTGCTGCCACGGCACTCACATTTTAAAGCTACACAGGTGTCAGGGCTGTCCATCAACTTATATGATTCTATTACACGCCACCTTCTTACACAATTCTATTGTCTTTTCTACAAGTAGATAGTACTAGGGTGATGTATCGTGTTAGCCATTATGAATGTAGTGAGAAGTTGAGCAAAATGACACCTTTTAATGGCTAAGTAAAAAGATTACAATATGCAAGCTGTCAGGGCAACATAGGTTTCCTTCTTCAGGCAAGCTTCCATATTGTAATCTTTTTAGTTTGCCAACAAAAGGTGTCATTTTTGCTCGACTTCTCACTAGGCTTCACATGCCAGTAGTACTAGGGTGATGTACCATGTTAGCCATTATGAATGTAGTGAGAAGTCAAGTAAAATGACACCTTATATTATCTTCGATTCTCTTGGGGAACTTTCCCAGGCAAAACCAGATAACACATCTAGTTAGCTTAGTTGTGAAACTCCAAGACTGCATTATAAATATGGATTTATTGCCTTTTTAAATATCTACTATGCACATTTAAATCATTAAATAAATATTATAATCCTAAGAGAATTAAGGTGTCATGTCGCTCTAGGCACCGAGGATGTGGATAGACGGAGTACAGAAGCTACTTCTCAGTCTGTCTGACCTGGTGTTCAGGCAGCCATTACATTTTCTTTGACTGCAGCATAGAGAAGAGGCCAATGTTGGGATGGCTGGTGTCTTTGTTAATTTTCTTTGCCCTGGTCCGACCTTACTTGGTATAGAGAAGTGCACATGTATTGGTGCATTCACATGACTGCTCCATTCTCTGCTTTGTGCCGTTTCCATGCCAGACACACACTTCTGCCTATTCATCAAAAACTACTTCCATCCTGTTCTGTGATTAATCCAAGGTTAATCTTTGTCAGCTACTTTAAATGTCTTTCTGCCTTCTATGGAATATTTTTGAAGTCTGACCTTCTTGCACCATTTACGAATGCAGAATGTTTTGTCTTATCTTCATTATGTCTGCACTGGATTTAAGCAGTTCATGCTGAATTTGTAGACCAAACAATTAACATTTATAATCTGTTTCAAACTGCTTTCCCAAGAGTCATGACATGACACATAAGTCACTAACATGGAACCTCTCAACTGAAGTAACTGAAATTACTTTATACAGTATGTGTATTTAAGAAAATGCTACTTAAGCACAAACACCCAATACTGCCTGTCTAGACAACTTCAGACTTTTCATTCTCACTGTTCCAATGGATTTAATGGCTGTGCCACTTTCCAGTTTGTCCACTTGAACAATTTCTCAATGTCTGTCCATTGAGTTAGTTCATTATTAAATTCCAAAAGACCTTTCATTCAATATTTTCGGTTATGCTGAACAGTATCACAAATTGACATATTTCCTACCTATTTCTGTTAGTTGTGGTAATTACAACTCAAAGACACGATATCCTATCTGGTGTTCCACAAGGCTCTATCCTGGGTCCGCTGCTCTTCTCAGTCTACATGCTTCCATTAGGTCAGATTATCTCAGGGCACAACGTGAGCTACCAGAGCCATGCTGATGAAACACAGCTGTACTTATCAATTGCACCTGATGACCCCGATTCTCTTGATTCACTAACACAATGTCTTACTTGTATCTCAGAATGGATGAATAGTAACTTTCTCAAATTAAATAAAAAGAAAACTGAAATCTTAGTGATTGGCAATAATGGATACAATGAGGCTATTAGAAATAAACTGGATGCATTAGGATTAAAAAAGTCAAAACGGAGGTAAAAAGCTTAGGGGTAACTGTTGACTGTAATCTAAATTTTAAATCGCATATTAATTAGATCACTAGGACAGCATTTTTTCACTTAAGAAACACAGCAAAAGTTAGACCTCATATCATTGAAAGATGCTGATAAATTAGTTCACGCGTTTGTTTTCAGTCAACTAGATTACTGTAACGCAATCCTCTCAAGACTACCCAAAAAAAAGACAAATTGTTTGCAACTAGTGCAGAATGCAGCTGCTAGAATCCTTACCATGAAAAGAAAATCCGAGCACATCTCTCCAGTTTTGATGTCACTACACTGGTTACCTGTGTCATTCAGGATTAACTTTAAAATTCTGCTTATGGTTTATAAAGCCTTAAATAATCTCGCCCCATCTTATATATCGGAATGTCTGACGTCTTATATTCCAAATCGCAACCACAGATCCTCAAATGAGTGTCTCCTTAGAATTCCAAGAGCAAAACTTAAAAGAAGTGGTGAGGCGGCCTTCTGCTGTTATGCACCTAAAATCTGGAATAGCCTGCCAGTAGGAATTCGCCAGGCTAATACAGTGGAGCACTTTAAAAAAAACTGCTGAAAACACATTACTGTAACATGGCCTTCTCATAACTTCACTGTAATTTAAATCCTGATACTCTGTATATCCAGTTCATTATAATAACTATTCATGGTGTCTCTAAAATCTGTACTAACCCCTACCCCATCTACTCAAAGCACCATGATGTTCCAACAATGATGGATGGATTAAAAGCCAGAAGTCTGTATGACCATCAGCATCAAGTGACTCCGTGAGAACCCTAAATACAAAGAGGACTACTTCATTTATGTTAGGTAGAATGCCCAAAGGGGACTGGGGCGGTCTCGTGGCCTGGAACCCCTAAAGATTTTATTTTTTTCTCCAGCTTTCTGGAGGTTTTTTTTTTTTTTTTCTGTCCACCCTGGCCATTGGACCTTACTCCTTTTCTATGTTAACTAATGTTGTCTTATTTTAATTTCTTATTTTGTCTTTTATTTTTCTTTCCTTCATTATGTAAAGCACTTTGAGTTACTTTTTGTACGAAAATGTGCTATAGAAATAAATGTTGTTGTTGTTGTTATTTTACGGAGGAAAAAAAGGATTATGCAGTTGAAAGTCACAGTGCTGCTTGCACATTTTACTTGATTTTTAAAAACAGGAGTTGAAGAAATATAAAACTTTCAAG
The DNA here is from genome assembly GCF_900747795.2 of Erpetoichthys calabaricus. Taxonomy (NCBI): domain Eukaryota; kingdom Metazoa; phylum Chordata; class Cladistia; order Polypteriformes; family Polypteridae; genus Erpetoichthys; species Erpetoichthys calabaricus. The sequence goes on along the minus strand of NC_041398.2, from coordinate 245,298,507 downwards.
CCAAAAATTGTGCTAAAATGTAATCAATAATTCTGACCTAATATTATCCTTAAAAAAAAAAAAAAAAAAGGTTTTTCAGCTGTCCATGAGGAAAAACCTAAAAATCCCTGAGGCAGTACAGACGTTGCTGTGTCTTCTTCAGCAGGATGTTCATGTGCTTGGGGTCAGGTCAGATCCTCTGTGATGTGAGCACCAAGGTTTCTAAACCTGCCCTTCTTCTTTATCGGAGTGCTGTTAATGCTGAGGTGGTGATGGTACTTCTGCTGTTGTCCCCCAAAGTGACTAATCTTTTTAGTTAGCCAATAAAAGGTGTCATTTTGCTTGACTTCTCACCACATCCACATGTAGACACAGAAAGCCTTTTGGCATTTCTGCTCATGTTAGGATGTGAAATTCATCCATTTCTGATCCGCTCTAAATGAAGTGCGTGTGGTCCATCACAAGCAAGTCAGTCAAGTGCCATCTGATCATGGCGCACATTAATGCAAGTGAAGAGATTTTCTCCGCTTTTACTACAAAATTTTTACCTTTGTCTGGAGGAAGAATATAGGGCTGTAATGCACAGAGAGGTGCCATTGTGTCTTATATGTACATATGTGGTAATAGCCTGGGGAAGTTTTTTGCCCCTTCTAGGTATAAAGTGTTATTTTTGGCCCTCAAAATTAAGTACAACACATTTGATTAAGAAAAACGTCTTCAAAAGCTGATTGGTTTGGATGTCCCAGACAGAGTAGCCAATCAAGAGCATAAATGTTCAACTGAAGCTCACCCAATAATACACCTCCATAGTGCTAGATTGATGAATTATATGTAGAAGAGTCAAAAGTGCAAGTAAATAAGTTTCTTAATTTCTCCACAGTGCTTAAGGAGGCTGACAATGTTGCTAAGAGAGGTCATAATCCGAAAGTTCAGGTGGGTGCTTAAATTTTGTTACATCATGCATTTGATGTTACAGAACTTCAATAAATACTAAGACTGTGCCTTAACTGTATATGCTAACTTGAGGTCACTTTAACATAAATGAGGTTTTGGTTTACAGGATGAGGATTTGGCAGTTTCCACTGGAATAAAAAATTGGATGACTAGAATTTGTTTTATTTTAACCTAAACTATGTCATTGGTACCAATCCAGTGAACTACAACTAATAACTAAAACATGCTTTAGCTGCAAGAAACATTCTTGTATACAAAAATCAAAATCTGATTTTGTAAAATATATGGAAGAGTGAAGGGTATGATGGTGCAGAGAGAATTCATCTAAAAGTTGGCTCATACAGTAGAACCTCTGGTCACGAACGTTTCTGAACACGTACAAATCGGGTTACGACCAAAATGTTTGCATCTGTTCACGACCACATGCTCTGGTGGCGAACAAAATACTGGCAACCAGTTTCCATACGCGCGTTTGTACGCGCCAATGATTTCCCATTGTCCGTTTTCCATTTTCTTTCGATTGCGTATACAGGGCCTAACAAAGGAGCCGATGATGCAAAAGGAGTTATAATGTTAACCAAGCAGAGGCCTCAAGTGCTGGAAGAGGTGGAAAAACTGTTGCTAGTGTGGTTGAATGAGAAGCACCTTGCAGGGGATAGCGTAAGCGAGGCGATCATATGAGAGAAAGCCAGGAAGATGCATGGTGATTTACTGAAAAAAAAAAAAAAATTTTAATGGAATTTAAAGCCAGTAGAGGATGGCTTGAAAAGTTTTGGAAGTGGTATTTAAATTTTTTTTCCCCCTGTGCTTAAATGCGTTTACAGCGAGCGAACAGTTCATAAAGATCTAGTGCAAACTCTTACAACGTTAGGTTTCTCTGTTGTTCAAGGTTCTCAGTGTTATTCAATGTTTTTACATTTAATTTACTATTACTCTGTGCATTCTATGGTATAATTATTTTTGTGCTTAAAAAATATATATATATTTACGTACAGTTTGTACGGTCTGGGAAGGATTAATTGTATTTACATACAATCTTATGGGGAAATTACATTTGGGACGCGACCCGATTTGGTTGCGCCCAGAGTTTTGGAACGAATTACAGTCGTGACCAGAGGTACCACTGTATTTAGAAATTATATCAGTTATGAAACACCCCGCTTTTCAATATAAAGAAAGCAGAGGTTTCGAGCTACATCCATTAAACAGTGTCATCTCCAGACAGAGGAGCAGTTTCAGCAACAGACTGCTGTCACTGTCCTGCTCCACTGACAGACTGAGAAGATCATTCCTCCCCCAAACTATGCGACTCTTCAATTCCACCAGAGGGGGTAAACGTTGAACATTATTCAAGTTATTGTCTGTTTTTTTTTTTACCTGCATTTTTTATTACTCTTTAATTTAATATTTTTGCTGCTGGAATATGTGAATTTCCCCCTGGGATTAATAAAGTATCTATCTATCTAAAGTAGTAATTACAATGATTAGGGCATGCAAGTAAAGGCCGTGTGTCAATGCACTTCCTCTCCTGTGATTTTCAGTCACGGAATCGATTGACGTAATCTTAGTGAGTCAGAGGTATGCTCCTGTGACTACCATTTTTATAGTCCAACATACCCAACAATTCAGTCCAACCAATGTGCAACTCCACCCCAGGGCTGTGATATCAGAAGCAGTTAATGGGTTACTGGAGTTGGTAAAAGTTTACAGACGCCAAGTAAATGTAAATTGTAATACAATTTGTTAAAATTTCCAATTTCACATACAGTAATCCCTCGCTACTTCGCAGTTCACTTTTCGCGGATTCACGACTTCGCGGATTTTATATGTAAGCATATCTAAATATATAACGCGGATTTTTCGCTGCTTCGCGGGTTTCTGCAGACAATGGGTCTTTTTACTTCTGGTACTTGCTTCCTAAGTTGGTTTGCCCAGTTGATTTCATACAAGAGATGCTATTGGCGGATGGCTGAGAAGCTACCCAATCAGAGCACGCAGTTAAGTTCCTGTGTGCTGCCGATTGCCTCAGCGACGGAGTGCTGCATTAACCAGGAAGTCTCATCTCACTCATTCAGCATTAACGTGCTACTGCTGCAGGGGTCGTGTCCAAGCGTCAACAGAAGATGCAAATGATTGCAGAAAAGGTAAAAGTTTTGGATATGTTGAAGTAAGGTAACAGCTACACCGCTGCAGGACACCATCACAGCATCAATGAGTCCACGATTCTTTTTATTTAAAAAGGAGGAAAAGCATATAAGATCTACAGCCGCAGTGTCCTTTAACCAGGGCGCAAAACGAGTTGCAAGTGGACGTGATAAGGCAGTAGTCTGGATGGAATCTGCTTTAGGAATCTTTGCAACAAGGTCGACGACATCATGACCGCCTACAAGCTGCTACGTGTACTTCGCTATACAGTAAGTGTAAACTAATCTACTGATTTCATATTGCTTAGCAGTTGTCCCTGTTATTAATAAAGGGTGGGTTGTAAACAATACAGGGAGGGTTTAAAAACATCCAAATACATGTTAAATGATTAAATAAATATGGTGTCCCTACTTCGCGGAAATTCAGTTATCGCGGTCGGCCTTGGAACCTATCTCCCGCGATAAGTGAGGGATTACTGTATATGGATTCGACTAAACGGTTTTTCCTCTAGACTTGACAAACAAGAAGCTTCTTTTAGTCTTATGTTTAATGTTGTTCTGTGTTTGCAAGCCACAACATCACTAAAGCCTTTAAACTCAAACTTTAACATGTTGGCAGTAATGATGAAGTACCCTGTACCTCGAATGCTGTGTGCTTTCAATCACCACAATAAATATTCATCCATTTTCCAACCCACTGAATCCAAACACAGGGTCACGGGGGTCTGCTGGAGCCAATCCCAGCCAACACAGGGCACAAGGCAGGAACCAATCCCGGGCAGGGTGCCAACCCACCGCAGGACACACACACAAACACACCAAGCACACACTAGGGCCAATTTAGAATCGCCAATCCACCTAACCTGCATATTAGACTAGTTACAAATTAAGGAGTTGGAGGTACCAGAAATTGAGGAGTCAGAAGTTTTGTGTACCAACTCCAGAGCCCTGCTCACACCAACAAAATCAAACAGGCACAGCTTTGCCTTGTGTCAAAGGGGCGGGCTCTGTACATGTAAGAGCAGACAACCAATGAGCACTCAGCTGAGAGTACAATGCACAGAACACAACTACAAAGAATAAGGAATACAAAGGTTTTGTACTTGACAAGAAGAAATGCTCGACTGTCTGATATTACATGTCTTATGTACCATTACAGAATGGAAAAAACCTCTGACTGAACTTGCCATACACAAACAATTTGCTTAGACTCGAGCATGATTATGCAGCTTCCAGAAAAAAAAATACATTTGCAATACTTTGTAATTATTGAATATGTGCTGGAAAGTTGTCATGAAGTCACGTAATTTGTCTCCTGCAATTTCTAGTTGGGTAACCAAGCAAACATGGGCAACAAGATCAGCAACTTAGTCATCAAGCTTGACACCCGCTATAACTGGAAGTTGTAATGGCACACTGGCTTTAGAATTTCACTGAACTCTTCAAATGACATTATTTATCTATCTATCTATTAACCCTATAAACCTATATATTAAATGCAGTACAAACATTTGCCCCAAAGCAAACAAATGGATAAGTTATGCCTCCAGATTGTGTATTTTACTTGAGCCAGTTAATGGGTTATCCACCTTAATAAAAAAAGGTTTAAGTGTTTGTCTGGTTGTGAAATCTTTGCTATCCAACAGATGGCACATCACTAACATTAGTACTGCTTTTACAAATCTTGTACTAAATGGTAAGTAACAGAGATATGCCAACCAGAGTGGTGGCTCTGAGGCTAGGGATCTGCACTGGCAATCAGAAGGTTGCCGGTTCAAATCCCATAAAATGCCAAAAGGGACTCTGCTCTGTTGGGCCCTTGAGCAAGGCCTTTAACCTGCAATCGCTAAGTGCTTTGAGTAGTGAGAAAAAACGCTATATAAATGCAAAGAATTATTAACCAGATGAACATAATGCTTGCAGTGTATTAATTACTTAGATTTCATCCCTGCCATAATCTCGACTGTTACAACAATAATAAACTCATCCCTTGACACTGGCTGTGTGCCGCTCACTTTTAAAATTGCTTCTGTAACCCCAATGTTAAAAAAGTCGGGTCTTGATGCTGACAATCTTAACAATTTCCGGCCTATTTCCCACTTACCTTTCCTGTCAAAAGTTCTTGAGCGTGTTGTAGCTTCCCAACTCACCAATTACCTAACCTCTAATAATTTGATGGAACCCTATCAGTCTGGTGTCAGGGCGCGGCACAGCTGTGAAACTGCTCTGCTACGGGTAACCAATGATTTGCTTATGGCAGCAGACTCTGGACAAACCAGCATATTAATTGTTAGACCTCAGTGCAGCATTTGACACTGTCAGACATGACATCCTACTGTCCAGAATGGAGAACATGCTGGGTATCTCTGGCACTGCCCTCCAGTGGTTCAAGTCCTATCTGACTGATAGGCAAGAGTTTGTTAGTCTTGGCAAGAGCAGATCCAGCACAGCGCCAGTCATACCACAGGGCTCTGTCCTCGGCCCTCTTCTCTTCTCTGTTTATATGCTTCCCCTTGGCCATATTATCCGTAGCTATGGACTGGGTTATCATTTTTATGCAGATGATACTCAACTCTACTTCAATGTTAAAAGTGGAACTTCATAAGAGCTTTCTTAGCTCACAACCTGCCTTAGTGAAATTAAAACCTGGATGGAGCAGAACTCTTTAAAATTAAATTGCAATAAAACTGAACTCCTGCAAATTGGGACTAAAATGCAACAGAATAAAATGAGCTCCTTCCCAGTCCATCTTGGCGGTGATCTCATCAGACCTGCCTCTACTATAAAAAATCTTGGTGTCATTTTTGATTCCTCCCTCTCTTATTCCGCCCACATAAATCACATTAAGAAACTTTCTTACTTTCACCTCGGTAACATATCCCATGTTAGCTCCTTCCTCTCCTTTTCTAACGCTGAGAAATTTGTCCATACATTTATCACATCCCACATCGATTATTGTAATTCCCTACTGGCAGGTGCCCCTTCTAATCTTATATCACAGCTCCAGCTTATTCAAAACTCGGCTGCATGAGTCCTTACTCGAACCAGCAGCAGCGAGCACATCACACCCATCCTGCTCCGTCTTCACTGGCTCCCTGTGTCCTACAGAATCGAATATAAAATCCTCCTAATAACCTACAAAGCTTTAAATAACCTCGCGCCAAACTACATCAGTGACCTTCTCCATCGCTATGTGCCTGCCCGCCCACTAAGGTCCTCTGATTCTGGCAATCTTGTTGTGTCCCACACTAATCTACACTCCATGGGTGACGGGGCCTTCAGCTATATAGCGCCCAGACTCTGGAATGACCTACCGAAATTAATCAGGTCAGCTGACTCCATGAATTCTTTTAAAAAACAACTCAAAACTCATCTGTTCAGTTTGTCTTTTAGCTCTACTTGACTTTATTACCCTTCTCTCAGTTTACTTCTCTGTCAAGATGCTCATGTAACCTGTGTGTGTGTGTGTGTGTGTGTGTGCAAGGCCATCAATTATGTTGTCTGTTTCTTTTTTTTTTTCAGAATTCACTGTCTTAATCTTCTTTATTTAATTTATCTGGTTTGTACAATGTTATATACTGTATTCGCTGCTGTTCTTTATTATATTCTGTAAGTGCCTTGAGCACGGGAAAGGTGCTATATAAATAAAATGTATTATTATTCCCTTTAAATGGGTAGAACAGCTAGAAAACTATAAATGAGGTAGCAATATTTTCGTTTCTGCCGTCATTTAAAAAATCGCTACACCAATATGAGGGAAAAAAAAAAATCTGAAAATAGAAGTTTAGCTCACATGGTGAAAATTAAAAATCTTTGGGTGGTAGTAACACTGTACCCAGTAAATGATTATAAATGCTAAAAAAAGAAGGGGTGGGTTGAGGAGAATAAACTTCTATCAAAAACGTGAACATTTCTGGCTATGCCCAGACTTTTGATTAGTATGTCTCACACCACAATTACAGAGAAAAGTCAAGCAAAATGACACCTTTTAATGGCTAACTATAAAGGTGTCATTTTGCTTGACTTTTCTCTACATTCATAATGGCTAACACGGTACAACACCCTAGTACTACCACAATTTTAAAAAGAGAGGAAACTTCTACATTTGGCTAGAGATAAGAGGAGAAGCCACAGTCCTAGTGAGGCATTACAGAGGCTTCGTGCCATAGGGACTGTCCTGGCAGCATTTCTTGGGACACTTCTACTAAATAACCTGATGGCAAAAAGTCTTCAATGCTAATGTGTCAGAAAGAGGAGGTGCAGCACTGTTTATAATGGACATCAGTTTTGCTTTCATTCTCTCTTTCACTACCACCTCCAGGGGCGGAGAGAATGTACTAGACATGAGCCTGTCTAATAAGCTTTCTAAATTCAGTGGGCTTCACTTGAAGTGATGTCACCAGCTCAGCCCAGCACACCAGTGTAGAAACTGTGAAAGTAGTCCTTTGCCGTGCCCATCAAACACCTTAGTTTTTAGGACTGCCAATACTGATTCTCTGTGCAAGAGAGGACAGAGCCGGCTATACTTCCTTAGAAGACTGGCATCCTACAACATCTGTAATAAGATGCTGCAGATGTTCTATCAGACAATTGTGGCGAGCGCCCTCTTCTACACGGTGGTGTGCTGGGGAGGCAGCATAAAGAAGAAGGACGCCTCACGCCTGGATAAACTGGTGAGGAAAGCAGGCTCTATTGTAGGCATGGAGCTGGACAGTTTGACATCCGTGGCAGAGCGACGGGCGCTGAGCAGACTCCTGTCAATCATAGAGAATCCACTGCATCCACTGAACAGGATCATCTCCAGACAGAGGAGCAGCTTCAGCGACAGACTTCTGTCACCATCCTGCTCCACTGACAGACTGAGGAGATCGTTCCTCCATCACACTATGCGACTCTTCAATTCCACCCGGGGGGGTAAACGTTAACATTATTCAAAGTTATTGTCTGTTATACCGGCATTGTTATCACTCTTTAATATTGTTCTTTACATCCGTATGCTGCTGCTGGAGTATGTGAATTTCCCCTTGGGATTAATAAAGTATCTATCCATCTAGTTAGCACACTCCCATATCTAATGTATCAGACTAAGCTTGTCAATGAATTGGAGTACTGCACCCACCTACATGCAATTTAACAAAAGAATCTGTCTTGTGTGAGAACTGTAAATTAAGAAGATCCAACACAATTTATAGTGCCCATTAAACAGCAGTTAGTCCAAGGCATTAGTTATGAGAGCATGCCATGCTCACCAGTGAATTAGACTAGTGTACCCATGTTGTACTGGACACAACTCACATGCAATGTAACAAAAGGAATACACTGAGTCAGAGCAATGAAAAATAAGGAGGGCCAACATGATGCAACTCATCTGTATATATGTAGGACCAAAATGAGGAACGCTTTCCTTTTTTACTTTCTCGTATACGAAGTATAGGGAAAGTAATTGCTAAAAGATTCAATGTTGAGATTTTGATGAATCTCAATGTCTCCGACCTCCCCGACCTCTCGTTTATGAAGTATTATAATCCTCCAAAGATCCAATGTCGAGACTTTGATGAATCTTGGTATTTTTGGACTCTGGAAGGTCTAAATCATCATTTTTGGAATTACGTATGTGTGTGTGTATTTGCGAGATAGTGTAAACACAATAACTTAAGTACGCTTTCACTTCGGTCAAACAAATTTTGCATTGTTGTTAGGTACAAAACGTAGATTTCTATCAACTTTTGGGCTTTTTCCACTAACCGGAAGTAGTACTTTACCTTTTTTATTCATGCAGCTGCAGAGTCCAATTTATTCAACTTTACTTTTATAATAATTGCTCAATATACTGTTAATCTGGTTTGATGTTGATGGTTCTTTAAATGTACAGAATATAAAAATATAATCATTGTCTTGTGGTTTACTCCTCAAATATCCATCTCCGTATCCGAGTATACAGTAAAGTCTAGGGGAGATCACTCCCAATTTTTCAATAAGTAGATGACACTACACACTGGTATTATGACAAAAAATCTTCTCCTGAATGTCAGCAATAAAAAAAAAAAGAAAGCAGTGGATTGTGGACTTTGGCAGAAAACAGCAGAAGTACCACCACCACCTCAGATAAAGAAGGGCAGGTTTAGAAACCTTGATGCTCACATCACAGAGGATCTGACCTGGTCCAAGCACATGAACATCCTGCTGAAGAAGACACGGCAACGTCTGTACTGCCTCAAGGATTTTAGGTTTTCCTCAGACAACTAAATTACTTTTTATAGGATATTTTTGATGATGAATAGGTAGAAGTATGTGTCTGGCATGGAAACAGCACAAAGCAGAGAATGGAGCAGTCATGTGAATGCACCAATACATGTGCACTTCTCTATACCAAGTAAGGTCGGAGCAGGGCAAAGAAAATTAACAAAGACACCAGCCATCCCAACATTGGCCACTTCTCTATACTGCAGTCAGAGAAAATGTAATGGTTGCCTGAACACCAGGCCAGACAGACTGAGAAGGAGCTTCTGTACACAGTCCATCCACATCCTCAGTGTCTAGAGCTACATGACACCTTAATTATCTTATGATCATACTATTTAGTGCTTTCAATCTACATAGTAGATATTGGACTCTTGAATCTAAAAAGGCAATTAAAGCAATTTTGGGAATTTATTTTTTCGGTTATCAGGGTGGTGTGGGTGGATTTGCTACTAAAAATACTGATATATGGAAATGTCCCTTTTTAGCAAATACCTACTGACCTAGATGGACTATCTTGCCAAATCTCATCTTTTAATTAAATGGGAAATAATGTAATCTTATCTGGATTATTGTAACTCTGTTCTTCTTCTGGCTGCTCCTGTTAAGGGTCACCACAGCGGATCATCTTGTTCCATCTCTTCCTATCCTCATCATCTTGCTCCGTTACACCCAACACCTGCATGTCTTCTCTCAGCACATCCATAAACCCCCTCTTTTCCTCTTGCCTGGCAGCTCTATCCTTACCATCCTTCTCCCAATATACCCAGCATCTCTCCTCTGCACATGTCCAAACCAACACAAACTCGCCTCTCTGACTTTGTCTCCCAACCATCCAATCTGAGCCGACCCTCCGACATGCGAAAATTCATCCTCAATGGATGGCCTACAGCTGGTGCAGAATGCTGCTGCAAGGCGTTTCACTAGATTTACGTTGATTTGATTAGCAGACACTTTGCTCCAAAGAGACTTACAAAAGAGGTAAACAAATCGAGTAACATTAGGCCGGGGCCCATTTGTTCAGCAAGTGAAATAGGACGGGTAACAAAATTTGATTGCCACAAGTTAGAAAATTTAATAACTCACATTTACAATCATTAATTACAAATCACTAAAGCAATTAAAATTCAAATAACCAAGAGTATAAAATACTCACTAAGCAAAGTTGGTTTAAAAAAATCTGATTCTGATTTCCTTGCACTGGCCTCCCATGAAATTTAATTTTAAAAACACTTATTTGAGCCCTACACGGTCAAACTCCTACCGAGCTCTTGCAGCCATACATCAAATCGTGGGTCTCAGAGGTATTTTGATCGGGGATAGTTAGCTATCCCAAGGAATTGGCTAAAAACTAAAAAGATTGTGTGTTTAAAGGCTGTAGCCCCCAAATTGTGGGACCATCTTCTTGTTGACATGACATCAGTGGACACAGTAGATGTTTTTTAAAAAAAGAAGCTTAAGGCCCATTTATTCAGGCTTGCCTTTGGGTAATCTTACTGTAGACGTCTATGCATTTTATGCAGGTTTTAATTCCTTATACTAGCTTTTGTAATATTACTGAAGCATTTTAATCCCTCAACCCAAATCCAGTTGGTTTGTATGTGTGCGTCTTTGCATTTTATTCCCGGTTTTTTAATTTGTGAGCGACAGTGATGACGGTTTGTAAAGTACTCTGTGACATTTACTCTTGAAAAGTGGTATATTAATACTAACTAGTGTTTTTGTTGATGAGAGAATTTGTCAACAGCTCGGCATTATATTGCAGTAGCCAGCTTGGTCACCCTAGAGATGGTGTGAGGACTGGACAGGCCATTGACGGCAGGACATTCACAGGATTGCTGAGCTCTCCGTTCCAGGAACCCCTGGAGGTTTTGTTACACCTTACAAATCTGAGAAGGTAGGTGAAGACTTCAAAGGGCACTATTAATACAGCCTCACAGGTGACAACAGTAGGACGGAAAGGGACGGGACATGCAATGCTTAACAAAGATTGGGAACACTGCAAAAGTGGAATAGCTTGTCTAGTTAAGTGACTTTTTTTTTTTTTTAATTATTTTTACAGGGCATTTCCACACAGCGTTAACAGCAAAAGAAGACTCAGCTAAATGTAATAATTACTACTGTGAATCATCTGATGTAAAATAAACACTCCTGTAATTGGGCTCATCTCCCATTCTGTCTTTACACCTCTGTGCTCCTTACAATACAAAGGACAGAACGTTTTATTTATATAGCGCCTTTCCCAAAAGCAAAAATTTGAATTGTAATTGGCCACATTTCTTTTCAATTGTGTTCTTAAATGTGACGTGATGGAAACATCCATCCAATCCAGTTTCCAACCCGCTGAATCCGAACACAGGGTCACGGGGTCTGCTGGAGCCAATCCCAGCCAACACAGGGCACAAGGCAGGAACCAATCCCGGGCAGGGCGATGATAACATTCTAATCATATTTTTGTTTATTATGTTTGAATACAAAAATAAACTTAATTAAAACAGTAGGTTTGGATTTTTTTTTCTCCCTAAATAATAAAAACCACCATTTACAAACTGCATTTTGTGTTTACTTGTGTTATATTTGACTAATGGTTAAATGTGTTTGATGATCAGAAACATTTTGTGTGACAAACATGCAAAAGAATAAGAAATCAGGAAGGGGGCAAATAGTTTTTCACACCACTGTATGTCTTGGCTATATTTTAAAATTAATTTAATTCAATCGAGATTAAAAAAAAAAGCAGCGGTTTCTACCCAAAACACGAAAATTTCAGCAAGTTTCTAAAGTTTTGAATGCTAGTGCATATTTTGTTCAATACTGTTCATTATTAACTTAGTTTGAAGAAGGTGTGTGAATTAGGGTTAGGGCAGCAGCAGCGATACGGATGTGCTAATAAACGTCATTATACTGTCAGAACTGCAAGACGGAGAAATAATTTGCATTCCATAATTTTTTTTTAGGTTTTATGACCCAAGAATTAGGAAAATAAAGCTTAAATCTCCGATCGGGTCCTCGGGTTCCGAGCCTACAGCAGCCAGACTCATGGAGAGGCGCATCCCGCGCGCTTTCAGATGACGCACGCGTCTTCGTCACGCGATTTTATAATTTCCCGCGACCACGAGGGAAGCGGCGGTGGGTTGGATAACAATAACTACGAAAAAAAAAAAAAGATTTCGCCATGTCTCTGCCTGGTGCCAGCGCCGCTTGTCCTTGTCTACGCCAAAAGAAAAGTAGTGGAAAGTCCCCCTCCCCGCTGCAGAGGAAGCAGCGACGGGCACCATTCATTCATTCCGTTTCTTCTCCGAGGGTAGGGTGCCTCGCTTTGTAGGCCTTCCTCTAAAACGGCCGCGATGCGAAACGCGCTGGCGATGTTCTGGTGAGAAAAGTTTTCCCCACACGATCCACTGAGACTTTGTAACCGAAAATACAGCACCTCGTGTGTGTGACCATCCGAGGTCATTTTAGTTGGCATTTTTACGTGTCCGGTAATGGGCACTAGGACGCCGTATAATAGCGATGGGCAGTGTATATGTCTACCTAGTTAAATCCCAACGCAGCTACCGTCACATTTTTACAAAAATAAGCCCAGTATATGTATGTGTATGTATATTATATATACACACACGTCCTATAAAATGATTAATCTAGTTACGGATCATGGAGCAGTAAGTTGACAGGTCCTATTAGTTGATTGAGGTCAATGGTTACTGTTACATTATAACGGCATATGCACTGATAAATAGCACCTCTTTAAAATCCAAACTTTTCCAATAGGCAAATATTACAATTAAAATCGAATAATTAAATACATTTAGTCAACCTGAAAAAGAATAGCAATTCCAATACAGATAAAAACCAATCAATTAATTTGGAGTTACAAGCGCCCACCCTTATGCAGAAATCTTGAACATTTCAAAGTTCTAACGATCCGTGTTATCGGCTCCCGTGCAACAGAATACAGCCCAGAATTAATTCACCTTCTCCGAAGGCACCTACAATCGAAACGGGGAATTACCCACCAATTACTTATACCCTAAAGGAGAATCAGAAACCTGCCCTGACCTATAGCAGAATGATTTACTTGGAGACTGGAGCCGACGTGTACCACTCTCGGGTCCATTGTTGTCATTTTGGCATTAAACGCCCCCCACAGTCATTGATGGTTACAAACTGGTAAGTGTTTTTGTTTTCTTTATGTATGGGACGGATCGACGCAAGGGACTCGTCAAGCTCCTCAGGACTCTAATGAAAGAGTCATAAAAAAAAGTCTGGCCTCATCCACCTAGCACTTTTAAAATGAACCACGGTTATTTAAAAAACTTTGTGGCATACTTTCATCCTCCCACACACTACGTCGTCCCCAGTGAATACGATCTTTATCCTGCAATCCCCCCTTCCAGTCTCCTCCTCACCTCTCCTTCCAGGACTTCGGTCTCCATCTGCTGCTCCTGTTCCACGTTTTTGTTGTTCTCCGACTCAGACATCGTTTGTGGCTCTTCCTTCCTTAGGGTGCTTTTTTTTGTTCTCCCAGCAGTCGGAAAAGAGTTGAGTGTTTGTGCTGTACCGTTTACCCCGTGGTCAACCCCAGGCGAGCAAATACTCCGTTGGTGATTTCGGTGCGTTTCTGGACGGGAAGTAATCGAAAGTACTCGGTAAAGCGAATGTAATTAATCCTTAAACTGAGCCGTACCGGCAAGCCGACACTCACCAAACCGACCCGGCTTTTCAGCACCTTTCAACCAACCACACTGACGCGCGCAGTATCGCGAGAATTTACCTCAACTGCCACCGGCGCGTGCGTGCGGTAGGAGGAACGTCATACGTCACGCGAGACGCCGTATATTGTGTAACGCGAAGAGAAGTGTGCGCGCTTATCTGACAGGATCTCTCAGGTTTGTGGGAGGATGAACTTTTGTGCAATTGGGATAACAGGTACAAAATTTAATAAATACGTTAATTTAATCAACTTTAGCGGAGTCGTCTTGAAGCTGTGCTTCTTGGTCTGATTTGTAACAATTCACATTAGCTCACCGGCCACTTTATTAGGTACACCTGAGTTAGTACCCGGTTGGATCCTATTTTGCCTTCAGATCTGTCGTAAATCTTCATGGCGTTAATTCAACAAGATACTGCAAACATTCCTCAGGGGTTGTGTTCCCTATTGACATAATGGCATCACAGTTTCTGCAGGTTTGTCGGCTGCACATCCATGATGCAAATCTTCTGTACCACCACATCCCAAAGGCGCTCTATTGTATTGAGATCTAGTGACTGTGGAATCCATTTGAGTCCAGTGAACTCATTGTCATGTTCAAGACACCAGTTTGATAGTATCTGAGCTATGTGACATTGCATATTATCCTGCTGGAAGTAGCCATCAGAAGATGGGGACATAAAGAGATGGACATGGTCAGCAACAATATTCAGGTAGGATGTGGCATTTACACAATGCTCAGTTGGTACTAAAGGGACCGAAAGTGTGCCAAGAAAATATCCCTCACACCATTACAGCACCAGCAGCACCAGCCAGAACCATTGATACAAGGCAGGATGGATCCATGCTTTCATGCTGTTGATGCCAAATTCTGACTCTACCATTCAAATGTCACAGCAGAAATCGAGACTCATCAGACCAGGCAACGTTTTCCAATCTTCTATTGTCCAATTTTGCTGAGCCTGTGTGAATTGTAGCCTCAGTTGCCTGTTTTTAGCTGACGGGAGTGTCATCCGGTGTGGTCTCCGGCTGCTGTAGCCCACCTGCTTCAAGGTTTGGCATGTTGTGTGTTCAGAGATGTTCTTCTGCACACCTCAGTTATAACGAGTGCATATTTGAGTTACTGCTGCTTTTCTTTCAGCCTGAACAAGTCTGGCCATTCTCCTCTGACCTCTGGCATTTTCACCCAAAGAACTGCTGCTCACTGGATATTTTCTCTTTTTCAGACCACTCTCTGTAACCCAAAGAAGATGGCTGTGCATGAAAATCCCAGTAGATCAGCAGTTTCCGAAATATTAGGAGCAGCCTGTCTGGTGCCAACCTCCATGCCACGTTCAACATCACTTCAGTCTCCTTTCTTCCCCATTCGGATGTTTGGTTTGAACTTCAGCAGGTCATCTTGACAATGTGTACAGGCCGAAATGCATTGAGTTGCTGCCATGTGATTGGCTGATTGGATATTTGCATTAACACGCAACTAAACAGGTGCACCTAATAAAGGGTTCAACAACAACAACATTTATTTCTATAGCACATTTTCATACAAAAAAGTAGCTCAAAGTGCTTTACATAATGAAGAAAAGAAAAATAAAAGACAAAGTAAGAAATTAAAATAAGACAGCATTAGTTAACATAGAAAAGGAGTAAGGTCCGATGGCCAGGGTGGACAGAAAAAAAAAAAAAAAAAACTCCAGACGGCTGGAGAAAAAAATAAAATCTGTAGGGGTTCCAGGCCACGAGACCACCCAGTCCCCTCTGGGCATTCTACCTAACATAAATGAAATAGTCCTCTTTGTATTTAAGGTTCTCATGGAAGGACTTGATGATGATGGTCATCCAGACTTCTGGCTTTTAATCCATCAATGTTGGAACATCACGGTGCTTTGAGTAGATGGTGGTGGCACAAGCCACCACCAAAAGGAAACCGGAAAAGGAAACAGAAGAGAGAGTAGGGGTTAGTACGGATTTTAGAGACACCATGAATAGTTATTATAATGAATTGGATATACAGAGTATCAGGATTAAATTACAGTGAAGTTATGAGAAGGCCATGTTACAGTAATGTGTTTTCAGCAGTTTTTTAAAGTGCTCCACTGTATTAGCCTGGCGAATTCCTACTGGCAGGCTATTCCAGATTTTAGGTGCATAACAGCAGAAGGCCGCCTCACCACTTCTTTTAAGTTTTGCTCTTGGAATTCTAAGGAGACACTCATTTGAAGATCTGAGGTTACAATTTGGAATATAA
Source organism: Erpetoichthys calabaricus (assembly GCF_900747795.2). Taxonomy (NCBI): domain Eukaryota; kingdom Metazoa; phylum Chordata; class Cladistia; order Polypteriformes; family Polypteridae; genus Erpetoichthys; species Erpetoichthys calabaricus. The sequence goes on along the minus strand of NC_041398.2, from coordinate 245,282,234 downwards.
GACGTCAGACATTCCGATATATAAGATGGAGCGAGATTATTTAAGGCTTTATAAACCATAAGCAGAATTTTAAAGTCAATTCTAAATGACACAGGTAACCAGTGTAGTGACATCAAAACTGGAGAGATGTGTTCGGATTTTCTTTTCCTGGTTAGGATTCTAGCAGCTGCATTCTGCACTCGTTGCAAACGATTGATGTATTTTTTGGGTAGTCCTGAGAGGAGTGCGTTACAGTAATCTAGTCGACTGAAAACAAACGCGTGAACTAATTTCTCAGCATCTTTCAATGATATAAGAGGTCTAACTTTTGTTATGTTTCTTAAGTGAAAAAATGCTGTCCTAGTGGTCTGATGAATATGCGATTTAAAATTCAGATTACAGTCAACAGTTACCCCTAAGCTTTTTACCTCCATCTTGACTTTTAATCCTAATGCGTCCAGTTTACTTCTAATAGCCTCATTGTATCCATTATTGCCAATCACTAAGATTTCAGTTTTCTCTTTATTTAACTTGAGAAAGTTACTATTCATCCATTCAGAAATACAAGTAAGACATTGTGTTAGTGAATCAAGAGAATCGGGGTCATCAGGTGCTATTGATAAATACAGCTGTGTGTCATCAGCATAGCTGTGGTAGCTAACGTTGTGCCCTTAGATAATCTGACCTAACAGAAGCATGTAGATTGAGAAGAGCAGTGGACCCTGGATAGAGCCTTGTGGACCACCATATAGGATATCATGTGTCTTTGAGTTATAATTACCACAACTAACAAAGAATTTTCTCCCTGCCAGGTAGGATTCAAACCAATTTAAGACACTGTCAGAGAGGCCCACACATTAACTAAGGCGATTTCTAAGAATATTATGATCAATGGTGTCAAATGCGGCACTCAGATCTAAGAGGATGAGAACAGATAAATGGCCTCTGTCTGCATTTACCCGCAAGTCATTTACTACTTTAATGAGTGCAGTTTCTGTGCTGTGATTTGTTCTAAAACCTGACTGAAATTTATCAAGAACAGCAGGTTTATTGAGGTGCTCATTAAACTGCATAATGACTGCCTTCTCTATAATTTTACTTAAGAAAAGCAGGTTAGAGATGGGTCTAAAATTTTCAAGAGCAGAGGGGTCAAGATTATTTTTCTTCAGCAGGGGTTTAACTACAGCAGACTTAAGACAGTCTGGGAAGACCCCCGTATCTAATGACGAATTTATTAGAATGTTCAGAAATTAGCCTGCAGGGAGAGCCTTTAAAACAGTGGACAGATTTAAACATCTCACATCAATGGTACCCCAAGATGGAAAGTTATCTGGCAGAGATAATCCACAGAGTGTAGTAATGATGGAATAATTGGAAGAACGTATCAGGAGTATTGTCTCTCTATTATATAAAAAAAATCCTTTGACGCAACAAGACTTATTGGAAGAGAGATTTTTTCAAGCCCTGCGAGACGAGACTTTTGCCTTAACATCTTTTCAAGTCACGCCCTCCTCTCAAAACATTTTCAACTCTCATTCGTGTGAAGTAAGGAGACTGTGGAAGATTGTGGGTTTGCTTCCCGGTTCCTCCCTGTGTGGAAAGCGCTTTGAGTACTGAGAAAAGCGCTATATAAATGTCATGAATTATTATTATTATTATTAATGCTTTTGTCAGACACAATTCCTGCGCTTTCAGCTCTTATAAATTTTTACGTTTTCCTCACTTTAAGTTCCCAATTAAAGAAAACTTATTACAGTAATTCCCCGCTCTATCGCGGTTCAGCTATCGCGCCCCCGCTATGTCGTGGAAAAATTCAATAAGTACATCCTACCTGTAGTGCACTTTGCAGCCAATTCATAACAAAGCATACGGTTTTCAGCAGACAAAGAGTTTCGCGTTACAGCACCCAGATGATTTCTTACAAAGCCCGTTATTGGCTGAAAGAGGAGACTCAACCAATCAGAGCGGATTTTATTCTCTTGGTCTCTTGGTATTGTAATCTCGCGAGAACAGCGAGCGTGGGTCCCTGACGAATCGCGTACAGTAATCCCTCACTTATCGCGGGAGATAGGTTCCAAGGCTGACCGCGATAACTGAATTTCCGCGAAGTAGGGACACCATATTTATTTAATTATTTAACGTGTATTTGGACGTTTTTAAACCCTCCCTGTATTGTTAACAACCCACCCTTTACTCTATTAATAACAGGGACAACTGCTAAGCAATATGAAATCGGTAGATAAGTTTACACTTACTGTATAGCGAAGTACACGTAGCAGCTTTTAGGCGGTCATGACGTCGTCGACCTTGTTGCAAAGATTCCTAAAGCAGATTCCATCCAGACTACTGCCTTATCACGTCCACTTGAAACTCGTTTTGCACCCTGGTTAAAGGACACTGCGGCCGTAGATCTTATATGCTTTTCTTCCTTTTTAAATAAAAAGAATCGATGTCCTGCAGCGGTGTAGCTGTTCCCTTCCTTCAACATATCCAAAACTTTTACCTTTTCTGCAATCATTTGCATCTTCTGTTGGTGCTTGGACACGGCCCCTGAAGCATTAGCACGTTAATGCTGAATGAGTGAGATGAGACTTCCTGGTTAATGCAGCACTCCGTCGCTGAGCCAATCAGCAGCACACAGGAACTTAACTGCGTGCTCTGATTGGGCAGCTTCTCAGCCATCCGCCAATAGCATCTCTTGTATGAAATCAACTGGGCAAACCAACTGAGGAAGCAAATAAAAAGACCCATTGTCCGCAGAAACCCGCGAAGCAGGGAAAAATCCGCGTTATGTATTTAGATATGCTTACATATAAAATCCGTGAAGTCGTGAATCCGCGAAAAGTGAACTGCGAAGTAGCGAGGGATTACTGTATAGCGTACCTTGCTTGTAGTCCAACTTTTGTGAGCTTTTCATTTGTTTTAAGCCCTACGATGGCTCCCAAGCGTCCTGCATCTTGTAAGCCTTCTGGTAACAGTGAGCCTAAGCACCAGAGGAAGACCTTGACCATACAGGAGAAGGTAAAACTGATGATGATTATGTTACTCATATTTTTGGCCCGGCATCCATGTATCATATGTGTATCCAAAGTGTGTTTTAATAAGTTTAAAACGTGTGGGAGGGGTATTTTAAGGCTTAAACTATAAAAAAATGTGATCCTTCTATATCGTGGATTTTCATCTATCATGGGTAGGTCTGGAACGTAGCTTCCACAATAGGCGGGGGATCACTGTATGTCCAAATCTTATTGAAGAATTTCATCCCTTAGGGTTATCAGCAGAAAAAACGAGTACAATCCTAGCACCGAGAAACGATGAAGTCAAACAAATTAACGCGAAAATTGTCAATCGGTTACACAGCAAATTGGTTAAATGCGTATTAATGGACTCTGCTGAAACAGTTGGTGGTGATGGTGTGGAAGATGAAAACATCAACTTACAACATCACGAAGAATATCTACAACCGTTAACAACGTCTGGTCTTCCACCGGCCGAATTAATGTTAAAAGAAGGACGTATCCAAGAAAGGTAATGGAGTCCATCTTCAGGGGATAACATGAGACACCAAAGGAGATCTTGATATGCCATTCGTATTAAAATGTTAACATTTCCCATTAGAATAGCTTTTACAAAGACAATTAACAAATCATAGGGACAAAGATTCGAAAAAGTTGTTTTATTTATTAAAGAAACGAAATTCACACACAGGCAGTTATATGTGGCGTTGTCACAATGTAAGTCCAAACACAGAATCAAAATTCAATGTGATATTGACAAAAAGTTAATTCAAAAAATTGTTTTTACTGAAGTTTTACAGTAAAAGTGTAAGTGTAAAAAGTATTTGGATGTTAATTTCAAAGCCAAAAAGAACGAAATCGTATTATGCATTGAATAACTCTAACGCAACATGAAATATAATTTGCTTTCAAATTATTGCATTTTACTATTTTTTAATATGGTTAATTACTCACTGTCATGTAAAATAGTTCTATTATGCATAGGTAACAATCCATCCATCCATTTTCCAACCCGCTGAATCCAAACACAGGGTCACGGGGGTCTGCTGGAGCCAATCCCAGCCAACACAGGGCACAAGGCAGGAACCAATCCCGGGCAGGGTGCCAACCCACCGCAGGACACACACAAACACACCCACACACCAAGCACACACTCGGGCCAATTTAGAATCGCCAATCCACCTAACCTGCATGTCTTTGGACTATGGGAGGAAACCCACGCAGACACGGGGAGAACATGCAAACTCCATGCAGGGAGGACCCGGGAAGCGAACCACAGGTCTCCTAACTGCGAGGCAGCAGCGCTACCCACTGCGCCACTGTGCCGCCCCCATTTGTAACAATTCCCATGAAAATAACAATCTGTTTAAATTGTACATCCGCATCCCCATACGCGAGCAGCAGAACCGCAAAGTGACTAACACATAGTGCCAGGCCGGGGGTTGGCGAGCGAAGCGAGCAGGGGGCAAAGCCCCCTCATTTCTCTAAACAAAATAAAGATAGGTGTGGTATAGCAGGTCCGCGGCTTCCGAAAAAAAAGGTCGGTTTTTAAATCAGTATAGCCATGCTGTTCTCTGTGGACGGGATTGCACGGCCGCAGGCAGTTAATGAGGTGATTGGAGCGAGTCGCACCTGTACGTGTCGGTGCGGTCGTTCTTGTTTGTCTCATTGGCTTCCTGCGGCGTGTAATTAAGGTGCTGCCCCCACGGAGGCACCCGTAGGTGTGTATATATAGACGGATGTATACGAGAGTGGGCAGGATAAATCAGAGAGAGAAATCGTGGAGGATGTAAGGGAAGGAGAAAGGTTGATGAAGAGAGAAAAAGCGGATGCGGTAAAAGGTCGGAAAACAGCTGTCAGGTGGTGACGATCTGGCCACCTGGAAGGTGGAGACGCCATGAGCTGGGGCTCCGTGAAGGAGCGTTATGCTGATGCGCTCTGGGGGCTGGTTCGCCCCACTGAATGTATGAGTGAGTGGGGTGAGCAGGAGAGGTGCCTTCCAGAAGGATCTGAGGAGCGACTGCGGGTGCGCGAAGGATCGAGGGAGGAGAAATGACCTTGGCGGTCTGGCAGTGACAGCCTAATAGGGGGCCAAGACGGAGGTTAACTGAAGGAGCTTGTGGTTGTTGGTTCTCCGCCGGCAGAAGGTGCAATGGGAGGAGGGCTTTTTAATTACTGCATATATTAACCTTGTGTTTTATGGATTTATTTATTGTTGGGTTTTTATCCTCACTGGACCCTTGTTTTATGGATTTATTTATGGAACTTTGGACACTGCACTTTTGCACTTTGTTTTGATTGTTTTAATGAAAGCACTTTTTCACCTTTGAATATATCCCCTGGCTTCATGTGAGATTTGTCCCCATTTGTCAGCTCATCTCGGTGACATTACTGACAGTGTTGGGTTCAGGGCTCCTATAAGGACGTTGGGAGCCTGAAGAGAACACGCATCATCACAGTAGGAGTCTCTACAGAGGGCTGCAGTAATGCACCCTAACCACTAGAGGGCACCAGCCTACACCCAGAAACAACCTGTCTGAGTATCTTTATGTTCCATATGTTTTGTGGGTGGTACCCCCCAAGAGGCGGAGCCTCTGTCAAAGCGCCGCCCTCAGCCCTATAATGGATGGGAAAACCCACAATCCCCTTCAATTCATACTGAATGCGCTCGTGGAAGTGAGGAGTTTCTACTGTGGGTTTTTCTGTCTTGGATTTGTGTTTTGGGACATCTTACTGGCAGCCCCTTTTGTGTTCTGTGCTGTTTAGGAGCTTTGGTTATTACAGAGCATTTTAGTAAAATAAATCTTATTTGTAAATATTCTTTGCTGCCTTTTTTTGTGACTAGTTGCATTGACGGTTCTCCCTCTAGTGGACATTTTGAGCATTTTGTTTGGAACGACTTACATGCTTGAGAACTCTCAAGATCATAACAACCACCAGGCAAGATGAATACTTTAAGGCCACAAACTCACCTGCTTAAGTACACTTAAATAGGGAACTGCTGCTCTCTCCATATCTACAGTGCATCCAGAAAGTATTCCCAGCACATCACTTTTTGCACATTTTGTTATGTTACAGCCTTATTCCAAAATGGATTAAATTCATTGTTTTCCTCAGAATTCTACACACAACACCCCATAATGACAACGTGAAAAAAGTTTACTTGAGGTTTTTGCAAATTTATTAAAAATAAAAACATTGAGAAAGCACATGTCCATAAGTATTCACAGCCTTTGCCGTGAAGCTCCAAATTGAGCTCCGGTGCCTCCTGTTTCCCCTGATCATCCTTGAGATGTTTCTGCAGCTTCATTGGAGTCCACCTGTGGTAAATTCAGTTGATTGGACATGATTTGGAAAGGCACACACCTGTCTATAGAAGGTCCCACAGTTGACAGTTCATGTCAGAGCACAAACCAAGCATGAAGTCAAAGGAATTGTCTGTAGACCTCTGAGACAGGATTGTCTCGAGGCACAAATCTGGGGAAGGTTACAGAAAAATTTCTGCTGCTTTGAAGGTCCCAATGAGCACAGTGGCCTCCATCATCTGTAAGTGGAAGAAGTTCGAAACCACCAGGACTCTTCCTAGAGCTGGCCGGCCATCTAAACTGAGCGATCAGGGGAGAAGGGCCTTAGTCAGGGAGGTGACCAAGAACCTGATGGTCACTCTGTCAGAGCTCCAGAGGTCCTCTGTGGAGAGAGGAGAACCTTCCAGAAGGACAACCATCTCTGCAGCAATCCACCTATCAGGCCTGTATGATAGAGTGGCCAGACGGAAGCCACTCCTTAGTAAAAGGCACATGGCAGCCCGCCTGGAGTTTGCCAAAAGGCACCTGAAGGACTCTCAGACCATGAGAGAGAAAATTCTCTGGTCTGATGAGACAAAGATTGAACTCTTTGGTGTGAATGCCAGGCGTCACATTTGGAGGAAACCAGGCACCGCTCATCACCAGGCCAATACCATCCCTACAGTGAAGCCTGGTGGTGGCAGCATCATGCTGTGGGGATGTTTTTCAGCGGCTGGAACTGGGAGACTAGTCAGGATAAAGGGAAAGATGACTGCAGCAATGTACAGAGACATCCTGGATGAAAACCTGCTCCAGAGCGCTCTTGACCTCAGACTGGGGCGACGGTTCATCTTTCAGTAGGACAACGACCCTAAGCACACAGCCAAGATATCAAAGGAGTGGCTTCAGGACAACTCTGTGAATGTCCTTGAGTGGCCCAGCCAGAGCCCAGACTTGAATCTGATTGAACATCTCTGGAGAGATCTTAAAATGGCTGTGCACCGACGCTTCCCATCCAACCTGATGGAGCTTGAGAGGTGCTGCAAAGAGGAATGGGCCAAACTGGCCAAGGATAGGTGTGCCAAGCTTGTGGCGTCATATTCAACAAGACTTGAGGCTGGAATTGCTGCCAAAGGTGCATCGACAAAGTATTGAGCAAAGGCTGTGAATACTTATGGACATGGGATTTCTCAGTTTTTTTATTTTTAATAAATTTGCAAAAACCTCAAGTAAACTTTTTTCACGTTGTCATTATGGGGTGTTGTGTGTAGAATTCTGAGAAAAAATGAATTTAATCCATTTTGGAATAAGGCTGTAACATAACAAAATGTGTTAAAAGTGATGCGCTGTGAATACTTTCCGGATGCACTGTAACAGTAAAGTATGAAGAAATTCTCATAAACAGGAACTACTGTTGAGTAAGCTCATGTCCTGCCAATAAAACCAGAATGAGTAAAGACCACAGAGACCATCACCAACAGAGACATGCAAAGAGCTTGTGGGTTGAAAGGAGTGAAGGGGAACTTCGTGGGACAAATGTGTTACAAATTAGTGTCCGTTTTTATTTCTGTGCTTTTTATTTTTTCATTTTACAAGAGATGCCCATAAAATGCATTGACCTCCATTGTGTGTCTTCACCTTTTCTTGTTCTACAGCACATCCACTTCAGAAGAGGTCATCCACCTGAAGATAAGCCTGTTCAGGCCCAGCCTGTACTCAGATGGGAGACCATCTAGGAAAAGCTTGGGGTTTTGGTGGGGCCAGCAGGGGGTGCTGACCTTGTGGTCTGACTGTGGACCCCAATGCTCCGGTGCAGGTTGACTCCATGCTGCCGTTTGCCTTTGGAAGCTTCTTGAACCTGCCACCATTGATAACGTAACCGAGAATGAGCCAGGCAAATGAGGACATAGTCAGTTAGCAAGGGGTTGGTGCAAAAAAGTGATTTAAGGCTTTTATTAAAAAAAATCCAACACCAAATTAAAGCGTCCAAATAAATAGTGCAGTGCATTCTTCTTCTTAATAAACAAATAATACATAAAAACAGCGCAAGGTTAAAAATTCATCCAATAAATGTTCCATTAAACACGAGGTTAAAATCGTCTCTTTAAAATCACATCAGCGGTGCATCCCTTTGACACGGACGTCTCCTCTGCTAACTCCAGACGGGACGCCTAAGTGACAGTCATACCCTCCCTTCTCCGCCAGGCTGGGGTCCCTGCAGCCATCTGTGACCCCCACAGGACCTCCCCGACTCCCGCTGACAGGCTGGGGTCCCTGTTGTCCAATGGCTCCCCACCGCAGGACGGCACAACGAGCCTCCCGCTGCCTTTCCCCGGACTTACACGGCGAGCATCACTCCAGCCCCCTGAGCCGCTCAGACCGAGTGATCCGCTTCAGCAGCCCCGAGTGTTGGCTTCACGCTCCCCAAGGGGGTCTCCTTCCGGCCCCCTTCGTCTCCCTCTCTCTCTCTCACCTACTCCTTTCTTACTTGCAGTCTTTTAACCTCCATCTCTGTTCTTTCCATCTGTCCAGTGCAGGCTCCTCTTACGCTCCCTCCACGGCAATAATGAGGCACCTGACTGACGCTGGCCCGTGCGTACTCAATCAGCCAGGTGCCTCTACCGTCCCTGGAGCACGGCCCAATCTCACACACCCGTCCTCCAATTTACTTAACGTCTGCCCGAAGCCATGGACCACCTATCACATGTACTGATGGGGACCCCGTGTTGTAAAAATGGCGACGTCCTTCAGATGAGACATAAACCGAGTTCCTGACTCTCTGTGGTCATAAAAGATCATTGGGTATCCTTCGTAAAGAGCAGGGTGTATCACCAGGTCCTGGCTAAATTGCCCACCTTTCTGGCCCCCTCATCATCTCCTGTCTCTAATTGGCGGTCTCTCTCACCACTTCACCACCTAGCAGCTCATGTGTGGCGAGTGCACTGGCACAAAAATGGCTGCTCTCACATCTTCCAGGATCCGAGAGCAACTTCTGCCAACCATCCAAGAACAGTTTGGTGACCAAAATGATGGAGCACCAGGCCATAAGGCAAAAGTGAGAACTAAGTGGCTCAGGGAAGAAAACATCAATGTTTGGGGTCCATGGCCAGGAAACTCCCCATTGAGAACTTGTAGTCAATCCTCAAGAGGCAGGTGGGCAAACAAAAAGCCACCAATTCTGATTCTGCAAGAACAGGCTGCCATCAGTCAGGATTGGGCCCAGAAGTTGATTGCCAGCCTGCCCCTGAATTGCAGAGGTCTTGATAAAGAAAGAAGGGCCAACACTGCAAATATGGACTCTGCACATAAACTTCATGTCATTGTCAATAAAAGCCTTTGAAACTTCTGAAATGCTTGTAATTCTACTTCAGTCTACCAGAGAAACATCTGACACAAAGATCTCAAAACGCTGAAGCAGCAGATTTTGTGAAAACCAACACTTGGGTATCATTCGCACTTTTGGCCACGACTGAACATTTAGAATTGTCCTAGTCATTAAAGTACGGGCAGAGAAGCCCAACATTATTCTGCCTGCATTGAACCCTTTATTGTCCTCTATATTATATAATAGAGAGACTGCGGTGGGTTGGCACCCTGCCCAGGATTGGTCCCTGCCTTGCGCCCTGTGTTGGCTGGGATTGGCTCCAGCAGACCCCCGTGACCCTGTGTTCGGATTCAGCAGGTTGGAAAATGGATGGATAGATAATAGAGAGAGATTATATACAGTACTGTGCAAAAGTTTTAGGCAGGTGTGAAAAAATGCTGTAAACAAAGAATGCTTTCAGAAATGGAAGTGTTAATCATTTATTTTCATTAATCAACAAAATTCAGTGAATGAACAAAAGAGAAATCGAAATCAAATCAATATTTGGTGTGACCACCCTTTGCCTTCAAAACAGCATCAGTTCTTCTAGGTACACTTGCACACAGTTATTGAAGGAACTCGGCTGGTAGGTTATTCCAAACATCTTGGAGAACTAACCCCAGATCTTCTGTGGATGTAGGCTTCCTCACATCCTTCTGTCTCTTCATGTAATCCCAGACACACTCGATGATGTTGAGATCAGGGCTCTGTGGGGGCCATACCATCACTTCCAGGACTTCTTGTTCTTCTTTACGCTGAAGATAGTTCTTAATGACTTTGGCTGTACGTTTGGGGTCGTTGTCCTGCTGCAGAATAAATTTGGGGCCAATCATACGCCTCTCTGATGGTATTGCATGATGGATAAGTATCTGCCTGTATTTCTCAGCATTGAGAACACCATTAATCCTGACCAAATCTCCAACTCAATTTGCAGAAACGCAGCCCCAAACGTTCAAGGAACCTCCACCATGCTTCACTGTTGCCTGCAGACGCTCATTATTGTACCGCTCTCCAGCCCTTCGACGAACAAACTGTCCTTCTGCTACAGCCAAATATTTCAAATTTTGACTCATCAGTCCAGAGCACCTGCTGCCATTTTTCTGCACCCCAGTTCCTATGTTTTCGTGCATACTTGAGTCGCTTGGCCTTGTTTCCACGTCGGAGGTATGGCTTTTTGGCTGCAACTCTTCCATGAAGACCACTTCTGGCCAGACTTCTCCGGACAGTAGATGGGTGTACCTGGGTCCCACTGGTTTCTGCCAGTTCTGAGCTGATGGCACTGCTGTACATCTTCTGATTTCGAAGGGTAATAAGCTTGATGTGTCTTTCATCTGCTGCACTAAGTTTCCTTGGCCGACCACTGCGTCTACGATCCTCAATGTTGCCCGTTTCTTTGTTCTTCTTCAAAAGAGCTTGAACAGCACATCTTGAAACCTCAGCCTGCTTTGAAATCTTTGTCTGGGAGAGACCTTGCTGATGCAGTAGAACTACCTTGTGTCTTGTTGCTGTGTTCAATCTCGCCATGACATGAAACTGTCTTCCACAACCTCACCTTGGTAGCAGAGTTTGGCTGTTCCTCACCCAGTTTGAAGTCTCCTACACAGCTGTTTCTGTTTCAGTTCATGACTGTGTTTCAACCTACGTGTGACATTGATGATCATTAGCACCTGTCTGGTAGAATTGGTTGATCAGACACCTGACTAGAATCCTACAAAATCCCTGACTTTGTGCAAGTGGACCTATAAGAATTGATGCTGGTTTGAAGGCAAAAGGTAGGAACACCAAATATTGATTTGATTTAGATTTCTCTTTTGTTCACTCACTTTGCATTTTGTAAATTGATAACAATAAACAATCATTATTTATATTTCTGAAAGCATTCTTTGTTTACAGCATTTTTTCACACCTGCCTAAAACTTTTGCACAGTACTGTATGTATAAAATCCAACGTCGGTCTGTCTGTCCGTTTTTCACCAGAGAACTACTTAACGGATTTAGATTGCGTTTTCACTATAATTTGCTTGAACATTCCGGTTGATTTTGCGACTTCTTTCATCGCGCTAAGTATCACGGTTTGCTTGCTGTACCGATTTATTTGTTAATAAAAAAAAAAATGAACAGGTAACACCTGAGAGGTATAGTTTAATTATAAAAAGTTAACACCTTAATGTAGAACATAATGCTTCTCCATGTCTACAGTACAGTATTTATGTAGCAGCTTGGTGTTAAAAGTTTTTAAAAAGATTTCGCTCTATTATAAAAAAAAAAAAATCTTGTTAGGAGACGATACGAGATTTTCTCAGAGACATTGTGGCGTTGCGTGTCCACAGCTCACGTCAAAAAGGCCACTTTTTAAATAAATAATCGCCATCGTCGTGGCTTATAGAGGGGGCCTGGTATATGTGGCCAGAAGCGGCTCCCGGGGAAGTTTGTAATGCGGGTGGCCCTCGCTTAAGTGCAGAGGTGGGTCGTCGTCTGCATCCGTAATTGTTGCCAGGAGCTGCTGATTGCCACGCCTGATCCACGTCCTCGTGATAAATAGAAGCGCAAGGCACCTAGAAAGGGGGGGGGGGGGATGACAAAAGAAAAGGAAGAAAGAAACGGAGGTTATGAGTGAGGAAGAAGGCAGGAAGCAGGGAGAGAAAAGCCGGTGCAGAAGAGAGCGAACGAGCAAGCGCAGGCTTGAGGGCAGCTGAGCAGTCGATTATGGTCGCTCCCGCTGAGCATTTCATGAAGAGCCGGAGTGACCGGAAGAAGGATGGCTTACCGCGTAAAGCCAAGAAGGCAGCGGGAGTCGGGATTTGGGATGTGAAAGCCCCAACATGAGTGCCCTGGTCGCTGGGGAGCCCAAGTCACAGTTTTAGTGAAGCCTACCAGAGCCAGAGATCTGTGAGAGAAGGCCAACTTCAGGTAGGGTGGCTCCCCTGGTGCACACTGGGTTGATTTAACACACAGCTTCCGGCCATTGTTTTAACTTTGTTGTTTTTTTAAAAGGTTTTTTGTCTAATGGATTTTCACCTCTGTTTTAATGGATTATTTATTTAAAGATTTTGTGATGCACTGCACTATTTATTTGAACACGGTTTTGTTTTGTTGGTTTTAATAAAAGCTCCTTGCACTTTTTTGCACCATCCCCTTGCTTCATTGTTGTGCCTCACTGCCTAGCTCATCGGTGACATTACCGACGGTGTCGGATTCGAGGGCTCCCAGAAGGAAGATGGGAGCATGGAGTAGAACCCGAAATCGTCACAGACACTTTAACATCCCGCGAGACAAGGCAGCTGCTGTACAGGCTTTTAAATGATCGACGAGCAGCGCGACAAGCAGAACACGCGGCTTGACAGCAGCAAGCCAGCAGCTGATCCGACCGCATCTCCTTTCACAACGCGAGCGGCAGAGACATGTGATGCGCCCAGGGGATCTGGAAGGGGGTGGGAATCAGCTGATCAGTATCGGCCCTTAAAAAACACACCAATCAGAGACCCCCAACACACACACACACACACACACACACTCAAAAGAAACCTGCAAGTGAGGAGGGCTGACAGCTTGTTTGCCCTACCAGTGCATAACCACCCAGTTAACCTGTAAAGGTCGTTGTGCACAGAGGACACAGTTGTACAAATGTCTTAACTATGCAGCTTGTTTACTTCATTTTATCCAATGTGTTTAGTTTTAAATTACACCACCGGTCAAAAGTTTTACAACACTTCAGTTTTTCCAGTTTTCTTCAAATTTAAATCACCACAAATGCATTAGATGGCCTGGGGCCTCATGTATAAACGGTGCGTACGCACAGAAATGTTGCGTACGAACGTTCCCACGCTCAAATCGCGATGTATAAAACCTAAACTTGGCGTAAAGCCACGCACATTTCCACGGTAACTCATACCTTGGCGTACGCAATTTCTCCGCTCAGTTTTGCAGACTGGCGGCACCCAGCGTCAAAGCAGTGCTACTGTTCCTGTGTGGTCACCCTTTCTTAGACCCACGTTCCTGACGCGGCTTTATAAATACACTGAAACTAACTGCATATTGTTTATTAGTGTAATGCATCTGATTGTAATTAACCTGCAGCAATATAATATTCCAGGGAATAGCCATAGTATTCCAAATACCATAACTGCTTTAGCGTTGTAACTCTCACTGCATCTTCTTCTTATATCAGCTGCTCCTGTTAAGGGTTGCCACAGCAGATCATCTTTTTCCATATTACTCTCACTGCACCACTCGGAGTATTTATATCACTGTATCTGAGTGGGGAATCACAGCAGCAGCTGATCGGAAAGAGAATTATCAGTACACAGCATGAAGCAGACGCTGCCTGAGCCACAGCAAAACACTTCAGAGACTTCCTAGTACGGACTTCACGGTTTAGAAACAGTTTCATCCCAAGAACTTTAAACGCACTCAATCAGTCCATCAAGTGCTCCTTGTAGAACTGTTTACTTATAAGTACGATCACCTCACTGTAAACTTACACTACAGTTATATTATTACACAACCTGCGCCACTTTATAAAGTGCGTATTTACATATGATGACGATATCATTTTTAAGATGAAATGCAGCAAAATATGTTGATTATATTATACAGATAAAACTAACTTCATTTAAATAATCTGTATGTTAATAATTAAACGTGAGGACACGGTGCCGCAGCGCTAGCTAGTTCAGGGATTGTTCCTGCATTGCGTTGTATTCTTGCTGGTGCTGACGCGACACTGGAAGGATAGACAGATAGAATAATTAAACATGTACTATGAAGATATTTCAATGTTCCTTAAAAGTTTTGAAGAATCGGCGTTGTAAGCTTACAGATGGCTTCACGTCTATTACAGAGCTGATTGTGTGGCGATTGAGTTTTTGGAGAAAGAAAAGTAAGGACAGGAATTGGAGGTTAGTACGTTTGAAAGAGACAGTACTGCTGTGATAAATTATTTCATTGAAGGTTGCGCATGGCGCAGCAAGCCTCTTGCGTGAGACATGAACAAGCACTGCGCCACCGTGTTCCCATGTTTAATAACATGCTTTCATTCCTATCATCATGAAAAAGATATCACGTATACATCTCAGTATTTTAATTATTCAGAGAGCTGTAATATCACAAATGTAATGGAGTATGTGTCCTGTCGGAGAAAGAGAAAACCCGTTTAAGAAGCACATAGTGATTCACACAGAGTACATAGAAGATCAAATACAGAACAAAGCATTTAATGTGCTACTTTAGTTATGATGGGATTTGAGAAACTAGTAAATTAAACGACTTTAAGATGAAGTTTATGATGTTCTTCCTTAATGGCAAAATAAACTACGTGATTAAAGTGGAAATTTCGAGATTAAAGTTGACATTTCGTGCTTTTTTCCCCACTGTGTGTCTATTTTTTTTCTCTGTACCCTAATAAGCTTTCCTATGACACTCAGACGGTGGGCTACGACTTGCCTTTTCACGGCGACTTTGATATGTGATTTCTTTTTTATTTCGGGCACTGTGCGACTTTGTGAACTTGAGCTTTCGAGTTTCTCCGACACTCTGTCACTCGATCAACTTTCTTTTGTTGTTTATCCCACTGTTTAAACCAACAAATAGTACGTTTTTCCTTTGCCTCCACTTGGTATTCGCTGAAATTCTTATATTTTCCCCTGTGCCTTTCCCGTTGTCTTTTCACAGAAGGCTATTTATATTGATTTGCATATTCAAAGAGGCGTAATTCTGGGAGGAGTTGGGACGGGACAGAAGGCGCATGCGTTATTTTTCACACTGATCAGGATTTATGTAGTGGAAGAACGTGGAAGTTTGCGTATGTACAGATTCCTGCATCTGGATTTTTCTGTGCATACGCACATTCCCGCTTTTGTGCTTACGCCATGTTATAGTGTGAGTTCTACGTGCGGCGTTATACATGAGGCCCCTGGAAAGGTGAAGTAAACTGCCAGAGGTTTAAATTTCAAGTTTTAGGTTAGCGAAACCAAAAATAAAAGGAAGTATCAGAATCAGAAGACAAGTTTCTGAGGGTCACCAGCTTCTATGAGAAGCAGCTCACAGCTCAACAGCTGCATAGTGTGGTCGATTAAAGTGCAAAGAGGAGACTTTGTCCAGTGTGCAGTATTTCAAGGCCCCATTTCGTCCTTTAAGGAATGGCGTTCTTC
Organism: Erpetoichthys calabaricus; assembly: GCF_900747795.2. Lineage (NCBI taxonomy): Eukaryota > Metazoa > Chordata > Cladistia > Polypteriformes > Polypteridae > Erpetoichthys > Erpetoichthys calabaricus. The sequence goes on along the minus strand of NC_041398.2, from coordinate 245,266,441 downwards.
CCACCACTCGGCCTGTCAAACCTCCAGCATAAATGTTTCCTCTTCACAGTAGAAACGGAGACTGTTAAGCTTTGCCTGAAGAAGTTGTGCTGTGATCACGCAAGTTGGTGACCCCTGGAACGGGTCTTCTGATTGGCTGGGGACTTTGGCTCTGCCAGATTTCCTCCTATCAGAGTTTCCTCCAGTTGCGGTTGGATTGTGTAGGTCGACATCACGGGCCTCACTGACACTTTGAGTTCTTCTGCCATTTCTCTAAATGAAAGGCCTACATTTCTAAGGGTACTAATGCAATGTCTCACTTCACCCACCCGTCCAATCTGAGCTGACCCTCTATTGTCCTCATTTCTAATCCTATCCATCCTCGTCACACCCAGTGCAAAGCTTAGCATCTTTAACTCTGCCACCTCCAGCTCTGTCTCTTGCTTTCTGGTCAGTGCCACCATCTCCAACCCATAGAACACAGCTGGTCTCACTACCATCCTGTAGACCTTCCCTTTCACTGTTGCTGATCCCTGTCTGTCACAAATCACTCCTGACACTCTCCTCCACCCTGCCTGCACTCTTTTTTCACCTCTCCTCCACAATCCCCATTACTCTGTACTGTTGATCCCAAGCATTTAAACTCACCCACCTTCGCCAACTCTACTCCCTGAATCCTCACCATTCCACACATGTATTCTGTCTTGGTTGTCCTACTCACCTTCATTCCTCTCCTCTCATATCTCCACCTCTCCAGGGTCTCCTCAACCTGCTCCCTACTCTCGCTACAGATCACAATGTCATCAGCAAACATCACAGTCCATGGGGACTCCTGTCTAATCTCGTCTGTCAGCCTGTCCATCACCATTGCAAATAAGAGCTCAGAGCCGATCCCTGATGTAATTCCATTTTCGTCACTCCTACCGCAGACCTCACCACAGTCACACTTCCCTCGTACATATCCTGTACAACTCTTATGTACTTCTCTGCCACTCCCGACTTCCTCATACAATACCACCACTCCTCTCAGTCACCCTGTCATATGCTTTCTCCAGGTCCACAAAGACACAATGCAACTCCTTCTGGCCTTCTCTCTACTTTTCCATCAACATCCTCAGAACAAACATCACATCTGTGGTGCTCTTTCTTGGCATGACACCACACTGCTGCTCACTAATCATCACCTCACTTCTTTACTGAGCTTCCACTACTCTTTCCCATAACTTCATGCTGTGGCTCATCAGTTTTATCCCCCTGTAGTTACTACAGTCCTGCACATCCCCCTTAAATATCAGTACCAGTACACTTCTTCTCCACTCCTCAGGCATCCTCTCACTTTCCAAGATTCCATTAAACAATCTAGGAGAGATGGCAGTGGAGTTTTTAACCAAACACCTCCATGCTTCCATAGGTATGTCATCTGGACCAACGGCTTTTCTATTCTTCATCCTCTTCATCGCTGTCCTTACTTCCTCCTTGCTAATCCGTTGCACTTCCTGATTCACTATCTCCACATCATCCAACCTCTTCTCTCACGTTCTCTTCATTCATCAGCCTCTCAAAGTACTCTTTCCATTTGCTCAACACACTTTCCTCACTTGTGAGTACATTTCCATCTTTATCCTTTATTACCCTAACCTGCTGCACATCTTTCCCAGCTCAGCCCCTCTGTCTCACCCACCGGTCTTTTTCTCCCTCCTTAGTGTCCAACCTCTCATACAACTCATCATACGCCTTTTCTTTAGCCTTCGCCACCTCTCTTCACCTTGTGCCTTATCTTCTTGTACTCTTGTCTACTTTCTGCATCTCTCCGACTATCCCACTTCTTTGCCATCCTCTTCCTCTGTATACTCTCCTGTACTTCCCCATTCCACCACCAGGTTTCCTTTTCCTCCTTCCAGATGTCACGCCAAGCACCCTTCTTGCTGTCACCCTTACTACATCTGCTGTAGTTTCTCAGCTGTCTGGTGACTCTTCACTACCACCTAGTGCCCGTCTCACCTTTTCCCTAAACTCAACCTTGTAGTTTTCCTTTTTCAACTTCCACCATTTGACCCTTGGCTCTACCCTCACTGTCTTCCTCTTCTTGATCACCAATGTCATCCTACAGACCATCCTATGCTGCTTAACTACACTTTCCACCAGCCACCATTTTGCAGACTTCAAACTCCTTCAGATTGACTCTTCTGCATAGGATGTCCTCTACCTGTGTCCATCTTCCTCCACTCTTGTACATCACCCTATGTTCCTCCCTCTTCTTAAAATATATTCACCACAGCCATGCCCATCCTATTGGCAAAATCTACTATCCTGTGACCTTCTTCAATCTTCTCCTTGACACCATACCTACCCATCACCTCCTCGTCTCCTCTGTTCCCTTCAACAAGATGTCCATTGAAATCCGCTCCAATCTCCACTTTCTGTCCCTTGTGTACACTGTTCATCATTTCATCCAACTCACTCCAAAAATCATCTCTCTCACCCATCACACACCCAACTTGTGGGGCATATGCACTAACAACATTCATCATCACACCTCCAGTTTCCAGCTTCATAATCATCACTCTGACACTCTTTTCACCTCCAAAACACACTTGACATGCTGTTCCTTCAGAATAACTCCTACCCCATTTCTCCTCCTATCCACACCATGATAGAACAATTTGAATCCACCTCCGATCCACCGGGCCTTACTCCCCTTCCATTTAGTCTCTTGCACGCACAATATATCAACCTTCCTTCTCTCCATCATATCTGCTAACTCTCTCCCCTTACCAGTCATACTGCCAACATTCAAAGTTCCTACCCTCAGTTCCACTCTTTACCTTCCTCTTCTCCTCGTTCCTCCGGACACGTCTCCCCTCTTTTCTTCTCCTTCGGCCAACAGTAGCCCAATTTCCGCCAGTACCCTATTGGCCAACAATACTGGTAGCAGTCATTAACCTGGGGCTCAACCGATACGGTATGGAAATTTGTATTGTCCGCATATTGATTTGGCAAAATTTTACACAAAATGTTACATTACAGGAAATTCTTCATTTTTGTACTAACATCTAAAATGAATGGCTAGACTTAACTGTAAACCGCAAGACAATGACTATATTTTATATTATGTACATCAAAGAACTATCAACAACAAATCTAATATTGAAATTATTATAAATGTTGAATAAATCGGACTGAAGCTGCACGAATAAAAAAGTACCACTTCCGGTTAGCAGAAATAGCTCAAAAGTTGATAGAAATCTACGTTTTGTACCCAATACTTACAGGCAAAATTTGGTTGACCAAACTGAAAATGTACTCAAGTTATCGGGTTTACATACACCTGTGGTTCCCAAACTCGGACCCATTATGGCTGCTGGTTTTTGTACCAACCAACCTCCTTTTTCATTGGACATTGGATTAAGCGAGTCTTTATTTCCCAGTTTCTGTGTTTTGGAGTCAATGTAGGAATTACAAACTAAGTTAGGTAGATTTTTATTAAAATGTAATATGTGAAATAAGCTTTTTTTTTTTTTTTTTTTTTTTAAAATCGTAAACAGTATTTTCAGCCTAAGTTTCATTCTGCTTTTCCAGGTGTTCTGATTATTTAATTGATTCTTTACTAATTATTGGGTCTCACACTGAAATTGTTGCAGCTTTCATTATCCTGGGAGTCTTCTATGCTGGTTGTTAATTGTCACTATTAGGATTAAATGAAGGGAGCAAACTACACAGGAAAAGGGGGAAAATAATAGGAAACAAAAGGAGAGTTAAGCATTTATAGCTTTAGAAAAAAATAGAATTATTTCTAAATGTCTTATAAATGTAAAAACCATACTGTTGTGTTTTTCTGAATGCATAATAAGAAGAGTAAAAAAAAAAAAACAATTAAATGAGATCAATTATCTATTATTATCACCGACTGTGAATCTGGTTGGAACAAAAACCTGCAGCCACAGTGAGTCCCCAGGACCGAGTTTGGGAAACACTGACATACACCCACCCAGACAGAATTCCAAATATGGGATTTTTCGACTCGGGGAGGTCTAAACATCAAAATTCATCAAAATCTCGAAATCAAATTTTTGGACTCCCCCCACCCCCCAATTCTTTCCTGATACTTCGTACATATGAAAGTGTGAATTTCTAATTTTTTCTGGCACAGTAGCCTGTAATGAGTCATATAAAAAGTGAGTGCCTCGGATTTCCCAACGTGCTCGGGCTTAGGAAGTGGATCTGTGATCAGTTACAACTCTAATTTTCTGTTCATTGCAGTTTCTTACTGGTAAAGCTTGATCTTGGGCGGAACGGGAATGCTAAATGTAATGCAGTAACCATCATTTTCTGCAATTAGTATATTGCAGCAGCTGTAATCGAGATTTAACACAATTAATTGTGCAGCCCTATTACAGTCAGACTCCAAAATAAAATGCAAAAAAAAATTAAAATAAAAAACACACATGGGTTAGAAGAACACAAAAAATTTATTATGTACCCCAAGGCAACATTATATAAAACATTCACCACATTCTTTTATCCATTAAGGCCACAGCAGTATCAGGCACAAAACATGTACAAACAAACTACAGTGTCATTACCTCAAAAAAATGAACAGTTTTCAGGTCACTTAAAGACTAAAAATGTAATAAAAAAAGGAAAACAATGCAAACAAAATTCCACTAACATATGGAAAAAAAAAAATCTTTGGTGTCTACTGTCGCTATTCCAATAGTACTTTATTGCACACACTTTCGCATAGATAGGTTACCTTGACTTTTCATTTTAAATTTACATTACCAAAAAAAAGAAAAAAAGAGGTATTTTTCTCTTGATACAATTCTATCCTTATGAGGAAAAAAAAATTAAGGGGGGTGGGTGGGGGGGAACGACAACCCTGCAGTGCAACTGCCACATAAGAGAAGTTGCACAAAATAAAAAGAACTATCAAAAGCAGTGAATGGCATTTAGCTGCTTTTCAGCTGTAATAAACTACCAGTCCACAGTGACAGTGCATCCTCATATGTTGTTTTAGTTATTATTTAAGCTACTGTTTGAATACCTGACTGCTGTCATGGCTGCAGGGTTATTTCAGCAGTAAAAACTGCCCACTTAGGTCATGCTTGGCACACAGCAGTGCCCTGGCTGGTGAACAGCTGGGCACCAAGCCTGGCAGATCCAGTTAGATTTTGGGACAACATAATGCCACAGGATGGCATGTTGGCAAGTGGGAGCAGGAGGAGAGCTAAACGAAGCACAGGTCTGCAATGGGGGCTGCAAGCAGGGGACAGAGGCAAGAGCAGGGAAAGGGGTTTCCCCCAAGAAGCAGCGACCTATGGGCAACATAAAAAGCAGCGGGTTAGTTGGGTTGGTGGCTAGCTTCTACTATATCAGAACCCCCCCCATCAAACTCTGTTTCTTTGTCACTTATTGCACCCACTTCCAATATTCAGTCATCTACTCATATGCCATCAAAATTTCAAAACACTTTTTATCCCCTTTGCATAGAGGATCTTGGACTTCTAAAAGCGCTACAGCTATCCTAAAACACAACTTTCTCTATCTGGTACACTAGCCACAGCTGGGAAAATAAACTTGGGAGGCGGCATTTCTGATGCAGGATGTTTTGAACGCACTGCATTCCACGGTCCTAAAGAAGGCAAGAATACTAGCAAGACCAACATTTAAAAGCACTTTTCCTTCTTTGAGTGGTACCAATAAAACCAGTGAAGACACCCACCTTCACAAACCTCTAACAGCCTCCCCAACCCCATAAAATCCCCGATGACCTGGTAAAGTATACAGAGTGGCATTTTGAGTCATGTAATATTCTCAGCATGGATTTTTAATGATACAAAAGTGCAATTCTACAATGCAAGACCTCTTAAAAAGAACCCTGTCTTTTTAAAAATTGCCTATGGTAAAATTTCAGCGTGCATTTCATGCTTGGATGTAAAAAGGAAATAAAAAGGATTAGAATCTCAAGGGTCTAAAAATGCACTGAAATCAGAAATCATTTAAAACACTCCCACAGCACACGTTTACGGCTTGACAAACTTATGTTGAATGTGGAAAGAAAGCAAGGGGGTTGGGGGGGAAAGAGAGGAAAACTGCAAAACCCTCTAAAGCCATTTAAAAGGGGTGGTCATCTTCCATAATTTGCATTAGGCCACACCCTTTTCATGTCATTGTTGGAAGGGGTACCCTGCCCCAATAGCCCCCGACCCAACAAGCATTCTCGTTGGGCCAGTGAAGTGGATTATGACAACACAGGATTGGAGAGATGGCAGGGGATGTGGTGGCTTAGAATGGTGTCATTCTGAAGTCATTTAAAGGATACTGGACTGTCCCAAAACAAACACCCCACCCCAAGAGATTACCTCAGCTGGACACCCATCTGCTACAACTTAAAAACTGTTTCAGCAGAAGATGCAAATTCACAACTGGTTAAAAAGTAAAAACGAACCAACACCTTCAGAGCAGCTTTTGTAAGGATTTAAATGCTTTTCCAAAAATTCAACTTGCGTCTTTAAAAGGTTTACCAAAAACAAAACAAGGTTCCAAAAAAAATTCAAAATGGCAAAGATCTGGAAGCCAAGGCAATATTCAGAATGGTACATTTTTGCAGAACAAATGGTAAACTCACGACATCCAACAAGTAAAATGGGAATTGGAGTTGAAGAAAAAAAAAACTTTTTACAGCAAAGGATGCATTCAGTTTGCTCTTGGATCAAAGAATAAAAATCTAACTTGTCAAGCCCTTTTTTTTTTTTTTTATAGAAATAGAAAATTTTCGGTCAAATTTTGGGAAAAAAAAAAAAATTTAACCGTAATATTTAGGAACAATTCCTTCAAAATAGGAAGGCACGGCTCTGCAACTGCCTAGTATCGGATTTCTATGTACACGTATTAACAAAAGAGAACATCCCTCTAGCCAAAATCGGGAATAGCAGCAGAATTCTCAATCCGCCAACCTGGAGCCTGGTACGTGACATTAGTGTTGCATTACGTCGTCAACGCATCTGCCTTCAAGAAGGCAGTCCGTGCTTGTTTACTTGTGCGCTTTTTCCAAGCGCAAGACTCTACGGCACTGCCACCACATGCGTGAATGCTCGAGCCTTACACCATCCACGGCGCCGAATGCGTCAAGACCGGTGATCTGCATCGGCTACATGCTTCCGGTTGCCATCTCTGATTGAGAAATCTTCATTACCCTGATGGTACTCTCCTCTTCCACCGCGGTAGTTTCTGCCTCTCCATTGGCTTCTATGATAGTTGGGGTGGCGGGTGTTTCGCCCATCAGTCCATCTCCCTCGACTATAATCTGACCATGTGGCGTTGGCAGCATCCATTCCCCGGTCCCGATAACCCCCCCTGTTCCTGCTATACCTCCTACCTCTGTAGTTACCCCGGTCTTCAAACCCTCTCCCTGTCTTGCGTGCTTCATTGTGGTAAGACTGGCCATCATTTACATCTTCCTCCAAAGAGTCCACTAACTCTGGCCTAGTCACCAGGAGCTCCGGTTTTGCAAGCCCTCCTGAGCTACTAGGAGTGACCTTTTCAGCATCATTAATGTAACATTTTCTGACCTGCTCCGATTCATTTCCATTAAGCACAGTGACACTAATGGTGGGAGGCTGTGTGGAACTACTGGCAGCTTCTTTACTTGAGCTTACGGAGTCAAAAACTACAACAGCAGCAGAAGATTGCGGAGGTACAGGCAAGGCTTGATTAGTATTTGCAAGCAGTAGCTCTTTAGAAAAAGGGACGACATCCACTTCAGCTGAAATGCTTGACCCCAGTTCAGGGCGAGATTCAAGGTCACACTCTCCTCCTCGGTCTGGTAAGTTAACCACATCTGAGGGGCTAAACTTTGGAGGCAGCATTTCTGAATTTGGACTAGCAGCTGTGTATTCACACACTTCAGACTGACTGAACTCTATGCTGCCCCCAACAGACGCATTTCCACTGGGGAATCTCTGCACTGGATAGCGCACGCAGAAGGGCGAGTAAACGGGAGGGCTGGCTGAATAGCTCCCAACAAAGGGACTCTGGCCATATGCAGGCCAGGGCAAGCCTCCCATGTGAACCACTGGAACAGGTACAGGAGGAGCCGCATTAAAGCTACCGCACAATACCCGCTCAGGACCAAGACTTGAACAGGGTGCTCTGTCGGGAGCAACTACTGGCATGGGCAGTGGTGGACACGGTGTGGCTCTATCAGCTGGACTGCACTGACCATGAACTCTTCCAGCTGCTTGATGCTCCCAGTTCTGCTGCACAGGCATGGCAGGAGTTGCAGTTGTGGAATGGACACCTGGGGATGGTGCTGCATGGCTGGCACAATCTGGTATCCAGGAAGCTGCATAGGTGGTGGTGCCAGGTGACTTGGTCTGCATGGCGCAGGCACTCACATAGGCCTGGTGAAGGGGGAAGATGTAAGAATGGGGAGGCCAAAGCGGGCAACTGTAAGCCTAAAAACAGAACAGAATCATAAAGGTCATTATAACACTTAGCACTGTTTAAGTATACACATAAAAGTAACAAAGTGCATAAATCAGAGATTTACTTTAAAATTCAACAAAAAAATCTCAAAAGGATAAAAAAGTAAACTGTATTAAGGAAGGAATGGCAAGTTATTGTGAGCTCAGAGTAACCACTGTGTTAAGGCCAATACTTGTCTAAATGAGAATGCAAGTGCACATAACATCCTTACAAGTAGCCGAAACAACTTATAAATGGGACATGAAACAATAATAATCTTAATACAAAGCGCTCAACAGCACACAAAGATTTATTTAGTTACTGTTGGCTAGTCAGAAAAAAAAACAACTTAAGAATAATACTTCAAATAGCAGAGAGAATGTGTGTCTGGTGCTACAGCCATCTTGCGTAGAGCATGAACAATCACTGCGCCACCGTGTTCTCATGTTTAATAACATAATTTAACTCCGATCATCTTGAAAATGATATCACGTATACATCTCAGTATTTTAATTATTCAGAGAGCTGTAATATTACTAATGTCATGGATTCTGTGTCCTGTCGGAGGAAGAGAAAGCCCGTTTAAAAAGCACACAGTGATTCACACACAGAGCACATAGAAGATCAAATACAAAACAAAGCATTTAACGTGCTACTTCAGTTACGATGGGATTTGAGAAACTAGTAAATTAAACGATTTTAAGATGAAGTTTATGATGTTCTACTTTATTGATAAAATAAACTACGTGATTAAAGTGGAAATTGAGATTAAAGTTGACATTTTGTGCTTTTTTCCCCCCACACTGTGTACCTATTTTTTTTTTCTCTGTACCCTAATAAGCTTTCATATGACACTCAGATGGTGGGCTACGACTCACCTTTTCACAGCAACTTTGACATCTGACAACTTTTTTATTTCAGGCACTGTGCGACTTTGTGAACTTGAGCTTTCGAGTTTCTCCGACATGCTATGTCACTCGATCAACTTCCTTTTGTTTATACCACTGTTTAAACCAACAAATAGTACGTTTTTCTTTGCCTCCACTTGGTATTCGCTGAAATTCTTCTATTTTCCCCTGTGCTTTCGCCATTGCCTTTTCACAGAACGCGGAGCTTAACGGCTATTTATATTGATTTGCATATTCAAAGAGGCGTAATTCTGGGAGGAGTTTGGGGAGTGGCAGCAGGCGCGTGCGTTACTTTTCACGCTGACCGGGATTTATGGAGTGGAAGAACGTGGAAGTTGGTGAACGCACAGATTTATGCATCTGGATATTTTTTGTGCATACGAACATTTCCGCTTTTGTCCTTACGCCATGTTTTAGTGTGAATTCTACGCACGGAATTATGCAGGAGGCCCCTGATCAATATCTTTTATCAATGGGATCTGGTTCATGTTTTGAAAGTTCTTTGTGAACCATGGGTTTTACAGTAGGATGCAACCAAGATTTCAGGATAATTGTGATCCGCATTTTGATTCACCTCAAATCGATTCTTTTTAAATCACTTGATTCATTTACAATCCAACTTAAGGCAAGTCAGGGGGAGGTGGGTTTGTTTGTGACCCTTCCGATTACTAATTTATATACATAAATAAAAATGTACTGATTATATTATTTACTTAACATGATAATACGCCATTGTCTTAGTAAAAGCAGAATTACACAATTGGGATGCATAAATGACATTTCGTTAAAGAATAACAAGTGAATGAAAACACTACAACTCAATGATTCATTCATGAATCAAATTAACAAGAATTAACTGGTTCTTGGGTAGTGACTTAAATCGAATTAGTCAAGATAATTCAGGCGGTTCTTGTGCATGTGCTTTAAACATCTATCAGCATCAGCATATTCACGCAGAACACACATGCACTTGAGCACTCCTATTGAGCTGAATTGATTCAAAGGATTCACTAAAAAAACAGTCATTCTAAAAGAATGCATCATTCTCAATTCACCCATCACTACACCATAATCTGACAGGTATAGCTGAACTTTAGTTGGAGGCATTTTAATGGATAACTGGTGTACACCGACTACTATTTAACATGAAACTGAATGTGATTGGTCAATTCTGAACAAAGCCACATCCTTAATTATAACACCAGGTTTTTTTTTTTGTTTTTTTTTTAGTATATGACACTCCAACCCCCCTTTAAACGGTTTCCATATCCACCATCTTTGAATAATTTGAGATTTTACAATAAGGTCGAGAAAATTTTGGACATAACCTATTTTGGTTTCATTTTTTTTTTACATTGTTAAAATCTGCCACTCTTACACAAGTGTATAGTCTTTTTATAATCCACTGTGCGATATCAGGATTGGTTCAGTGGCCAACTGCCCCAAGTAAATCAGAACTGTGTAAGTCTAGAATAAACTGACTAGTAATCACCCCACCAAGGTTTATTTTTTCTAGGAACCCTGTTGACTGGAATTTATCCTTATCTTTTCCAGTGTCAAATGTTAATATTTCAATTACAAATAAACAGCAAAAAAAAAATATTGACAGTTGCATTTGGTGTTAACCAAATTGAAAATCTCACTTTAATGGGGTGTTTAACACACAAAGTGATCTGAATCTTACCTTTAGTCCAAGGTTGAAAAAGAATCTCAGCACTCCTTTATCTGCCACAAAACAAAAAAAGTGTTGGATTAAGCAAGATGTAATATATTTTTCCTCTGAAACAATTGAAGGAAACAATTTCTTTACAAAAATTTTAAAACTGGCACCTACAATTTCGCACATGACCAAACAATCAATCAACAAAACAGCAATATCGGTAATCGGCTATCACTTTTGCCGACATTATACAGTGGTGTGAAAAACTATTTGCCCCCTTCCTGATTTCTTATTCTTTTGCATGTTTGTCACACAAAATGTTTCTGATCATCAAACACATTTAACCATTAGTCAAATATAACACAAGTAAACACAAAATGCAGTTTTTAAATGATGGTGTTTATTATTTAGGGAGAAAAAAAATCCAAACCTACATGGCCCTGTGTGAAAAAGTAATTGCCCCCTTGTTAAAAAATAACCTAACTGTGGTGTATCACACCTGAGTTCAATTTCCGTAGCCACCCCCAGGCCTGATATCACTGCCACACCTGTTTCAATCAAGAAATCACTTAAATAGGAGCTGCCTGACACAGAGAAGTAGACCAAAAGCACCTCAAAAGCTAGACATCATGCCAAGATCCAAAGAAATTCAGGAACAAATGAGAACAGAAGTAATTGAGATCTATCAGTCTGGTAAAGGTTATAAAGCCATTTCTAAAGCTTTGGGACTCCAGCAAACCACAGTGAGAGCCATTATCCACAAATGGCAAAAACATGGAACAGTGGTGAACCTTCCCAGGAGTGGCCGGCCGACCAAAATTACCCCAAGAGCGCACAGACGACTCATCCGAGAGATCACAAAAGACCCCAGGACAACGTCTAAAGAACTGCAGGCCTCACTTGCCTCAATTAAGGTCAGTGTTCACGACTCCACCATAAGAAAGAGACTGGGCAAACACGGCCTGCATGGCAGATTTCCAAGACGCAAACCACTGTTAAGCAAAAAGAACATTAGGGCTCGTCTCAATTTTGCTAAGAAACATCTCAATGATTGCCAAGACTTTTGGGAAAATACCTTGTGGACTGATGAGTCAAAAGTTGAACTTTTTGGAAGGCAAATGTCCCGTTACATCTGGCGTAAAAGGAACACAGCATTTCAGAAAAAGAACATCATACCAACAGTAAAATATGGTGGTGGTAGTGTGATGGTCTGGGGTTGTTTTGCTGCTTCAGGACCTGGAAGGCTTGCTGTGATAGATGGAACCATGAATTCTACTGTCTACCAAAAAATCCTGAAGGAGAATGTCCGGCCATCTGTTCGTCAACTCAAGCTGAAGCGATCTTGGGTGCTGCAACAGGACAATGACCCAAAACACACCAGCAAATCCACCTCTGAATGGCTGAAGAAAAACAAAATGAAGACTTTGGAGTGGCCTAGTCAAAGTCCTGACCTGAATCCAATTGAGATGCTATGGCATGACCTTAAAAAGGCGGTTCATGCTAGAAAACCCTCAAATAAAGCTGAATTACAACAATTTTGCAAAGATGAGTGGGCCAAAATTCCTCCAGAACGCTGTAAAAGACTCATTGCAAGTTATCGCAAACGCTTGATTGCAGTTATTGCTGCTAAGGGTGGCCCAACCAGTTATTAGGTTCAGGGGGCAATTACTTTTTCACACAGGGCCATGTAGGTTTGGATTTTTTTTTCTCCCTAAATAATAAAAACCACCATTTACAAACTGCATTTTGTGTTTACTTGTGTTATATTTGACTAATGGTTAAATGTGTTTGATGATCAGAAACATTTTGTGTGACAAACATGCAAAAGAATAAGAAATCAGGAAGGGGGCAAATAGTTTTTCACACCACTGTACATTGTTTAAAAAAAAAAAAAATAAATTGGCAAAAACTCAAAGACTTTACTGCAAAACTAACCAACCACAATGCTCCCAAGTCATTGGGTGTGGGATACATGCCAAATATGGCAGTGGAACTACAGTTTAAAAATAATTTGTTTCACAATGAAGTGCAGGCATTTTTCTCTGAGTTTTAAAAAGTCATGAAAATGACTATTAGAAGGCAATACCCACTCCATCACTTAATTTGGCATATAAACAAAAATCAAAGAGAAAACCCTAAATGAACAAAAACAGAAACCAACCACAGGCCCAACAACTTAATGTCTACATGTGATCCTCTAAACAAACAGTAAAAGCCTGGCTTTAGTTTCCATTCTGCATCTTCACATTTCCAGACAAATTCTACTATGCAAACCGGTTCTCACGTTTTACATTATTGAATTTCAATATAATTAGTTTTGCTTAATACAAAATGCAGGTCAGAACAGCACACACTACATGGAAACATGGAAATGAACTCACAATTGACAAGCAGAGCTAACACTCCGATACAGAGGACATGTTTAAAATAAAGCCACCCACACAAATTATCTTTGGATACACGAGTAATAAAAGGCTACCCCCAGTGCTCCATGCTCCCAAATCCATAAAGAGAAAGCATATTTCAGATTTATTAACCTTGCATTAGCATTACCACAACAGACTGATTAAAACACTTCATTGGCAGATTATGAGCACTAATTTACATCATCTTACCTCTAGGAAGGTCTCCACCATCACTGCAGAGGGAAAATGGCGGGGAGGCTACACGTTCTCCCTTTTCATTCAATGGAAAACCAGGGTACAGAGGATCCTGGTAGGGAGATGGGATTTGGGTAAAAGGCACCGAAGGCTGGTTGACTGCTGACATGGGAACAGCATATGGAGCTACAGGTGTAGATGTGATAGGCGCTTGTGGCATCATTGGATCATGCACAGATGCAGTAGGAACTGGAGAAATGCCCATTGGTGTAAGTGTGCCTAGAACAAATTGTACATTTTAGACTTCTTACCATTATCTGTTCACTTTAATTACCATACCAAAGATGGTCTTTAGTTTTTTGGATCACAAGGTTGACTGTTTAAAATGTTTTTGAACAAAAACCTTTATTTTACAGAAAACCAGTTTTTATCTTTATTCATACATCCCCCATTAGTACACAGCTGTCCTGAATGAGCAGATACTCCTATACTGAGAACTACCTACGCCTTTTAAAAGGAAGTTTAGACTAGATACTTTAGTTATATTACAATATAACAGAATTACGAAATTTCAGAATGCACTGGCTAAATAATTATCTATTCAGTGTGTCAAAACAACATTTGAAAGTAACAAAACAGCAAATATCAAACAAAAGAAGTCCCAGTTGCACTGGACACTTTATCAACTACACTGCTCAAAAAAATTAAGGGAACACTTAACCATTACAGTCTAACACCAATTCTATTGATATGCCTGAAGCTTAATTTGTCCAGTTAGAAAGTATAAGCAATTGTGAATCTATGTCACCTGCTTTGGTGCAAATGAAAGTGACAACAGGTGTACTGGAGAGGCAACAGAAAGACACCCTCAAAAAAAGCAAATGGTAACAACAGACCATTGCTCTCTCCTTGTCCTTCCCGATTCTTCTCTAGATTTGCATTTTGCTGGTGTCCTTGTCACTCCTGGAAGAATGAGGAGGTTCCTACAGCCAATTCAAGTTACACAGGTAGTCCAGCTTCTCCAGGATAGCACATCCATAAGTGCAGTCGCAAGAAGGTCTCAAGAGAATGGAGGAGAAACCATGAAACAGGCTGTTACACAAGAACAGCTTGACACGGTCATAGAAGGGGATCATCCCAGCAAAAGGACCGGCATCTGCTTCTTTGTGCTACTGGTGTGCATGTTGCTAACCAAAATGTCAAAAACAGACTTCATGAGGGTCCAACGTCTCTAATGGGACCTGTGCTCACAGCCCATCACCGTGCAGCTTGACTGGCATTAGCTAGAGAATTCCACATTTGGCAAATCTGCCAGATATGCCACTGGTTCCCCATTCTCTTCCTAGATCAGAGCAAGTTCACACTGAGAAGTGAAACAGTTTGGAGACACAGTGGAAAATGTTATGCAGTCTGCAACATCATCCAGGATGACCAGATTGGTGGTGGGTCAGTGATAGTCTAGGGGGGCATATCCTTGGAGAGTCACACAGACCTCCAGGTACTGGGATTAAATCCTCATTGCGACTGTCAGACCTTATTCTGGTGCATTGTGCACTGGGTTCATCCTGGTGTGGGATAAGGCCCAGCCTCATGTGGCCAGAATGGGTAGGCAGTTCTTGGTGACGAAGGCACTGTTGCCATTGATTGGCCGCACATCCCCCAGTTCTCCTTGTGTAACAGCCCACCCTCCTAGTAACTCCTCCATGCTCAATACCTTCTTGGTAACAGCACATATGGATGTGCCACCCTGAAGAAGCTGGACTACAAGGACAACATGAATCAGCTGCAGGTACCACACCTCATGCTACCAGTAGTGGCAAAGACACTAGCCAAACAAAACTAGAAAAGAATCAATCAGGAACGATAAGGAGAGAGAAACTGTCTGTGGCCACCATTCCCTCGTATGAGTGTCTTGCTGCTGCCTCTCCAGTACACCTATTGTCATTTTCATTTGCACCAAAGCAGGTGACGTTGATTCACAATCACTTATGCTTCCTAACTGGACAGATTGATATTCCTGAAGGTTAACGGAATTGGTGTTAGGGATGGTTTATACTTCATGCTCAGAATGCATACGTGCATAATGGCTGCCACGCATTCCCAGTGTTCATTTGATGTGTCCTCTGAAATTAACACGACACGTGCGTGAGTTGCGGTACCAGCAAAATCTCAGGGGGCACAGCATGATAAAGATGGAATGTGATGTCAGAGTCATTTACTATTTACACGTGACAGAAAGCCGCTTTGCAAATCTTATAGGATCGATGTGTGTGCTTTGATGAATGGTTCGTTGTGGTAAAGCAAAATGCCGGCATATAAATGCATTCATGGTCCTTTTATATTCAAGCATCGCATATTCCCCATCGAGAAGACAAGATACATTTTAAAGGTCTCTCGTATCATCTTCTGTGTCAGTTTTTTTTTTTTTTCGTTGCATGTTCACAACAGCATCAGAATGTGTGGCAGCGTATTTCAGCCACAGAGGGAAAAAAAAGTTAGGGACATAGTAAAAAGGGCTATACTTGATATCACTTTAACTATGAAATGGATTAAACTATGTATATTTTACAGATAATCGTTAAGATCATTTAAATAGTAAATACTGTTAATAATTACACATGTGGGGGTGGCAGTGCTGCTGCTTCGCAGGGAGTCACGTTTGCATGTTTTCCTGGTGGGTTTCCAGAGTGTGCTCTGGTTTCCTTCCAAAGAGATGTAGGTTTGGGGATTTGGGGATGCTAAAATGACGCCAGTGTATGCAACTGCTTGTATTCATCTTCCGATGAGCTGATGCCCCGTCCAGGGATTGTTTCTGCCTCATGCCCGATGCTTGCTGAAATGGGTGCATCCCTGGATGGTTGGATTTAAATCACTAAACATCCATCCTTTTCAGATATTTAATGGATGTTTCAGGCAATTCACAACACAGCAAAGCCAAACCTGTTCTCACCATGGTGATCTCGCACTGCCATCTGGTGGAATCTTTCAGATTTACGTAAAGTACGTGCGCAAGTATAAACAGTACAGCGCTTACGTAGCGGTAGTATCCACAGATGCACGCGTCATATTAAGTATAAACACGGGCTTAGACTCTGATGATTAAGTGTTCCCTTAATATTTCTGAGCATTATATTTAATTAAAAACAAATTCGTTAACTTAGGAAATACATGGTTACAAGTATGCAAGCTGGCAAGTGCTATTAAAAACATTCTGCATATTTGAAAGCTTGCTCAATTAAAATTTAAACCAAAGTAACGTAACAGACCTGTGCAGCAAATAGGAATGTAAGCCAAGGCAGAAAGAACTTCCCCTTGACAGTATATGCAAAAGAACAGCACCATCAGGATATAATGGTATAGTGAATTACTGGTTCATATTCTAGTGTATTCACCAGACTAATTAGCTTAATAAAGTTTATTTTAATTGGTGGAGATCTCAATTGCATATAGGTTTTACATAAAAGGTAAAAAGCTCATAAAAATGATCAATATATAGGCTTTAGGATCAGATACAGTTTTCACCCTACATTTTTAAACATTAAAAGGAAGTAAATCAGATGCCTCTCGGGTCCATGTGAATACCTAGTAAAACACTTTAGATAAGATCAGTTAAATCACCTGGCATGCAGCATGTTGCAGCTTCATACGGTGGAGGGTCTGCTGGCAGAGGAGATGGGGTGTTTGTTGAAGGCTGGCCTCTGTTCACCAAAGGTGGAGGAGGCGGAGTAGGATCAGGACCTGGCGGCCCTGGAGAACAGGCAAACTTGCCAGAAGCCTTAAAGAGAAAGTGTATTTATTATTATATGGCTAATGCCTTACAGCATTTGAGATAAAAGTGGTTACATTTTTGTTTTTCCTGTTGGAACACAGGCATGACAAGTGACTTGCTCATAGTCAAGCAGTGTCAGGATTTGAACCCAAAACCTGAGGGTCTGAAGTCCAAAGCCTTAACCACTATACCACTCCACCTACCTATGTGTACTATGAACTACACATTTAGATGAAAACATGATTATCTAAAACACCACTGTACTAAGTAAACTGAACAGTTTTAAAAACTGCAATCTTCAAGTCAATTTTTGTCAAGCTGTCTTTTAAGTGCACTTATTCCCACGTTTCATCAGTTAGAAGTCATTCCAACACTGTACTTGATTACATCCATCCTGCTACAACAATTAAAAAATAAATAAATAAAAGACTGGAAACTTATTTTGTAACTTGTGGTACAATTTTTTTTTGCAAGACTGCATACCAAATACTGGAGAATGGCATACAGAATAACTGCTAAGGAATTGAGGAAACAAGTGTAAACTTATCAAGTTCTAGCTCCAAAAAAAAAAAAACGCAATTAGCATGGATCCAAACCACAATAAAAATTCTACATGGTACATATCTGAATTATGATTAGCTTCAAAACTACGTAATGCAATAAAAATCTCACTGTTACATCCAAGCTATAATTTGATAGATTTTTATTTTTTTGAAGATATTTCAAATAAATTATACAACCAAAAGATAGTGAGGTGAGGGATAAAATAAAATTACAATCTTGACCAAAAATACATTTGCAGAGAACTGCATTGTCCAAAAAGGACAATCATAACACTGTACCATGTCAAACTGCCCATATCACGTTTATCAATCAAGTGCTGATCTTCCAAGTTCAGCCATACTCTCCTCTTTTTCCATGAGCCAATAGCGTGCTGCCTGATGGAACCAACCATGTACAAAGGGGTAATAGCTGCAGCAAGTGCAGCAGCAATCTTTACCCATTATTTTTTCCATTTTATTATGGCATGTAAAATACGAGACAGCAAACAGACGAGCTTCTCTTTATGTGTGGTTCAATACACACGTTACCCTTATTCCACGTCACTACATTCCATAAATTATACTTTTGGCGAACTCTAATTGGTTTTCAAATCGCACACAAAGAGCCTGCCCCTCCAACCAAAGAGAATGTCTAACCAGTTTGATTATATCCTAACAAGTAGGTCTGGACAAGTTGGTCTTAGTTAGCAGTACGCTAATGTGAAGACAATCTCTTAATGTGACACACTCAATGACTACCTCCGACTGGCTAAAATTAAATAAAATGAAGGCTACAACTGAAAAACACTAGAAAAGTCAACTAATGTGATATAGCCTTTAGTGTGGATGTCGAGCAAACTTGTGTTTAGTATAGAAGCTCAAATTTATAATTAGAAAAAGGACACAAATAAATTTGCCCTGACGGCTTAGTAAACAATAAGGTTGTTAGCTTAAGAGCCGCATGTGTCAACTTTACATGTAAACTTAAGCATATTAGGCTTGCTACAATTCTAATGTTCATTTTTATCAAGAAATGCTAGTAATTATGACAAATTTTCTTTAATGGCAAATGTATTATAGATATAGTGTGCACACATTTCATTATTTTAAAAATTCTGCTTTAAGAAGGATTTTATTTATTTATGGCCACTGAACAATAGACCCATAGAACTGCAATTTACTTAATAGAAGGATAATGAACAGGTAGCAAATGAGGCCTGCAGTTTAATTGTAAAAATACCACTTTACATATAGAACATTAGGCTTCAACAGTCATGTGAAAAAGTAAGTACACCCCATGGAAATTGTTGACTAACATATTTGAAAAGAAAAACAGTAGATCTTCATGCAAATTAATTGTGCCTATAGATAAAGGTGATAAACTAATTTAAAAAAAAAATGCCTTTTTCAATCATTTATTCAACAAAAATATCAAGAGATATAATGGTGTACTAGGGAAAAGTAAGTATACCTTTAGCCTCAGAAGCAGGCATTTGCCCTCTTAACAGAAATGGCTTCTTGTAGGCATTTTCCTTTACTGCCGACCAGCCTCTGATATGGACTCTGTGAAACCTTTGACCACTCCTCCATGCAAGCTTCCTTCAGTTGTAAGATGTTTTGAGTTTTCTTGCATGCACTGTCCACTTCATATACCCTCAACATTTCAATGGGACTCAAATCAGAACTTTGACCTTTATTTTCAATGGCAAGCTGTAGTCTTGTTCTAATGTGTTTTTAGACAGCAAAGGATTTTACCTGGCACACCTTGAATGCTGGGCAAATTTCTCAAATTTCTTTCTGATTGGAGATGCATGCACCTTGATGCAAACTTTTGTAAGAGGTACCTGTAGATCTTGCAATGACATTTTGGGGTTCTTGGAGATTTCAAATATATCAAATGAACAGCTCTTGGGCCGAGTTTGCTGGGCCAGCCAGCCCTGGACCAATTAATAGTTATTTGACATTTATGCCACTTGTGGATGATTTTCCTTACAATGGAATGATAGATTTCAAATCATTTGGCAATTTTTTTAAAATCCCTTGGTAGACTCATAGGCACCCCATAACCTTTATGAGGACCTTAGAGTGCTCTTTTGATATTGGCATGACATCACACACATCAATAGCAAAGAAAACACCAGCTGTATTTTAATATAGATTCCCCCTGCATACGTCCTAAGGAGGTTCTAATTGTTGGCACATAATCTGAAACACTCAATTCTAACTTTATGGGTTTGAAGTAGTGATATGGGGTATACTTTTTCCATTTAAAAAAAAAAATGCAGATTTGTCAATCTAGATAAGAACAAATGCACCATGTAACTTTTGTGTATTTCAGTATATCACATTTACTTCTAGGTACTTTTTGCATGAAGGTCTATTGTTTATTCTCTTCAAATATAATGAAAAAGTCAACATTTTATATGGGGTGAACGTACTTTTTCACATGGCTGTACCTGTACAGCCAGAGCTTTGTGAAAAAATTATACAAATAATTAGGAGGATATCAAAAACAAAATCTGAATTGGTACCAGAATTGGCCTACAAAATCTACCTGTAGCATTGATAATAAGCAATAAACTTAACCAATGACTTTAAATGAACAAGCTAAAGAAAAAAAAAAAAAGGCCACGTCTGACATTTTTCCGTCTGGACGTTTTAGCTCCGGACTGTCCTCAAGAAACTGACAAATATACACAAATAGATACACACCGATCATTGAAATAGATGTGTTCGGTATCGGGAATGCGGAGATGCGTCAAAAACCGGAGATTGAAATTTTTGACGAATCTAAAGTTTTCGCTCCTCCCCCACTAGATGTGGAACTCTTTATTAAGAGACTTGACAGAAAATGCGCTAAAAAAATTAAATGACCACCCTCACACAGGAAATCTTTTGTAATATCATCATACCTGAACTTTTGGTTGCTCCAATTTCTGCCCAGTCTTCATGCAAAGATTTGGCTCAGGCAAGTTCACATGTGGGCCTTTAATTGAATAACAGAAATTAAGTTAATTCTATCTTTAAGAGCTTAATTTATACATTACACGCTTGAAAGCAAGGTTGACAGTTAACTTGAAGATAAATTAAACAAATGTACAGGGCAGGAGTATTTGCAAAATAAAATAAAAACAAAAGCCAGGTTGCAAAATTACTTTAGTGCTAATTTTAAATATTTTTGATGTCAAGTAAAAAGAAATTATCCTATATTTCCCATTCATCCTTTAATTTCCATTCTGTCTTCAATGTGGACAATGGATGAATTTCTACATGAACAGCTTCAAATTAAGATTTATTCGGGTTGAGTTTTTCTCTGTCCCTTTTTAAAGGAAGAGGCGAAGACTTGGAGTGCGGATTAAAGTAAGCAAGTAATGGTGAGCTCAGGTACAGAGATATTTGGGTACTGAGGAGAACCAGCTTACACCCCTTATTTCAGATGCTATTTTAATGCTGGATATTAATAATAATACATTTATATAGCGCCATTCCCATGCTCAAGGCACTTCAAACAGAATTTAAGAAAGAACGGCAGGGTATACAGTATATAGAATTGTACAAACCAGATAAATAAGATTAAGACAGTAAATTCAGAGAAAAAGCCTAACAGACAACATAATTGATTGTATAGCACATACAGGTTACATGAGCATTTTGACATAAAGGTAAACTGAGAGAAGGGTAATAAAGTCAAGTAGAGCTAAAAGCCTTCCTGAACAGAGGAGTTTTGAGTTGTTTCATCAGACTGAGTGGAAAAAAGCATGAGGGGGACAGGGGCTTTGTGTGAATGTGCAGTGATGAAAAAGTGAGCACAGTATAATTAAAACTAAATGTGTGATCCAGGCACTGAAACGTAGACTGAAGTCTTCCATGTTACTACCCGGGAAAGTAAGTTACATCACCCTGGCGGAATATCTTTGTGATGAATCATTCTTGACGCTGGGGACTTAAAATAAGGAATCAAGGCATACAAGGCCTGTTTTTTTTTGTGGACACTGCTCTATCCAAATATCAGTGTCTTTAAATATAAACCTGTGGCATGATCCAAGCAGATCTGACTTCATCTTAACTCCAATCTACAGTATAAGCCTATACTGCCAACAAAAGCTCTTGTAAGGCACTGAGGGGAACTTGAGTTGTTTAATTTTATCAAACTTCCTTCTTTCTTTTTTGGGGTTTCTATAAAATTAATTTCAGCATAATCTAAAGAAAAATATAAGCCAAACATATTAATGAGAACCCTGGGAATGGAACAAACAATATCTTTTACCATTCTCAAACTGTCATTTTTCTATTGCATCTTATTCTGTGTTTGCTTGTAGCCTTGTCTCAGTACCCAACCAGAAGATATTGATGCTCAAATGCATGTACAAGAGTTAATTCTGCCTAAAATCTCTCCAGTTAACTTAAGGGGACATAAACTCTTCTAGAAGAAGAAGAAACCAAATCAAAACACCTTAAATCAAAGACCCTTTGGTTGGTGGTGTAGTAGACAAGCATTTGAGTAAATCTACCTCTTAGGGTTTCAAAATGTGCTTAAAGCTTTGCTATTAAGACTATACTTATTAGAAGTATTTATTTGCATATGTAAATAAACACTTATAATAAAATTAAACTCTTTGTATGAAGTATTTGAATACTTCACATTGAAAAGGATGCCTTCAACAGACTGATCCTCTCATTTCTCAAGGACTACATCTGTAACAACCATGCCCCCAACTTCTCCCATCCCCTTGAACGGGAGGAAGTGTTTGTCACTTTGAAGAGAGTATGTATGAATGATTATCTTGTCTTCATAGTTAACATGCTTAACTAAATGGAAGTGTATAATACACTAAAAGGCAGTGGCATGGCACGATGTCAAATGGGTGACTTGTCTCTACAGTACACACTAACAATATATGTGAGAAAGTTATTTGTCAAAAGGAAAACCCAAAAGGTAGGAAGCTGGGCAAGCCAGTTGCACTTGAGGAGTAGAACTGTAAAATGGCTGGAGTTGATCGACTGGATCAGATGCTGGGGTCATACGCATACGTGTACCACACTGTGCCATCGCATGCGCAAAATTGCACTTACAAATGGCTATATGTTGTTCAAGCAAGCAAACAATGATAGCATTATGACTGCAGCAGATTTCCGCAAGAAAGTGGTTGACAGCTTGCTGGCAGAGTATGTTGTAGTGCCTTTGGTAAAGCGAAAAAGGCCATCACAAAGAACAGTGCCAGACAGGCTGACTGAGCGGCACTTTCCTGCAACATATGAGGACAAAAAATACAAACCTGACTGTTGTGTGCAGCAAGAGACAATTGAAAAGGAGGCACCAGTGCAACACTTATTGTAAGCAGTGCATGCAATTGGCTGCTTTGAGCGATATACTTTGCTGTGTAACATGTATGTGATATCATATAGTATGCAGGCTCATACTACATGCAAGACAGTAACATTTGCCAAAAAATAAATATTTTTTGTTGAGTTGATGTGTTAAACCATTACTTTGTGTTCTTTTTTAAAAAAAGTAAGTTTTTGGAAAAATATTCAGCCCTGGGAAAAAAGAAACAAACTCTAAAAGAGTTAAAGGACAAGATAAGGCCTTGAAATACCGGCCTTAGTCTACTGCAGAATGGAAAAAATTTCTTAAAGGCCGCTGAATCAAAATTTGAAATCTTCAGTTCATCACGCAGGGTTGTTTGTACGCCGTCAAGTTGGTGAAAGGACAGATCCTTAGTGTGTGACACCTACTGTCAAACAAGGAGGATGAAATGTGATGGTATGGGGTTCTATTGCTAGAGACAGAGATGATGACTTGCACAGCGTGACTGGCATTTTCGTTTCCTCCGGGCGCTCCGGTTTCCTCCCATAGTCCAAAGACATGCAGGTTAGGTGGATTGGTGATTCTAAATTGGCCCTGGTGTGTGCTTGGTGTGTGGGTGTTTTTGTGTGTGTCCTGTGGTGGGTTGGCACCCTGCCCGGGATTGGTTCCCTGCCTTGTGCCCTGTGTTGGCTGGGGTTGGCTCCAGCAGACCCCTGTGACCCTGTGTTCGGATTCAGCGGGTTGGAAAATGGATGGGTGTATGGACTGGCATTTTCAATCCAAAGGATTACCACAGTTTAGCTGTTATATCAGCAAAAGGTGCAGGCTACTTTGAAGAATCACTAATTTTGCAAACTATTTTTTTTTATTTGCTATTGTTTATTTGTTCTATGCCTTGATTTCATGAAACATTAAGACATTAAACTGCATGCATTTCTATCAAAACTGATAACACTGAGCTGTTCTAAAACGTTTGACAGGTAGTGTAGGTTAAACACTTTACTAATAACAGCTGATACAGGCATACAAATTGGAAATAAGGAGCTTGAAGTTAATAAAACTAGGCACATACTGAAAATAAGCCACTATCTCCAATGGCCAATAACAAGGTAATAAAATACTGTAAATAACCTCTATCTAGGTCTCTGAAAAATTCTCTATCATGGGTCAAGACATTTTTGTGGACTTTATATCCCTATCCAACTAGATGATAACTGCCAGGGAGCTATACTAATTGAGTAAGAATGTGTTGGCCATTTACAATGGATCCGGATTCAAACAACACTGGCGGATGTGATCAAATTTGGATTCAACGTTCATGAGATCTTCTCTGACATGGAAAAACACACTCCGATTTACAAACATTATATGAATGGTGTAATTCGGTTCAATTTAAGATGATGACAGTTAATTTGAAGGCGTTACAAATAGGTATTTTCTTAAATATAATTTAGCTATGTATGGTGTACTTTAATTTTATATAAACATTGAAATCAGTAACCGGTTTTGAGACAACTAACCTCTCTCTCCAGGCTCTTGTGACTCTGCCCTTTGTTTTGTACTCTGCTTTTCATTCATCGACAGATATGACTGTTTTGACAAATTCGTATCAGAGGTTTGGGTAGCAACTTGAGAAACATTTTGTTTCTGAAAGGAAAACAGGTTTTGTCGTCAAAAAGTAGTTGCACACTAGTATATTAAGCACAGTGTCAGTAGGATAATAAATCTCACACTTCATACATAGTTAATTTCACAAAATAACAATTTATGTGAATGAAGTAGCTGATAACATTCATTAAAACCACAGGAAAAAAACGGCACCAGTTCAAATCACTTCTTAAACTTAGTAGGTAATAATGTGCATGTACTCCAAATCCTGCTAAAAAAACAAAGGACAAATAAAACTGCTAATTTAGATGATTTTTTTTCTGTACTGTTTCTACTACAATATCACAAAAACAAACCATTAATATGTGAAATGCTTACAGCAGAAGGTGGGCAGGCTTGCCTGTCTCTGCGAGGAACTTCAAATGTCACCCTTGAGTCAACTGTACCATCTTTACCTCGGTGATCATCTGATGGTACGGTAAAGGATTTGGGTTCACCTTTAGTGGATGACAATCCAGCATCTGGGTCACATTTTCTACAAATAAGCAGCCACAAATGCCGCTGTTAGCGGAAGGTAACATTATCCAAAAATAAATTAATATCACAGATACTTGCATATTGATTACAGAATATTGTCTGCCAATTTAAGTCAATTTAATCCAATACAAGGTTGCAAAAAATTTGGGGTCTAACCTAGCGGTTTCAGGTGTAGGGTAGGAACCAATAAACATATTTCCAAGCAACATATACAAAATAATTTGTACTATGCTGAACGCAAGGCACTCATAATATCAATAGTTCACCGTCAAATATTCAGCATTTTGTATGTGTAGATTTTAAAAATACACACCATGCACTAATATGCCATTGGGGAGCATCTTAGTCGATCACTATTCATTGTGTCATGGTGCACAACAGTACGTCGTTCATAGCTCACTAGACAAATGTGCGAAGTTCTCATTGCAAAGTCTTAAAGTGATCACTTTGATTATTTAATTCAAGGGGCTGTAAGATGGATTTTTACTGCATTTTTTTTTTTTTTTTTTTTTTTTTTACAGTGATCACCAACCACAAAACTGTAGTACCAAAAAAAGTTTTGGCCATACATCCAGAAGACCGCTTTTCATGAGGACACTACAAATCACTCAGAATGACTGCTGTTCAAAAACTATTGTCTTTTATAGTTAAAACTCCATTTTGGAAA
This sequence comes from Erpetoichthys calabaricus, assembly GCF_900747795.2. Lineage (NCBI taxonomy): Eukaryota > Metazoa > Chordata > Cladistia > Polypteriformes > Polypteridae > Erpetoichthys > Erpetoichthys calabaricus. Next base: position 245,240,397 of record NC_041398.2, on the reverse strand, counting down.
CTCTGCAGAAAATCAAGAGGCTTTAGTTTCTTATTTATAATGTGTGCTGATCGTTCTGGAAGTACATATCAACATTTTAGCAAAAAGCAAGCGTTTTACATATAATGAACATATTTGCATGTGAATTATGTGACACATGTAATGAGATTCTTTTCGGTTTCCAGTGGATGTTTTTCACATTGTCACTGTACATCATTGCTCACTATTTGTTTCTATTATAACTTCTCTCAATTCTGCATTAAAAGATTAAATGAATAAGGGGTAAGACACATGCTCAAAAAAAAAAAAAAATTTCGGCCATAGTATTCCTTTAGATTTAAAACTTAAGGGAAATTACACTCAACTGTAACAGTTTTATAAAATGTACTCCAAGAATGTTCAGCTTTGCACACCATATTTAGTCTGCCAGAAGACTCACTGAATTTTACTATTAGTTGTGTAGTGGTCATGGAATTAAAGACAGATAGGATAGCTTTTTTATCCATAGGTGAATGCAAGCAGAGATAAAAGCCTTAGTTGAACAATCTTGTGTATATCATAACCTTCATTTTTATAAGAGATATTCCTTTCCCTCACCATTAAAAAGTGCAAGTTTAGGTTCCACCCTGTCAGTGGAGACAAATATGCAAGTATCTATGGTAATTCGGATTTAAAAGCAAGCTAGCAACAAGCAACTAGTAGGATTTTCTATTTTATACAAATATTCTGGGAATCCAAAGCTGTTAAAAGGGCAGTCAAAAAAGTAAAAATTAACAAATAAAGCAAAATAAACATATATTGACAACTAGTATAAAGTAACCCCAATGTGAGCCAGTCTCTTCCCTTACCCACATGTGACATATTATAGTCTCACCATAGACCCGACCCCATAAGTGCAGAATACCTAAATCTACCATTAAAGAAATATTGCTTTGGTCCCTTGAAGCCAAAGCCTGGAGATGGTCCGGAATAAATACATTTGCTCCTCCAAAAAGGAACATAGGCAGGAGATCTAGACAGTGGACAAAAACATTAAAAGTTAAACATCAGAGCATTGTGATCTCCTGCCTTTTACATAAAAATACAAAACTAAACTGGCTGGATTTCTAACTTTATAAAGATAGCTGAAGACAAATTAATAACATTACAGCACACCTGAGTGCCATTTTAATAAAAAGCTCATGAATCAATACACAAACACCCAAGTAACAATATATTGCAGCTCTTCAACTACGAACAGTAAAAGCGCTTTAGGCTTTAACTGCAGTTTAAGCATCTATGTCATTTTTTCTGCTAGGAAAGCAAGCAATGGAACTGGATACCTGGATAAGTTGGTAAAATGGACAAGAGTGATGAAATCAGATCTATGTTCCTGTGTTGATGGGTCTGTTATTTACCTTTCCAATATTTTTCCTTTAAGAGACGTGTGTGTTCTGTCAATTTGTCAGTCTAAATTGTTTCAGCCAAACAAAAGCACCCCAATCTACATGAGGTTGTAATTCCATAAACAGAATAGTACACGTAATAAAAGGTAGTTATAAAGCTAAGACTGTCAGATAAATGAATGCAGCAATAAGCTAAAGGAGGTTTCTTTCGAGAGATTCTTACATTTACTCAATAAGGGCCATTTAAGTACTGCCTGTCACTAGCAACCAGACATGATAGGTGCTCTTGAGAATGAACTGCAGGATATAATGAAAGCTTCAGCTTTGCTGAAGCCTGCTTTGCAGCAACATGGGACTTTTTGTTAAGGGTTAAGGTAAACTGAGAATCAAATTAAAAGGTTCATGGGTCAGAATGTCTAAGCCATTTATTAAAATATTGTTGGCAAGTGATCAGCAAATGAACTAAGGCTTCCATTTTGTGTGACCTGGTAACTAAATAGGGTGCACAATCTCTTATCTACAAACTGGATATATTAAGATCTTTACCAGCCTTTTATGTATATTTGAGGGGGCATGGGATCACAAACCATTAACTCACCTAGGTTTGTATTTATTTTTCATCACATTATACATAGCCCCAAAAATGTGCATTACCGGAGTATGGCAAGTCTAACCAGTCCTTGTGCACAAAAACAAACACAGAGAACTAAATATTAGAATAGCAGTGCATCCATTTAAAAAACAAAGGATGAAAATGAGCATTTTAGGATCCCAAGGTTTAAAAGCTAGGATAAATTTGACAAAGTACAATTAAAATGAAAATTCAAGAGACGGAAGAGCAAGGCAAAGGGGCATGAGTAGACTGTGTTTTCACAACTGTACTCTATACATTCACGAGGAATGAAACTAATGTACCAAGACCCTGCCTTGAAATTGTTTGAGAGGACAAATTAATGATAAGCCGAGGCTGACTGAAAAAAAAAGGATTTCCTCAATTAAAAGCAAGAAGTTGACAAATGTAATAGTGGCATTTACAACACAAATAAAAGCTAGTCCAGTGCTGCATTAAACCATGCCACAAACACCACATAAACATGAAATTACTATAAACTACTGTACATGCAATCATTCATTCAAAGAATGAACATGCAAGTCGACAAGCATGAAAAAGGAAATGCACTTCTTCAGATTATGTCATTCTAGATTATATGTACAAGAGTAAGCTAACCTGTGGTACGTGTGTCCACTATAGAAACAGGCACGTGGACAAGTATTTGCCATTTTTAACTTTAAAAATTACATTTTCACAAAACCTTTTTTCCCCTAACAAATCAAACCAGATGGAAATGAAATATTTTGCTTAAAATCAGGATGGGTGCATAGAAAAAATTTTCTGTTAAGGTGCAAAACTTTCATAATTTGGCAAGTACCTATTAATGCTGTTGTAAAAATCAAAAGATTAGCCTGATATTTAGACATTTTAACATAAACAAGGGCATGCTTCATATGGACTCTCTGTTCACTTAGCTAAGAGAACTGGGTAGGGAATGAGTGTTCAGGTTCAAACTGATATGGAACATCGATATAACCATATTGATTAAATCCTTAATTGCTTTGTATCATATAATTCAATTTTTATTTGTATAAATCAAAGATCTGATCTTGGGATTCGTTAAAAATGATGCCTTCCAGTAAAAACATACGGTTCTGCATATTTAAAAATATTTGGAAGAATGCGTTTGCGTTGTAATGCAAAGCTATGCTGTAATAACTAACATCAGTAAAGTAGTTTAGACAGGTCAAGAGAAAAAGAGAACAAATGGGTAAAAAACTGAGTTATCAAAAGTTATGGACGACAAGACTAAAAGGAAGATAACAGTGACATGAACGTGCCAGATAACATAAGAACAAGAGTCACTTCTAAGATGCCAAAACCAATGGAAAGCAGGGAAAGAAAACCTGGGGATCAAATGGTTAAACTGGGGAAGCCCAGATAATGGCCTTTACAACTGTATTTCGCTTACAATATTTGCATTTACTTATCTGGCTGACACCTTTATCCAAGACGATTTACAAAACATAGGACACGATTGGTTATATTTCTTTTTTAGTTTTCCAATTGGAGCACAGACAGGTCAAGCAACTTGCTCATGGTCACCCAGTGTCAGTAGTGGGATTCAAACCTACATCCTCAGTGTCTGAAGTCCAAAGTCTTAACCACCACACCATCAATATTAACAATAATATACAGTAAAAATCACACTAAGGTTTCTGTGACCAATCCCTCGGAGTAATCTGACTGGTCAGTTTCATTTTGATGCGATTGGTCAGTTTAGTTCTGGTGACGCAAAGAAAGAGGAAGTCTGAATGTGGGACACATGAAGAGAAAAAATGGAAAGTAAAACACAAAAAACTTCAAAACAATGAGCCTGAAAAGCGATGTTCAAACACAAGTGAATACAGAGAAAAAGGTACTGAAGGTACACACTGGGAAAAAGATAGTAAATATTTTTAAAATATTCTGTTATCCATCATTGACCATTTTAAAATGTACAACTTTGAAAGGAAAAAACTCTGTTCAGGATTACACTTCCGTGAATTTAAACAGTTCAGTATTACGCATTTTTGTTAATTAGCTCTATTTAAAGGTTGTTTTAGAAGCAATGGGTGCTATTCAAATCCACTGTAATTATATACATGTTCTGCTCCCTAGTCAGGATTGTCTTATTCATAGTGAATACCTCCAAGACAGAAAACATGTCCTGAAACCTACTTTAACAGATTTAACACAAAATAGACCACAGTAATTTTTTTTATATAAAAATCTATACAACTAAAAGGCAAACCTCAAGGGCTGCGGTTGCTTGCTGTTTGCAGTTTTTGGCTCCCCTTGTATGACTGGATACTGAGATCTCACTGGTGCAGCCTGATGATTAGATGGCTGTACAGCTGACATGGATTTAGTAGATTTGGGTGCAGGCTTTCTGGAGTCTGAATCTAGAAGGAAAAAAAATCTGATTTCAGCCAAGAGAAATGACTATTAATGTGTTAATAATGAAGTCAAGGTAACTCAAGCATTTAGGCATTCACAAGTATTTATTTTTAAACAGCATGGTGCTTTGTCAACAAGAACAGTGGAGAGAAAAAATGGGGCGCTCTAAAGACTTCTCCTCATGCCTGCATCATTTGGAGACAAGATTGGATTTTGATACTAATAAAGAGAATAGAATAAGTTAAACTCTTGATCAAAAAGTCGAAACATTTATTCAGTCCATTAGATTCCCTAACTGGTGGCACCAGCTTTAAATAAATTATGTGAACATTTTTCCATTGCTCATACTTTGTATTGCCTGCGGTGGGTTGGCACCCTGCCTGGGATTGGTTCCTGCCTTGTGCCCTGTGTTGGCTGGGATTGGCTCCAGCAGACCCCCGTGACCCTGTGTTTGGACTCAGCGGGTTGGAAAATGGATGGATGGATACTTTGTATTGCTGGAATAAGCACCGCTTAAGGTACTATAATACTAGAATGAGCATGAATTAGATAAACCAACTGCCATGTTTTGAATGCTCATGTTCAATTGAGAAAAGTACTGTAACATATTTTATGTGAGAGAGCAGGACAAAAAAAGTTCTCAGCTTTTTACTGTACCTTCAACTGATTTTCAGGCTGTTAGAATATATTGTAAAATACTTTTTTTTTTTTTTTTTTTTTTTTTTATAATTAGAGCACATGGTTGCTTCAGATGGCACTTCCTCACAAAATTGCCATTTATAAGTTTGCAACAGGATGACAGTTAAGGCAATGTCACATTTAAGCAGGTTTATATTTCATGTTGAGAATGCAGAAGTGCATGCATCCTCCAAACACGTCCTCAGAAATTAGCACGACGTGTGCACAAGTTTCGGTACCAACCCAAAAAAAAAAAAATCATTGGGTGCATTTGTAACATGTCACGGTCTTTGTCTACTATCAAAATGTGACAGCCTGACGCTTTGGAGATCCTACAGAATCAATGTGTGTGCTTCGATGTTTGATGAATGGTTCAATGCAGAGAAGAAAATCAAACTTAAATGACGACAAATTTTTTTGTACCTTCACAACAGCATCAGAATGTACAGAAGCCACACCGGGAAAAAAAAAAAATTACGGACACAGCAAAAAGGTCTATTTTGTGATTAAAATGGAAATTTCAGCTTTAATCTCAAAATTTCCAATTTAATTTCATAGTTTATTTTGTCATTAAAGTAGAACATTGTAAAAGTCATCTTAGAATCGACCCAGTTGTTAATCGATACGTGCTTCTGAAGTTTCCTTCTACACTGACAGCAGCGGCAGGCAGCAACTGCCACATAGAACACATTAAATTTATGATATTTTAGCTCTCTGCACATTTAGAATCCTCAGATTTATACTTCATATCACCTTTATTATCAAATGCATTAAGGTATTTGTTACATTTTACAGATAAATTGTTAATTTATATAATGAATACTGTTAATTACACATGGGGTCGGGCACAGTAGTGGAGCGGTAGCGCTGCTGCCACATGTTCCCTGCCTGGAGTTTGCAGGTTTTCCTGGTGGGTTTCCACAGTGTGCTCCAGTTTTCTTCCAAGGACATGGAGGTTTGGGGATTTGATGATGCTAAAAATGACGCTAGTGTATATGTGGGCTTGTATTCACTTTGCGATGAGCTGATGCTCCGTACAGGGATTGTTTCTGCCACACGCCCAATGCTTGCTAGACTGGGCGTATCCCTGGATCGATGGAAGTAATCATTAAACATATCCGAGATATTGTGGCAAGGTGTCCTCAATTTAATGGATGTTTCACTCAATTCACAACACAGCAAAGCTGAATGTTTTCTCACCGTGATGATATCTCGCACTGCCACCTGGTAGCTTCCACAGGCACACACGTCACATGAAGTATAAACAAGGCCTTGGGCATCTTTCCCAGCAATTTTCAGTCATAGCTTTCATTTAAATAATCTTAGCAATTCGGAGGCAGTCTGCGATGCGCTCACATGTAGAGAGTCGTCAAATTCTGACATACCCAACTACTCAGTGCAACTAGTCCACGACTCAAACAGACAAAAAGTCAAACATTTGATTTTGTCATCAGCTGTAGGAGCAGTTCTGTGTGAACAGGGGTGAATAACTAATAAATGCTCATCCAAAGGTACAGTACAATGCATAAAATGCTACAATGACAAATAAGGAATTTCAGTGTTTTGGACCTCACAAACAGGAGAGAGGCAAAAGTTTGTCAGCCAATATCAGAATATTGACTGAAATAGAAGAACTCATTCAGATAACAGAACTTTAGAAAATTTTGTCACTAGAATATTAGGCATCAGAGGGATATATATGAAGAATGTCACAACCTAAGGGAAACTTCCTTGTTCCCACAGGTCCTTTACCATCATTAACTCTACTAAGTTGTCATAATATCTTGTCAGAGACATGGGGTCTCATTTATAAAACTATGTATTCGACCAAGAAAGTATTCATGCGGCAAAACACAGGACAAAGTAGTACAGCAAAAAATCCGATTTATAAAATCTTGCACACACACGTGCATGCAATTTACTCTATCAATCACAATCATCTTGTAAATGTGTGTATGTGAAAGTGCCTCAAACTCCCCAATCCCCCCCAATCATATATGGACCATGCTAATCAACCTCATAGATATGCAATCATGGTGCTGCAGACCTTCATTGGCTTGTGGAGCAGCCTACCTCCACACACATTCAGCCATCATGTACACCACCAATCAATCAGCAAGACATTTGCTAACGCACTTTGCCTCAAAATTAATCAATCATGAGCTGACTCAGGCCACCGAGTCACGTTTGTCAGTCTCATCTTGGACTCCCAAATGACTTTTACATGAATAGAATGAAACCGTTTACAATTAACAAAAGCAACTTCGTCCTTTTATGCTGGCATGTACACACACAAAATACAGAAACTAAATGCAGCACCTCAATCAATCTGTTTATAGCTTCCAGCACAGAGGGCATGATGGAGCTAATACTTGGATGAGACATCCTTCAAACATTAGTCAGTTCCCTCTGTTGCCAGGAAGCAGACTATTGTTAAAACTTGCATATGAACAGTTACAGCATGATTTCATGCAGTCTGTCTTTCTAACACAAGGGTCCAATTTCATAAATAGTGCCAAAAGAATGGCTCACAGGAGCCTAAATGACCTCATAAGCAAAAATAATCATGCCGCTACCCAAAAATTCACTTTGTATATAACCATTTGTGCATTCTTCAAGCAACACCAAACAAGTCACGTTGTCTCAGGCCATTATGAACAGGGCATGATATTTTCAGCATTCTGTATGTAAGGAGTGAATTGTGTGTTTTTACTTCATGCAGTTATTGACAGCAGGGGATTACACTGGTTTCTAATCCTGAGAAGTGACAACAGGTAGCCAATATAAACTGATAAAAACCAATAAAAGTTCTTCAGGGAAAATACGCAGCATTGGCCTTCTTAAAAGGCAACTAAAATACAGTGTACACATCATATTCATCACTTCTGAGGTTTAATGTTTGCTAAATAACACATTATAATAACTGCTCCTTGACATTAATTATTATACGCATGAGTCATCATTTACCAGCCCCTGCTTTTCCCTACTTGATCAAGGGTGCTGTCATTTCCCACTTTTCCTGAAATGTTGCGTACACACGGGTCAGAGTTGGCATACATATACGCAACTCTTCCGGTCAGCTTTTCCTTTATAAATCCCTACTTATGCATGGAAAGTTATGGAAGTACTTTTCGGGCCTCTTTTTGTGCATATGCAAGTTTTATAAATCTGAACCGGATTGCTTATGTCAGATAGTGGAGACAAAGGATATAAATGACATCTTAAAAAAAAAAAAAATCAACAAAGTTAATGGCCATGTAAGTCTGTAGACTTAACCCCTATTGAAAATCTGTGGTCAGAATTCTAAAGCATAGTTGAGAAGCATAGACTTAAGGACGTCAAGCATCTGGAAGGATTGATTCTGTCTAACACATAACGGTCTATTAGCACATCTACATCTCTATCTTATTATCACTGGTTATTTAAACTAACTGCTCTGGAACAATGAGGCTTGGGCAGTTTTCTTTTTATTCAATGAAGTATTGTTGGTATGCTTCAAGTCTTTTAGTGTTTATAGTTTTGTAATAAGATCCTAATAACCAATAATAAAAAAGACTTGCATATTTTATATCTAGCTTATCTGCAGACAAAGGTAATATTTGTGCTGTTGCAGTCATTTAATCTTTTTCACAATTGCAGCGCCTAATTGTAAATTATTTCCACACTGGCAATAATGAATATTCCCCAAATACCAGAATATGAAAAAAATCTGGCATTTTCTTCAATGCTACTTTAATACACTCAGCCTACTCCTTACTTAGAAAAAAAATGTAAAAAAGCAATCAGATAATTTTTGAAACCCAACCCAAAAGGAGCCGAAATTAGATTTTCTAAATTGGTGGCAACACAGAAGGGAAAGCAAGAGATATTTCACCAAAACAAATGTCATATGTAAATGAAAACTAATTTCCCTTCATTGAACAAAGTTACATTACATAAACTCTTACCACCACTGCCACGAACACTATGGCCATTTACTGGACGGGGTCTCTTTGTTTTTACAGGGACAGTGCTCCAGGTACCACCACTATTCTCTTGCAGTGGAGGCTCTAGGTTCCTGACAGGAATGGACTGCCTTGAAAAGAAAAATCATATAGGAGAAGTTAGAGGAGGGTCTATCTAAGTTCATCTACAACATACAGTATATAAATCCAATAATGTTTTAGTAAAGGCTTTAGTAAACTTTTCTAGCCATATAAAAAGGTTCTTCCGAACAACTGTAGGGCACCAAAAAAAATTAAGCACCCTATAATCAGTAAAACCATGTTAAGTTTACACACAGGTACTACTATTGAATACCACTGATCTAAGAAAACACCTCAGTAACTGTACAAGATGCCAATTTTTTTTAGCAGGTGTGTATTGGTGTACTGAAGTACTATGATTCAATTCTGCAGTATACTACAATTAAGTTTTTTTATTTGACGGGCTTTAAAGATAAAAATCATTCCTATAAACAAAAAAGAGTCCATTCATTTTAATTGTGAAAAGGGATTTCAATTACCTCAATGCTCATAGTAAGACTATGTTACAGCACATAAACATTAGTTTGTTGTGTAACATTAGCTCTGGGTAGATTCTTCGTAAGAGGAGAACTGCTTTACACTGTATCAATTAAAGTTCTCATTTCAACATATGCAACTGTGTATTTGACATTCTGGGCATTAAATACATGTTCTTACGAGGTACATCAACAGACTATTAAAAGTGCCGTTTTCTCAATCATTTATTTATAAGTAAAAATATTTAGTTTTCCAAATAGCGCAGTTATAGAAATTTTCTATTAACGTTGCCAAGGGAGGTTTAAACCCCCTTATTTAATAACTTTTTTTTCCTCCTGCTTACCATGTTTCATTGCAACTCATGGTACATTCATACTTCAAACCAACACCAAAAACATTTGCAAGAAACGTAAAATTAAACTTACTATTGATTTAGTGACAGAAATCCTACCTAAAGATAACTTCTGTTTCAGCTTGATTGAGTAATTTAGAGTTTAAACCCAAGAACATAACACCATTTACCTTGTAGCAAGCTCTTTAACAAAGACTACCACCTGACCATCGCCTGCACCGACTTCTTGAATATAAGCATTGTAATACTTTCCACTTTGATCCAGACGAACCTATAAGAAGATTATAGAAATCCATATATTAATAGCATGCAAACTTCCAGATGACACCTATTAAATGTATACCAAAGAAACATTGTACCTAATGAACTTAACCAGAGCATGCAAATTAGGACTTAAAGATGCCAGCTTTAATGGCTAATCCTTTTCCAGTAAAGACCTACTTCAACAACACAAATCAAGGCATAATGCTAATTAACTGTTTGTATGCAATATTCCATGAAACAAAAAAAAATTCCTGCAAGGGATATTTCCAATATACATTTTAAGATTTAAAATACTGTAGATCACATTTCTGACAAATGGCCTTCTTTCTATCCTTAATAGGTTTTGGTGTTTAACAATGAACTAAACAGTCTTTTTAATAAGTAGCTCTATTCTGTTCACCCCCTTTCTTTAAAGCTAAAGGATTTTCTATCTCTCAGACCAAATTCTTTGCAGCACAGTATGGAAAGTTTGCCTGTTATAAGTGACCATGGACCCTCAAACATTTTAATAATAAAAATCAGAGACACTGCATATTGAGGTTTCTCTCTCCTCCATTGTTAACTTAGTTAGGTTCACATTATTCAGTTTTTAACTACTTTGCTTAAACATGTGTCTTCATGTGCACTCATTATGTAATTAGCAAACTGTTAAAGTTTGCAGTTGCATTTCTTTGAACTTATTACAACACTCAGAGTTAGAATACATTTTTATATACAAACATACACAGAAATGGAGAAAAAACTGCAGTAAATGTGGTGTGCCTCAAAACTGAGGGACCATCTACTCCCTCATCTCTGTGCACAAAACAAGCCTCACTTTGCGTTCTATTCAGCCAACAAGGTCAACACCCTTTAGGCTGTCAGACTATCAAACCAGTACATTATCTACACTGGCATTCAAATATTCAGAGCTCCCCTTACATTTTTGACCTGGCCTTTTATGGACTATATAATTATCTTAATTTTTTGAATGACATCTATACAAAACGAATAGTGAACCTAAATATCTAGTTAAAATTAAAAATCAGGTCAAGGGACTCATTTCATGGAATGCAGCAAACGAAAGACAGAAATTGACAGGGGAACATTTTTTTTTTTAGTGAAATGTCTTAGCCACTCACTCAAAATGGCTTCCAATGCCCAGGTTAAACTGAACGATGACCATTCAAAAAAAAAAAAAAAAAGTGTCATACATGATTCAAGAGCCTTTGAGATAAAGTACCATATATACTTGCGGATAAGACGGGGCTTGATTTTACCATGTAATTGCTGGTATTTTATAATGTCAGTCGTATAAGTTGAATGCAGAAAACTCACTATTGGTCCAAGAGATTACGATATGCTAATGCCCCCCTGTGAGAGTGACTACGGAGCATGCTTCCTTTTATTTCGAAGTATTGTGCCCATGTGACCACATGGTAATACCCGAGCTACTCTGAAGTGATGTTTGTACTGATTTGTGTTTTTTGTATCTCACACCCTCATACACATTTATCATGAGAGCATCCCTTATCTACGATGGAACATTTGATCAGAAGAAAATATAAAGCTGGTTTTGAATTAAATGTCGAAGTAGCAAAAGAAATTGGTAACTGCGCTGCTGCAACAAAATTCGATGCGTCTGAGAAACTGATGCGAGATTGGAGGAGGCAAGAAGATGAAAAAAAAAAAACAAAAAAAAAAAAAAAACATTTAATTGTAGTATTTTTGAATGGGCGTATAAGTTGGGGTGTGATTTTATGATCGATTTTTCGGGTTTCAAGACCCGATTTATGCGCGAGTATATGCTGTATGTATGCAACCAAATCACTACTTTATTATGGTCAAGTCTGTCTTTTGGGAAAGAAAAAAAAAAAAAACTTTCTATACACTCTTAATGTTTAATCATATACCAAGTGTACTATTAAAAGACAAAATATTTGCTAATATGCAAGAACTGAAGTGTTCAGAATTTGAGCTTACAAAGATAGGCCATCTGGAAATAGATTTCAAAATGTTGCAACGGCAGTGGATATTAAACTAAATGCATAATTTAATCCAATTTGATAATCTTCATAATTAACTCAGCAGTTTAATAAATCCCAGAATACCTTGCACTTGTCCCCAACAGAATACTGCATTCCAGCTGCAATACAATAATCAAGGTTTTGCTGAGCTGTTAAAATAAAAAATAGTAAAGTTTAACGAAGAAATCTAAATTTCACAAGAGCCATTAGGGAAATAAGCATTTTAGTAGGAAATTCACCTCGCTGGGTTTTCAACCACACGTCAAACTCCACATTTCTGTAAACTTCTGGGTTAAGTGAATCAAGTACACTCCGGGACAAGGACACAGCAGATGGATGCTCTTTGCGAGTTTGAACCTGCAAAAAGAACACCTTACAATAGTCACATATTTTCTAAGCACTGTGGATCCACATTAAGGGGTGACATGGTAACACAGTGGATAGTACTGCCACCTCATGAATCTAAGAGCATTTGAAGTCAAGTGCCACATGCAGTTTTTGGTCTGGATTTTGCACATTCTCCGTCTCTGCAATGATTTATTTCTGAGAGCTCTATGGGTTCTCTTCCTACCTCCCCAAAGACATAGGTTAGGTTGAATGTAGACTCCAAATTAGCCCTATGCAAGTGTGTACATGTATGTGGGCTCCAAGATGGACAGGCACCAGGTCCAAGGTTCTTTCCTGCATTATGCCCAGTGGTACTGGGACAGGCCATTGCCCAACCACGGTAACCAGAAATGGATTAAATCGGTTTTGAGAACGCTATGCAGTCTGAAATTTCAAGGTGCCAACTTCACTAATGCATAGAAAGTACATCAACTCCACATAGTGCACAACGGGGGCCAGAAACAGTCAGTGAGCAATTTAAAGTTACTGATTACTGTAGTATACACCACTGGATGAGAGAAGAATGCCTATATATAAAAAAATGTCAGTCAGGTCAATAAATATTAGGACAGTGACAATTTTCAGAAGTTTGGCTCTGTACACCAGCACAATGGATCTGAAACAAATCAATCAAGATGGAACTGAAGTATAGACTTTCAGCTTTAATTCAAGGGGTTTAACCAAAATATTATGAGCGGTTTAGAAAAGAGACATTTTTATACATGGTCCCCCTAAAATGCATTATTATTATTTTCAGGGGCTCAAAAGTATTTGGACAAAACAAAACAATCATTAATATAAATGGTCATTTTCAGTACTTGGTTGAAAATCCTTTCTAGTCAAGGACTGCCTGAAGTCTGAATCCATGGCCATCTCCATGTGTTGTGTTTCCACCCTATTGATGCTTTGCCAGGCCTTTACTGCTGCGGTCTTCAGGTGCCACTTGTTCATTGGACTTTCTGCCTCAGTTTTGTCTTCACCAAATGAAATGCATGTCCAATTGGGTTGTTGCCAGTTGACCGACTTAGCCTTTGAAGAATATTCCACTTCTCTGTCTTGTCAAGTACTTGGTTTGCTGTTCCAGTATGTTTTTGGCTCATTGTACATCTGTACCATGAAGCGGTGTCCTGTGAGTTCTGCAGCAATTGTCTGACTCTGAGCAGACCGTAGAGCCCTCTACACTTTAGAATTCATCCTGCTACTTCTGCCAGCAGTCACATCATCAATAAACCCCAGTGACCAACTTCCATTGGCAGCCATGCATGAACAAGCCATAACACGGCCACCACCATGTTTCACAGATGATGTATTCATCAGATCATGGGCAGTTTCTTCTCTACCAATCATTCTGGTACATATTAATCTTCCTTTAATTTGCCCAAAGAAAATTGTTCCAGAAGATGATAGGCTTTTAAAAAATGTTTTCTGGCAAAGTAATCTGTCCTTCCTATGTTTGAGGTATACCAGAGGTCTGCACCTTGTGGTAAACTCTGTCTTTACTTTCATAAAGTCTTCTCTTGATTGTAGGCTTGGCAATGACAGGTCTACCTCCCGAATGTGTTCATGGTTTGGCTAAATTTTGTGAAAGGGTTCTTCTTCACCAAAGACAGAATTTTGTGATCATCCAGCACAATTGTCTTCCAGACATTCTGGTGTTGCTGGGTTCACCAGTGTGTTCCTACTTTTTAAGAATGTACCAAATGGTTGATTTGACCACTTCTGGTGTTTCTGCTCTCTCTCTACAGGATTTGTTTAGTTTTCTCTACCTAATGCTGGTCTGTTTTCAACTTGCATGGACAGCTCGTTGGACCTCATATTCAGAGTTCACAGTGACAGCTTCCACATGCAAATTCCACACTTGGAATCAATCCCAGACCTTTTACCTGCTTAATAGTTAATGAAATCATGAGGGAACTGTTCCCACCTGGCTATGGAACACCTTGACAGCCAAATGTCCAAATACTTGCGAGTCCTTGGAGATGGGGGGCTATGCAGGAAAACGGCTCATACGATATTTTTGGTAAACACCTTAAAGCTGAAAGTCTACACTTCAATTACATAATGATTGCTTTATCTCAAATCTACTGTGGTGGCTTACAGGGTCAAAATTATGACAACTGTGTCCAAATACTTATGGACCGGACCAGACTATACAAACACACACAATATGACTGGTTCAGAACACACAACCAGTAACCTTCAGCTACGAGTTAGCAATTCTATACACACCACAAAAAGCTCTTGATCAGGCATTAGTGAATATACACAATTGCCTTAAAACAAAGTAAAGCAAGATCATTAGGAGCTACACTTTTTTTGTTTGTGCACATTCAATAAATTAAGGACACATTCAAATAAGATCCATTTCATTTTCAAATTAAAGTCAGAATTAGGAATTTACTAAATTAGTTTTAAGATGGTTGAAAACCATCAACAATAAAAGAACCTACTATACCAACTAAAACATAAATAGTGGCCTCTACACAGACTTTTCTCAAGTGTAGATTTAAACCATAACAGAATGTCACTCAAGGTTACTAATACTATGAATGATTTACATATGTAGCAGCCTCCAATAAGTTTTCATGAGACAAAAGAAAGCACACTAAACTACAATTACTTCACAAAAGGCTGAAAATTAGGTTTCATTTTTAGGCCACACTTACTTTTGAAACTTGGTTACCAATAGTGGATTTGAATTTATTCATGTCCGTAGAAGTGTCTGTCTGAACACTGAAACAAAAAATAAAACAAACTATTAGAACTTTAGAATAGGTAAACAAGCCACTGAACAATCGGTTTACAGTTATTTAAGTAACCTGAAGAACAGATATTTAGTAAATAAATGCAATATGTTTGAAGCACACTTAAAATCCCAGCATCCATTTATTTTCTTAAGTAATTTCTTCCATTATTGGGGCATAAGTAGTAAAGCCTGGCAAAACAACCATTAAGGAAGACATGATCATGCTAAGTGAAAAGCTAACCGATTATAGAGAACTCTTAGAAAGATATGCATAGTTATAGTGAGCAAAGTCTGCTTTAACAGAAATGTCTGGCTGATGAGCAAAAACTCAAGAACCAACAGCCTGTTCTCCAATAAATTTGCTTATTTACCCACTGTAGACTACTCAACACTACAAGCAAAACAAAATAACTTCAATGCACATAATAAATATATCTGCTGGACAGGCTTACAAAAAAAATCTCAAGTGAAACACTCTTTGAAACTTTTTGAACAGTGGGCCATTCAGCTCAGCATAGTAAACGCTACAGGGTGCAACACTCAACCACACAGCTATATAGGTAACTTATTCCATATGTTGAAAGGTGTTATTTCTACATTACCCCTTCATAACTATGAATACTTCGATTAGGCCAACACTTCATCACTATTCACTAACTCACTGGACAGTGCTGACGTGATGCTTTTCAATTAACACAGGCAAGTAAGGAACTTCATTGTACTCCATACATGTGACAATAATGTCTGTAAATAACAAACACTAAGCTACGCCTACTCGTTTTTATTTGAAGTTTACATAATGTTGTTGCATCAAAAGAAATGCGTGCAGCACAAATAAAGCACCATGAGCTACAGAAATTACCTCTCAACATTCTAAAGAGACAGTGCTGTGAATCATATTAATAAACACCACCAAATACTTCCAAGGTATAGAGAAGATAACATGAAACAGACATAATAGTGTGCTTTTTCCTGTTGAACACACTGATCCACGTGTAGAGAATAACAGTAAATTTCCTGTAACGTTTTTGGAAAGGGGGCACATGTGGAACCACTATTTGGTGAGAATTTAAAACACACGGAGTCAAAAAAATTATTTTATGATCCATACAACAGTAACAACTGTGCACACATGATCATTTATTTCCAAACGTATCATTAATGCTTAATCTTATTTAGAAGTGCTTACAGAAATGCCTGTAAACATGAATACTTAAACTGTACAGCTATGACAATAAAACACGAATACTGAAAAATACATTATAAATAAAATGATAGGACACAGACCATCATTAAACATAAAAAGTCAGTAAAATATTAAGCCATCCGAGACAAACAGCTGCACTTCCACTCCCAAAATTTGCTAAACATTTAAGCAACACCATAAAGCATGTATTATTTCTTCAACATTTTACACAGCTTACATTCTTAACTGACAGCATGAAATACATTTAGGCCTTTAAAAGCACACAAGAATCTAACATCCCACACCAAGAAACAGTTTAGAACATTCCAAATGTGAGCAAGTATTACAAGATAAAAACAATGTAAAACTATGAGCCGTTACTAAATAGTCAAAACATTTCAAAGAAAGTCAATACTTTTAAATGGGCACCTGTTTAAAACAACAAACAAGTTTATATAAGCTTTGCAATTTCTGAATGTCCTTTAATCAAAAGATCTTTAGCAAAGAAATCACAATTAGTTACAAAAAAATTGTATTAAATATATACAACATGGGACTGGATAACATTTAAAGTTTACAACCTTTTGCTTACCTCTAATGGTGGAAACTGGTTACAAAAAAATAAAACTATACAAAAATATTTGAAATTAGAAGGGAAAATTAAAATTAAGTATAGTAAAAGAAAAGGTTTACTAAATTAAAGAGAGGGTCTTGCCCAGGTTTCAGGTGCTTTTTATTAACTCTTAAAAGGTGCTGAAGGCCACACCTTACTTTCATCAGAAACACCTGGAACATGGTTTGTTGCCATGGTAGCTGAAAATCACTAATTTAGCAAGGAGAAAACCCACCCAAAGTTCACCTCAAAAGGATCAAGGGGGTTTCCATTAAAAAAAAATGTAAAGAAAAAGGTGCAAAACCAAGAATACCAAATCAGCTTTCCAGAAAAGTAGGCCTGTCATTTGTAACCAACCACTACGGGATCAAAAGTGGCATGAACTTCTAAATGCAACTTAAATTATCAAATATATGGGTCCTGCTTGTGTTGATCTGTGTAAAGTATATGCTAGAAAAACGTAGGAAAAAAAAATTCCAACCAAAGCTGCTACTATGATCACTTGTGTATGCCCCATATTAACTATTGAAAGTGAGATTTAGTACTTACCAACTGTCATTCTCTGAGCCACTATCAGAATCAACACTGCTGATGCTCTCCTTAGGCGACTCCTGGCCCATTCCATTGCAGTCATAATCTCCACAGACTGCAGAACTGACATCAACCCCAAACACCTTTTCATACAGCAATTCATACAAAAGGGCTGAAAGAAGACGGAAGAAATGTCATTAGTGACAGCAGAATTATCTCATTAAATTTCTAGTGCCATTGTTCCTAAATACATGCTTTTTGGGAAAAGACACGCATTTAGCTTTGCTGCTATATAATGCCAACTTTGCTTCCTCTATAATGCTGTCACAATTCCAATTTTAGGAGATTATTTTTTTGGGCACAAACACAATTGTATCAAACCATGCTGCCTGTTTCAACTTGTATCGGCCATTTTGAAATGTCACATGACCTTTTAGGAAACACATGACTCAACACCATGTGACTAGTGAGGCTTCTCCCCCACAAGCACCCTAAAAAGAAATTAACCTCCTTGCTGTTAAGCCCAAGCACCCTTCTCTAGATAAGCTGTTATGTTTTGATGTACATCATTAATCCTGAAAAGCACTCAGGAAGTATTCAGCTGACATCCAGTGGATATAACAACATCATGCTGCAAAATCCAAAGCACTGATGGTAAATCATCAATATTCATGAGTGGGGCAGAGCCTTCAACCAAAACACACAAAGCATGTAAACGAAAAGCTGTGAATCCAGTTTTATAACACACTGAAACTGAACCATTAGTTGAATGAAGTGATAGTGATGACAATGTGAATAGGTCATCTGACGTTGACAGAGATAATGAAACTGATACATATGGCACTGTATGACACAACTGCCATGATATGCCTGCTGACTTCAGTCTTCGTGAAAAAAAATTCAACATTTTTGGCTTGATTTTGCAGGGGTAAGCAAGCATAGCTCTACATTCGGAGACTACATAATTCTGTTACAAAATACAAATTAGTTACTGCATGACTGTTCCTAGAAGGCAATGTGGCTCAGGTGTTAGGTGTGCCTGTTGAGTTGCCATCCTTGGATTTCTAGGTGATCCTAACACATTCACTTACCCTGTCCATGATCCAACACATAAAAATGTGTGAACAACTGTATAGCCATTCTGAACTTGACTGTTGTCTGGTGTGATGTTCAGTGATGAAAGTCATTATATAAACGTTTTTGAGCAGGTCAAAGCAACAAGCATTCAGGAACACAGAATGTTACATGAAACTAAGGTTCACAGAAAACTGGTCAGTATAAGGAGGACAGACTCCAATGATAGTGCCTTCTCATTTCTATTAAATAAGCGGCTAACCCTAAACCAAATTTAAGACTTCAATCCCATATACCATAAGGAAGTTGTCAAGTTCAGTCAGGGGGGGGATCCCCCTGTGACTGCAGGTTTTTGTTCCAGCCAGTCTTTAATTGATCTCATTGCTTAATTAGCCAAACCTTTTATTTTGCATTTTGAAAAGTGCATTGGTGACAGATGTACACTTATAGGACATTAAGAAACATTTGTATTTTTCCTGCATCTTTATAAGTTTTGTTATTTTTAGCTCACCTTTTCTATGGAATTTGCTTTCTTACTTGTTTCAAAATACAGACAATGCTTAGCAGAGCATACATCAGTGTAAGTGACTCTGAAATGAGCGGCTACTTGAATGTGACCCACTTGTGTCCACAGTAAGTAATCAAAACATTAAATTAAAAAAAATACTGAAAGGAAAAAGAGTGAATGCATAACCCTCAGTATAATTATAGCTGAACCAGTTTGCAATTTCTGGATGGTTACAAAAAAAACAAAGAAACGGGGAAATACTGCCTTGCACAATTAGGAGTCCAATTAAGAGACAAATGAGTTGGGACAAAAACCTGCAGGTACAAGGGGGCTACTGGGACTGAACTTTGAGAACCACTGCCATAAGGAGTAACCTAGTGACTGATCTCGAGTGTTAGACTAGTGTTTCTCAACCAATGGGTCACAACCCACTTTTGGGTCTTGGGCTGTCGGCAGTGTGTCAGGAGTTGCTACTGATTATGCTGGTAGCAGGTCGTGGAGGGACACCACTCAGACGATCATGCTCAAATTAACCAAGGCCCCTGGGTGGTTCACAACACCAAAAAGGTTTAGACCAGTGCTTGAGTGGTTCTCAAATTCAGTCCTGGAGCCACTGCCCTCTCTCCATAGCTGCAGGTTTTCATTCCAACCAACCTTCACTTGTAATCAGTCCATTAAGCAAGGAGTCACTTTCCAGTCTGCATATTTTATGCAGCAACTCAGAAATTACAAACTGGTAATTTATTTTACTGAATGAAGCAGAATTTTAAAAGCAAACAAACTTTTTGTATTTTTGGTGTTTTGTTTTTTTACATTTTCTGGTTACATTATTTACTAATAGGCACAGAAATGAATAACAATATAATAAATGCCCTTTAGCAGTAACCGTCGCTTGCCATGGTGACTGCTGTGCTTGTCGTTAATTGCCGCTGTTCAGATATAATTAGCAGCGCCAACCCCACAGAAAAAGTGAATTAAAAAAAATGGCAGTGTTAAAAACATTAAAGGATGTAAAAACAACAGAAACATTTCATTTCACATAAATACAAATCAAGCACTAATGGACTTTCCTGAATGCAAAATAAATAAAAAGATAGCGAATAAAAAATACATTAAAAGGTAAAAATGACTTTCAATATGAAACTGGATGGGAAAAAAACTGTAGCCAGTGGGGACTACCCAGGACTGAACTTGAGAGCCTCTGATTTAGTTCACATTAGCGCTTACTGGATGCTGAAGGGGCCAAAAGGGAAACTTATGAAATACTTGCTCTTTGACATTCTTTCAATATGATTTTTGGCCAGGAATACAAGTGTGGGACTGATTAGGTTTTATATTTAAGTTGTATATGTAATATTTTCTTACTTTCACACAAAAAAACTTAATCTCTCTTCAATATATGAGAAACTAATATTTATAATAAGAGGATATTAACCTAGACCTGGGAGGAAGGGGTTGTAGGGCTCATCCTTTTTCTAGAAATGCTTTATTTCAAAATAGTCTTTGCATTTTAAGAAATACATGAGGATACACTAATAAAAGCATAAATGTACCATAGGATGGACAAGATTAGAAATGAGCACATTAGATCAGCTCAGGTTGGACAGTTTGGAGAGAAACCCAGAGAGGTGAGATTGCGTTGGTTTAGGCATGTGCAAAGGAAAGATGCTGGGTATACTGGGAGAAGGATAGAGCTGCCAGTAAAGAGGAAGGCCAAACAGAAGGTTTATGGAAGGGTTGAGAGAGGACATGCAGGTGATGGATGTGAGAGCAAGATGCAGAGGACAGGAAATTATGGAAAACAGGTGACCTGCTGCGGCGACCCCTAACAGGACCAGCCGAAAGACAAAGAAGAAAGAGACGATAAGAAGATAGATGGCCAAAGCAATCTTTCAGAAGAATTAAATGTCTTCTCCAGGACAAGAACTATATTAACCCCATACAAATCTCAAACAGCTAAAACTATTTTTTTATCCTAAATGTTGCTTAGCACCAAAGTCTCATACATTGCAAAGGTGTGAACATCACATTGACCAACAATGGCAAACTGGCCCAGCATAAACGAAATTGTGCTCTGCGATTGAATGGTGCCCAGTTCAAACACTTGTTCCAATACTGCTAGCATAGGCCTTGGATCAGATAAGTCACAAAATGAACGGATGGATGTTCAGAACATCTTTTTTATGGATCACAATACAAGACAAAGTATTAATAAAACAGTTATTCACTTATTTAGAAACATGTGAGCACAGTTGGTACTTGTACTCTGGACCAGAATTGAGCAGAAGACATGCCAATAGTAATATTTTTATTTGTTGGAGAATGAATGAAGGTGCCCTCTGATGAACTGCAGTCCGGCTCCTCCTTGACAGGGATACTTTATTCCTTGCTGCTTTTGCTCCTTGTTACAAAGACTAACAGAAAGTATGCATATAAAAATAAATGAATGATTAATGTCTACTGCTATGAATAATTTGAAGGATTCAATGCCCATTTACACAGCCAGTATTCACCACTCTTTACATCATAAAAGCACATGAACATACTAAAAGGCAAAAATCAAAGCTAAAATAAAAAGTACATAAAATAGAATAAGATATAAAAATATATAATAAATGACATTCAAATACCTAAACAGAGTTAAAAAACTTTCACAAGTAAAAATAAAAAGCTTTAAGTCTTGATTTGAAGACAGCTAAACACTCCAGGTGCTTAAAGCTGATGGGAAGTAAATTCCAAAGTTTAGGTGCATAACAGATGAAGGCTTGAAACCCCTAACCCCCCCAAAAAAAAGGTTTATACCTGATTTTTTATATGAATATCTTGGGAAACAACAGCATACAATACTAACGTCCTGATTCACTGTAATCACTGAATTAGCTGTCTTTCACATTAACATGCTTTAATTTCAGGTGAAGCTTCTTTCCAAAGTTGGGTCTATTCCAAAACAAGCATCAACCTAGCAGCTGTCTCACTTGTTATACATTTATAGACCATCCTTAATTTTGCTCATTTAAATTAATCATGTGAGGAATATGACATTTTCTTAAACCAAATTAAATTCTCTGAAATGAAAAGAAAGAACTGTTTCTCAACTGGAGAAAAGATACAAAACTACATTCATTAGTACTAGCAAATTCTGCAAATAATGGATTGTATGTTTACATTCACATTTCTCATTTATGATTTCTATTTCAAATAATGGTTTCCATTTTAAATAATGTAGTTCACCACTAATTGGATGGATTTTGTTAAGTGGTGACCACCATACCAGCATATAGTGTAGACCAGGGGTCCCAAACTCCGGTCCTGGAGGGCCCCAGTGGTTGCAGGTTTTCATTCTAACCCTTTTCTTAATTAATGCATTGTTTGTGCTGCTAATTAACTTCTTTTGAATTAATTTTAATTGACTTGTTTTTTAGCGATTTGTTCCCAAGAATTGCTTCATTTCTTTCCTTAAATGGCTCCCAAATAGAAATCAAATGTGAAGTGAGTGAGCCAACAGGAGACCAGCTAAGTCACGGCTTCAAACTCCAACCAAATTCACTCCAACCAGTTGCTTAATTAGGCGCCAAGTCTTGTTGTTAATTAAACCCGTTCTTTAATACCGTGACTTGTTGCTGCTCTCATTGTTCAATAGCATACATGAGCACTGTTAAAATGTTTTGTGGACCTGAGCAGATCAACAT
This sequence comes from Erpetoichthys calabaricus, assembly GCF_900747795.2. NCBI lineage: Eukaryota > Metazoa > Chordata > Cladistia > Polypteriformes > Polypteridae > Erpetoichthys > Erpetoichthys calabaricus. The sequence goes on along the minus strand of NC_041398.2, from coordinate 245,217,505 downwards.
TCCTGAGACCTTCACTTTTCTTTCTTTTCAGATATTGTATGATAGACATAGTTTGCTGGTCATGTTTTGGTTCATTTTGTAGCTCATTGTTTGGCTGCTAATTAAGGCAAAAGAAACAATTAAGGTGTCTGAGTCTTCAAGGGCAAGTCAAATAAAAATAATTCAAAAGAAGTTAATTAGGAGCAGAAAAAGGTCACTAATTAAGAAAAGGGTTAGACTGAAAACCTGCAGCCACTACGGCCCTCTAGGACTGGATCTGGGGACCCCTGGTGTAGACAGATTTTCAAAAAAAAAGACAACCATATTTTAACTGCAAGTTTTAACTTACTTATGGGAGCCTAACCAGAGTACATCCTGAATATTTGCTCATAGAATATTAAGATATCAGATTCAAAGTGAGAGCTCTTTAGCAGCTCAGATGCAGGGAAATATTTACTTTCTAAAGCTGTCAGAATTTTAGGAACAGCTTATATTCATCAGTAAATGTTTCCAATGCACTGTGATAAGGAATGCATTATGATTTCCAAAGCACAACATTTGCAAACAATTCTACACCATGCCAAATGAATAAGCATGGATAGAAAATCCAGCTTCTGGATGGCCACCGTAGCTTCTGACTCATTCCAAATATTCTCTTAACAACAGACCAATTCTTGGCATTAATGAAATATGTTATATGTGGTTTACTAGTGCTCTCATCTCAAACTGTTGGGCAACTCCAACATTCCAGGTTCTACTTTACTGACAGCATCAAAATGTTTTGCGTAGCTAAAGCAAATTAGTAATTTCTATGGCTTATTCATTTCCAAAAATTGTTATTGTAACAGGCACACATACGGAGAAAAATAAGTCGGCCAGCTATTTGTGGATTTATTTATATCTCTATTTTTTGGCAAGCTGGTGAAGGAAAAAAACAGAAATTAAAGAATACAAGTGTATAGCAATGAATAAAAAAAAAATCAATTAAACCTTCTTAAAGAAATGACTTTTTATTGGATTATTCTAATTATAAAGTGGTTCAGAATGAAGCCTTGGGCCAATTGCCTGTGCTATAGCAGATAATGGTGGACTTTGTTCTGGAATACTATAGTGACTGCAGGTTTTGGAGTGGTCATCTGAATTTAATTTAATTGAGTTTTCTGTCCACAGCATAGTTTTTTCCTCCCAATCACAAATGTACTAATTCACTGACTGACATCAACATGTGCCCAGATGATGTACAAAGAATTTTTTGTTTTCTTATTAGCCAGAATAATTTCACACTAAAAAATTGCACTAGTATACAGATTGGATGATCCAAATGCCTATCAAGGCAACCCTCTCCCTAAATAATATTCAAACAATATTTTATGGCCTAGACACAAGAGGAACAGGGAATAACAAACAAATCATCCAATTAGTACATATGAGGTATCCAATTACCCTGACCATCATTGGGGAAGTAGCATATTGCTGTAGGTATTATTTAAACAAGATTCAGAGAATAAAAAAAAAAAAAATAGTCCATCAATTAATAATGACAATGAAGACACCAAAAAAAAGAAAGACTAACCTGTGTGGCAAAACTGACCATAGGGCGATTAACAAATACCTGCTAATATGTACCATGTAGACAGTTTCTTTGCACTGTAAAACTGAAAAAATGTGTATTTAACTTATCCTTAATATTCTACTTTGTGCTTTACTCATTTATCTATTATTATTATGGACATTCTTTGTGCTGAAGCCATTGTGTATCAGAAAACTAGAAAGTGTCATCATGAGAACCACTTTACATCTTGGGCTACCGTATAATTGCGACATAATTAATTCTTAAATGTGAACTCTAGATCCTTGCTGAGAGCATGTGTAGGGAGCTTTATAAATGCTTCTTAGATCATATTCTGAAGTGGGACAAATTCTTAATCCTAGTCAGACTAGTAGTCTTTTTCCTAAGAGTAGTTCTGAGACACTTGATAAATAAGGGCCCTGGTTTTAATTTCCTGCTGATGTATCGTTTGCATGGTACTTTTACTCCTGCATAACCTTTACCCCACAATCCAAATGACCACCTTGAGTCTATCTAGAGTGAGACTATAAAATTAAACTACCAAAGTTTTGATTTTCTGCACTGGAAAAAATAAAAGATAAATCAGAGGAAGTGAATAAAATCCAAGATGATGCATGCTTCATTATCTCATCTAATCCTGTGAAAAGGGTAATGTGGATGTTAAACAATGACAAGCTGTAGGTGAATAGCTGGAATGTCTCCACAACTCTTGACCACTTTACTTTTATAAAAAGAAAAATCCATAAACTACGTGGACAGAATTAGAACTTTAGAGAAAACAGATATTTTTTCACTGCATTAAAATCACATGAAACAGAGTGTGATACCAGAATCCAATCAAGTTCAAACTTGTCACATGTGTAAAACGTTTAACATAAGGCAAACGAAAAAAGCAGAGGAAGGTTAGGGAAAAAAAGTAGTATCTTTAGAAAGTGAGACACACTTACCTTCAGGATTTAGGCCAGCAGTAAGCATACCCCAATTTCATTCCAACCCAGACAAAACACGGCCCCTACTACAACCTCATTTTTCAACACGGTTTAGGCAGCACAAATATAATGGAGAGTCATCAGTGGGTTAAACTAAGAAAACGATTAACACATGTGAATAGCTAATGTCAGTAAGGAGTAGAAGCTGTTAAAAGGCCTTTAAAAAAAGCCAACCAAGATTACCTCATCTACCCATTCCCTGGCACTCCAGTAAGAAGAGAGGGAAACCAAGTAACCAGGTTGGTGCAGGCTCCTCTTCTGCTGTACAAACCATTAAAAAGCTGCCTAATAGACAGGTGACCCCAGTAGGGGAGATGCACCTTTTAGCTAGAAGGGAACCTTCTTCTTAAAAGGGTAGAAAATGACTGATAAATGAGAAGTGACCACAGGTTCACCAAGCTTATTCAGATAGCCAAGTTGACATAATGTCTCATCCAGATACTTTTTAAAAGATTTTTAAGGTGTTCACTTCAACTAAATGATGTAGCAATTCCAGACTTGCATTGTTCACTTCAGCCTAAATATATTCCCTCTTAGTTTCCACCAGTGTCTATATCCACGATTCACTGTTTAATTGAAAGAACTCTTCAGTGTCAATTTTAACAGGGTCTCTTCTCACAATTTATTACACATAACTATGAACCTGGAAATGTGACCGGAAAGCACCTATTTGTACACTGAATCTCCTACAACAAACTCTCATCACATTGGTTACCACGTAGACCCCTTAAAAAATGATTTGAAAAAAGGGGTATACTAAAGAATTAATATGCTGTTTTTGTTTAAACAAAATATACTTCAGCAGAATAGGACATTGTTTAAAAAACAGTTCTTATTTCTAGCTCCACAACCAATAGTTTTTAACCGGGAAGACTCAAAGCAATACAAGTTGCTCATTCCTCCTGATCCAAACCGTAATGCCTATGACTGACAAAAACACAATATGAGATATTTCTAACCCTGCGACCATGTGGTGAGGCTTAAAAGAATACTCCACCAAATATTTTTTTTTAAATGTTACTTACCCCATGTGGCTTTTGTTGATGGCCAAGAAAAATGATTAATCTTGTGTTCTTGGAAAAAGTACATGACTAACATTGTGAATGAATGGGACTCAATAGTGACCAACTCTGAACAACAAATGATGTGAAAAACATCCACGGTGGTGGGGGGAAACAAAATTTTAAACAATTAATGTCACATGGGGTAAGCAACATATAAAAATACATTTTTGGATGGCATATTCCTTTAAGTTTTTCTCAGCATTCAGTACTTTCTACTGTAAGTCATATACCAGATGACACCCATCAACATCCCTTTGCTCTTTAGAAAGTGAAAAGGTATTTGACCATATGGACTTTTCTCTGGTAGGTCTTAGGCCTCTAGGAGCTTGATACAGAGTTTATCAATATGATTAAATCCCTCTGTGAATTTCCACTGACAACATTTTTTAAGTAATTCAAATATGTCAGTCCTTTTAAATTCACACAGGAGCTAGACAAGGGTGTCTACTATCTGCTCACTTTTTCAAATCTTTCTCTTGAGCCTTTACCTTTGCAATGTAGACTTAACAACCTCTATAAACACTCATGGAGTCCTGCATAAAAATCCTTCATATTGTGCTTTTCCTTGGTAACACACCTTCAGATTCAGCTTATGCAGTTTGTTCGGGACTGTGAAGTGGTTTCAGGTTACAAAATGGGCCGAAATCTTTTAAAATCAACTTTTTCCTTTGTCAGTAATACTCTCTCCCTTCTTCCATCAACAAAACAAATGTATCCAAATACAGTGGAACCTTGGTTCACGAACGTCTCGGTACACGTACAAACCGGTTAACGACCAAAAAGTTCGCCAAACTTTAAACTTGGTTCACGACCACACACTCGGTATACGAACAAGCCAGTTTCCCTTTCGGTTTGTACATGTTCAGTCTCTCCCTGTGCATTTCCTGTGCAGCGAGCAAGAGAGAGAGCGAGAGAGTGCGACATGCACAAACACAGGCAGCGTGAGAGAGAGAGAGAGGGCTCGACGCATAAGGTAGGAAAGGCAGTTAAAGAATGCACTGGGCTTGATTTTGTTTTCACTTCTGTTTACAGCGATTGGTTCGTAGCGTGCATTGTTGCAATGTTACTTTTCTTGGTGGCTTATTAAATTACGGATTTTTTCAAATGTTCATTTTTTTCCCTGTGCTTAAAACTCATTAAAAAAAAAAAAAAAAAAAAAGTGTTTTTAGCCAGCAGTTGGTAGCGCTATAGCACGAACTACTGCAGTGTTAGTTTTCTCTGTTGTTCAAGGTTTTCTCAGTGTTATTCAATGTTTTTACATTTAGTTTACTATTACACTGTGCATTCTATGGTTTAATTAACTATATTTGTGCTTAAAAACTTAAAAAAATTTATATTTACATAGTTTGTATGGTCTGGAACGGATGAATTGTATTTACATACAATCCTATGGGGGAAATTGCTTCGGTTCACGACCAAATCGGTTTACGGCCAGAGTTATGTAAAGAATTATGGTCGTGAACCGAGGTTCCACTGTATCTCGATCCCAGACATTTTCAATTTTTTGCAGAATATAGTCTTCTCCAATTATCGCTATATCTTATAAAAGATTATTGGCTTTTTCACCACCCTGTTAACATATCCCTCTATCTGTCTGCTCTTGTTTGGTCATTATTAAAATAAATATTGTTCCCCATTTCAGTTTTCTGATGTAAACTTTCCCCGATGCTCTCCTCTCTGACATTTTCTTTGGAATGAAGAGACCCAACATTAAATATTTTTACCCTGTTCCGTGACCGGCTCAAAAAGGGGAAGAGTCTCTTTCAAACTTGGAATTATATCATTGCGCCTATGCGGAATTGGCTTCCCTCTCCTTCCAATATTCCATCCTGGCTCCAAAACACCAACTCTGGACCCTCACTCACCAATCTTCTCCATATTCATCCTTTCACTCATTAACTCCCTTTTTAACTCCAGTTCTTTGCCTTAAAGGTACGAAATTGAGTCGAACAGCACTTACCTTCCACCACAAGTTGGCACCTGCATATCTATATTTTTCACAATAACCCCCTGTGTATCAATGAAAAACCTATCTCCATCTTGCTTGTTAGTTCAAGTCTTTAACATAATTTTTTAATAATTAGGGACCAAGGCACCAAGATCCAGTTTCTTCAGATCTTCCTCTTCTTTAAATTTTTTTTAATCTTCAAATTTGCTCAGTTCTCTGGGCATGTGGTGTGTCATTATCTTCACCACTTCCCCTGGCAGTTACCACTGTTTGTACAACAAACAACATTTACTTACTGTATATAGCACATTTTCATACAACAGTGTATATCAAAGTGCTTTGCAGGATGATAAAGAAAGTTACAAGACAAAAAAATCAATTAAAATTAGGCAATAATATTAAAGAATAAGTAACAACAAAACAAGGTAAGGTCAGATGCTTCGGGAGGACACAAAAAACAAACTCCAGTTAGACAGGAGAAAAAAAATCCGCAGGGGTCCCAAGGACAGAAGACTACCCAGCATTGACTGGGCAAGATTTTACCTTTGCATTCAATGTGGCAATATGACGACCCATCCTGCATCGCTTTATTCTTAAAAATGGTATTTCAGGATATCAGTTTGCATTCCAAGAATCTTAATCAACAGCATACTAGTAATCATCATAGTTGATCTAAGCCCTCTTAACGGTTTTGCAGTGTATTTACTGCTCCCTATGTGTTCCTGAACTTTATGCCATAATTTGGAACTACACCCAATACTAACTATTGGTCTTTTGTTTCAAAACTCTCACATCAATTCCACTTTCACCCCACATTTTCCTTCTCCTCGACATTTCCTTGCTTTCTCTTCCTTAATCCAGTCCAGAAGAGGATATTTTTTCTGGACACCAATACTACTAAAGACACTAAGTCCCTACTTTCCTCTCTCTTGACTCTTGAAAATCTTTCTATAATGATTTCTCTGGAGCTCTAGCTTTAACATTAGGAAAAACTGCCTGTCACCAAGCATGCGAGTTGCTAGACGTTCACCAATTGGTGAGGGGCACAGCTGGATCTTAATTTACTGTTCGGATGGGGACCTCTTTCCCTTACAGATGTATGCACTCCCTTTATCTTTTAAACAGTGTTCTTCACAGGGCAGGGATGGACGAGGTTAATCTCTCATCTATATATTGTTTTAAAAAAATGTTTGGTCATTTATATATGATTACAGCCAATAAATGTTTTAATCACAAAAAATGACAAGTCTTCTAGAATGCAGTTAGGCTTCTCTTCTGCAGCTAAAACAACACCTTTTCTACCGCATGTTTTTCTTCAAAGTCATGAGTAAATGTTTCCAAGCCAATGCTCCTGAAATTTTACTTCATGTTCCATATTTGGTAGTAGGCTTACTAAAGTTATTTGCCTTCATGACATCAATTCATCAATGTGTCCAAAGTTACATAAACAACTTAGTCTTGAATTTCTACTCTCCGAGAAGAAAAATGGTTTCTTCTGAGCTCTCTATATCCAATTAAAAACCATTACATTGTCTACACATACATAAAGATATGGAGCCCTGCGAAGATCATGTCTACTTATCCCAAAGGGAACAGCCCACCACAGCGTTGATGAGATTATTAATTTACAAATTTGTAAGCCTCAAATCAGGCTTAACAAGTGGTTTAACCTTTTCCAGTTTGCTTAGTATATTAAAGTTCCTAAAAAGAAACCATTCTAAAAGATGAAAAATATGATCTCCGGGGACCTCAGGTCACATTTACAGAAGATGTGCGCTGCAGTTTTGAAAACTGAAGGGATACCAATCTAACCCACACAAACAGCACTGCATACATATTAATAAAAGACACACCAAGGGGAGTGATGAGGACACCAAGGTAGTTGTCGAGTGGTGAAAAACTACAGTAATCATTATGTTTAATTCCCATAAAAACACACCAACATAAAAATATTAATCATATACCAGATATGTTAAAACCCGCTTATTTACCCATTTCAGGGTTGCAGGGTGCTAGAACCTGTGCAGACTCCAGCCTCATGCACCATTATCAAGGCGTCAGTCCATTACAGACTCTCAAACTTCACTCACAAAGGGGCAATTTGGAATCACTTAATGAACTTAAACCAGGAATAGGGGTGCGAGATAAAATCTGAAGTACACAGAGATACGAACACAGGCACAAGATGAGCATGCAAAGTCCCCACAGACGACAGACAGGTGCTGATTAAAATGCTAAGAAAACAACTGTATTACAGCTCTGCAATGGTAAAGCACTGTAGTGTTTTATTCAATGGATAAGGAATGTACCGTTATATTTAAATGAGACAACATTCAGTTATATAAAACAAAGTCACAAACAATGCACTTACACTGGCACAAAGCAGCGGCTTCATTGTACTTTTCTGGATAAACGCTGTCATAGTGATTTCCATTAAGGAAGCACAGTTGAACCTGGCATGGAAGGAAAGTCAGATTTATAGATAAGACCGCTTTGCACATATTGGGATGACTTTATAGCAGATCAGCAGGACATCAAATTCAACAACAGAATGACTGAATATATAGTATAGTAAACTTGTAAATGACAAATGATTAAAGGATAGATGCTAATTATGTACTTATCATATCTTATCACACCTCTGCCGTATCCAGGTAAGAGCAGCATCATTAGCATCCTGAAGATCTTCACTGGTACATGTAGGGCCTAGGGAACATTCATGGAGAATGTGGCCCATTGTTTGGGTGGGCTCACCACAGGGAGATTCAGCGCTTGTCAACTACACTCATTATGTAATTATGTAAAGCTACAACTAAATTACAGCAAAATGAAAATATTGCTGAGTCTATCAAAATGAGCTGTATTCCTGCATTTATCTGGCCTGTTGATTTGATATTTATCCCAATTACAACAGACTGAATCAGATTAAATAACTAAAAAAAATATAGTACAAGCAACACTTTCATGTTGTTGGAAAAAGGTATGTGAACTTTTAGTCATCCAAACAAAAGGTTATTGTTGCTCAACGCCACATACGAGCATTGAGATATTATTTTGGTCTTCTCTGCATAACCAGCTATCATTTTTGGCTAACATCAACTACTAACCTCCAAAGCTATCAACAAATTTCACACAGACTGAGGTCATGACCATCACTTGAGCATTACAAAAAGTGTAATTTATTAGTTTAGGTTTTCCATTTATGGTTTCTCTGTTTAAGAATCCTCCCGCATGGCATGCATTTTGTCAAACATGTTTAATTAAATACTGTATTAAGTTTCAAATAGAACATATTAAATTTTATTAAACATTTAATTCAACTAAATGTTTTAAATATCACCTATGGCATATATCCTCCAGGGTACATATTTTTTTACGTATCACTGAACAAATACTAGAGGTGGGCACTTACCGACTGGTTTTATATTATCCAATTAAACAATTAATTACAACTTTTACATGGTAAGAAAATGCCTGGTAATATTTTCTGGATAATGAGAGAACAGTGGTGAATATTTCTTTTTTTTTTTAAAAAAAAGATGCTATGCAAGTGACCATTTTTAAGTTTGATTTATTTGACACTTTCCACATTCTTTTCACTCTGTCATGGCATACGATAGATAGATGTGAAAGGCACTATATGACAGACAGAACTTTATTTGTCCTCAGGGGGTATTTGGTTTTTTACATAAATAAATAAATAGGAACATAAATAAATGGACTTAACACACACTAGAATGAGTATAAAGGAAGGAAAATAACAGGAAAGAAAAGCTCTGACTTTGCTGTCATAGTCCCAGTGAGGCATTATGCAGGCATAATGTTTGTTGGTATAAAGGAGCCCCAGTAGCAATTCTTGACATATTTACTGAATAATTTGTTAGCTGAAAGCCCTCAATGTTGGAATCTCAGAGAGAAGATGTGCAGAATTGTTCATAATGGCACTCAGTTTTGTTTTAATTCTCATCACTGCTACAATCACCAGGGTGTCCAGAGTGTGTTGTATAACTGAGCTTGCCCTTTAAATTAGCTTGTTGACTCAATAGGTATCTCTTGAAGTGATGTTACTAGCCCAGCACACCACAGTATAGAAAAATCGTACTGGCCATGACAGTTATAGAAGTATGTCACTTCCCACATATAAGGAATGCAGTCTCCAAAGGAAAAAGAGCCTGTTCTGCTTTTTCCTTCTTTCTTAAAAGTGTTATTAATAGAAATTATCTACAGAAATTGACCACAGCAGGCATAGCGGTGTCACTGGCAGCCGAGCGGATAGTAGCCAGTTTTCATGATGGCAGCAGGAGGGCATGGCCAATTGTCCGATGATAATACTGCACTGAGCTGTACTCATCAGTGACTAGTGCGGTAATGAATCAAAAGCTTAGTCTTTGCTTATATATAACAGTCAAAGTGAGACACATATGCAATACATACAATGAAAACTCAAACATAAGTAGAGGAAATATAAAACAAAAATGGTTGTAAACTAAACATGATATTGAGCTGTTTCTTTGATGTATAGCTATTCACAAAATTGTTATTTTAAAAGGAAAGGTTTTGGACTTTGTACAGAAAACATGTATACACATGTCTCTAAGGTGCTGATCTTCATTTAAGGCATTTTAAGAATATATTGGGAAATATTATATATCACATTTTGGGTCAAAATAATCACTACAGTAATCCCTCCTCCATCGCGGGGGTTGCGTTCCAGAGCCACCCGCGAAATAAGAAAATCCGCGAAGTAGAAACCATGTTTATATGGTTATTTTTATATTGTCATGCTTGGGTCACAGATTTGCGCAGAAACACAGGAGGTTGTAGAGAGACAGAAACGTTATTCAAACACTGCAAACAAACATTTGTCTCTTTTTCAAAAGTTTAAACTGTGCTCCATGACAAGACAGAGATGACAGTTCCGTCTCACAATTAAAAGAACGCAAACATATCTTCCTCTTCAAAGGAGTGTGCGTCAGGAGCAGATTATGTCAGAGAGATAGAGAAAAGCAAACAAATCAATAGGGCTGTTTGGTTTTTAAGTATGCAAAGCACCGGCACAAAGCTGTTGAAGGCGGCAGCTCACACCCCCTCCGTCAGGAGCAGAGAAAAAGAGAGAGACAGAAAGAGACAGAGTTTGTTTTTCAATCAAAAATCAATACGTGCCCTTCGAGCTTTTAAGTATGCGAAGCACCGTGCAGCATGTCGCTTCAGGAAGCAGCTGCACAGAAGGTAGCAATGTGAAGATAATCTTTCAGCATTTTTAGACGAGCGTCCGTATCGTCTAGGTGTGCGAACAGCCCCCCTGCTCAATCCCCCTATGTCAAGATCAGAGAAAGTCAGCGCAAGAGTGAGAGAAAAGTAAGTTGGGTAGCTTCTCAGCCATCTGCCAATAGCGTCCCTTGTATGAAATCAACTGGGCAAACCAACTGAGGAAGCATGTACCAGAAATTAAAAGACCCATTGTCCGCAGAAATCCGCGAACCAGCAAAAAATCCGCGATATATATTTAAATATGCTTACATATAAAATCCGCGATGGAGTGAAGCCGCGAAAGGCGAAGCACGATATAGCGAGGGATTACTGTATATCACACAGCCCTAAGCAACAGTACATCTTGTGCTTCTCCAGATGAAATGCTGAGAAAGTTCTTTGCTTCCAGAGATTTCTAGTTGGAGTCAATGCCCCGTAGTTAAACACCAATTAGTTTACTGTAACAAAACCGTATCATATTAAACTTACAAAGAAGTCCACCTTGACATTTGAAAACTGCACCACCGCAGAACCACAAACATATTGGATTAAAAAAACTGCCAAACTGCCTGGGAATTCCCTGCAACTTCAACAGCACCCAGAAAAGACAACAACCAACACACTGACAGCGTTATGGTGAACAAAAAGAGAAAGTGTGCCGACCGCTACAGCAATATTCACCCTGCTGTTATTCAGTGATGGTAACTTGACTGCTGTGGACTGTAAAATGAAAAATTACTTAATTCAAGCTAACTATAAAATTATTTACGTTATGAATGGTTAATGTATCACCACTGTAATTTTGCGGTGGTGTTATAAATGGAATAACCTTTCCACAGTGCATTTCCAGGCACTGAGTATTCCCCATAGAACACAATGCCTCCTGAGATCAGACATAGCTCCAATAGACATGTGCCTGTATGCCACTAACATACCATTTCTGCATGAGGGGTTAGAGGTTCTTGAGCTTTTAATAGCAAAATAGATAATCGGTTTGTGGACTGCTTTAAAAAAATGTTTTAAAGTCGGGCTCAGCAGGTGAGAAATGTGTGAACAGCTCTGACTCCCTCCAGCCAAATGAGGACAGCACCAAGAAGCCAACTACTATTTACACATTTTAACAAACGGGTATTCAGCCACTTGGTTACTCATGTCCAAGGCTAAAGGTCAGTGTGACATTTTACTACTGTAACTATTTTTTTTTTCTTTTAGCTTGAGCTCAGAATTCATTGCTTCCTCAATGCCTGCAAGCTGCGTTGGCTTTTAAGCTGCCAAGCACAAGAAACACTTAAGCCTGAGGCACAGATGCATCAACATCAGGATTGTTTCGCTGGAATGCTGTGGGAAACACTGTAAACTGTGTCACACTGGTCTACTGGCATTAGGAGAAACATTCTGGATTGTGCAGAAGTCAGTGGTTATCTTGAAAGAATGGTTTTTTGGGGAGCATCAGTTACATCCTTGGTATTATGCCACTCATTTTCAGTTTTCCTTAGGTTTGATCCATGAACCTTACAGTATTTCCAGTACTACTGAATTATTAGGTAAGCTTCTCCAATAATTTCAATCAGACATTCAGTAATAAATAGGCAGCAAGACTCCAAGGAGTGGGTAAAGGCATTACATCATGACAACATGAAGTGAACTGAATTTATTAAATCAATGCAAACTTTCAAATGAGGTCCAATGCAATCAGCTTGTGTAAAGGTGGGTTTGAGTGTGTGTGTGTGCTTCTTCTCTGTGCTTATTCCAGCATCCTTTACATCAAAAGGCCACAAAATGATGCTCACTTTGTACAACGTGTGGTGCAATACAAGACATGGAATCAGTGTGAAAACTCAAGAAATAATCTTGAAGTTTCACACTGTGATTCACCTAAAATGACAGCTCTGGCTACAAAAGAATGGTAAGATTTTTAGCAATTTCAAGACATAAATCTAACACTGTCCTTAGACAATAACAATACATCATCCATCGAGTGACAATTCAAAGAGAGCTGCTCTGACCCCTTACTTATTACAACATGCTAGAATAGAGTCAATTAAAAAAAATGTGTCCATTACATTTGTGAATGATATATTTAAAATTTGTATGCATACCCTTTTGATGTAAAAAGATATGCTTCACATTATCCAAATATGTATTGCTACTATTGACCCCAACATCACTCTAAGTATCCAACCAATGACGTCCACTAATAAAATTTTCTCTATGGGAAACACTGCACTGGTACTAACAACTGCAAGAGAAGTCTGTAGAGCCTTAGTCATTATCCAGGAAATATTTAAGGGGCTACTGAACTGTGGCAAATCATCTCTCTGAACTTCTGCATTTTCAGTGCATGTTGTTGGACAACCACAGCAAGTTAAGTGCAGCAATGGCTCTTTTTTCTGGGTTCTCTCTTGGATTTTAAAGCAGATACCAATTACCAATTTTCATGTTACTTGATCGGCCAATTCCGATATTGATTTTTTTTCTTTATCCCTTTAAAAAACATTTTACACCAAGCTCCTGCGTGCATTTTTATAATCAAACTATAGACCACAGGTGTTAACTGCTCATTTTTTATTAACAAAATGAAATTCTGTAGGCTTTTGTTCAAAGACCATAAAATAATAAACTAAATTTCCTTAAAATACATACTTTAACTAATAAAATGTTAAAAAATTGGTATCCATAATTTTAATTACTGCTGTCATATTGTCTCATTTTTTCTGTAATGTACCTATCTGAAACAAAGCTTCATTAAATAAAAAAAAAAAAAAAAGTACTTTCTCCATTTCTCATTTATATATTACAAGGGGACTTCGCTCGCCTACCCCCGGGGTTGGGTAACCCGAAATACACTGATGAATGTATGAGATATATCGAATTGTAAAGGTGTAGATGACGAAAAAAGGAAGTTCGGGTACATTGTTAGTTAGAAACATCTGTAGATATTCAGGATATTCATCTAAAGGAGGCAATCTAACCTGACTCATTTGACAACAACGTGTAAACTCATTAGTTGTATTGGCAGTTGTTTCTTCAGGGAAGTTAAGTGAATGACAATGACAGCAAATGATATTCATTAATCCTAACGAATGTTCATTAATAGTGGATGCACTTAAAAACAAAAAGCCCTCAACCTGGGTGGGACGCTACAATACTTTCGAATTTTACTGCTTTCATATTGTGTACCTTTGTCTGTATGTGTATCGCGCCATCGTTCGTTTGAGCCTTTGGAATTCCACTGCTTTCATAATCTCTTATCTGCCTTTTTTCTCTCCAATGCCTTTGGGTCTCTATTCTCCGTATTGTCCTTATACGCTTTCTATGCGCTGAGAGCACGTGATTTGTGTGTACTATGTGCTTGTACACGATTGATTTTTTTTTTTTTTTTGATCGGTGTGCTCTTATATATTCCGTACTATCTTTGTGGACCTTTGAGGACCCCGTAGTGTCTTAACCCATGCCTGCTTTGCTTCCGCAGTTTCTGACGCTTGTTGTAGGTGCCTGCGTTCATTGATCTTATCCAGGTGGGCTCGTGTGTGTATCGTTGAGTTGTATTGCGTTTGAATTTGGTGTAAAGCGTTCAGCGGTTTGTACAATCCCAAGCAGCACATTATTCCTAACTTCACTCCGCAGTAGTGCCACTCACAATATGGCAGTTGTTTTATTTGCTATTTCCGTTAGTTGAGCTGTACGCGCCTGCGCAGTACATCTCATGGTCCCATCGCCGTGTACCTGCGTCCATGCCATCCGGTTTACCATTCTCGGTTAGTAATATGGATATACACATATACAGTAATCCCTCGCTATATCGCGCTTCGACTTTCGTGGCTTCACTCTATCGCGGATTTTATATGTAAGCATATTTAAATATATATTGCAGATTTTTTGCTGGTTTGCGGATTTCTACTGACAATGGGTCTTTTAATTTCTGGTACACGTTTCCTCAGTTGGTTTGCCCAGTTGATTTCATACAAGGGGCGCTATTGGCAGATGGCTGCGAAGCTACCCAACCACAGCACGTATTATGTATTAAATAAAACTCCTCAAATATATTGTGAGCACGGGGGCTGTTCGCACCCCTAGAGGACACGGCCGCTCCTCAAAAAACGCTGAAAGATTACCTTCACAGTGCTCCCTTCTTTGCTGGGCTTACATGTGGCTCCTTTGCAAGCGATATGCTTCCCGCATGGTGCTTCCCATACTTAAAAGATCAAACAGCCCTATTGATTTTTGACTGTTTGCTTTTTTTTTTCTCTCTCTCTCTCTGACTCGCACTCCTTTGAAGAGGAAGATATGCTTGCATTCTTTTAATTGTGAGACGGAACTGTCATCTCTGTCTTGTCATGGAGCACAGTTTAAACTTTTGAAAAAGAGACATGTTTGTTTGCAGTGTTTGAATAAAGTTCCTGTCTCTCTACAACCTCCTGTGTTTCTGTGCAAATCTGTGACCCAAGCATGACAATATAAAAATAACCATATAAACATATGGTTTCTACTTCGTGGATTTTCACCTTTCGCGGGGGGTTTGCAGGGGGGGTCTGGAACACAACCCCCGCGATGGAGGAGGGATTACTGTACACACACAGTATACATATACACACACATATTTTATACTATATATATATATATATATATATATATATATATATATATATATATATATATATATATATATATACACATACACACACAGTGATCCCTCGCTATATCGCACTTCGCCTTTCGCGGCTTCACTCTATCGCGGATTTTATATGTAAGCATATTTAAATATATATCACAGATTTTTTGCTGGTTCGCGGATTTCTGAGGACAATGGGTCTTTTAATTTCTGGTACATGCTTCCTCAGTTGGTTTGCCCAGTTGATTTCATACAAGGGACGCTATTGGCAGATGGCTGAGAAGCTACCCAACGTACTTTTCTCTCTCTCTTGCGCTGACTTTCTCTGATCCTGACGTAGGGGGTGTGAGCAGGGGGGCTGTTCGCACACCTAGACTATACGGACGCTCGTCTAAAAATGCTGAAAGATTATCTTCACATTGCTATCTTCTGTGCAGCTGCTTCCTGAAGCGACATGCTGCACGGTGCTTCGCATACTTAAAAGCTTGAAGGGCATGTATTGATTTTTGACTGTTTGTTTTTCTCTCTCTCTCCCTGCTCCTGAAGGAGGGGGTGTGAGCTGCCGCCTTCAACAGCTTTGTACCGGCGGTGCTTCGCATACTTAAAAGCCAAACAGCCCTATTGATTTGTTTGCTTTCCTCTGTCTTTCTGACAGATTCTGCTCCTGACGCGCACTCCTTTGAAGAGGAAGATATGTTTGCATTCTTTTAATTGTGAGACAGAACTGTCATCTCTGTCTTGTCATGGGGCACAGTTTAAACTTTTGAAAAAGAGACAAATGTTTGTTTGCAGTGTTTGAATAACGTTCCTGTCTCTCTACAACCTCCTGTGTTTCTGCGCAAATCTGTGACCCAAGCATGACAATATAAAAATAACCATATAAACATATGGTTTCTACTTCGCGGATTTTCTTATTTCGCGGGTGGCTCTGAAACACAACCCCCGCGATGGAGGAGGGATTACTGTATATATACACACACACATATATATACAGTATACACACACACACACACATATATATACACATATACACACACACACACATATACACATAAAAACACACATACTGTTTGATATTGGCAATTAAACACTGGTTAAATGTAAATTTATAGAAGTTCTTACAGGTTTTAGTCACTTTAAGTTATTAATTGCACTACAGCTTTTTGCTGTTAAAATATACATTAACTATATTTATAGAGATGTTTTTTCCTTCAGTGTATCAGCTACTCATTCACAATTCTTGAGGTGTAATTATAAAATATGAATTGCCATTTTAATTATGTAGTACTTGTTTCTTACCAAAATTTATGCTGTATGACACACAGCAACAAATAATAAACACAGTACAGATCTTTTTAATAAAACTAAAAAAAAAGCTGATTTGTTTACTAAGCACCAATTTCAAATTCATCTTTACCTTTTCTTTTTAAAAGTGTAAGCTTCTGCATTTTAAACAAGCTCGCTATCCAAACTCAAGTGGTGTCCGTTTTAAATTAAAGGACAAAATAAAGGTCTGAATTCCTTAAAGGAGGTTTTCTTGCTGTTTGTCTATTTGCACAGAAATACATTTCCGATTAATGTTTTTTTTTTTTTTTTTAATTACTCCACCTTGTATAACAAAGTAATGTTCACTGATAAAACAAGACTTCACTTGCTGCTGTTTGTTTACACTACAGGATGTTTGCTGGGGAGGAAAAAATAAAAAAAGAGGTGCACTGCCTCAACTACTATATTCCCTCAAACTGCAACTAAATTACCATAAAGCATAGAAAAGCAGGTGCTAAAAATATCAGTTTTGGTGATCAGCCTTTTCACAGATTAAGTTTTTTTTTTTTTTAGTGAAAATTGTCCATTTCCAATAGGCAGTCGATCAATCAGAGCATCTATCTAGATAGTTAGCTGGAAGTGGAAAACATTCAAGACAACTACCAACTTTCCATGGAGTGGACATTGCACAGACTGTGCAATGCTCAGAGAAATTACAAGAGCCACATCTCAGACACTACAGGCCTCAGTTAGTATGTTAAAGTTCATGACAGTACAATTAGAAAAAGATTGAATAAGTGTGGCTTGTTTGGAAAGGTTGCCAGGAGAAACACCAGAAGATTTCTGGGACAATGTTTTTTGGACAGATGAGACCAAAGTGCAGATGTTTGGCCAAAATGCACAGCACCACATTTGGCGAAAACCAAAAACACCTCAAAGAAACTGTCAAGCATAGTGGTGGAGACCTGATGATTTAGGCTTGTTCTGCTGCCACAGGACCTGGGAATTTTGCAGTCATTGAGTCGACCATGAACTCCTCTGTATACCAAAGTATTCTAGAGTCAAAGAGGAGGCCATCTGTTTGACAGCTGAAGCCTGACTGAAATTGCGCGATGAAACAGGACAATGATCCCAAGCACACCAGCAAATCTATAACAGAATGGCTGATAAAGAAAAGAATCAAGGTGTTACAATGGCTCAGTTAAAGTCCAGACATCAACCCAATTAAAATGCTGTGGCAGGACCTTAAGAGAGATGTGCATAAATGAAGGCCCACAATTCTCGATGAACCAAAGAAAGTTGTAAAGAAAAGTGGGCCAGAATTCCTCTACAGTAATGTGAGAGACTGATAAAGCCAGACAGAAAACAATTACTTCAAGTTATTGCTGCTAAAAGTAGTTCTACAAGTTATTGAATTATGCCGTGTACTTGTTTTTCTCACAGGGCTTCTCCATTTTGGCTTAGTTTTTGTTAAATAAATACTGACAGTGGAATCTGCTGTGTGTTGTTTTACACCTGAGGTTAGATTTAAACAGTTTTAGAACCTGGTAAGGTCCAGATGTTTTTATTATGTCCCAATATGTAAAACCACAGAACTATAAGAAGGTGTACTTTTTTCACATGACTACACATACATACATTATATTCATACATATACACACACACACACACACAATGCATGAGGTTACAGGAAATCATTTGATTGAGGCATCAGATTTTACAGAGTTTGATAGAAAATAAATTAAATTACAGATTATTCTACAGATTAACATAATTGACCAACAAATTAATAAA
The DNA here is from genome assembly GCF_900747795.2 of Erpetoichthys calabaricus. Classification (NCBI taxonomy): domain Eukaryota; kingdom Metazoa; phylum Chordata; class Cladistia; order Polypteriformes; family Polypteridae; genus Erpetoichthys; species Erpetoichthys calabaricus. Next base: position 245,199,033 of record NC_041398.2, on the reverse strand, counting down.
TCTCACACTTTCTGTCAAATGAACGCAGAAGCAAAGCAAACACTTAAGTTCATGAACTAATGTAAATCTTGCTGTGCTCTGCATTATGAGAATAGTTACCTTATTGGGGAATTCATTTTCTGTCACATTTACTGGTGGCTTTCCTGGCTCTTGGAAAATAATAAAGTCATGCCTATAATGACAAAAGAAAGGGAAAAAAAATCACAAACATACATGAGTCTGACATTGTTCTTACAATTGTTACTATATCAACAAACTGAAATTACAAGTATTTGCATTACTTGTATATGCCCTCAGACATGTTGGATATTGCTGGCAAACAAGAGTAGAGATATCAACAATACCTTAAAGATTTAGAGAATTTTTTACTGTAGAAAATAAAGTGTAAAACAGAAAACAGGAAACAAAAAACATTCTTAAGCTTAATAAACACACACATTTGCAGCAACATTCTTTAACACTCCCCGGGCAAGCACTTCCAGTTTCTTTGTAAACCCTGCACTAGGCCTTGATTCAAATAATTCCATTGTATAACAGTGCCAAAGATGACATCAACTACATCTGAACAATTACATATTACATATCATATAAAGTGCTGTTCAATTGGATTAAAATGTAATAAGGTTGAGTGATCTGTAATGAGTGCATTTTAAGAGAATTTGGAAGTCATCAAAACAAACAGTTGGGTTAGTTATTTAGTCTCACTTTTATAACAGATATTAAACACATTTAGTTATAAATTCTTTAATCTATTTTCTATCTTTACTGAATGTGCTCTACTGAACTGGTTTATTGTAAAGCACATACTAAAACTGTTCAGTACATTCATCATGTAAGCATTTGTCAGTACAATGTAAAGTTATGGTGATTAAAGCACAACCCTAGCCCTAAGGCATTGATATCTTATTTTCAAATTGATGCAATTGGGATAAGCTACGGCTTCCATCCCTGCAACCCTCATCAGGATAAGCAGGTTTGCAAGCTGGCTGACTGGATGGATGCATTTTGCTATATTGTCTATGTGTCTGGCAGCTCTGAAGAAATTCCTGATGGGCATACCAGTAATAAACAAATGACACAAATGTAGACCTACTGGTACCCACTATCCGACAACTACAGGAACTACACACTAAAGTTTAGCAACTTTCTAAATGGAAAAATGCAAGGAAACAACTTTGGGAACTTGCATGTCACTCAAATAAAATGCATTAATAACATGTTAAAAAAAACAAAATTCCAAAGCAGTTAAGTTTTTAGTAAATGCTCTTGCATTACCCTTTGCTATTTGTGCACTGCATCAAACAAAGTGTTTCTAAGATTTTGAACAATCACTTCAAACAAAGCCCCTTTCTTCTGAACACTAAAAGGATCCTTGCAGACTTGCAGTGCATATCCAGCACCACTCAAATCCAACTAAATGGCTGGCAAAGAACAAAAAAGGAAATGTTTCAAGAAGCACTGTGTGTAGACAACATTTAAATCTACTCTCTCTCTATATATTATAAAGTGCAATGATTTTATGTCACACTTTAAATCGGGCTTATTTTAAAACCTATATATATATGTTTGGTATCATTCTTTTCAGAATTTATCAAACTTTAATGTGATGTTAGATTTTCAGATTCTTATTCAGTTTTTAAATTATAAACTAAAAACTATCAAGAACTCATGTTCCGCGAGACGAAAATTTGTGCCAAGAGATTTAACCATGTCCGGGACGGAAATAAAAGAGAAGGACAGCTGCTGTACAGGCTTTTAAATGTTAAAAATGCTGTGCAAGATGCAGATCACACTGCATGGCAACACCAGCAAGACAGCAGCTGATCGAGCAAAGAGGAGGTTAAAAAAAAAAAATAACTATTTGTTTCCCATTGTATCACCATTTAATAGGGGGGTTCGGAGGAGCAACATCATCATCTCCTTGGGGTGCATTCAGCCACCCTCTTCACAACGCAAGCAGCAGAGATGCGAAGTGGCTGGTGCATAGTGCAGGCCAGGGGGGTTGGAGAGCAAAGCGAGCAGGGGGGGGGGGGAACCCCTAGTTTAGTAAAATAAATGTAAAACTCTGCTGTTCAATTATTCATGATTTATGAAATCATCAATAGTTTTTACAGACAGATACACATCACAATTCCAAGATAATTTCATTTATTTTTATTAATATGCGTTTCTGACTTTTCAGATATTCACACATTACCTTATTACAGTGTCAGTGCAAAAATGGTATTTAAGAATTAATCAAAAATTAAAATTACAATTAATAATGCAAATGATATTTTTCAAAAATCAGTGATACACAAGGGCATGAATTTTATTTATAAAAATGGTAGGACTGGCATTCATATTTATGTGTTGTAACAAAGGGCTTATTCTTGTGATAAGTGACAGATGTTACAAAATGTTTTAATTTAATTGTTCCTAAAAGTGTTTCTAATATTATTATTTGCAAAATTAAGCATTCATCTATAACATCCATCCATCCATATTCCAACCCGCTGAATCCGAACACAGGGTCACGGGGGTCTGCTGGAGCCAATCCCAGCCAACACAGGGCACAAGGCAGGAAACAATCCTGGGCAGGGTGCCAACCCATCGCAGGACACACACAAACACACCCACACACCAAGCACACACTAGGGCCAATTTTAGAATCGCCAATCCACCTAACCTGCATGTCTTTGGACTGTGGGAGGAAACCGGAGCGCCCGGAGGAAACCCACGCAGACACGGGGAGAACATGCAAACTCCACGCAGGGAGGACCCGGGAATCGAACCCAGGTCCCCAGATCTCCCAACTGCGAGGCAGCAGCGCTACCCACTGCGCCACCGTGCCGCCCTCATCTATAACATAAGAACGGTTAAAATTTACAAACAACAAGCCCAATGTGGGTTTTGAAAACTGAAGTACCTGAATAATTGAGTCTTAGAGCTCATTTATATATCTTATAAAGTTTCTTACTCCAATTACACTTTCTTTAATGCCCAAACTGTCACTCAACTATTGGAGTCTTCAGGTTTAGTGGTACAATGATCATGACGTGTATTCTTTATACTATGGCTCATTTTTAAAAATGTAATTTTCAGTACCGATTCAAATATAATGGATTGATGGACAGTTTGCTGAAATTTTTACTAATACTGAGTGCTCGGATTCATTCCTCCATAACAAATACTGCTGGTAAGACAGATTTTTCCATGAAAAATGTGAATGTTACCGCAGAAAGCCAACAAGCTTTCTAGTGGCACAGGCCTGTGTCCAACCTTACTTAGTGACTAAATCACGTGCTTGAATGAATATACTGTACGCACTGTAGAGGTGCAAGTCCACATTTCCACCAGAACGTCAAAGACAGAAGTTGTGAACAGCTGACGTTCTGAAGCATCCACAGGTCTCTAAACATAGGGTTTTCGACACAGATGAAAAATGCTCTCTCTGTTTAAACAAAGTTTACTTTTTTCCCCCACATGAAATGAGCAAATAAATCAAAGAAACCACAAGACGCATTAATATAAGATGTTAGTGGTGACATAACTGCCCACAAACAAGATCACACAACTCTCCTAGCATGGAAAATGTGATTATTTTTTTTTTAGTTGAAATCCAAAATGAGCAAACTGTGCCATGGGGCACTTGCATTGGCTGTCAGTAAGATAATCAGACGCCAAACATAGGTAAATAAATGAACTGCTAGCTTAGCCTAAATCCTCCATTAATGTGTTAGAATTGTTTGCTCTAAGGGTCTTCTAACACTCAGTCTTGCTGGTGATGTCACTGTATTTAGTCTGTTAAGTAACTTTTTCTGAAAGGTGTCTATAAAGTAGCCCCTTTCTGATTATTAGCACCACTCACCCAAAGTCACACAACTTTTAGCAAATGAGTAATCCATTAAATATAAAAACAATGAACAGCCTTATTATCTCAAAAAGAACAGAAGTATGTGCAGATGTTTTAAAGCGAGCTAAAAATGCCTTATGGCAAGTTCCTTTAACAACAAGGTCAAGTAAACAAGTAGTAAAGTAAGTAACTTTTAAGCCTCGATTGGCTTCCAAAATGCCAGCAGCCACAGGGCCCTCCTAGACAGGATGTACACAACCCTAGCCCAAAGAAATTGACATTCTGTGGAGGTGGTTGGAAAAATGGGGTATTTGCTTGTGAGTCAGGAGAGCCAACATGTAACAGATCCCCAGAAATACATTTATAAATTAACATTCAAAAGGCATTTTAATTTCCTCTAACAATCACCTTTCTCTAAAAAGGGATGCTTCTTTCTAGTGTTGCTTTTACCCCCTTACTTACCATATTCATTTTCTACATCTTTTACTTTCACTATTGCTTATACCACGGATTGCTGGTACACTTAAATGAATTGTGGTATCACTTAATTTACTCAAAGTTCATAATCATGAAGCACCAACATTCCCATTACAGTTTATCATAAACAGAAATACTGCTCATGAACAATCACACTGCTCCTCTTCTTAAGCACATCTGCCTACAGCAGTAGTAAAATAACTTGCTACTTATGCTTCTATCCGTTTTCAAAACCATTTATTTTAATTAAAAGGATGCATGAAATTAACTATTCTGTGAGTATGGAAGCAAGGCAGGTGGCAACTACTAGCAGTCTATTCAGTCTTTTAAATGGCACACTTAAATACAATTACACTCAGACATAATGGGCCAATAAAGAACTGTCAGCTTAGCATTCAGGTCTTCGGAATATGGGAGGTAACGTGTGTAAGAAGAAATCTCCCGTATTCAAAATGAATGTACAAACTCCACTCGCAGTTAACGGGCTGAAGGACAAAACCAGGCTCGGGAATCTGTGAAATAACAGTGCTAACCACGGAGCCACCCATATGCCAATAATAAAATTGTAAATCTCACTTTACAATTCTAGCAAAAAATTATATATATATATATATATATATATATATATATATATATATATATATATATATATATATATATATATATAGCAATAAAATGTGTGGCCAATGAACTAAGTGACCTTAGACACTGATGGACATCAAACTGATAAAAGCAACACTTGTTTAGTCATGTAAAATAAACATATATATATTTAATTGGCTTCATCTTAAAACTCTAAAGTAGCTTTAGAGCACAAAGAAATTGTGTATTAGCCAAGGCATCTTTGTTCATTTAGAATAATGACTAAGTAGAGCTCCTGCCTTGTGATGTTATAGGATAAAGTTTGTACTGTTTCTGCAAAGCTACATAAATTAACATACAGTAACACAGAGAGGAGTTCAACTACATCATAGGAGGATAAGTCCCTGTTAAGAGTTAATCTCTAAAAAATTACTTTTATCACGCATTACTGCTTTAAAGGACTTCATCTTGAGATATTAATGTCAGCATTCTAGATATAAGCTAATTCATTCATTGTCATCCTTTTATTTGAAACCTGGTTGTGGGGGCAACAGTCTTAGCAGCGAGGCCAAAAAATCCCCCCCCCCAAAAAAACCCCACCTAATAGCCAACAGATCCCAAGGTATTCCCAGGCCATCTAGGAGAAATAATCCTCCTAGCAAGCCCTGGATCTTACTAGAAGTCGCCTCCCTACACTGGGAGGCATGCGGGAGGGACCTATATCAAATGATGGAACCATCTCAATTGACTTCTCTTGATAAGGAGGGTCAACAGCAGTTCTCTAAGTCTCTCTCCCGGTGGTCTGCACTTTTCTTTCTCTCTCTAAGGGAGAACCCAGCCACCCCACAGAGAAACTCACTTATTAATATGCTGAACCAAATTCTAAGAGTGTTCCTTTTCAATGTTATTTTAAGGAATATTTTATATCTACATTCATAACCTTGTAGAATATTTCAAAACATTTCACTGGCACTAGAAATACTGCATATAAACCAAACTTAATATAACACTGAACAGTCACATTCCTATTATCAACTAAAAGTGTCTTGGGTTCAAATCCTAAAACAATCATGGTCTGTATCACAAGATTGAAAGACTAAATGATCAGTATCTCATCATATGCCAAAGGAAATAAAAATGACAACTCCCAAGAAATATATCTGTTAATGGTAAAAATTCTTACTTGTAAATCTGGGATAGTGCACTTATTTCCACTTCTCCACCCCAATACTGAGTGAAAAAAGACAAACAGTTAAAACATTAAACACAAAATCGATTTATCAATTAAATACAGAAAAAATTACATCAGACTACTATAGAGTTGTGAAAAGAAATTTTAAGCATCCTATTTTATATATCTACATCTCTGTATCTCTCTCTCTCTCTATACACACACACTTATATACAAATATAAAACGGCTGACTGAAACGTACTGAGACTGTCCCTGTTTCTCTTTCATGGAGGTAGACATGAGACTGCTGACGTGTGACGCTGCAGTTGGACAGTCGTATTCTTCAGCATTCTGAAAGCACCTCATACATGTCATCACAGCGGATGAAGAAAACATCCCTGCGAGACTGAACTTTGTGTTAAGCTTCAGAAGAGCAGTAATGAAATAACTGAAAAAAATACTGGAAAAACAAATGCATGAAAAGAAGTTCTCCTCAGATGAGTTGCAAAAACAGTCCGTTACTTGTCTTCGAATCATTTTTAAAATGTTGTAAAAAATTAATTCAATGTGAAGGATGCTACTTTGAAAAAGAAAAATGTTCCAAGCCTGTGTAGTCATCTGTTTCTGAATAAAAAAATCAGCCTCATTACTTTTCAATCAGCCCTTATACAAACACACAATATAAATACCGATTTTTACACATGTAGTTATTCTAAAACAAAGGACCACTGCCTTTATCATCTAAAACAGGGTGAAGGTCTGATCATTTGTCAAACTGTTTCCTTTTAGGTTTCTTACTTTTCCAGAGTGTCTTGCATGATTAACTCTTTGTCTAGTGGAGTGTCCCCAAGACAAACGAAGAATTCACGTGTAGCTTTCCGATAGATCTAATGACTTAGGGAAGATTTTATATATATAATTTGTATTTTGCAGGGAAACTTTGGAACATTTATTAAAGGGGAGATCCTCAAGAAGAGTTCAAACTGGTATTTCTTTTAATTAATAAAAACAGAGCAGACAAATACAGGCAAACTAACCAAAAAATTTCAAAACTTACTTTAAAAAGCAACTAGTAGAAACTAAAATATGAGCAACGTAGTGGCTTTGTTCTTCATTTCAAATCCAGGTGTGACAAAACACATACACAAAAGAAGGGGTTATAAAGATAAGCAGCTTGTGGATGGGAAAGGCACTATATAAATGTATTATTATTACTAAAATAAATTAATGATGTGCACAGTACTCATGACAGGTTCACTTTAATTAAAAAAAAAAAAAAAAAATACCATAAAACAAATGCATGTGTATTCTATGCTACATGTCGTAGCTCTACTGATGTATCATTCAAATTTACACACAGTACTTAGTAAAAATAGAATGGTGCCTTCAGTGACTTATTTTTGCTTATATAAAGGGTTAATTGTAAAAATCCATGAAGACCCTGTGCAATGTTCAGCAGTCAAATTGAGTATTTCACCGTATGTACAACCTCTGACCTTTTCAGGAAATACTTCTGTGATCATGTGTTAGAATTTCCAGAATGAGACAACTTAATGGGAAACATGCAGCCAGTATGGGAACATAATTTCACTTCACCAAGATTTGATGGAGTAATGGTCCCAAGTCTCACCAGCTGACAAACTGGGTGGACAACCTAGGCAACTGTCTACCTGTGAACAGTGAGAGGATGAGGAAGTACAAGAACACCAAAGCATACCAGTACCTCCAAAAAAACTGGTCATGTTCCGCTGAACCAAGTTAAGAGCATGGATGTTTGGGTTTTGATGTTTTTACCAATACCTTTTTTTTTTCCCTATAGTGCATTTCAGTAAATTACTGTACTGCTTTAATATTTGTAAAAAAATTATATTTCTTCAAGTTTCGCATTTTTACTATAAAATCAACAACTCATTAAAGCTAGTTATACAGTGGAACCTCGGTTCACGAACGTCTCAGTACACATACAAATCGGTTTACGACCAAAAAGTTCGCCAAACTTCAGATTCAGCTTATGCAGTTTGTTCGGGACTGTGAAGTGGTTTCAGGTTACAAAATGGGCCGAAATCTTTTAAAATCAACTTTTTCCTTTCTCAGTAATACTCTCTCCCTTCTTCCATCAACACAACAAATGTATCCAAATACAGTGGAACCTCGGTTCACGAACGTCTTGGTACACATACAAATCAGTTTACGACCAAAAAGTTCACCAAACTTTTACCTCGGTTCACGACCACACACTCGGTATACGAATAAGCCAGTTTCCCTTTCGGTTTGTACATGTTCAGTCTCTCCCTCTGCATTTCCTATGCAGCAAGCAAGAGAGAGAGCGAGAGAGAGAGACACACACAGGCAGCGCGAGAGAGGCGCGCGCACACACACACACACACAGGCAGCACGAGAGAGAGAGAGCTGGACGCATAAGGAAGGAAGGCAGTTAAAGAATGCACTGGGCTTGATTTTGTTTTCACTTCTGTTTACAGCGATCGGTTCGTAGCGTGCATTGTTGCAATGTTACTTTTCTTGGTGGTTTATTAAATTACGGATTTTTTCAAATGTTCCATTTTTTTCCCTGTACTTAAAACTCATTAATAAAAAAAAAAAAAAAAAAAAAAAAAAAAGTGTTTTTAGCCAGCGGTTGGTAGCGCTGTAGCGCGAACTATTGCAGTGTTAGTTTTCTCTGTTGTTCAAGGTTTTCTCAGTGTTATTCAATGTTTTTACATTTAGTTTACTATTACGCTGTGCATTCTATGGTTTAATTAACTATATTTGTGCTTAAAAACTTAAAAAAAATATATATTTACATACAGTTCGTATGGTCTGGAACGAATTAATTGTATTTACATACAATCCTATGGGGGAAATTGCTTCGGTTCATGACCAAATCGGTTTACAACCAGAGTTTTGGAACAAATTATGGTTGTGAACCAAGGTTCCACTGTAAGTTTAAAAGGAGGGGCTTGTATTCACAAAAGCAGTGTACTTTAAGGAACTATTGCAAACAAAACAAAGTGAATACAATTCAACATGCTGTGGCACTTCCAATAGCAGCAAACATGTTCTCAAGTTACAAATCAGGCTTCCCATCTGCTTTGATGAATTTAGTTGCAACTACCACTATTTTGCTAATTGATTAGTGGGACAATTATTTTGATTAATAAGGGGGTTTAAAAAATGCAAAATGTGTGCAAAAGTGTTAGCTTTCAGTTGGTTTGAAATGGTTTTACTCCTTACAAATTGCTCTGCTTCATAACAATAGTATGCCATAAAAGTGAACAGCAACAAGGCTAATAACTACCTGTAAAGTCTAGCTTATCACTTTCAAAGCTGATGCTGACATCAAGAAGGTTAAAGGCTGAAAATATTCTTCAGCCTCAACAAACACTTCCAAGAGTGAATTGTTTAATTCAGTATAAAAGGATAAGTGCCTGTGTAGTCAGCAGAGAAATCCTAAGCTGCAAAGCCTATACCCGTAGAGGCTTCTTGCTAAAACACCAGCCCCCATTTTCTCCAGTCTGTGTGTTTTTAAACTGCCAACAGGGTTTCAGAGAAAAGAGCAGGAGATACTGAACAAAAGACGTGATGCTAAGAGTAAAGAAAAGGCTAAAATTGCTGTTATCCATTCAGGAGCTCAGTAGCACAAGGAAACTGAAGCTTAGTAATTAATTTGCATGATGCAGTGAGCTCTACAACAGTGAAGACAGACACTTGTAGACCACAGCAGCTACTGGGCTCCACATGTTTGAGAAGTGCCTCTGTCTGCTATGATATCTTTGTCATTTTAATCACCATATGGCATAACAGCAGTAAATCGAATTTATATAAGCATTGTGATCTATGGATATAAATGTTAAAACTCTGCAGTTATTTAGTCATGGTATATTTGCATTTCCAATTAGACTAATGTCAAATGTATTTAGTTATTCTCTTAGACAGGCAGTCAGAATGTTGATGTTGTGCAGCCTCTGGTGTCATTATCAGGCGTTTCGAATACGGAAATCTACATCTCCTGTGGATTTCGTTACCAGCTCTCGTAACAGCAGCCCTCTGATGGAGTGTAACACACCGTTTACTTCAAATGCATATTTTGCAGTTTACAATTATGCTAGCAAAATACCCGCGCTTCACAGCGGAGAAGTAGTGTGTTAAAGAATTTATGAAAAAGACTAGCTGATTACCCAGTGGCTTCGCTCACTGAGTGCAAGGGAAAAAAATAAAATGTAGTCTGCAAGTTATTAAACAGTAAAACATTAACATTTAAGAAGTAAAGATACATTGAGCACCACTGGAGTGGTTTCGGGTGAACTACATTTTAAAGGTGCTATAACACAACAAGTAAGTAGTACTAACAGCAGCTAAAATGTATTTGGATCATCTCTCGGTAGTAGATCACTTGTGAAAGGCGCTACACGACCGCTGTGGTACAGAAATTACATTTTCTATGTGATCGTCCAAATTTCTGCCTGACAACCTTGCACTATGTGCGTGTGATTAACTTCTTAAAATAATTCATCACAAAAGCAACCTTGAAAGTTGCGGGGTTTTAGTGACCCAAACTCACCTTAAGAGACAGTAAGTAGTCGTGTAGGGCAATTTACAAACAGTCGTGCCTCGATGGTACCGATTACACACATTCGCAAAGATTTCCACTCTCCCAGGAGCCAACGGGGCACTTGAAGTGTCACAAACAATGCGAGAAGAGAGGATGAAACAATGCGAGAAGAGAGGACGCTGCCCAAAACTGCAAAGCTCTCGACCCGGCGGAGCAGCCTGACATTCCGCACCTCCCAGCGTCCACTTTGTTCTCACGACCCCTCGCCGCTGAAGGCAGTCTCGTCTTCACTTTGTTTACAGCTTGCCGCAGTTAAAAAGTAGAAAGACGCAAAGCTGTTTTCCTCAGCTCTTCTACTATCAAGTACTGCCAACTAAAAAAAAAGTTAGAATGTGGCAGTTTCCGCGACAGTCACGTGGACGAATAAATAAAACTTCTCTGTCAGACTGCGCCTGGCGACGGACGGCTCAGCACTGTAGTCCAGAGAGGAGGGCTGGGAGAGGGCGACGTGGGGCGTACTTCTATGGGATAGATCAGCATGTTTGTGTTTACTTCTTTTCAATATCAGTAAAATAACTCTCACAAGACGATATAAAAATGGCGTCCACAAACAAAGTGATTAGTTCCCGTATTATATGTTCTTTGGTCATACGTAACTTCCATATCGCGTGGTCATATGTAATTTCCGTTTCAAATGTGAAAAGAATTTTATTTATATATATATATATATATATAGATAACGTAACATTTTAAAAATAATGTAACATGATTGTTAATGTAATTGTCGTAGGCTAATTTTAGTATTGAGAGTGAATTTGATGATTATAAAGAGTTTAATTTATGATTGTAAATGTTGTGCATGAGAAATGCACATTTTTAGGATGTAAGGATCTCTTTGTAAATGACGTTTGCAGTAAGAGGCAGGCACAAACTCAGGGCATGGAAACCACTGGGTACGAGTCGGTGAAATTGTGATTGACGGTAATCACCGGAATAGACATGTTATTCGGGGTGAACTTGCACCCGTTGAGAAAGAAAGTACGAAGGAAGGTGAGAAGCAGTGGAGCATGGAATAAAAACCAGAAGTCAGCACCAGGAAGACATATGTGAGCAAGTAAGTAATCCCAACAATGACAGCCTTGAAGCAGTGGAGTAAAAGAAAAGGCAACAGTCACGAGGAGGGAGACGTGAGGAAGTAAGGAAACCCAACAATGTGAGTCTTGAAGCAGTGGAGTAAATGAAAAGGCAGGAGTCACCAGCAGGAAGGCGTGAAACTAGATGAATAATAACAGGCTTGAAGCGGTGGAGTAAAGAAGAAAGGAGCAGTGAGCATGACGAACAGCTGAGGAAAGTAAGGAAGTGAGTGAGGAGACACATGAGCGTGGGATGTTGTTAATGTATATAGGCAGGGAGTCAACCACGTGGTAGGTGCGTGGAAGGTGGCCGTGCAGAAAAAAGAAGGGGGACCGGGGACTGGCCTTGTGCATCTCTGCTGTCAAATAAATCCTCTATTAACGGAAATAAGGATTGAAATCGCCAAAAAGAGAGGTCAGTTCCGAAAGTTCCTTACAGTATAATGGTGAGAACCGCCAAAAAGAAGACGTTATTTTGGAAAGTTCGTTACGGGGCACGGCGCGAAATGAAACATACTTAACGTTTGTAAGTACAGTGTAAAGGATGAGCATGGGGAATTTGGGCTTCCTACGTATATTGGAAGTCACAGAAATAGTGAGGAGGGGTTTCCCCTATCTATATATACAGTTTAGGGGGTACACCCGTTTCCCCCCTTTGGGTGTTGCAATAGGACATAAAACATACCTAACTTTTGTAAGTACACTGCAAGGAATGAGCACACAAAATTTCAGCTTCCCACCTATATGGAAAGTGGGAGAATTAGTGATGAGACAGTGAGGGCTTTGCCTTTTATATATAGAGATGAATACAGCTGCCAGTTCTTTCAGGTTTACATCGACTGCTACACTATCGTTGCAACGCTGAACAACAGAAAGCACATACAGCACCTGCGACAACGTATTCTTCACATTTGCCATTGTCCACGGATTCCATCGAACAGCAATTTATAATCTGATGCTACAGAAAAGTTTTTCCCTTGCATCTCAGTAGGTTTATTTTTACAATGTGCAATGTGCTCTCGCTTTTTTATTCGACTACAGACAGTTCATAGTAAACAAAAGCTGGCTGTTTGTTAGACCAGGTTAATGAGGGCAACCACTGCTCTTTGAACTTCAACATCACTGCCCCTATACTGAGCATCGCTTTCACGAGGCATTGGACTGGTTATGAAATGTAACACTCAGTGGGCCATCTAATTGTTCCCACCCAGTTTTAAGCAACACTCACTCATGGTCACCTCCAGTTGTACATTATACATCTGGCTTCAGTGAGACTAGTGTCTGTCCGGTTGATTTGTCTCTGCCATTCAAAAAGCTGGCACATCACAAACATTTCTAGTAATAAAACACACTGCAGTTCTCATTCCAATAGATGGTGCAGCACAAACATTAACACTGCTCTTCCTAAATGGCATATAACAGAGAAATATGCACTGAGTGATGACACTAAGGACTATGTTGACTACTAAGATTTCTATCTACCTATCTTAGAGGGGAGGCACAGCTAGTTTTGAATTCTAACTGTTCAACACACTATGATGATATAATTAAAAAAGTTAAGTGTAATATAAATTTAATTTAAAAATACACATTGGACATTTTGTTTCTATATTCTAACATATTGCCCAAATTACTGGGGTTGACTAGCTATCTTGCTTCTTAAAAAGAGTCCAGGGTTTAGCTGGACAGTGACTCCAAGGCCAAGAGTCAGAGAAAACACTAAGAATTACACTATGGTTCATGTCTAAAAAAAATAACAGCTTCATGACAATTTTCAAAATAAAGAAGAGGGATATGCAACACACATGTTGTCTAGCATTACACAGAAGAGAGCTGCATTTCAGCAGTCATCGATTCATTCAGGGTTGTGTGGTCTTTCTCAGCATTTTAAAATTTAACATGGCCTTGAGAACTGCTGCTATATGGGCAGTAATAGGGGGCTGTGTGAAAGAATACGATTAACTTGCCATATGATTGTGCTTGCATTTTATGTAAGCACCCAGAGAAACTTATGGGTAAATGAAACCATTTCAAACTTAGTCCACATTGTGCACTTAGTTTTGCCAACAGAAGTGGATGTATGGATGTGAAGGATATACCAGGTGTTTATGCAATCTTCTTTATATCCCTTTTTGTTTATTTTTTTTAATCAAATATTAAAAAAAAGACAAAAAATTGCAAAACATATCTAATGGAAAAATACATTTTTGTTACATATCCACCCAAGAAATTTCTATTTGGAAATGCTGTCACAGTCCATATGTCAGTAATGCCATATTGACTTAAACATTAATATTATAATTGCAATCCTAATAAAGAAATCATAAGACTTAAAATGTTTGTTGAATATATGTGAACAAAAGAGTCTTTAAACTAATCTGTTTAAATGAATAAATGGGTGCATGGTGTTTAAAAAAAATCTGTGCTGTATTCAGTGTCTACTTAGATCCACCACAATGATTATAATCCACAAACTATTTACATTAATAATATAGACAAAAAAAGCACACCAAAATTTCAATTATTAGCGGCTGATATGATTATTTTACCAAAGAGATAGTATATTTAAATTGTATGGTCAGGGGATAACAAATACAATGACAAACATACAAACATATTCCACATTTTATAAGTTCAGAATGAAAGTAAGGGGTTAAGGGAACCACCCCCCCTTCCTTCCTTTTGTCTTTGGTATTTTCTAAGACCTTAGAAAATGGTTTTGTAAAAGAAGAAGAGATTTGCTTCACATTAATACCATAAAAACATGCATTTATTTTCCAGAGAATTGACACTACATATAAAATTATAATTACTGTAATTTTAAATAGCACATTTGAATGATATCATTAGATCACATTACATCTCGCCTAAAGAAGGGGCCTGAGTTGCCTCGAAAGCTTGCATATTGTAATCTTTTTAGTTAGCCAATAAAAGGTGTCACTTGCTTGACTTTTCTCTACATTCATAATGGCTAACATGGTACAACACCCTAGTACTACAATCATTTATGATATCAGCCAAATAATGGTCTAGTTCAGGGTTCTAAAATGTACAGAAACATTCAATATTGCACGTAATTGTAAGTAATGTCCTCAACTGCTAGATTTGTTAAGGAAATTAAGAAATGGGTAAATGTGCCAATTAAGTATTACATACCTGAGGATTCTCCACTCGTTTCAGATAGTCATCATATGCACCTTCAACGAACTATATAAAAACACAAAAGAGTGGAAATTAAAAGAGACAATCCAAAACAAGGGTCTTGTTTATTACAGAGATAAGATATAAAAACAAAAGCCATAAACACACAAAGGAGCCCTGTGTGCACCCTTCTTTCCAAAAATTCCAAGATGCCTTTTATAAAGTTGTCAATCCCATACACAATTTGCAACATTTTCCACGATGACTGCAGAGACACTGAACTGGCAAGCAATATGGCCAATGTTAACTCCCTGGACTAATCAACCATAAGCAAATGGGACAAAGAAATGTACATTGAATAAACTAAAGTGGTTAAAAAAGTTCAGAATAATGTACATCTTCGTTAATGTGACATTAAGTCCTAGTAAAAATGAAACTGACTAAACTTCAATTCAACATAATTTACTATGTAAAGGTTCAGAGTGCTAATAAAGGCCATGTCACAATAAAGGACTTTTCCAGAGAATTTTAGTTGTAGCTTTCTTTTACATAATCTTACAAAGTCAGAGGCAGGTGGTGGCGTGCTTCCATGAAGGCCGGTAGTGCAAGGACATAACCAGCAACTCATTCCAACTAGCCTACAACTTGCAACGACAAAATTGATTTTAGTCTTTAGTGATAACAGCCAGCTCTGTGTGTGTATGAGTGCTAACAACAAATGAATGCTCTCCTGGAAGCACAATGCATATAATGCAACAAAAAGAAATAAGGAACACAGGGGGGCTTTGGACCTCAAAAAGAGAAGAATCTTGTCTGTCTGATGCCTTTTTTATTTATTTTTTTTTTGTTTTACATATTATGACAGAATAACAAGAGAAATGACGACGGGATCAGCAACTGCAGTTGGCAAGTCTGAAATACCCTAGTCACCTAATGTCACATCTACTTCAATAGGCATTTACAAAAACTGCTTTTGCATACAATATGTTAGAATCTAAAGAGGCAAAATACCTTATAATAAAGACTATGTAATAAAAACCCACAAAATATGTTTACACTCAAATTTACA
Source organism: Erpetoichthys calabaricus (assembly GCF_900747795.2). Taxonomy (NCBI): domain Eukaryota; kingdom Metazoa; phylum Chordata; class Cladistia; order Polypteriformes; family Polypteridae; genus Erpetoichthys; species Erpetoichthys calabaricus. The sequence continues at coordinate 245,183,075 of NC_041398.2, read as the reverse complement.
GCACTTTAATTGAGTTGTTAAACAATAACATTTATTCCTATAGCACTAAAATTAAATAAAAAGATTAATGAACAAATGACGTTCAAAAATAAATCCATATACACATATATAACTAATTGTAAAGTCCATATATATATAATTTATATAAATAATACAAAATTACTCTGAATATACCTTTAGATCATAGTAGAGTGCAATGAGACAAACACAAAAACAAAAAAACTTGAAGGGGTCTGACTGTATAATTTTACAAAAAGGCTGACCGTGGATGAGAAGTGCAAGATCAAAAATCCATAAAATGCAGCAGCTTTGCATAGCATTTCTGGTGGAACTCAATGGCAAAACAAACAACTGTTCTTTTACAACCAAATGTCAGCTTTTGCCTTCAAATGAGAACATTTTCAAATTATTTCGAATTATATATCAATGTTCAATCCAACAGCCCTGGTATGTACTACCCAGAATGTGAGCTAATTTGAAGACCTAATTTATTACATTCCTGCAGGTTATGCTTTTTTGTCTGCCATCTCCTTCCAGCACCCCTAAAAACAAATCTTAAGCAAAAGAAGCAAAAAATGAATGAATGAATTAGATAAAAAAAACAGACTGCAAGTCTCTAATTCAGGTCAAGCCACAAAATCTCTTCTGGGTGATGGTCAAAATTTTCACACAACCTTTCCAAAATGTTGAAATTTCATTAGCTTCAGTCATTCTGTTGCAGACTTGTGTTATATTTAAAGTTGGTTGTTGTGCAAGGAAAAAAAATAAATGTTCTCTGATATTTTAGACACCAAATAAGAATAACACTCTCTTACAGAATCTTGCAATACAATCCAGAATTCAAGGTTTCCTCAAGTTCTGGAAAAAAAAAAATTCCAGTTCATATTCAGAGATTGCAAAACAGCTCCAAATATAAACTCACTATCAAGTTGTATGGTAAAGGCCTGCACTTGACTAAAGTTTAACACAATTTCCACACAGAACCAAACTCAAAAGATAGCAGCATTTGAAAAGCATTGCCCTACTATCTACAACCCGAACCTGAAACCTAAAGTGCCAAACTTAAAGCTAACGTATGGTATTTTGATATCACAAGAAACCATACCAATACCAAAATACAGAAAACTTAATATTGGCTTTTTCACAGAACCATTAGAACCAACAAAAACATTAATTTCTATATTACACTTTCAGAGAAATGATGAGGTCAAAGTGCTTTATGTCAAAGTAGTTACATGCAAAGGAAAATAGTAATAACAATGCATAAATAGTATATAAAAATAAGGTAAATTTAAAAAAGACAGACATCTAAGATAATTATATACAGAATTGTTTATTTCTCTAAATGACAGTCCTATTGATATTGATAAGGTCAGCTGGCCAGGGTAGACAGAATAAAACAAACTCCAGTAAAGCTGGAGAAAAAAATAAAGCTGCTAAGGCAGCCAAAACACCACTTAACCTCCACTGGACATTCAACCAACATAAATGTTTTTAAGTAGATCTTTACGTAGCGTTAAACTGCACGGTGAAAGTCGGTAATGCACTCATTAGTGACTGCAACTACAAAAACAAAATTACTTGGAAAGGCACTGTAATGTATGAAAAAAATTGAAGTAAAAACTGCACATGAAAATAGCTCACAGTGGTGGTGATGACACAGCCCTACATTAACACATGTTAAACACCGGTAAAATAAAAAAAAATGCAGAACTCATGTCTGGAGACACTGTGTCAATTTCAGTGTGTCCAATTGCAGGAATTGTGCTTGACAAAAAAAAAGGCCAAAATGCAACAGCTTTCGTTACAGCCACGTGTATATAATTCTGGAATTAATTCAGAAATAGACTTATGTGTGCTTTGAGAGCAATTATGGGAGCTATGCTCATTTCACATGTAGTATCATGAAGTTGTAAGAGGAGATGAAATGATAACAACATTAAATCGCTTTTTAATAACAGTCTACTTACTACACTGTCTTGATAAAGGAGCAGAGGTTTTACATTCATTCTCCAATTGCAATGAGCAGCATGTTATATGTACGGATGTCGATCTGATCATCTATTCATTTTCTAACCAAGGTTCAGTTCACGGTCACAGGGGAACCTCACAATCATTCACAGTTGTGTATATAAGACTGTGGAAAACACTGCTGATTTGTAGCAAGTAAAAATTGAGGCAGGTTTCAAATTTAACTGGTTGGTTGGCTTGTCAACACCAATGATGAAATAAGAGTCTCCATTTGTTAATACCAAAATGAAATTCATTTAGTGTTTCAGTGCATTGAAGTACAAAGTAATCACCGTATTAATAAGGCTTGTGCTGCATTAACAGAAACATGTAATCGTCAAGACACACGGTACGGGTGAAACAGCATAATTCACTGCTGAACACAAATAAGCAAAAGCTAAATTTGTAGCATTCATTTAGTGCTTTGAAGGCAAATTAATGTTTATGAATATAAACAATACATCTCACCCTCTCTTTGACACTAACACTGAGGACATTCAGCCAACAAATTAATCCGCAGAAGTGTGTCAGGAAACACTATGGGGGCTCCTTTATATCAACAGCAATATGCCTGTATAGTGCCTCACTGTGATGTGACTGCCAAGTCTTTTCTTTCTTTTTAAATTTTTCTTCCTTTTTAGTCATTCTGGTGTGTGTTCATACAATAGTGTTTGTGTACATATTTACTTCTCTCTCTATTTATGTATTTATTTATTTAAATAGCTTCTGCAAAAAGAAATATTTCCCCCTGGGGACAAAAAAAAATCTACCTAAATATGAACCCTAAAATGTGAAGATCAGTACACAAGCTAAATAATAAAGTCCAATCTGTAATTCTGTAAGAGAGTATGTGAATTTCCCCTTGGGATTAATAAAGTATCTATCTATCTATCTATCAATCAATCAATCATACAACAGCACAAGAAAAGCAATTTCACATGAGCCCTGAAATTACGCATTCACGTAAAAACTGGTAAGATTGATTTAACACAGGAAGCCAAAGTTTGAGCAAATATTAAAAAAAAAAAAGGAGGGACAGGTCTGGACCGTAAAGCATCAAAAGTTTGAGACATTTGAAATTTGAATTCATTTGACTTATCCATTAAAAATGACTCTTTAGTAAGTTTTTTTTTTATTTTATTTTTTTTAAACCAGCTAATGTTGCAAACATTTGTCTTAACAGCAAATATTGTAAAACTAAGAGTGACTCTCTGATAAACCAGACTTTTAAAAGCATGCCATTAGAAAAATGGCTTTGAAGAATTTCTTCAAGTGAAAATATCTTGCATTATCTTAGAATTCACTAATTCAAAAGAACAGATATAATAATGTTTTACATTTCACTGTTAGTACTGATTTTAAGCAGTATTTTTGGGAAGAAAACTTCAGAGAATAAATTTAGAATGTGCACATGGAAAGATAAATCCAGTACCCGGCGAAGATATCATTCTTTATAAAACCTAATCTGAAATCCCCCAGGATGATAACAACCCAACTTCTTGTTATACTGGGGGAATTCCCATATCCATCACACATTAAAATTCAGGCCCTGCATTGAATTTTGATGTTAATGAATGCCAGTAGTAGTTTACATAAATGATAGTTAAGTAACTACTAAACGGATATGCCAATATTTTAAAACTGTTGTTACTGTTAAAATTTCTACACATTTTTTATATTGGACCAGTAATGGCGCACTGCACGATAATGTGCAGTGGATACACTTGACTTGAGCATTTATAGTTTTCATCCTCTTTCTCTGCACATTTATCATTCGTTTGCTCAGAGGTTGATGCTCTTGCTGCTTCCTGAGCAGCTGCTCTTTTCTCCACCCTAGTGGCCCGCTTCTTCTCTTCTTCTGTCGCCATCTTTTCACATTAAAACTGATTAAGTCAGTGTTTGTGTTGCAATTAATTAGTACGTTTTCTTTATGTTTTCACTTAAGCTGACACTTAAGTCTTCAATCTGCCACAAGAATGATTTAAGATATATAGAGGTAGGGGAAGTGATGGCGAAGGAGGTAGGGAATGAGAACAGCGCCCATACACATGTGCCGCAAGGCCGCACTGCTGGACGCTGCCGAGAGTTGATTCTACAATAAAATAAAAATAAAAAGAGGAATAACCTTGGAGGTCAATCAATCATCACCCCGAAAACAGATAGTAGAGGTCACGTAGTACAGTGGACCCTTGACTTACGAACTCAATTTGTTCGTGAGGGCTGGTTGTAACTCAAGTTGGTTGTAAGTCAAGACTATTTTTCCCATAAGAAATAATGGAAATACCCATAATGCGTTCCGAACCTCCCACTGCAACACTTACTTAACCTTTTCATAATAAAAAAGGGTTGTATAATGTGCATAATTTACCAAAACACCAATAATTTTTCTAATGTACTAACCAAAAAGTAATAAAAAGTGCCTAGCCTATCAGAAACAACAACTTCATACTGTACTCACCATTTAATTTGACATCTTTGGGCTGCAGGAAGGGAGGAGGGATGATAATGAAACTGAAGGCTTTGTTTAACTTGCGCTCAGGCATTTGCAATCATTTCAATAGCTTCTTTTGCGTTAATTTTAATCTCCTCCTGCCTACAAGTTATTCTGACGAGAATTTTTCTCAGCATTTCCTTGCGATGATACAAGGAACTGTTTCTGAACTCTTCTGAGACCCCCCCCCCCACTGTTTCTGAACTCTTCTGAGACCCCCCAACTCCCCACTCAATGGGAACGACATGCTGAAGTGCGTCCTGAAGCGCGATTGCCACGACTGTGGAAGCTTGCTTGTCCATTGCCGGGCAGGGATATCACATGCATATCACCCATCGATATCTTTTCTGTTTGCTTTGGCTGTGAGACTCCGCACAGCTTTAAGCCGGCTTTTGCCCCAGCAACAGATAAACAGTCTTCCATACGGAGTTTGGACTTTGGCATGTCTTCTAGTTGGGGGAGGTCCCAAGAGAGTTTACAAACCTGACATTTTATTGAATGAGTGCCGCATTAATAGGAATGTTTCTGTTTGTTTACAATCGCGCAAGCGGATACACGTGACCGCATTCAGGTCGTAACGCAAAATGTTGGTCGTAAATCAAAATAAAAATTTTGGTCGTAAATCAAGTTGTTCGCATGTCAAGCCGGTGGTATATCAAGGGTCGACTGTATATGTGTACCAAATTTCAGGTCAATAGGTCAAACACTTTGCAAGCTACAGGTGATTTAAAATCCTGGACAGACAAACGAACAGCCACGGTAGCATATTATATATGAAGATTACAGAAAAATGCACAATATTATTTATTTAAATAATTGAAGTAAAATTTCACTGGTATTGGTATTGAATAAAAAAATTAATGCATCGTGACAGCATGCTTCGATTTTTAAACAGTCATCACAGGTAGCAAAAAGGACTTGGTTTACTTTCTCACCACGCTGCCACTTTCACTAGTCTAGGTATAGTTTCCTGGATGACAAGAACACTTTCCACTGTTGGCGTGCCACCTGGATTTCATGTTAGACTATACAATCAAATTTTTAGTATTAACAGTTAACCAATATTATCTCCAAAAACAATTTCTATGATTAGACCTTGTAATTATGGAATTAAAGAACAGACAGCTAACTCATGAATAAAAATTTTAAAATTTAGGAGAACTGTATGAAAAATTCTTGCAAAATATAATAGACAAACATTTGCTTCCAAACTATATAATTTATAGTAGATTATACACTGACTCTATAGAGTACAGTAATCCCTCGCTACTTCGCAGTTCACTTTTCGCGGATTCACGACTTTGCGGATTTTATATGTAAGCATATCTAAATATATAATGCGGATTTTTCGCTGCTTCGCGGGTTTCTGCGGACAATGGGTCTTTTTACTTCTGGTGCTTGCTTCCTCAGTTGGTTTGCCCAGTTGATTTCATACAAGAGATGCTATTGGCAGATGGCTAAGAAGCTACCCAATCAGAGCACGCAGTTAAGTTCCTGTGTGCTGCTGATTGGCTTAGCGACGAAGTGCTGCATTAACTAGGAAGTCTCATCTCACTCATTCAGCATTAACGTGCTCTTGCTACTGCATTCACCTTCGTCGTCATCATTTTTACTGTGCAGCATATTCATCACCATCATCACATCATATATAGCTACGTGTACTTCGCTATACAGTAAGTGCAAACTTATCTACCGATTTCATATTGCTTAGCAGTTGTCCCTGTTATTAATAGAGTAAAGGGTGGGTTGTAAACAATACAGGGAGGGTTTAAAAACGTCCAAATACACGTTAAATAATTAAATAAATATGGTGTCCCTACTTCGCGGAAATTCAGTTATCGCGGTCGGCCTATCTCCCGCGATAAGTGAGGGATTACTGTATTGCACTATTTTTTCCTGTAATGCCTTATGTATTTAAATTATATTGTTTTACATTTTTTGCACTCTACTGTATGTGCAACGTGGCTCAAACAGATGAAGTGAAGAAGAAACATTCTTGCAGTAAAAAGCCCAATTAATCACGTAAATCTCCACTTAAAATTCTCCTTTAGACTGACTAGCTAAAACAGACGTGTTTTCAACACATGTCCTGGGGGCCTCTAAAGAGAGTGCCAACTGACTGAAGAGAAGCCAGTTACATATACTATATGAACCATGATTGGAAAAAATGATCCGTATGACAAATTAACATATAGAGAGAGAAATACGTTCTGCATATCTTTACTTAAAATGCTTACCCAGACACCACCTGCAAACAAACTACTTCAACTTTAAATGGAACCACAAACAAAGCTAATTCTATAGATATCAGTAGCCATGTGCAGCCAAATCACAGAAAAGCAGTTAATCAAATCATCAAAATGAAACAATGCTCATACTATAGCTGGCCTTGTAAGTGTAAATATATTAATAACACAATTGTTACCATTGGTGCAGGTTAGTTTCGTATGTTACCTTTGCTAAGTTAAACTACTCTCTCTCTATATTGTAGTATAAATAATAAAGCATTGATAAATGTAGGTATCCCCATCCCTTCTTAGTCTCTTATTTATTTGAATCTCTTCCTCTATCTACAGTATATCTCCATTTATATCTATATGGAGCCACAATCCAGTAACTGACTTTTTTAATGCACAATGAATCACTCTTACTGAGGATATGAATATAACAGGACTGACGACATGTGATCAATTGAATAAACTCACTGATACTCACCAATAGCAATCAACCCGTAAATACACAGGGAGAACATGTGAAATTTATGCCGACCCAGGCCAGGACAAAATGAGCTCTGTGAACAGTGGCAATGGGGATGGGAGAGTATGAAGACCACTGACACAGCACTTGCCGAGCCAGTAAATCACCTTCTTTGAGGGCTCTTTTAGCTGTACCTTGCATGAGAAATTACCAGAACAGCTTGCAGGTTTGGTATAAAAATGACAACTGAGATTGTGTTTCTGATAAGTAGCCACGAGGAAAAAAAAGAGTGGCATATGGTTTGCCTCTGACCTCAAGTGAGCAGAGTGAGATGGGAGCGCATGTCGCTGCACGGTGGAAGCGGTTGCCGAAATAATGAAAGAATAAGATTCTAAAAACTGCGACTTTTTCAGTTATTATGCCTAGTTGTCTACAGAACACAGAAAATAATTCTCATCTAGGCATCAACATTCAGTGTTAATAACCGTACTTGGCGAGGACTTTCCAAAGTGAATCCACACCCTGGCCAGGAAAGATGCGACAAGCAGCGGATTAAAGTGCAGTCTTCTTTTAAAATGGCTGGATCTCACAACATGTTTCGCTTTTTTTGTCCTTCTTAAAACAACATACATATGTGACTTTGCAATATAAGTGTGCAGTCTCAAGACATGTCTCAATACTCGATAACATTTTTGGCTTGAATGGTGGACATACAGGGTGAGCATCCCTAACCTGAAATGCTCAAAAATCAAACACTTTGAGTACAGACCTAAGCGGTCAGAGAAAGCCTGGATGTGCACGGTGAGGCCAGACTTGCGTGACATTCTCTCAAGGTGTCAGCCAGCTGCTTTCACAGATCGCAGTTCTGAGTTATACCAAGGAGCTGAACGCTTAAAGGAAACCTCCGTATGTTTTAAAGGAGCTGTTTTATCTAATGCTGAATGAAGGGCTGTGTTATAGCGGTCAACAAGACTGTCTCGTGTTGATGGAATAGGTGAAGACAGTAAAAGATCAGAAATGGATCCAGAAAGGATAGAGGGGCAGATATTTTTAAGGTTTCTATGAGAAATCTGTTGTTTACAGGTAAGAGGAGGGAGAGGTAATGAGACACTGAGAAGTACTGCTTTATGGTTAGAGAGTCCCAAATCAGTGCTGTAAATGTTGGCAACAGATAGTCCAGATGTACAGAGCAGGTCCAGTATATGACCACCAGAGTAGGTGGGAAAATCAACATGTTGTGTCAAGTCAAAACAGTCCAGTAAGGATAGGAATTCATTTCTCAGTTTAGACGTGGGGATGGCAATATGGATGTTGAAATCACCAAGAAGAATGACTCTCTGGGAAAAGGAACTTAAGTGGGTTAATAGATCAGTCATATCAGATAACCTGTCACTGAGGTCAAACGTTTAGTAAGTCTTAATAGTTCAGTCAGATCAGATAAGATTGTTACTAAATGTTTGACCTCGGTGTCAATACCAGCATTTGGATCTCAATACGAGTACCAAAACGGTTCTGAAGCCAAGACTGAATAACTGCAAACCCCAGCACCCCACCCTTCTTACTCCAGCCTCCCTGGTACACCACACACTTGCACGCCTCACTAGTGAGCTGCACCATCAACCTGTGCAATCCAAATCACATCGAAGAAATTTGGAATTTGGGGGACCCCACCCTATGAAGTTCCAAGCATGTCAAAGTAAGTAGTTTCATTCTGTGAACTCTACAGAAAGGAGTAATACCGAGTGCCGAAGGAAAGGAGGGGCGGTGGACAAACACACTTTGGAGAAAAAAGCTGATGTGTACTGAAAATCCAGAAATGATGGTACCGCACCATTTTAAAATGTGTTTTTTGGTACTTTTCTAGTACCATCTTTCTATGCAACCCTATACCAGTTTAGACTCGGGGCCCCTTCCCAATATATCTCATCATTTAAATGCAAAAATTCCAGGTCAGGTCAGGTCGGGGAGCATGCAATGGTACAGCGCGTTACCGCACCCACCACACGACAAAACAGCTTGGGATCCTGGTTGGCAATAGGCAGACCAGGTCCAGTCCCACCATCCAGAAATGACCATCTACCTGCCGCTGCCAGGTGTTACGTGGACGTCCCCTTGGCCTGATCCAGCCACTCTGGTCCTCGACAATGAGGATCCTGTGAGCCAGATCACTCTTTGGGAATCGTGACACATGGCCACAGTACCATAACTGACGCTCCCTCACAGTGCAGGTCATGTGCCTCATTCAGGACACCATGAGCAACACAAAGTCAAACCAGCGGTACACAAGGATTCTCCGAAGAGAGACAGTACTGAAGGAGTGCAGTCTTCATCTCAGGTCACTGGATAGCATCCATGTCTCACAACTATACAGCAACACGGGAAGCATCAGGAATATAAAAGACTTAGACCTTTGTCCTTTTGCAGAGATATGGTGAGCTCCACACACCCCTTTCCAGCAACCTCATGGCCCCCATGCTCTTCCAATCCATCTAATGACTTCATAGGAAGAGTCATCAGAGACATGAATGTCACTGCAGAGGTAAGTAAACCTTTCGACAATATTCCAAAATCCCAAAATATCTGGAAAAACGTTGTGTCCCATTCAGTTCGGGTAAGGGATGCTCAACCTTTATTTGGTAGGTTTTAGGGCTTTTTCATGTACCTATGGTTGTGTGTACCCATCAGATCCATTGCGAGCATCAAGAACAGGTAAGAAATTTTTAAATTTAAAAATATAAGTTTATGTGGTAAATTCCTATATACCATGATTGTGAAGAAATAACCGACTTGAAATATACCTAACTTTTCTTTTTATCATCATCATATTTCTCAAGTCCTTTCTATAAAACTTGAGGCATTCTATATCCACTTAACTATATAGGAGATTGATATAACGGTTATATTGATCTCCTAGAGAAAAGCCAAGCAAAATGACACCTTTTATTGGCTAACTAGAAAGATTACAATATGCAAGCTTTCGAGACAACTCAGGCCCCTTCTTCAGGCAAGATGTAGATGAAGAAGGGGCCTGAGTTGCCTCGAAAGCTTGCATATTGTAATCTTTCTAGTTAGCCAATAAAAGGTGTCATTTTGCTTGGCTTTTCTCTACATTCATAATGGCTAACACGGTACAACACCCTAGTACTATTGATCTCCTATATATTTAAATGGATATAGAATCGAAACTACATATCTATGAATACAGGAGATCATTTCAACTGCCTTTATACAAGTGTAATCAAACACTCAATATATGAAATTATAAAGAACTTTACAACAATTTCAAAAAGCTCAGGTCTTTATGGCTTTAGCTAGCTTTCTATGGCCCTGCTTTTGGTCTCCCAGCAGACCCCGTTTATATCTTTACCATTTTTAAAAAGGAGCTTTAATCCATGGAGAACATAGTCGTCTAAACAATTTGTGAAAGTCGCCCGACTTACCGCCTCATACTTGTCTTTGTTGCTCAGCAAGTAACCTGCACAGGTACGTCTTACTAAGAGATGGCGAGACTGACAATAAAGAACCTGAAATGAGAAATACAGATTAAACTTAATTAAAGAAAACCCCGAGGACTTGCAGGACTGATGTATTTAAAGTCGGCTATAACCACCACCACAACACAACCAATTCCTCCCCACCCCCCAGCGCCATTTGTGACCGATACACGCAGACTAAACGCTTACATTCCACCCACCACAGAACGACTTCTTTTTCTCCTCCTCTCTCCATTTTAGGGAGAATCCCCTCCGCTTACCTGCTCGGCCACCGCTCTGAACAGACAGGATCCATCCTTGGCAGTCTCCTTGCGATATAAGCCCTGGCTCTTCAAGTATTCATCCATCAACTTTTCGGATTTTGCGCCCTCTCCGCCGACTCCCGCTTCCAGTCCTCCGTCCATTTTGCGTCGCCTTCTATTTTGCGCCCTTCGCTTCTTAAGCAGCGAATTCAATGCTTCTCGTCCGTACTAGGCTTGAAGCAAAGCGGCACAAGCGTTCCAGGAAATCATGACGACGGAGACTTTCATTTTCGACGTAACATTAGTACACAGAATAGATTATAACTAAAAAGTTTGCGTCCTGAAGGCTTGTGGAAAGTCGCTTACTCGACAGCGCACATCCTATGTAAGACTGTGAGCCCGGGCGCACCAAGTGGTCCGCTTTTCTCCGATTTGGGACTTTATTTTCGTTTACAGTTTTGACAACACTTTCACTCGCGGAGCATTACTGCCGCGGTGCATGCCGGGCGTTGTAGGCTTCCGAACCACGTGCTTTGCGCGGCACGGAAACAGGAAAGTTATCTTGGGTGAAAAAAACTACACTTCCCATGAGCGAAGGAAATTTACGTTTGTTCAGAACAATCAGTTGCGCGGTGAAAGATCATTTGGCTGGGTGTGTTCGAAAAGGTGACAAACGGTTTAGAATAATAACACTGGGCAAAGCGGATCCGATTTTTAAACGGTGCGGTTTTGTTTGAAAGATTATTAATTTAATGGAAAGGAAAGGTCAAGTCTCCATTATTAAAACTGTAAAACATGCTTGCTCTGCTTTATTTTCTGTAAAAAATAGTACGTGATCACCTTGACAAATAAGTGCACATCCACCTCAATAAAAGAACAACTGCCAGCGTGTCCGTCCGTTTTTTATGTTTAGGATGTAAATTTTAAAAAATAGGCAAAACATTGTAGATGAAGGTTAAAACATTTTTTAAAAGAATAATAAAAATACCAGATAGGTGCATTAAACTTTTGTCCCCTGGGAGAAAGTTGGCTTTTTACAGAAGCTCTTTAAATAAACCGATAAATAACTAGATACACACCCACCCACACACACACACCTGAATACCAGCATAGCTAAAAAGGAAAAAGTTAATAAGAAAGAAAAACTTCTGACTTGGCAGTCCCAGTGAGGCGCTGTACGGACATACTGCTGTTTATATAAAGGAGCCCCCATAGCGTTACTTGACACACTTCTGCTGAATAATTCATTTTTAAAAAGTCCTCAGTGCTATTGTGTCAGAGAGAGGATGTGCAGCATTGTCCATAATGGCACTCAGTTGTGTTGTAATTCTCTCCTTTGTTACAACCTCTGGGAGTCCCGAGTGCGTCCTAAAATGGAGCCTTCCCTTTTAATTAGCTTGTTAATTCAGTGGACCTCTCATGTTACCAACCCAGCACACCACAGCATAGACAATCACACTGGTCACCAGTGAGTTGTTGAAGATGTGAAGGATGTCACTTTCCACATTAAAGGAATGAGGTCTCCTAAGGAAGAAGAGCCTGCTCTGTCCTTTCCTACGGTTCCTCTGTGTTGTGAATCCAGTCCAACCCGTCATTGATGCGGACCCCCAACTACTTGCAGCAGTGCACCATCTGTACATCCACTCCATGGATAGTGACTGGACATTGAGGCTCTTTGGTGCATTGATAGTCAATAAGCAGCAGTGGCGTAGCTAGGGGGAGGCAAGGGGGGACATCTGTCCCCAGATGCAGCATCCAGGGGGCGCCGATTTGATGTTCCCCATTGCATTTTGGCAAACAGGAGGGGGCATGAAATCTTCAGTTGTCCCCGGGTGCTGAAAACCCTAGCTATGTCTCTGATAAGCAAGTCCTTGGATTTGCTGATGTGAAGTTGCAGACAATTCTCTTTCCACCAAAAAACAAAGTTCTCCTCCTGACTCCTCTCCTCTGCCTCACCCCCCTTAGCAATACACTCCATAAGTGCAGAATCATCAGAGATCTTCTACAAATGACCTGACCTGATTTTACATATTTTTATAGTCGGAGGTCTACAGAATAAAGAGAAAAGCAGCCAAGACTGTTCATGGTGGCCCTCCAGTGTTGCTCACACAGTTCTTGAGTCTCACAAACTACAGTCTGCCTGACAGATAGCCCATCATCCAGGACCCCACAGGCTCATCGACCTGCATATCTCTGAGTTGACCCCTTAACAGGGATGGCTGGGTGGTATTGAAGGTGCTGGAGAAATCGAAGAACAGAATCCTCACAGTGCGGCCAGCTTTGCCAATCCTTGTGGATCAGATAGATAATTGCATCTTCCACTCCAATCTTTGTCTGTCAGGCAAACTGCAGTTGGGTCCAGGTGGTCTACCACAAGAGGACTCATATAATCCAAGATCAGCCTCTCAAAGGTCTTCATGGTATGAGGCGTAAGTACCACTGGTCTGTAGTGATTAGGTGAACAGGCGCCTGCCTTCTTTGGAACAGGAACAATACAGGATGTTCTACACCGCAGCAGCACTTTCTGACGCCTTAGGGACAGACTGAAGAGGTGACACCTCAAAGTTGGTCAGCACAGGCCTTAAGAACTTGACGGCTGACTCCATCTGGTCCCATAGCTTTTCCTGTGTGTCACTTCCTCAGTTGTCTCCTGACTCAGTCTTCAGATAGGCCATACTGATGGCCATTGGTGGACTTGTCACTGCCCAGTACATTTAACATGGTAGGAGAATCTGATGTAATAGCGATGGTGAGGGTAGACTGGCTATTGGAAGAAGAAGAAGAACAAGAACAAGAAGGGAAAATCTGTTAACAAATTGGTATTATCTTTGTCTACATCCTCTCTGATATTTCATTTCAAAACACATTTAACGAGCCCCGGGAGGAAGCATTGAAATGCAGTGGGCAGAAAAGACTCCCAGATTTGCTTCTTAGCACACCGTGGTGGAACGAGTCTGTGGCTAAAAGTGAAGCATGAGAGCGCCTCCTGGAAGGGAGTTTTCACAATAGCATCCAATTTTCCCACTATTCTCTTTTCTACAACAGCTTTCAGTGGGTCCAGGGTTCGTCCTATGGTGTCGCAGGCTTTCCTATATAGGTTTATTTAGGCATTGTGCTTCTTTTGAGCTCAAGTTGCTTCCCCAGGAGACCACAGTGTAGAGCCACCACACTGCCTACTATGGACTGATAGAAGATTTCCAACAGCTTGCTGCACACATCAAAAGCGCCGAGTCTCCTAAGCAAGTCCAGTCTGCTCCCTCTGCCCTTTTTGTGTTGTCAGACCAGTCCAGTTGGCTGGCACTTGTAGCTATGGACCACTTGCACGTCTTCCCCCTGGATGGTGAAGGGTCTCAGAGGCTCCTTGGCACGCCAGAAGTCCACCACCTGCTCCTTTGTCTTGCTGATGTGGAGTTGCAGATTGTTGTCTCTGCACCACAAGACAAAGTCTTCCACAACCTTTCCCCCACTCCGACTTATCTCCATTATTAACGCAGCCTATGACGGACAAGTCATCTGAAAATCTTTGTAGACAGCAAGCGCTGGTGTTGCATGGATGGTGAACAGGAAGGGAGACAGGACAGTTCCCTGAGGTGTTCCAGTATTACACACCACCATCTCTGACACACAGTCCCTCAGCCTCACTAATTACTATCTGTTGGTCAGGTGGTCCATGATCACAGGAGATTGTGGGGGCATCAAGATTCAAATACTTGAGCTTTTCTCCCAGTCGATGAGGCAGAATGACGCTAAAGGCACTGGAATAATCAAAGAACATGAGCCTGACTGTGGTGCTGGCCTTGTCCAAGTGGGAGTAGACAATGTGGAGCACAGAGATCAGAGCACCCTCAACATCTACAAGCATCTGATCTATTTGTAATGCACCCAGTTTACTCATGTTTAGGGGTCTTTTGAAAACTCACCACTTCATTATATATTTTATCTATCTACAGGGTCGCTGCTGTTGTACTGAGAAAGAGTTTAGGACCCTGACGTGTGTCTTAGTCTAGTTGTAGGTATAACATTGTAGTAGTTCTGCTCTCCTTGGCTCGCTTTCTTTATCTTGTTTTCTGTTGCTTTGATGCTTGCACCATCATCCTTGTAACAAGCTCTGTAAGTCGCCTTGGATAAAGGAGTCTGCTCAAAAGAATAAATAAATAATAATAAGGTGCAGCTTCTCATTCAACATAAGAACATTAGAACTTTGACAAACGAAAGAAGACCATTCAGTCCATTTGTCAATCATTTGTTTAGCTGATAGCTAAGCTGTCCCAATGTCTCATCTTAATCCTTCTTAAAAGTTCTCAAGATTTCTTCTTCAACTCCATGTCTCGGAAATTTGTTCCAGATTCCCACAACTCCTTTTATATAGAAATGCTTCCTAGCTTCACTCCTAAATGCATTTCCCCTTAAATTCCACTGGCATCCTTCAGTATGTGATTCACCGTTCAGTTGACAGAATTCTGCTGGATCCACCTTATCAATCAATCCTGAGAATTTTGAAGACTTGGATTAGGTCCTCATCTGGCTTCCTCTGCTTGAGACTAAACAGTTTTAATTCTCTGAGTACCTGACCTCACAAATGCTCTATTAACTGAACGAGTACCAATCCCCACAGTCCCACACCAAAATCTTGTGGAAAGCTAGGAAACTGTTATATCTGCAAAAGTGTGACAGTAGGCAACTGCATATTAATGGCCATGGTTTTAGAATGGGATGTCCAACAAGACCCTATAGGTGTGATGCTCAGGTGTCCGCAAACTTTGGCCATTAAGTGTCAAAACACCTGTGAATGTTCTGCTACTCAGAAAGATTCAAATGTAGGTCTTCACTTGTCCAGCTTGGGCCAATACAACAGAAGCCTCTTACTCATGCCGCCATTGCCAAGCAAACACAGCACAAGATGATCAGTCTGTGCCAAGTCCCTGGCCTTCTATATACAGCATATTATCGAACATGTTTAATCCGGTGTGGTGTCACAGGTCGGGTGGGGCAGAGGTTTGATTGTCACCAATCAGGCTGAGACATACGTCATTCTGGGAAATATTCTTTAAGGGGTGGGTTTAGTTATGACACATGCGTTACTTTTAAGACAGAAAAACACATTGCCATTCTCCCTTTACATTCACAGTTTTTTTTACATCTATCTATCTATCTATCTATCTATCTATCTATCTATCTATCTATCTATCTATCTATCTATCTATCTATCTATTATATAGTGCCTTTCATATCTATCTATCTATCTATCTATCTATCTATCTATCTATCTATCTATCTATCTATCTATCTATCTATATCTGTTATATAGTGCCTTTCATATCTATCTATCTATCTATCTATCATATAGTACCTTTCATATCTATCTATCTATCTATCTATCTATCTATCTATCTATCTATCTATCTATCTATCTATCTATCTATCTATCTATCTATCTATTCATTTCATTATTTGTCCATTGGACATTATACAGGGGTGGTCCCCAACTCTTTTCAGTTGTGGAATTCTTGTTTATGCTTGACAATATATATATATATATATATATATATATATATATATATATATATATATATATATATATATATATACTGTATATATATATATATATATATATATATCCATTTATATATATATATATATATATGATACAGTAGCTCCCAAATAATACAAAGAGTACACGACATGTGTTTGACCCTACTTGGGGCTCATCAGATGTACGCACTTATCTATCTATCTATTGTAATAAAGGCGCTAATGTGCGCCCGACCTGACACAGATTCACACTGGAGGCACACATATAAAATAAATAAACTTTTATTTTCTTCAGCTGGAGGGCACGTCTTCCCCGTATCCTCCAACCACAACACAGTCCCAAAGCACCAATACACCAAAACACACTCCTTTCTGTCACCACCACTCATCCCATCAAGCTTCATCCTCCTCCTCCCGACTCTGGCCACTGAGCGGTGGTTGCTGGCCCTTTTTATGGCCCACCTGGAAGTGCTCCAGGTGCTTGATCACCTGTTTCCGGTTGCACTTCCGGGTGATCATCCAGCTGGGCTCAGGGACCCATGCAGCAACCCCGGGGGAGGTATTGAGCAGCCCATGGTTGCTCCCCCTGAACATATGTCAAAGGGGTGACCTGGCCGTCCACCACACTATCTATCTATCTATCTATCTATCTATCTATCTATCTATCTATCTATCTATCTATCTATCTATCTAAAGTGCCATTCATATCTATCTAGACAAGTACATATACAGTAGATATTTATTTCACATTTATCTGTTATACTGTATTAATTACCTATTTGTTATGTAATGCCTTGCTTCTTTAACAATACATTTGATATATAGTGCCTTTCATGCCTATCTATTTCCTAATGCATTTCTTACCTATTTATTACATACTGCCTTCCATCTTTATCTATGTTTCTCTTATATAGTGCCTTTCATGCATATCTATTACCTAGAGCATTTCTTACCCATGCATTATATACTGCATCACATTGCTACCTATGCATTTATTATACAGCACCTTTCTTACATATCTATTACCTAGAGCATTTCTTACCTATTTATTATATACTGCCTTGCATCTCTACCTGTGCGTTACTTATATAGTGCCTTTCATGCCTATGCATTACCAAGTGTATTCCATACCTATTTAATAAATACAATCTTACATTGCTACCTATGCATTTGTTATGTGGTGCCTTTCATGCATATCTATTACCTAGAGCATTTCTTACCTATTTATTATATACTGCCTTGCATCTTAACCTATGCATTTCTTATATAGTGCCTTTCATGCATATCTATTACCTAGAGCATTTCTTACCTATTTATTATATACTGCCTTGCATCTTAACCTATGCATTTCTTATATAGTGCCTTTCATGCATATCTATTACCTAGAGCATTTCTTACCTATTTATTATATACTGCCTTGCATCTTAACCTATGCATTTCTTTTATAGTGCCTTTCATGCATATCTATTACCAAGTGTATTCCTTACCTATTTAATATATACAACCTTGCATCTCTACCTATGTATTTCTTATATAATGCCTTTCTCTTAAATAGTGCATTTCTTACTTACTGTCCTGCACCTCTATCTATGATTTTGCTATACAGTGCCTTTCATATTCCCTTTCATACCTGTTTGTTATATAGTACATCTCATGCCTGTCTATTTCAAATGTAGTGCCTTTTATGCCTGTCCACCTTTCTGTTGTATAGTGCATGTCTTATTTATTTGTATTTATTGATCTCACTCACGGACTCACCCACGCTCACAAGAGTCCAAGTTTGAGCCGCCACTCATGCAGACAAGCAGGTCTTTGAGGACGTGGGGAAAAAAAACAAACTATGGCAATATGGAGAGAACATGCAAACTCCCCACAGTCAAAGAGACCTGAACACCTGAGCAGTCCCCGCTATTTTTGAAAGTTTGCTGCACAGCACATTTAATCCTTAATGTGCTATTACGTAAAACAGCCATGAGGTGGCGCTCCAGGTTTTCTCCGTTTTACATTCCCGTTCATTTAGAATTCCGTCTTGCTTGAGTGTTTATTGATTTCTTTTATTGCCACTTTACCCAAAGACAGAAATAGCTTTGCAGGCAGCTATTTATATGACATATGCTTCACCCTGATATATTATTAACGAGGCGATATGGACGGGGAGCAGCTGCGGCCCAGTGTTTACAGCACTAAGCCGGCGGGCTCGCTTTATGGTAGAGGGTGGGATACTCAAATCTAAGAGGCTGGGATTGTCTGCTTTATTTTCTTAGTCTTCAGTGCAAGCCCCCAACCCCTCCCTCCGTCGTTTATAGCGCACTGATTTAAAGACTGACATGCACGAGTCTCTTAACCGCTTCTATTTGGACTGCTATCACGTAAACAAGGAATGCGCTCAGTGGGCACCAGAGATAGGCCAGTCTGTCGCTAAGGACTCCTTTTGATAAGACTTGGGTGTGTGAATAGGAGGTGGGCATCTTCTCAGACATGCCGCGTCCAACTCAAGGTGGCAGGGTTGGCAGCCGATCCCAGTAGCACTGGGCACAAGGCAGGAAACGGCCGTGGTTGAGACTGCAGGGCATCACTCACGTGCACAGCCACACACACTGGGCCAATTTGAGCTCATTATTATTGATTATGATTACTTATTTTTTGACTGACACCATTATTCATGGTGACTTAACAACATGTCAGATACAATTGTTTGTGTGTCTTTTGTTTTTCCCAATTAGAGCCCATGGGTGAAGCGACTTGCTCAGGGTCAATGTCAATAGTGGGGCTTGAATTCATAGCCCCAGGGTTTGAAGTCCAAAGCCTTAACCACTACACCACAGTAGTCATCAGGTACTCCCCCAAGGACCAGGAGACCACCCACCTGGACATAAGGAGAACACGCAGAGTCCACACTGGCGGCACCTGCTGTGAGGCTGCAACACGAACCACTGTGCCACCATGCTGCCTTACACGTTGTAATATTGTACATCAAGCTCAATGCACTTCAGGTCAGTTAATTCTTATTACATGGATTTTCACTTATGACCTCAGTTAGACACTAAATACAAATAATAAGAAAAATGAAATGTGGAAATCTGAAAAATATGAACACAAAATCATTCTTCAATATACTGTATGTATATATATACACACACACACTCACACTCACCAGTCACTTTATTAGGTACACCTGGCTAATACCAGGTTGGACTCCTTTTTGCCTTCAGAACTGCCGTAATTCTTCATGGCATAAATTCAAGACGGTGCCTTGAACGTTCCTCAGGGATTGTGGCCCATAGTGATATGATAGCATCACTCAGTTTCTGTAGATCTGTCGGCTACATATCCATGATGCGAATCTCCTGTTCCACCACATCCCAAAGGTGCTCTACTGGATTGAGATCTGCTGACTGTGGAGGCCATTGGAGTCCTGTGAACTCATCGCCATGTTCAAGAAACCAGTTTGAGATGATCTGAGCTTTGTGGCGTGGCGCGTTATCCTGCTGGGAGGAGCCATCAGAAGATGGGGACACTGCAGTCATAAAGGGGTGGACATGGTCAGCAACAACACTCAGATAGGCTGTGACATTTAAATGATGCTCATTGGGACTAAGGGGCCCAAAGTGTGCCAAGAAAATATCAACATAACCATTAAACCACTACCACCAGCACCAGCTTGAACTGTTAATACAAGGTAGGATGGATCCCTGCTTTCATGTTGTTGACCCAACCATCTGAATATCGCAGCAGAAATTGAGACTCGTCAGACTAGGTGACGTTTTTCCAGTCTTCGAATGTCCACTTTTGGTGAGCCCGTGTGAATTGTAGCCTCAGTGGCCTGTTCTTAGCTGTCAGGTGTGGCACCCAGAGTGGTCTCCTGCTGCTGTAGCCCACCTGCTTCAAGGTTTGATGTGTTGTGTGTTCAGAGCTGCTCTTCTGCACACCTCAGTTGTAATGAGTGCTTATTTGAGTTCCTGTTACCTTTCTGTCAGCTCACACCAGTCTGGCCCTTCTCCTCCCACTTCTGCCATCAATAAGACATTGAACTGCCACTCACTGATATTTTCCCTTTTTCAGACCATTTTCTGTAAACCCTAGAGATGGTTCTGCGTGAAAATCCAAGTAGATCAGCAGTTTCTGAAATAATCAGAGCAGCCCGTCTGTCACCAACATCCATGCCAACATCGTTTAAAGTCCCTTCAGTCCCCTTCCTTCTCCATTCTGATGTTCAGTTTGAATTTCAGCAGGTCATCTTGACAATCACTACAGACTGAAATTCACTGAGTTGCTGCTGTGTGGCTGGCTGATTAGATATGTGCATTAACAGGTGTACCTAAATAAGTGGCGGCTACTCTCTCTATATATATATGTACAGTATACATATATATAGAGTATGTATACAGTACTGTGCAAAAGTTTTAGGCAGGTGTGAAAAAATGCTGTAAACAAAGAATGCTTTCAAAAATGGAAGTGTTAATCATTTATTTTCATTAATCAACAAAATTCAGTGAATGAACAAAAGAGAAATCTAAATCAAATCAATATTTGGTGTGACCACCCTTTGCCTTCAAAACAGCATCAATTCTTCTAGGTACACTTGCACACAGTTTTTGAAGGAACTCGGCTGGTAGGTTGTTCCAAACATCTTGGAGAACTAACCACAGATCTTCTGTGGATGTAGGCTTCCTCACATCCTTCTGTCTCTTCATGTAATCCCAGACACACTCGATGATGTTGAGATCAGGGCTCTGTGGGGGCCATACCATCACTTCCAGGACTTCTTGTTCTTCTTTACGCTGAAGATAGTTCTTAATGACTTTGGCTGTATGTTTGGGGTCGTTGTCTTGCTGCAGAATAAATTTGGGGCCAATCATACGCCTCTCTGATGGTATTGCATGATGGATAAGTATCTGCCTGTATTTCTCAGCAT
Organism: Erpetoichthys calabaricus; assembly: GCF_900747795.2. Taxonomy (NCBI): domain Eukaryota; kingdom Metazoa; phylum Chordata; class Cladistia; order Polypteriformes; family Polypteridae; genus Erpetoichthys; species Erpetoichthys calabaricus. The sequence continues at coordinate 245,161,694 of NC_041398.2, read as the reverse complement.
TGAGAACACCGTTAATCCTGACCAAATCTCCAACTCCATTTGCAGAAATGCAGCCCCAAATGTTCAAGGAACCTCCACCATGCTTCACTGTTGCCTGCAGACACTCATTATTGTACCGCTCTCCAGCCCTTCGACGAACAAACTGCCTTCTGCTACAGCCAATATTTCAAATTTTGACTCATCAGTCCAGAGCACCTGCTGCCATTTTTCTGCACCCCACTTCCTATGTTTTCGTGCATACTTGAGTCGCTTGGCCTTGTTTCCATGTCGCAGGTATGGCTTTTTGGCTGCAACTCTTACATGAAGACCACTTCTGGCCAGACTTCTCCGGACAGTAGATGGGTGTACCTGGGTCCCACTGGTTTCTGCCAGTTCTGAGCTGATGGCACTGGTGGACATCTTCCGATTTCGAAGGGTAATAAGCTTGATGTGTCTTTCATCTGCTGCACTAAGTTTCCTTGGCCGACCACTGTGTCTACGATCCTCAACGTTGCCCGTTTCTTTGTGATTCTTCAAAAGAGCTTGAACAGCACATCTTGAAACCCCAGTCTGCTTTGAAATCTTTGTCTGGGAGAGACCTTGCTGATGCAGTAGAACTACCTTGTGTCTTGTTGCTGTGCTCAATCTTGCCATGACATGAAACTGTCTTCCACAACCTCACCTTGGTAGCAGAGTTTTGCTGTTCTTCACCCAGTTTGAAGCCTCCTACACAGCTGTTTCTGTTTCAGTTAATGACTGTGTTTCAACCTACGTGTGACATTGATGATCATTAGCACCTGTTTGGTACAATTGGTTGATCAGACACCTGACTAGAATCCTACAAAATCCCTGACTTTGTGCAAGTGGACCTATAAGAATTGATGCTGGTTTGAAGGCAAAAGGTAGGAACACCAAATATTGATTTGATTTAGATTTTACTTTTGTTTGCTCACTTTGCATTTTGTAAATTGATAACAATAAACAATCATTATTTATATTTTTGAAAGCATTCTTTGTTTACAGCATTTTTTCACACCTGCCTAAAACTTTTGCACAGTACTGTATATATAGACATGCAGGTTAGGTGCATTGCCGATTCTAAATTGTCCCTAGTCTAGTGTGTGCTTGGTGTATGGGTGTGTGTGTGTGTGTGTGTGTGTGCACGCTCTGCGGTGGGCTGGTGCCCTACCCGGGGTTTGTTTCCTGCCTTGCTCCTTGTGCTGGTTGGGATTGGCTCCAGCAGACCCCTGTGACCCTGTAGTTAAGATATAGCGGGTTGGAAAATGGATGGATGGGTGGATAATGGATGGATGGATATATACCTACTCGATATATATAAAATCCTAAGCCTAAAAGTGCAGCAATTTTGTTCAACCATTTTATGTGACATTTTTATGTCTTTATTTTAAAACCTACATATAATAATACATTCATTAATAATTCATTACATTTATATAGCACTTTTCTCAGTACTCAAAGCGCTATCCAAACAGGGAGGAACCGGGAAGCGAACCCACAATCTTCCAACAGTCTCCTTACTGCAAAGCAGCAGCACTACCAATGCGCCACCTGTGAGGTATAAGTCTTTTCAGAATTTATTGAACTTTAATGTGATGTTGTTAGATTTTCAGATTCTTATTCCGTTGTTAAATTATAAACTAAAAAATATCAAGAAATCACATCTCACAAGACGAGACTTTGTACCAACAGATTTAACCCCACCTGGGGCCGGAAATAAAAGACAAAGAGTAGGACAGCTGCTGTACAGGCTTTTAAATGTCACACAAGATGCAGATCACACGGCACAACAGCAGTAGCAGGAGCGGCAAGACAGCAGCTGATCGAGCAAAGAGGAGGTAAAAAAAAAGAACTGTATTTGTTTGCCATTGTATCAGCGTTTAAGAGGGGGTTTTGGAAGAGCGACCGCATCTCCTTGGGGTTCGTTCAGCCCCCTCTTCACAATGCGAGCGGCAGAGATGCATAGTGGCTGGCGCACAGCACAGGCCGGGCCGGGGGTGTTGGCAAGCGAACCCCCTATAAATAATAATTTTTCTTTTGTACATTTACAGATTTTACTAATATTCTGGCTGCAACTGGGGGTTGGGTGCCAAAGGTGCCAGGGGGACTTGCCCCCCTAGTGTATATATATACAGTATCTTCAAGATACAGTATATATATATATATATTGTGGCGGGCGGCTGGGGCCTGTGCCCAGCTGGGACACTGAGAAGGACTAGCAGAGGGACTATGCCTCCTCCGGACCATGAGAGGGCAGCCACCCTGGTTTGTACGAGGGCCACGGGAATTAACCATGGAAGCTCAACCCTATAGGGGCCCGAAGACTATGGAGCCCTGGACATCAGCACTTCCACCACACCCGGAGGTGCTGGCGGAAAGAATACCGGTGATACCCGGAGTGCTCATGCAGCACTTCCGCTAATGGCTAATTGGACACAATTTGGACATTTTTCACTTAGTGGTGTACTCACTTTTGTTGTCAGCGGTTTAGACATTAATGGCTGTGTGTTGAGTTATTTTGAGGGGACAGCAAATTTACACAAAGCTGTACACTGACTACTTTACATTGTATCAAAGTGTCATATCTTCAGCGTTGTCCCATGAAAAGAGATAATAAAATATTTACAAAAATGTGAGGGGTGTACTCACTTTTGTGAGATACCTGTATAGATATATATACTGTATATACAGTATATACACATATACATTGTCACACACGTGCACTTAGGAGGTAGTCAACAAGCCCTGAGGTGAGTGACACATCACGAGATGAAGGGTTGATTTGCTGCACTAACGCCTCTTTCTCTTTTTCATCAAACCAAAGGAAGAAAAATAACTTACCTCACACACCTCCAGGTTCGCAAGATGGTCACTAAACGTCACTTTCTCATCCGGCTCCCAATGATGACATCATTCGTGGCTCCATCTTGATGACGTCATGTCCAGTGTCCTGAAGATGACGCCACTTCCGCCATAACATAACATGTGATGACATCACATCCATCTGACAGTCATCTCCTGCCACATCGTTTCCGCCCTCCATTTTCTCCAGTTCCTGCGGTGGGTTGGCACCCTGCCCAGGATTGGTTCCTGCCTTGTGCCCTGTGTTGGCTGGGATTGGCTCCAGCAGACCCCCGTGACCCTGTGTTCGGTATCAGCGGGTTGGAAAATGGATGGATTTTCTCCAGTATAAAAACACCATGATTGTATTTTCACTTGTCAATTGCTGTTTAAAGTATTTTGATTCTTATTTTTGCATACACCGATCCCTCTCCCACTTGGACAGAGGCAGTGGTGCTGTAAGAATTATGTTTCCCGACTTCTCTAGCGCCTTCAACACAATCTAACCTCTGCTCCTTAGGGACAAGTTGACAGAGATGGGAGTAGATTCATACCTGGTGGCATGGATCATGGACTATCTTAAAGACAGCCCTCAGTATGTGCGTCTCGAGAACTGCAGGTCTGACATTGTGGTCAGCAGCAAAGGAGCGCCACAAGGGACTGTACTTTCTGTGGTCCTGTTCAGCCTATATACATCAGACTTCCAATACAACTCGGAGTCCTGCCATGTGCAAAAGTTCGCTGACGACACTGCTATCGTGGGCTGCATCAGGAGTGGGCAGGAGGAGGAGTATAGGAACCTAATCAAGGACTTTGTTAAATGGTGCGACTCAAACCACCTACACCTGAACACCAGCAAAACCAAGAAGCTGGTGGTGGATTTTAGGAGGACCAGGCCCCTCGTGGACCCCGTGATCATCAGAGGTGACTGTGTGCAGAGGGTGCATATAATATATAAATACCTGGGAGTGAAGCTGGATGATAAATTAGACTGGACTGCCAATACTGATGCTCTGTGCAAGAGAGGACAGAGCCGACTATACTTCCTTAGAAGGCTGGCGTCCTTCAACATCTGCAATAAGATGCTGCAGATGTTCTATCAGATGGTTGTGGCGAGCGCCCTCTTCTACGCGGTGGTGTGCTGGGGAGGCAGCATAAAGAAGAGGGACGCCTCACGCCTGGACAAACTGGTGAGGAAGGCAGGCTGTGTTGTAGGCACAGAGCTGGACAGTTGGACATCTGTGGCAGAGCGACGGGCGCTGAGCAGACTCCTGTCAATCATGGAGAATCCACTGCATCCACTGAACAGGATCATCTCCAGACAGAGGAGCAGCTTCAGCGACTCTTCAGTTCCACCCAGGGAGGTAAACATTAACATTGTACAAAGTTATTGTCTGTTTTACCTGCATTGTTATCACTCTTTAATTTAATATTGTTATTATCAGTATGCTGCTGCTGGAGTATGTGAATTTCCCCTTGGGATTAATAAAGTATCTATCTATCTATCTATCTATCTATCTATCTATCTATCTATCTATCTATCTATCTATCTATCTATCTATCTATCTATCTATCTATCTATCTATCTATCTATCTATCTATTCATTTCATTATTTGTCCATTGGACATTATACAGGGGTGGTCCCCAACTCTTTTCAGTTGTGGAATTCTTGTTTATGCTTGACAATATATATATATATATATATATATATATATATATATATATATATATATATATATATATATATATATATATATATATATGATACAGTAGCTCCCAAATAATACAAAGAGTACACGACATGTGTTTGACCCTACTTGGGGCTCATCAGATGTACGCACTTTCGACATCAACACCTGAGGTGAAGCCTCAGACGTTGTGCCGCAGCAGCATCTGAGTTGGGATGACCTGTCAGAAGGACAACATCTCCTCAGTATCTCATCAGACAGAAGTCTATGGTCAGGTGGTTGGACAGAAGCCACACTTGAGTGAAAGGCATATGGCAGTTTAAAGGACTCTGAGAGCAGGATGGTAAAGATTCTATGGTCTGATGAGACCTAAATTGAACTGAACTGGCAGACCTCCAAGTATGGTGTCCGCTTAAGGCTGGGCACTGCTCATCACCTTCCTAAATACCATCTCAACAGTGAAACCTGGAGGTGGCAGCATCATATTAGGGGAGTGCAGGGACAGGAGGGACTGCTCAGAATGGAGGGAAGGATGAATGCTGCCAAATCCAGAGAGGCCTTAGAAGAAAACCTGCTGCAGAGTGCACATGTTACCTCATAGCTGGAACAACGGATCACTTCTTGGCATATCTTCAGATATCTTCACATACAGATACAGTATCTTCAAGATTTGTATGAGGTAGGCTGTCATCCCCAAGAGCTTCAAAACCACAAGCATCACATCTCAGCCGAACAAGTCTTCTGTTTCCTGTCCCAATAGCACTGATATTGGTCATCATGAAGTGCTTCATTTCATGCAGGGGATATGTGACAAAGTCCTAAATATGACAGAGGCTTTAATGGACCTGCCATTGCTGTGTCACAAATGTTATGGTGCAGAAAAGGTCTTGGTGTGATTGAAATGTCTGCAAATCCACTTAAATGAAAGTCTGCAATGTGCACGTTACTCAGTCTGAATGGCTTGATTTGCAGTTTTAAATTGTGGTGCAGGAAATCAATGAAAAATGTGTCTTTGCTCCAAACATTATGGGGGGTACTGTATAGATTAAAATAGTACAGTATGGTGTGGAATAGTTTATCATAGAAAAGTATAGTACTCTGCCGGTCAAAGCCCATTTGGAGCTCTAGGCAGGGTTGACTGTCATCACCCATCATTGTCCATTTTAGGTGGCGGTATTATTAGACTTTAATAGCATGTGGGAAGGTGGGGTCCCCCTTGGTGTGTATGCCCCCTCAATAGCACAAATGACACCTGTTTTTGTATATAGTAAGGACTTCAAGGAACACGCGCCCCTTAGTGTATGGAGTGTGTGCACTTTTACTTTCATGATAGATAGATAGATAGATAGATAGATAGATAGATAGATAGATAGATAGATAGATAGATAGATAGATAGATAGATAGATAGATAGATAGATAGATAGATAGATAGATAGATAGAGTGAAAGGCACTATATGATAGAGTGAAAGGCACTATATGATAGATAGATTTGGCTTTTTACAGAAGCTCTTTAAGTAAATAAATATATACATACATACAATGTAGAAATATAATATACACTCATGCAGATATGCCAAATTAAACATGAAATAACAGCTTAGGACCAGTGATGTCACACACGGCACACTTCTGGTTGATCTTACCTAGCTATGGCACAACAACCACCAACAGAATGACAGACAAGGCACTGCCAATCATTTCACGATTTAAATCTTTAAAGACACATTGAAACAAAAACAACACTCAAATAGTGGATTTCTTGGCCTCCATAAACAATGTTTCAAATACCAAGGGATAGCTGAAAAACATTAATCCTCATGCCAAGGGCACCACAGTGAGTGGCACTCTGTGAGGAAGCATTTAGTGTCCCCTCAGGATACCCAAAGGCCAAGGGCACAGCTGACATTTGGGGTCCCTGACGCTCTTCTAAGAGTAAAGCTTCTATCCTGCACATTCCCAAATTTTGAATCTGCAGTACAAATGACAGACAGACGGGCTGTTTATTATTCTAACTGTTAATATTACATATGCATGTGTGACTTATTACGCTAGGGACCCTTTCATCACGCTCCTCATCTGATGGAAGGCTCCTTGTTTATGCTGAAGAGATTTAATGCGGCTCCAGAATCAAACGCCGTCTCCCGTCGGCTGCAGTGTGAATCCATGCAAATCAATTTCATATGTGCACCCATGTGTTTTGTTGTACTATTATTATTATTTGGCTTCACATCCCGTCCTGCGGTTGATTATATAGACACTGCGAGCATGTGAGGACTCTCAGATCACCCGATCTCTAACAAATTCACACATGGGCCTGGCAGTGTTGGATCAAATCCAGCAGTGCTATTTGGGGAGGTGGGACTCGCTGCTTGGATCTGAGGGCCCTGGGGTACAAAGCGCAACCGGCGACACTGGGAACGTCTCACTAACAGCTCGACAGACTCAGACAACACTCATCTTTAGGTCCACATTACAACTGTTGAGTTTAAATTGCTTCAGTTTGTCTTCTTTGTTCATCTTTCATTATCATTCATTGTTTTTTATTATTATAATAATAATAATAATACATTTTATTTATAGAACACCTTTCCCATGCTCATTTTGTTCTGTACATTTATTATTTCAGGAATAATATGTAATATCCATTAATTTTAATCTCTTTAGTTATTACGTATTATCTCTGTGTGTTTTGTACTTCTCTTATCCCTACATAGATAGATAGATAGATAGATAGATAGATAGATAGATAGATAGATAGATAGATAGATAGATAGATGTGAAAGGCACTATATAATAGATAGATAGATGTGAAAGGCACTATATGATAGATAGATAGATAGATAGATAGATAGATAGATAGATAGATAGATAGATAGATAGATAGATAGATGTGAAAGGCACTATATAATAGATAGATAGATGTGAAAGGCACTATATGATAGATAGATAGATAGATAGATAGATAGATAGATAGATAGATAGATAGATAGATAGATAGATAGATAGATAGATAGATGTGAAAGGCACTATATAATAGATAGATAGATGTGAAAGGCACTATATAATAGATAGATAGATGTGAAAGGCACTATATGATAGATAGATAGATAGATAGATAGATAGATAGATAGATAGATAGATAGATAGATAGATAGATAGATGTGAAAGGCACTATATAATAGATAGATAGATGTGAAAGGCACTATATAATAGATAGATAGATGTGAAAGGCACTATATGATAGATAGATAGATAGATAGATAGATAGATAGATAGATAGATAGATAGATAGATAGATAGATAGATAGATGTGAAAGGCACTATATAATAGATAGATAGAGAGTTAGATATGATATACCATTTGACTCGTCTTGATGTCTAGTTATGCGAGATGTTGTGCTTTTTGGATTCCCATCTATTTATGTCCCTCTAAACATAAAAAAATCGTCATTGCAAGGGAATTATTGGACTGTATTTTGTGCAGGACATCTCCTTACTCATGGGTGCGAGGAGACCCCCATAAGTGATATACTATTCAACTAGTCTAGATGTCTAGTTATTCAGGATGTCAAGCTTTATGGGGTTCTTCAAGTATGTTTGGCCCTCTAAACCCAAAGAACCCTCCATTGTTAAGTAATTTTTGGACCACATTTTGTGCAGGAAATGACACCCTCACAATAACGAGCAAACCAAAAGGTGTATTCAGTATGATGATCAGAAGGACTTGAAGTTGTGTATCAACTGACCCCCGAGGTTCAGTCACTAGTAGGATATGAGGGGTGAAACTTATTCCTTTCTACAAAACTTCATTAAAAAACAGTGATCAGTTATATCGGCATGCAGACTATGAAGTTCTATGACTTTTTGAGGTTGCTGATCACAAATATGATCATATTTTTGATATCTGATTCTTTGCCGGTGGTCCTAGTCCTCTGTAATCCACTCCTGGAAGGTTCAAAATGACAAATGGTAAACCTAAGCATGTGGGGTATCGTTTCAGAGTATTTGAAGGTCAGAGATTATGATGTAATTTTTTCTTTTTTTTTGCAATCAAGAATATTTAGACATTTAAATTGTGGCCCACATTTTAATATTTCAAATATTTTTCACAGCCATTCTTGTTTATTTTGTCCGTCCACCTCATAAAGTAAATCATCACATTTCTTACAAACAACCCAAATTCAGGCTTTTTGCAGAGTTTGTCAGGCTGACCTCTTGCTTTGCTGTGTGCCCTCGTGTCCCGTAGCGTCATCGTTTCTCGTTTGTCATACGTTTGGCTGGATGCTGAGATTAGGTGCGGGCGCAGCTCTTGTTCGTTTGTGCGGCATGAAGTTTTGCGTACGACTTTCTCTAGCGATCTGAGCGTTAGCGTGTGAACGATCGCCCCAGATTGTGCAGTGTGGTTCATGGAGTTGTTTGTACATCATCGATGTCTCTACTCCGGTCCTGTCCACCATGACTTGTAACTGTGTCACCACTGCGCTTTTCCCGTCAGCTACAGCGCACACCTGCATGATTTTTCTTTTGCTGTCCGCCATTGTGAATGTCAGAGCTGCAACTTTCTGTTGGAAATACTCAAGGCTCAATTACATCGGTGAGGTAGCCAGCTCCTCCATTTTTAATTTACCACTCGCACATATCACATCACAAGCTCTCGATTAAGATTCATGGCCCGTGGTTCGCACGTTTTTCTGTGACAGACGGACAACCCGTAGCAATTTAAATGTAGATATTTACAAGGCGCCCCTATCTTTTTAATGGAAGAAAAAAAACAAAAAATCGGGAGTGGTCTCCCCTCGACTTTCTCATATACCGGTACTCAGATATGGGGGATGGATATTTGAGGAGTAAACTGCAAGACAATGATTATATTTTTATATTATGTACTTTAAAGAACCATCAACAACAAATAAAATCAAATTAATAATATATTTAACAATTACTATATAAGTAAAGTTGAATAAATTGGACTCTGCAGCTGCACGAATAAAAGGTAAAGTACCACTTCCGGTTAACGGAAATAGCCCAAAAGTTACTAGAAATCTACGTTTTCTACCTAATACTTGTATGTGAAATTTGGTTGACCGAAGTGAAAGCGTACTCAAGTTATCGTGTTTACATACACACACATGCATAATTCCAAAAATGTTATTTTCAGACTCAGATTTTCAGCGGTATGAAGTCCCATGAGACGGAGACGTTTAACATGAGATTCTTTCAAGTCACACCCGACTTACGACTGTTTTCAAACAAGACCACCGTCATCTAACCTCAGTCGTGTGAATGTTTTTGGCAGACGCACTTCCTGCGCTCTAATCTCTTATAAATTTTATTATGACAATAATTCTATAAGTTCTAGATGACACGCCAACGACAAAGCGAAGAAGGAAGAGCATGGACAAACATTTGACAAAGTCGTTTTATTTATTAGAAAGAAAGAAACGATATTCACTTACAAGCAGTTATACATTGCGTTGTCACGATGTAATGCCAAACACGGAATCAAAATTCAAAGCGATCTTGAAGAAAAATTAATTCCAAATATTGTTTTTACAAAAGTTTTAAAGTAAAAGTGAAAATAATGCATATGTAACAATTCCCATGAAAATAGCAATCTCTTTAAATTGTATATCCGGTAAACCAAAACTGGGGGTGGGCGAGCGAAGTGACCAGGGGGAGGAGCCCCCTAGTTATATTATATTATATTATATTATATTATATTATATTATATTATATTATCTGCGGTGGGTTGGCACCCTGCCCAGGATTGGTTCCTGCCTTGTGCCCTGTGTTGGCTGGGATTAGCTCCAGCAGACCCCCGTGAACCTGTGTTCGGATTAAGCGGGTTGGAAAATGGATGGATGGATGGATATTATATTATATTATATTATAATATATTAGTTGGATGGATATTATATTATATTATATTATATTATATATTGGCCTGATAGGTAAACTGTGCAGATGTTCTGAAACCAGATGTTGGAGGCTTTTTTAGGTCCAGCCTCTCAAAGGTCTTCAGGATGCAAGAACAGCTGATCTGATGTCCTTGGGATCAGGCAAATGTCCCATCTTTTGCACTGGGACCACACAGGAGGAGTTGTTGTGCATTTTGCTACTTGTTGTTGGGGGTCACGGTTCAAGATCAGTGATCTTTGTTAGACGCGTTGTTGTGGTCTATGTGATAAGTGTCGCCGGGTTTGTGGACTGTTTATAACTGTTTGTGAGTTATTAGGTTAAGGACATTGGGTTTGTATATGTGTGTGACTCACATGACGATCAGATCATATTTTATGACCAATTTTATGAAAACGAGGTAATTCCAAAGGGTCAACAAACTTTTTCTTGTCACTGTATAATGAAGGGTACATACAGTAAATGGGCTACGGCTGATCCCGGACAAAGCCCACCCCCACCTCACTATTCTGATGGTTTCACACTGGCAGATTGAAGCTGAACCTGGGGGACCTCTCTAACCCCCCACTGTGAGGATTGTGCTCAGTTCACCAAGGAGGAAAAGCCTTGATGGTCATGTTTTATTCATCTAATGCTCTGACTTTCAAGTGATCATGCAGTCAGCTTTGATAATTGTGCTTGATTCACCAAGGGGGGACAGTCATGCTCTCCCTGTTCAGACAATTGTGCTAAATTCATGGAGGAGATCTCCCCAATGGGTCACAAATAAATTGGCATTGTGACACCACAAAGTTTGGGAAACACTGCAGAGACTTGAGCATCTTTAGATTTTGGTATCCACTGGGGTGTCCTGGAACCAGTTCCCCCATGGATACTGAGGGTCAACTGTATGTGAAATGGATATATAGTGCATCCAGAAAGTATTCCCAGCACATCACTTTTTCCACATTTTGTTATGTTACAGCCTTATTCCAAAATGGATTAAATTCATTTTTTTCCTCAGAATTCTGCACACAACACCCCATAATGACAACGTGAAAAAGTTTACTTGAGATTTTTGGAAATTTATTAAAAATAAACAAACTGAGAAATCCCATGTCCATAAGTATTCACAGCCTTTGCTCAATACTTTGTCGATGCCCCTTTGGCAGCAATTCCAGCCTCAAGTCTTGTTGAATATGATGCCACAAGCTTGGCACACCTATCCTTGGCCAGTTTGGCCCATTCCTCTTTGCAGCACCTCTCAAGCTCCATCAGGTTGGATGGGAAACGTCGGTGCACAGCCATTTTAAGATCTCTCCAGAGATGTTCAATCGGATTCAAGTCTGGGCTCTGGCTGGGCCACTCAAGGACATTCACAGAGTTGTCCTGAAGCCTCTCCTTTGATATCTTGGCTGTGTGCTTAGGGTCGTTGTCCTGCTGAAAGATGAACCGTCGCCCCAGTCTGAGGTCAAGAGTGCTCTGGATCAGGTTTTCATCCAGGATGTCTCTGTACATTGCTGCAGTCATCTTTCCCTTCGTCCTGACTAGTCTCCCAGTCCCCACAGCATGATGCTGCTACCACCATGCTTCACTGTAGGGATGGTATTGGCCTGGTGATGAGCGGTGCCTGGTTTCCTCCAAACGTGACGCCTGGTATTCACACCAAAGAGTTCAATCTTTGTCTCATCAGACCATTGAATTTTCTTTCTCATGGTCTGAGAGTCCTTCAGGTGCCTTTTGGCAAACTCCAGGTGGGCTGCCATGTGCCTTTTACTAAGGAGTGGCTTCCGTCTGGCCACTCTACCATATAGGCCTGATTGGTGGATTGCTGCAAAGATGGTTGTCCTTCTGGAAGGTTCTCCCCTCTCCACAGAGGACCTCTGGAGCTCTGACAGAGTGACCATCGGGTTCTTGGTCACCTCCTTGACTAAGGCCCTTCTCCCCCGATCGCTCAGTTTAGATGGCCGGCCAGCTCTAGGAAGAGTCCTGGTGGTTTCGAACTTCTTCCACTTACGGATGATGGAGGCCACTGTGCTCATTGGGACCTTCAAAGCAGCAGAAATTTTTCTGTAACCTTCCCCAGATTTGTGCCTCGAGACAATCCTGTCTCGGAGGTCTACAGACAATTCCTTTGACTTCATGCTTGGTTTGTGCTCTGACATGAACTGTCAACTGTGGGACCTTCTATAGACAGGTGTGTGCCTTTCCAAATCATGTCCAGTCAACTGAATTTACCACAGGTGGACTCCAATGAAGCTGCAGAAACATCTCAAGGATGATCAGGGGAAACAGGATGCACCGGAGCTCAATTTTGAGCTTCACGGCAAAGGCTGTGAATACTTATGTACATGGGATTTCTCCATTTTTTAATTTTTAATAAATTTGCAAAAATCTCAAGTAAACTTTTTTCACGTTGTCATTATGGGGTGTTGTGTGCAGAATTCTGAGGAAAAAAATGAATTTCATCCATTTGGGAATAAGGCTGTAACATAAGAAAATGTGGAAAAAATGATGTGCTGGGAATACTTTCCGGATGCACTGTAACATGGCTGGTCTCACTAGCGTCCTGTAGACCTTTCCCTGTCACTCTTGCTGATACCCGTCTGTCACAAATCACTCCTGACACTCTTCTCCACCCATTCCACCCTGCCTGCACTCTCTTTTTCACTTCTCTTCCACAGTCCCCATTACTCTGTACTGTTGATCCCAAGTATTTAAACTCATCCACCTTTGCCAACTCTACTCCCCTCATCCTCACCATTCCACTGACCTTCCTCTCATTCACACACATGTATTTTGTCATGGTGGTCCTACTGACCTTCATTCCTCTCCTCTCTAGAGCAGATCTCCACCTCTCCAGGGTCTCCTCAAACTGCTCCCTACTCTCGCTACAGATCACAGATCACCATTTCAGAATGAACAGCAATAAAAAAACAAACAAGTATGGCTTCTTGGAAATCTAAAAAGTCCCCTTCTAAAAAACCAGAAGTGACGTGATGTCTCCCCTAGTTGGATCACACACATCCTGCTCTTTCCTTTCAGCTGTTCTGTCAGGAATGTGAAATATGTTATTAATCACTCTGTCTGTGTCGATCTCACAAATAGGCTGAATTGTTTTCATTCGCTTTCTAAATGAGAGCCAGGAAAAAAAAAAAAGTGAGTTTGCATAAATTCGAAAAGCTACGCCATATGTTCCTGATCAGTAGAAAACGCTCCTCCTGAACCGTATGCTCCGCACCGCACCCAAACGTAACCGTGACAGTCCGCTGGCCTGAAATAACCTGCTCTGAGGAGGTGCCGTATGAGGGGGCTCACAGTTTCCTGTGGGTGCCCACGAAGGCAACTTTCATGGGCTATCACCCTCAACCTGTTTCTACACTCCTCTCTCACTCTCTGTTTTCACTCCTCTAACATGTTCTGCTTTCCTCTTCTGTTCTGTCGGTGAGTCCCTCTGAACCGTCACGGCTCCTTCCACACTCAGCCATCACCGACTCTTCTGTGAGCCCCACTGACGCTGACCCTTCTGGCTACCCTATGGCACTACTATGCAATTCTCAGCTCAGTGGTGCCCCCTACTGGATATTCTCATTCTTGGGTCCATTTACCTGTGATGTTTGGTGATCATAGCACCCAGTTGTGCTGATCTGGGTGACTTCCTGAACAGAAGACCTACTTTAACATGTCTAAGCAGCACAGTGGGGTATGCAAGACAATAATAATCTATTATATAAAAAACAACTTGGGACGAGACAAGACCTGGTCAGAGAGACAAGACGTGACTTTCTCTGAAAGACACTTACACGTTCCGTGAGACGAGACTTTGTGCCAAGAGATTTAACCACGCCGAGGCCGAAAATAAAAGACAAAGAGTAGATGACAAAGTAGAACATTGTAAAGAATTCAAAAACGTTGGTGCGATACACATGCAAAGCTGGTTAGAGATAATGAAAGTACGAAAATTTGAAAGTCTCAAAAAAATGATAGTAAAGATCGCATTAGCCCAAACAAACGGAAATTATTACTCGGTGAAATAACAGAACAGCAAAAAGAGATTGAATATATTGTTCGGATTTAAACTTCAAGTTGGAGACTTGTAGATCATCTAATTTGTGTTGCCAGGAGGGGACAGTTCCGTCTTTCAATTAAAATAATAGAAAATCTTCCTCTTCATAGGGGGATGTCTGGGGGAGAAAAGAGACAAGACAGTGAGACAAAAGGACAGCTGCTGTACAGGCTTTTACAGGCTTTCCTGCAGCAGACTGTACTTTCTCCGGTCCTGTTCAGCCTATATACATCAGACTTCCAATACAACTCGGAGTCCTGCCACGTGCAAAAGTTCACTGACGACACTGCTATCATGGGCTGCATCAGGAATGGACAGAGGAGGAGTATAGGGACCTAATCAAGGACTTTATTAAATGGTGCGACTCAAACCACCTACACCTGAACACCAGCAAAACCAAGGAGCTGGTGGTGGATTTTAGGAGGACCAGACCCCTCATGGACCCTGTGATCATCAAAGGTGACTGTGTGCAGAGGATGCAGACCTATAAATACCTGGGAGTGCAGCTGGATGATAAACTGGACTGGTGCAAGAGAGGACAGAGCCGACTATACTTAGAAGGCTGGCGTCCTTCAACATCTGCAATAAGATACTGCAGATGTTCTATCAGACGGTTGTGGCGAGCGCCCTCTTCTACGCGGTGGTGTGCTGGGGAGGCAGCATAAAGAAGAGGGACACCTCACGCCTGGAGAAACTGGTGAGGAAGGCAGGCTCTATTGTAGGCACGGAGCTGGACAGTTTGACATCTGTGGCAGAGCGACGGGCGCTGAGCAGACTCTTGTCAATCATGGAGAATCCACTGCATCCACTAAACAGTGTCATCTCCAGACAGAGGAGCAGCTTCAGCGACAGACTGCTGTCACTGTCCTGCTCCACTGACAGACTGAGGAGATCGTTCCTCCACCACATTATGCGACTCTTCAATTCCACCGGGGGGGTAAACGTTAACATTATATAAAGTTACTGTCTGTCTGTATACCTGCATTGTTATCACTCTTTAATTTAATATTGTTATTATCAGTATGCTGCTGCTGGAGTATGGGAATTTCCCCTTAGGATTAATAAAGTATCTATCTATCTATCTATTATATAGTGCCTTTCACATCTATCTATCTATCTATCTATCTATCTATCTATCTATCTATCTATCTATCTATCTATCTATCTATCTATCTATCTATCTATCTATCTATCTATCTATCATATAGTGCCTTCTGTCTAACTATGTATCTATCTATCTATATTATATAGTGCCTTTCTCTCTATCTATCTATCTATCTATCTATCTATCTATCTATCTATCTATCTATCTATCTATCTATCTATCTATCTATCTATCTATCTATCTATCTATCTATCTATCTATCTATCATATAGTGCCTTCTGTCTAACTATGTATCTATCTATATTATATAGTGCCTTTCCTCTATCTATCTATCTATCTATCTATCTATCTATCTATCTATCTATCTATCTATCTATCTATCTATCTATCTATCTATCTATCTATCTTTTAAATGTCTGAAGTGCCATGCAAGATGCAGATCACGTGTCACGGCAGCAGCAGCAAGCCAGCAGCTGATCGAGCAAAGAGGAGGTAAAAAAAAACCTGTTGTTTCCCATTGTGTTACCGTTTAAGAGGGGGCTTCAGAGGAGCGACCGCGTCTCCCTGGGGTGCGTTCAGCCCCCCTCTTCACAATACGAACAGTAGAGACGTGAAGTGGCTGGTGTTTAGTGCAGGCCGGGGTTGGGAGAGGGCCAAGGGGGTTAGGGTTGGCAAGCGAAGCGAAGGAGGGGTTAAACCCCCTAGTAATAATAATAATAATAATAATAATAATAATAATACAATAGCCTCAGTTAACCGGCACCCACGGGGCAGATGCCCTATAAGTGTAGTTTCAGGTTGCTTGAGAGTTACTATTAAAAACAGACCTAATAGTGCAGTCCACAGTAATTAACAGCAAATTAACTCTGAATTAACTGAATATTTTGTTTTCAGCAGCCGGCAGGAATGCACAGAAGAGCAGCTACTGGCCACTGGAACTAAAGGTGGATCTGGCAAGAGAATGCGCAAAGCAAAATACTCCGTAGACAACAATTTGTGTTTTATTGCTGAATCGGACTCTGACTTATCGCACATCGATTATGATGCAAGTGATCTGGAGATTGAAAATCAAATTGATGTACCAGATCGGTGTCCAGGTGATTGGAGGGCTGAATGCGTTGGTGCAGTGGCCGGCAGTTGCTTGAGGATGTGCGTGACAGTTATCCAGGAGAGACAGAACTTTACTCTCCTCCGACATTCCTTTCTTTCTTAAATTTTCCATGACACTGCTGGAGACAAACGCACGGTGGCAGCATGTCGTAAAAATTTCAGCGTCCATCCAACCGTTCCCCACAGGGAGGTTAGTTATGCCTTTAAGGCAACTTGGACTAGCAAATTTGCCAATCACACATAACTTTACCTTATGTGTTCCTGATGCGTTTGCACATATGAGCGCGGTTATACGCTCTTGATTTAGCGTGAACCCATGAGCTACCTTTTTATTACCACCAGCCAAAGTACAATTGGGCAAACACTTCCACATTAACTCAGTCTCATCTGCATTATAAATCTGCTTTGCAGTCAAGCCATTTTCTTAAACAAATTCACTAATCATATGACGAGATGAAGCTGCAGCTTCAAACTCCGCCGATTTCTGCTCACCTGACAAGTCTGGCTTGCGAATGTCACAGCGAATTTTGAATCGAGTAAGCCAGCTACTAGAAAATGAGCACTGACTCTTAAAAATTTTAAATAAAAAAAACCAACTGACCGTATAATAGATAAAGAAAGAGCAGATGAGGTTAGCTCGCATATTTAAACATGCGGGAGAGGTAGACGAGCATGTGGTGTGCGAGGCGTGCCCTTACACATGGGGCGCACGTACAGCACCAAGTTTAAACTTACAATTCTAGGAAATCTATTTTATTGTAAAAAAATTGAAATTATTTTTTTTAATTTTTTGCCGGTTGCTTGAGTTCCAGTTAACGGAGAGTCTACTGTAATAATAATAATAATAAGAAGAGGAAGATGAAGAAGAGGGAGAAAAGGGAGAATGTGGTATAAAGCGTCTATAGCACCCCATTGAACCCACCAGACAGATGTCCCAGACACACGTGTAAAAGCACAAGATTATTCTTTTAATATTTTCTTCTATAAAGTGCACAAAGCACCGCACACTTCACAATTCTTCCAATAATAATAATAAACAATAATCAATAACAATAAATCACACAATCCTCCAACTCCCAGCAGCTCCGTCACACTCCCACCCAACTCCGGCTCAGTCTGCTGTGGTTTCCCACAGTCGTTTTAAAGTCCATGACCCGGAAGTATTTCTTCTCCAGGTCAACACCACATCTTCCTTCATCAAGTGTCCCGGAAGTACTGTGGGCTTCTGTCCTCGTGACCCCGAAGTACTTCCAGGTTGACATCATCGTAATATCCCTTTGGTTCTTGGTGAGCTCGCCCTGGCGGCACCCACGGCACCCAACAGGGCTGAAGAACCGGACTCCATGTCCCATGCTGCCCTGCGGGAGTCCGGGGAACCGTTTCGATCCAGGGGTGCTGCCATCTAGCATCCCGGGGGATGTATTGTCCTGTAAAGGCTGTTTTTTTTCATTTGAGGGACGTCCCGGTCGGACTGAAATGCTGGTCGAAGAAGAAGAAGAAGAATACATTTTATTTATATAGGCGCCAAGATATTCTAATTGATTTTCTAATGCTAATTTTCGGGAAAAAATATGCGCGTGGTACACGGGTAAATACGGTAATTTGATACTAACCCTCACCTATTCTGTTTCTCTTCTCAGTACTCAAATGTGGCACTTGGTGCCACGTCCCACCTGCCAAGTTGTTTTGTCTGCTTAAGGTAAAGTCATCCCTGATGGAGGATCGCAGGAATCATCGGGTAGAGGGGTCCTTTCATCGGATTGGCTGTTTCAGCTGTGGAATGGCCAATTGGGGGAGGCAGCTTGATGGCTGAGGTCTCCAGGACACTAAACAAATCCAAATCATATAATGTGATATCATCTACTGTTAAATTCTGCTCTGTACTTGTAAAATTTTTATTTTTATACTGTATTGAGGATTTGTTCTGTTCTGTCTATTGTATTGTATTGACCCCCTTTTTCTTTTTGACACCCACTGAACGCCCATTCTACCTGGAAAGGGGTCTCTCATTGAACTGCCTTTCCTGAGGTTTCTTCCATTTTTTCCCTACTAGGTTTTTTTGGGAGTTTTTCTTGTCTTCTTAGAGAGTCAAGGCTGGGGGGCTGTCAAGAGGCAGGGCCTGTTAAAGCCCATTGGGGCACTTCTTGTGTGAATTTGGGCTATACAAAAATAAATTGTACTGTATTGTATTGTATTGTACCTGAAATCTAAAGCCAGAAACTACAAGTCTTTTTACTGAAATGAACACCTGAACACAAAACAAAATGATTTATCAGCACACATGGATGTCCAGGAAGTGCATGGTGCCAGCCTTTTCTCCCGATACTCCAATGACATTGTAATGACTGCACAGGATGGCAGAAGATTTAAGTAGGATGGAATCAGGAGATGGAACATAATAGTAGAAAACGGGAAGATGAGAATCAAATCAGCAAAGGCCAAGACAGGAGAACAAAATCGTAAAATGAGAGAGGCTGTGAGAAAGTCAAACTCCAGAATATTTCATGTAGGCCTAAACCAAAATGTCAAGACATCCATCAAAGCTGAAGAAACGAAAACAATTCGTAGCCAGAGAGATCTTCAACAACGATGATGCTAAAATTTTAAGTTCTGGATTATTCATAAACTCAGGAATTAGAGGAATATATGGCACTGACCTTTATTACCACCTGTAAGCACAAAGGGGCGCCACTGAGCACCTACGCTCAGGCACAATATTATCCAACACAATTTGAGGTTCAAATAAAAGATATTTGTTTGTCCACCTCACTTTTCCAATAATCACCAGGCAAAAGACCATCTTGGAAAAGCTTGGGTTGCTGTTGGAAGAGGTGTTGGTGAGGCAGGTAGGGTCACTTATCCTGTGGCCTGAGTGTGGATCCAAATGTCCCAGTGTAGTGACAGGGACACTGTGCTGTAAAAATGATGCCGTCCTTTGGATGAGATATAAAACCGAGGTCCTGAGAATCCACTACATCCATTAAACAGTGTCATCTCCAGACAGAGGAGCAGTTTCAGCGACAGACTGCTGTCACCGTCCTGCTCCACTGACAGATTGAGGAGATCGTTCCTCCCCCAAACTATGCGACTCTTCAATTCCACCAGAGGGGGTAAACGTTGAACATTATTCAAGTTATTGTCTGTTTTTTACCTGCATTTTTTATTACTCTTTAATTTAATATTTTTTGCTGCTGGAGTATATGAATTTCCCCCTGGGATTGATAAAGTATCTATCTATCTATCTATCTATCTATCTATCTATCTATCTATCTATCTATCTATCTATCTATCTATCTATCTATCTATCTATCTATCTATCTATCTATCTATCTATTCTGCGGTCATTAAAGATCCCTGGGCAGTCGGGTGTATCCCAATGTATAGGCTAAACTGCTCACCACAGCCTGGTCAGTCTGGCCCCCTTAATCATCCCCTGTCCCTAAATGGCTATCTGTCTCACTCACCAACTTCACCAACGAACAGCTCATGTGTGGCGCAAAAATGGCGGCCGTCACATCATCCAGGTGGGTGCTACACATTAGGGGGGTTGAAGTGGCTCCCGACTCCCTGTGAAAAGCGGTTTGAGTAATGAGAAAAGAAGCTATATAAGTGTAAATAATAATAATTATTATTATTAAAATATCAATACCAAAATTACAAATGAGATTAATTTCTTTCCCCCTTCCTTTGCTTTTCAAGTAAGACCTGGGACTGCTTCCTGTGTCACCATACTGCATGTCTGGAGTACTTCTGGGTCACACGGAAACCAGTATCATCCCCCACCAACAGCACCCTCTGGTGGCACCCAAGGACCCCAACAAGGCTGTACATTCCTGCTCTCCAATTCCCATGCAATCCTTCAGGTGCCCTGATTGAGATCAGCCTTGAGGAACACTGCCACCTCCTGTATGGAGGTATGAACTGCACCCAGTCCATTCATTACAGTTCGATCCCAACCAGGATAAAGGTTATAGGGTAGTCCTTTCATTATGGCATCCTGGCCAGGCAAGAACTCAGTCTCCATCCCAGTTGGGATTGTCATCTGTCCTCCATGACACTTACACACCGCTGTAATTAAGTCATGTATTGCACACTCCCAGATGTCTTGCATAGCAACAGCCAGGCAACTCTTTTTTTAAAAACACCAAAATATGGCTCTGCTGATATTAAAAACAATACCACAGGAAGACGTATCTGAAAATGAATATCTTCTGAAATGTCCTGTGATGGATGTCCGGCGTTTCAGTCTGGCCGGGACGTCCCTCAACTAAGAGAAAGAGCCTTTTTAGGACAGTACATCCCCCGGGACACTAGATGTCAGCTCTCCTGGACGGAAATGGTTCCCCGGATTCCCGCAGGGCAGCATGTGACATGGAGTCCAGTTCTTCAGCCCTGTTGGGTGCTGTGGGTGCCGCCAGGGGGAGCTCACCAAGAACCCGGGGACTATTATGGTGACGTTAAGCCGGAAGAACTTAGGAGTCACGAGGACGGAAACCCGCAGTACTTCCGGGACACCTGAAGAAGGCGTTTGACTCGGAGACGGAATACTTCTGGGTCAGAGACTTTAAAAGGACTATGGAAAACCCCAGCAGACTGAGCCAGAGTTGGGTGGGAGTGTGACAGAGCTGCTGGGAGTTGGAGGAGTGTATTTATTGTTATTGATTATTGTGATTTATTATTGGAGAATTGTGGAGTGTGCGGTTTGTGCACTTTATTGAAGAAAATATTAAAAGAATCTTCTTGTGCTTTTACATGTGTGTCTGGGACGTCTGTCTGGTGGGTTCAACAGGGCGCTATAGAGCGCTTTATTCCACAGTCCTAAATCAAAGAACAGACCACCAGATTATGAAATTCCTTGACATCTAAAACTTGATGCCGGTGAGTCTCAGGCACGATCCCGGGTCGGCTCATGGAGTTGGCAGAAGGTGTTACCTTTGACCCCAAGTGAGGATTCTAAGAGAGCATAAAAGTGCAGATGTTCTGCCACATTTAAAAATGGAGTTTAATTATTATGGGATAGGACCAGGAAGTGTATGTAGATAAACAAAGTGATTGGTAGTCAAACAAGCCTTATCGCTTATCCAAAGTCTAAATCCCATAAATGTAAAGTAAAAGTCATTACCCAAAATTCTGATTGTAGCACACATCCTCAGAAAGGCTTTGAAGGATCCACAATCTTGGACAACATGAGACCTGCAATGTCAGCCTTTTTGCTGTTACGATTTGAGCTTTATTATGAACTAGACAAAGAGCCCGTTTCGACAACGTAAGATGAAACGGGCACGAGTGGAATAGTAATAAGTATAAGCACCACAAGCCTGATATAGGTGTACTGAATGAATGCGTAATTAGGCCTCGAGCTGTAGTCGAAATCGCCTTTCAGGCCTCTAGAGGTTTAATCGAAGTCGCCTTTCTCTTTGAATTTTCGCGGCCGTAAATCCGCCGCCTGCCGCGATGTTGGGGTTGGATGACGGTCGAAGTCGCCTTTCTCTTTGAATTTTCGCCGCCGTAAATCCGCCGCCTGCCGCGATGTCGGCCAGCTGCGCAGAAGGCGACTGCGCATTCGGCTTCGGACAGACGTGAGTGAGTGAGTGAGTGAGTGAGTGAGTGAGTGAGTGAGTGAGTGAGTGAGTGAGGAGACTGGCGAATTATGTATTAAGATTCTTCCTGAACGTCCCCTGAGGTGTTGTTCTTGGTATCATTTCCATGGAATTTAATTTTCTAGTTTTGGATTTTCATTGAAAAGTCTACTTTTATTTCACATCTTTTTTAGCAGCATTTTATTTCGTCGATGATAGCCACCATTTTATGGGCCTTGTGTCAACCATTTTGATGGCATTGTTTCCCAGGATGTATTGGAACATGGATGTCATCAGTACAACTCTTTAAAGTACATCCAAATTTATCCATGATTTTGGATAGTTTCCTATTTTAGGTTGTATCTCCCTTTTTTGCTAATGTTGGTGTCTGGTTGTCATGAATGAGGAGTTCCAGGCACTAAAGATTTCCAAAGCATTTAATCCCAAAAATGTCCACCAGAGGGGGAAACTTTCAAACCTGGCTGGTAACATACAAAGAATCTTTAAATATTAAAAGACTAGCCATGTGTGTTAAAATTGTCTGTGAAGGGCTCCCTGTTTAAATGCGGCTGCCAGTCGTGAACTGGGCCCTTCGTCGCACAGCATTATGATTTTTTATAAGGGAAACAAAATTACATAACAAAATCCTTGGACATTGATTCGATAGGAACGGCCTACTCAGAATCACTGTCCGTATAGTAATTATGTGGTGGTGTAGGAGCATTTCTGCATCTCTCCGTTCACAGTCCGTCTCATTTTCACGACACTGTCGTTTCCTCTCACGATCTCTTCTCAACCTTTCTCCAATCTCGCAGGTTACTTTGTGGCAATCCAAAGAGTAAGGCAATATACACGGAGCAATGGTTATAAAAGGGGGACACATAGGTATCCAGGCTCTTTAAAGCATAAATAGGGATCACTTCACTGACATGTGAGCAAGCCAGGGTACAACTGTGAGACGCGCAGCACTCGCCGGCTACAACGTAACAATAATAATTTCCAGAATGTCCTGTTACGTTGTCATTCATTTTACCCACTGTCTTTCTTTCATTCATATGTTATGTAGGCACGTACCTTTTATCTTCGGCAATCTCATTCTCTAACCAGGCCTCAGGAGCTAACCAGCGTAACACTGTCTACCATCCCTTTCGTTATTCCGGCACATTGTTGACATCCGTGAGTAACAACAACGTACTAAACTGGAAGGTGGTCTACGCATGCGTGGAATTCGCGGACAAAGATCAAGATCCAAATGAAGATTATATATAAAGATTAGAGCACAACAATTTGTTTAGTTTGAATGTCTGTGTTCTGAGGTGTGACTGGAGTACCACAGTCTTCAGTAGTATAAGCCTGGAGGAGATTCTTAATGCAATGCCTATGTTTTAGCTGTCTCTCTACTGCCAT
Source organism: Erpetoichthys calabaricus (assembly GCF_900747795.2). Classification (NCBI taxonomy): domain Eukaryota; kingdom Metazoa; phylum Chordata; class Cladistia; order Polypteriformes; family Polypteridae; genus Erpetoichthys; species Erpetoichthys calabaricus. Next base: position 245,138,003 of record NC_041398.2, on the reverse strand, counting down.
CTAGTGCTTCTTCTTCTAATTCATTCGCAGACAAACAAAGATCAAGATCCAAATGAAGATTATATATAGAGATGTATTCGTCAGAAGAAAAATACTGTGAACCTCCAAAGAGCACAAAAGGCAAATCCAAAAAGCAAAAAGTCCCAATAGAGAATCGAAAGAGAGGTCAAAAGATGGAGCAATAAAAATCACAAAAAATCACAAAGCAAAAACACAAAAACAGCTCATCACCTCTCTAGTGAGGTCAAAGTGAACTGCCACAAACTATGGGAGACCCACCAGTTATATAGAGATGGGGGGCCGGTTCATGACAGAAATTGGCAGGTGGACCACCCACCAAACACATGGAACCTAACCCAGGCTAAGAAAATACTGTAGACAGTTAAGAAAAGTTACATTCACATAAATAAGCGGCTCAACGATGAATAAAAAGAGCACAAAACCTGGATTTGAACCCCAGTCAGAGGAGGAACCCTGACCGCCATATACTGTAACACTTATTTGACTCCTTGGCTACAATTTTTTAATCTTGCCATTTGAGTTTTGATGATTTACTTTGCCTTCTGATTTCGAAGACCGAAGGCTCGATGAACAATGATGTCACTTCCTCTTCTGCAAGAAGCCCCACCCTTTCCTGTTCCATAGAATTTAATAACTAGCCTGACACTATTTAATAAGGAGGCATGTTAGAGGGTGGGCATCAAACTGAAAGAAGTGGGAGTTGAGGTTGTGGTGTGTAGGTGGGTGTAGAATTGGCTCAGACACAGGAAGCAGAGGGTGACGGTGTGAGGAACCTCATCAGAATTGGGTGACGTTAAGAGCGGTGACCAGCAGGGGGCAGTGCTGGGGCCACCGCTGCTATTTTTAATATATAGAAATGATTTGGATGGGAATATAAATAACAAGCTGGTGAAGTTTGCAGATGATACCACGCTGGGTGGATTGGCAGATAATCGAGAATCCATTGCATCATCACAAAGGAACTTGGACAGCAGACAGGCTTGGGCAGATCTGAGGCAGATGATATTTAATGTCAGTAAATGTAAAGAATTACATAAATGAAGTAAAGATGTGAGGTCTGAATACACAATGTGGGGTCTGAAAATCGAAAGTCCACCTTATGAGAAGGATTTCGGAGTCATAGTGGACTCAACACTAATAACTGCCAGACAGAGTTCAGAAGCCATTAAGAAGGTTATATAGCACCTTGATGTGTGGAGTACAAGTCACAGGAGGTTCTGCTCAAGCTTTATAACGCACTGGTGAGGCCTCATCTGGAGTCCTGTGTGCAGATTTGGTCTCCAAAAAGGACATAACAGCACTGGAGAAAGTCCAGAGAAGAGCAGCTCAGCTGATTCAGGGCTACACGGGATGAGTTGTGAGGAAAGAATAAAAGAGCTGAGCCTTTACAGAAGATTAAGAGGAGACCTGACTGAAGTGTTTAAAATTATTAGTCCAATGGATCAAAATGGTGACTTTAAAATGAGTTCATCAAGATCATGGGGATACAGTTGGAAACTTGTGAAGGGGAAATTCTGCACAAACATTAGTAAGTTTGTCTTCACACAGAGAACTACAAACACGTGGAGAAATTAACCAAGTTGTGTGATGGACTGTGGGACTTTAGGGACCTTCAAAACTTGACTTGATGTTATTTTGGAAGAATGAAGTGGATTAGGACTGTTGAGCTTTGTTGGGCTCAATGGCCTCTTCTCGTCCAGACTGTTCTCATGTTCTACTCACACAGGCTCTGTTCAGGTTTCTTGATCTTCAGTATCCTGCCAGGTAACCCACTGTACATTAGGGACCTTTTCAAAGGATGAAATGGTTCTTTGTCAAGCAATGGCTCCACGAGGAACCACACAACCCAGTAAAGGTAGTGTAGGGGGACTCCTGATCAGACACCGGCCGCAGTATCTCAGCTGGCTCCTTTCCATGTGGAGGAGCCGCAGTTCTAATCTAAGCTCTTCACCCTGTCTCAAAGGCTGAGCCCAGACCCCTCTGTGCAGGCCACCATTTGTACCCGAGGTTTCGTTCTCTCAGTCATTACCCAAAGCTGGTGGCCATAGTCGATTACTTGTGTCACATAATACTCGTCAGGTATCCAGTCATTTGGTTGCAACATCCGAAACACAAATTATGTTACCATAAACACATACAAGTGTGCACCGCTCGGTGTTCTGTGAAATAGGACGTTGCTCGATTTGGATGTTGTGTGACCACCAAGGCAGAGACGTCGATCGGCCTGGAAAGTGAGAGCTTTGCCTTTCAGCTCAGCTCTTTCTTCACCACAACTGAGTGGTACAACGTGCGGACGCCACTCCGATCAGCCCGTCGATCACCTCAAACACTCAACTGAAAACAACACAACTATCAAATTAATAATGGCTAAACCATAACACTCCATCCCAAACCTGAGACCACGCCGCCTTGGCCCAAATCCCCCACTAAAGCACGAAGTTTGGGGTTGTGTTTTCCGTAACATAAGCACTCAGGCCGAATGTATTATTATGACGAGGATGACCCTAAGATGACGTCTGCTATTTTTAGCTTTATTTGTGGCGTGTGGTTACAGAATGTCATCATAATATAACCCTTCTCACTTTTCTTCCCAAAAGAGACGCCCGGAACAATTTACTGACGTGTGAGGGATTCAGTAACGCGTTTCTGCCGAGTCAATAACAATGAGACCTTGTTCATACAGCACTGCAGCTCTGAAGGGCAAATGCCAGAGGGAGACATCTAGAAACTCAAGATCTCGAGTGCACCGGAACGTAATACGAGATTGAAGCACTTCATCAGCAGCCACGAGAAGTGAAATCAAGTGGGATGAGGACATGAGAGAGCTTAAGAGGAAGGGGACGCCATTCACGGTGCCTTAGCTCATCTTGTGTGGAAGCAGCTTGGGGATGCCAGGGAAAAGTGCTACATAAAGAAAATGGATTATTAATACTATTATTATGCCAGTGTCAAGTATGTTATCGTTCGTGCATTCATCATGGAATGGAAAAAAAGTCATCCTTTATACTGTATAGGGACATTACTGTCACACATACACAGTACAGGGGTGTCTACTGAGCCAGACTGGACCCCAAGGTGCTAACCTGCGCCCCCTGCTGCTGCTGAGGCCTGTGATCTCGCTGTGGAAGTAATTAGGAATTAATAAATGCAACTTATGGTCAACCCTCCCCAGCTCAAGTGCTTCTTTTTATCTTCTTCTTTTTCATTATCATTCATTATTTTTTATAAAATTCTTTTGTTCGTTTATTTTTTTTCAGTATGTATTCTTTGTTCATTTTATTCTGTTTACAGTGCATCCGGAAAGTATTCACAGCGCATCACTTTGTCCACATTTTGTTATGTTTCAGCCTTATTCCAAAATGGATTAAATTTATTTTTTTCCTCAGAATTCTGCACACAACACCCCATAATGACAACGTGAAAAAAATTTATTTGAGGTTTTTGCAAATTTATTAAAAATAAAAAAACTGAGAAATCCCATGTCCATAAGTATTCACAGCCTTTGCCATGAAGCTCAAAATTGAGCTCAGGTGCCTCCTGTTTCCCCTGATCATCCTTGAGATGTTTCTGCAGCTTCATTGGAGTCCACCTGTGGTAAATTCAGTTGACTGGACATGATTTGGAAAGGCACACACCTGTCTATAGAAGGTCCCACAGTTGACAGTTCATGTCAGAGCACAAACCAAGCATGAAGTCAAAGGAATTGTCTGTAGACGTCCAAGACAGGATTGTCACGAGGCACAAATCTGGGAAAGGTTACAGAAAATTTCTGCTGCTTTGAAGGTCCCAATGAGCACAGTGGCCTCCATCATCCGTAAGTGGAAGAAGTTCGAAACCACCAGGACTCTTCCTAGAGCTGGCCGGCCATCTAAACTGAGCGATCGGGGGAGAAAGGCCTTAGTCAGGAAGGTGACCAAGAACCCGATGGTCACTGTCAGAGCTCCAGAGGTCCTCTGTGGAGAGAGGAGAACCTTCCAAAAGGACAACCATCTCTGCAGCAATCCACCAATCAGGCCTGTATGGTAGAGTGGCCAGACGGAAGCCACTCCTTAGTAAAAGTCACATGGCAGCCCGCCTGGAGTTTGCCAAAAGGCACCTGAAGGACTCTCAGACCATGAGAAAGAAAATTCTCTGGTCTGATGAGACAAATATTGAACTCTTTGGCGTGAATGCCAGGCGTCATGTTTGGAGGAAACCAGGCACCATCCCTACAGTGAAGCATGGTGGTGGCAGCATCCTGCTGTGAGGAAACATTTTGGATGAAAACCTGCTCCAGAGCGCTCTTGACCTCAGACTGGGGCGACGGTTCATCTTTCAGCAGGACAACGACCCTAAGCACACAGCCAAGATATCAAAGGAGTGGCTTCAGGACAACTCTGTGAATGTCCTTGAGTGGCCCAGCCAGAGCCCAGACTTGAATCCGATTGAACATCTCTGGAGAGATCTTAAAATGGCTGTGCACCGACGCTTCCCATCCAACCTGATGGAGCTTGAGAGGTGCTGCAAAGAGGAATGGGCGAAACTGGCCAAGGATAGGTGTGCCAAGCTTGTGGCATCATATTCAAAAAGACTTGAGGCTGGAATTGCTGCCAAAGGGGCATCGACAAAGTATTGAGCAAAGGCTGTGAATACTTATGGACATGGGATTTCTCCGTTTTTTTATTTTTAATAAATTTGCAAAAATCTCAAGTAAACTTTTTTCACGTTGTCATTATGGGGTGTTGTATGCAGAATTCTGAGGAAAAAATTAATTTAATCCATTTTGGAATAAGGCTGTAACATAACATAATGTGGAAAAAGTGATGCGCTGGGAATACTTTCTGGATGCTCTGTAGATATTATGTAGTATCTCTGTGAGTCTGGCAATTCTCTTGTGTTCCTTGTCTTTTGTGGGTGGATCCCTGAGAGGCGGGGTCACCTGTCCATCACATTTAAGGGACCACCCCCTCTGTATGCTATAGAGCAGGGGTCTCCAACCTTTTTTTTCCCCTGAGAGCTACTCATGTTGTCTGACGTTTATTCTCATACCTTATGTCAACCCAAACAAACTGAATGCGCTTGTTTTGCCTGAACATTTACAAAATGTTGGTGTCCACAACTCACATTTTGGATTAAAACATCACAAACAAATATTGAGTTCACCTGCAAGTGCATTTTGTACGTCTGTATGCATTTTCTAGTGTATCTCACACTATTGAATTAAAATATGAATGCTGTCAAAACAAATCAATGCAATTTCAAATCCACAGATATGACTTCTTCATTTGTCATTTTGTCCCATGTCACCGTGTCACTTAATTCACAGGTCCAGTTGCATGTGTGACGTGTTTTTGAGTTCGTCAGATGACTGGCACTGAGGTGTCTGGTGGAGTGGAGCCACTCAGGTTCACTTTGATGGAGTCATTTAAATGTCCGTCTGTCAGTCTTGTTCTGAACTTTGATTTCATGACATTCACGTCAGACTCACAGAGGTATGGAGACCCAAACACAGCAGACATTTTCAGAGCTGCTTGGTGAAGATTCTTCTAGTTATCTGACTCTACTAAACTCCAGAAATGCTGAGAATGCTGTTGAGACTTTAACTGCACATTATTTTGAAGGTTTACTAATATATAATAAATAAAATCCAATGTCTGTCTGTCTGTCTGTCTGCTTTTCACGAGAGAACTACTTAACGGATTTAGATTGTGTTTTTTTCTATAATTTGCTTGAACATTCCGGTTGATTTTGAGACTTCTCTCATTTCGCTCATAGTTTGCTTGTGGTACAGATTTATTTGCACGAATCCGAGAAACACGCAGTGGGCCGAGGGGGGAGGATTGTGGGTTCGCTTCCCGGTTCCTCCCTGTGTGGATAGCGCTTTGAGTACTGAGAAAAGCGCTATATAAATGTAATGAATTATTATTATTATTATTATTCACTCGACAGCTTCGGGGCGTGTTGTTTAACTCCACTTGGCTAGCGAATGAAAGAACAATTGAATTCAACTTTGTTTGATATTTAAAATACAGGGGGTCCTCGGGTTACAACGTCTCGACATAATGCGGCGTATGAGGGAGGGAGTTGGTGAACTAGTTTGTCAATCATTTTCTTTTGGTTCCCTCAGCACTGGGAAGGAAAGTGACTGGGAGAAATGCGTAGTTGGAAAACAGGCAGAGGGCAAAACCGGGAGACTGAGCTAACTAAATCAATCAAATGCAGAACACAAAGAGTCAAAACCAAGAAACGAAAGCATGAAGTTAAATACCAGGTGTAACCACAAGGGGGCGCCACTGAGCCCCAAACTACAGACACAGCAATGCCCAACACAATTTCATTTTTCTATTTGACAAAACACCTTCTCCACAACAACACCAGCAAAAAATGCAGCACTCAGAAATCCTCCTCCTCCTCGAGAGCGTAGCCCACTGTCTCCTGACTTGATTTCAGTGAGGTGGTGGGCTCGCTTTTAAACTAGACCTGAGAGCTGCTTCCAATCTCCTGCCTAAGTTGTCTGGAGCACTTTTGGGTCATGGGAATAACCAGGGCAGTCTACCCACAGCAAAATCCTCTGGTGGTCCCCAGAGACCCCAACAGGGCTGCTTTTCCGGACTCCAACTCCCATGCCACCCTGCAGATGTCCTGATTGAGTTTAGCCCTGAGGAACACTGACACCTATCGTCTTGGGTGGAATAAACAAGACTATCGATCTGCAGAGCCAGAGCACCAGACGTCACCGGTTTTGTGCTGGGGAGGCAGCATAAAGAAGAGCGATGCCTCACGCCTGGACACACTTGTGACACTTGTGAGGAAGGCAGGCCCTATTGTAGGCACGGAGCTGGACAGTTTGACATCCGTGGCAGAGCGACGGGCGCTGAGCAGACTCCTGTCAATCATGGAGAATCCACCGCATCTACTGAACAGGATCATCTCCAGACAGAGGAGCAGCTTCAGCGACAGACTGCTGTCACCATCCTGCTCCACAGACAGACTGAGGAGATTGTTCCTCCGCCACACTATGTGACTCTTGAGTTCCACCCGGGGGGGTAAACGTTAACATTATACAAAGTTATTGTCTGTCTGTATACCTGCATTGTTATCACTCTTTAATTTAATATTGTTTTTTGTATCAGTATGCTGCTGCTGGAGTATGGGAATTTCCCCTTGGGATTAATAAAGTATCTATCTATCTATCTATCTATCTATCTATCTATCTATCTATCTATCTATCTATCTATCTATCTATCTATCTATCTATCTATCTATCTATCTATTATATAGTGCCTTTCACTCTATCTATCTATCTATCTATCTATCTATCTATCTATCTATCTATCTATCTATCTATCTATCTATCTATTATATAGTGCCTTTCACTCTATCTATCTATCTATCTATCTATCTATCTATCTATCTATCTATCTATCTATTATATAGTGCGTTTCACTCTATCTATCTATCTATCTATCTATCTATCTATCTATCTATCTATCTATCTATTATATAGTGCGTTTCACTCTATCTATCTATCTATCTATCTATCTATCTATCTATCTATCTATCTATCTATCTATTATATAGTGCCTTTCACTCTATCTATCTATCTATCTATCTATCTATCTATCTATCTATCTATCTATCTATCTATCTATCTATTATATAGTGCCTTTCACTCTATCTATCTATCTATCTATCTATCTATCTATCTATCTATCTATCTATCTATCTATCTATCTATCTATTATATAGTGCATTTCACTCTATCTATCTATCTATCTATCTATCTATCTATCTATCTATCTATCTATCTATCTATTATATAGTGCCTTTCACTCTATCTATCTATCTATCTATCTATCTATCTATCTATCTATCTATCTATCTATCTATCTATCTATCTATCTATTATATAGTGCCTTTCACTCTATCTATCTATCTATCTATCTATCTATCTATCTATCTATCTATCTATCTATCTATCTATCTATCTATCTATCTATCTATCTATCTATCTATTATATAGTGACTTTCACTCTATCTATCTATCTATCTATCTATCTATCTATCTATCTATCTATCTATCTATCTATCTATCTATCTATCTATCTATCCAGCTATTATATAGTGCCTTTTACTCTATCTATCTATCTATCTATCTATCTATCTATCTATCTATCTATCTATCTATCTATCTATCTATCTATTGTATAGTGCCTTTCATCTATCTATCTATCTATCTATCTATCTATCTATCTATCTATCTATCTATCTATCTATCTATCTATCTATCTATCTATCTATCTATCTATCTATCTATCTATCTATCTATCAGATCTTTCTGACCTCCTGTTAATAAAATTGGCACAAGTCTCGTCTCAACATTCACCTCCAGGTCTTCTCTCAATTAAAACGTTACCTGCTGGCTTTGAGATGGCACAGCTGAGAGCAGAATGGAGACCTCTTGAGGGCCACAAGACGTTACCCGATTCATTAAGTGAGAGAGGGTTTGGAGTTGCTGAGCACCGGAGGGGGGCCTCTGGGAGGGGTGCTACAAGGGCAGCCCCAAGTGGGCTTCCAAAGCCCAGCCCTGACCCCTGGAAATTATTTCTGGGACAATTCTGAAGGGAATTGTTTAGCCTGGCATAAAAAGACCCCGTTAGCTGTAGCCCTAATTAACTCAAAATTGGATGGATGGCAGACAAAGGGTGAGTAGAATATGGACGTGAGGCCATTCCTTCGAGAAGGAAGCTTGTATGGCAGAGTTAAGTAGAAATGGGCATCCTGCCAAGTCAGGCAGGGGATTCAAATCTGTGTAATTAGACCCACTGGGGATGCTGGGATTTACGTTCTGCCTTGTTGGTTTTGGTACAGGGTGCTACTCCTGTAATTCCCTTCTGTGTATTATTATTATTATTAATGCTGCTTCTGGACCAGTCAGGTCTGCTGACAAATGGCCACCTCTGCCTGGCATCAAATCTCAATCCCGACTCTTTTCATGTGTAGCCCCTGGCTAGTGGAACGAGCTGCCCACCTCCATCTGAACTGCTGACTCCTGCAATCAAAGTCCCTCATGGTTGGTGAATTTCTGTCTTACAGATATTGGCTGTTAGGAATTGGGACTCACTTGTATTTTCTTCTGAGCTCTCTACTTGAGGGGGCAGCATGGTGGCACAGTGGGTAGCGCTGCTGCCTCGCAGTTAGGAGACCTGTGGTTTGTTACCCGGGTCCTCCCTGCGTGGAGTTTGCATGTTCTCCCCGTGTCTGCGTGGGTTTCCTCCCACAGTCTACAGACATGCAGGTTAGGTGCATTGGCGATTCTAAATTGTCCCGTGGGTGTGTGTGTGTGTGTGTGTGTGCGCGCCCTGCAGTGGGCTGGCACCCTGCCCTGGGGTTTGTTTCCTGCCTTGCGCCCTGGGATTGGCTCCAGCAGACCCCCCATGACCATGTACTTAGGATATAGCGGGTTGGATAATGGATGGATGGCTCTTTACTTGTGATGGTCAATTTTTTAAATGCCCCATTTTCGTTCACAAAAGTATTTCCTGGAGTTGCTTTAACGCTATTTTAGTAAAAATATGGGGCCGCTGTGAGCATACGACTGGACAATGTGACATGAAGATTATGCAACACCAGTAATATGAGATTTTTTTCAAGGCCGTTTTTGATATTCTTTGTGGTGTTCCAGTGGAGGTCACCATAGATGGATATTTTATTACAAACTCTTTATCTCATCTACATGAGAACATCATTTTTTTGCTGAGTCATCACTACAATCTGCATGGGATAAATAGCATATACAAATATATATCACTAGCTGTGCTACCAGTCTAAGATGGATGAAATCTAAATAATCAGTGTTTGTACGGCACCATCTATTGGATTGTATTTTCTAAAGAATGTAGTAATAGAGTAAAATTCATTGTATTTGTCATTCCAACAGATGGTGCATCACAAAACTGTATACTATTTGGTATGGAATTTGTAAAAGCAGTGTTAATGTTTGTGGTTCGAATCCCGTAAACGCCAAAAGTGACTCTACTCTGTTGGACTCTTGAGCCAAGGCCCTTTACCTGAAATTGCTCCGTCTTGGGTATGACGTTAATCTGCATCCAGCCCTGCATGTGGGCCCTCCAACCTTCAGGGAAAAATCTGTGGGTTGGTGGCAGGATTGGCACTCCAGCCACCATAAAATAAACCACAAACTGTTCCATTCCATCTGAACTAGTGTAGTGCTGAGGTGTCACCCGTTGCAGGGCTGCACTCAAGTCCTAATCTGGGATCCTGAGTTGGTTTGTCGTGTGGTGTGTGCGGCAATGCGCTGTATCAGTGCATGCTCCAAACCTCTCTCTCTCTCTTAGTAATACAGCAAAATTCATTGCATTTGCCATTCCAACAGATGGTGCATCACAAAAATTTTATCCATCCATCCATTATCCAACCAGCTATATCCTAACTGCAGGGTCACGGCGGCCTGATAGAGCCAATCCCAGCCAACACAGGGCACAAGGGAGGAAACAAATCCCGGGCAGGGCGCCAACCCACCACAGGGTGTGCACACGCACACACACACACACACGCACACCCACACACCAAGCACACACTAGGGACAATTTAAAATCACCAATCCACCTAACCAGCATGTCTTTGGACTGTGGGAGGAAACCCACGCAGACACTGGGAAAACATGTAAACTCCATGCAGGGAGGACCCGGGAAGCGAACTACAAGGCTGTAGTGCTACCCACTGCGCCACCGTGCCGCCCTCACAAAAATTTGTAATAATAAATGTCTCTCATGTATACTATTTGGTATGGAATTCATAAAAGCAGTGTTAATGTTTGTGATGCACCACCTGCTGGAAAGACACATTAAAAGCATATGTTTCTGATGTATGCTATTTGGTGTGGAATTCATAAAAACTGTGTTAATGTTTATGAAGTGACAACTGTTGAAAAGACAAATGTAATGCATATGTCGCTGATGTATACTATTTTGTATGGGATTCGTAAGAGAAGTTTGAATGTTTGTGATGCGCCATCTGTGGTAATGACTAATGCCATGAATGTCTCTGTTAGATGCCATTTGGTATGAGATTTGTAAAGCATTGCTAGAAATGGTTGTGTTCCACCAATCTGTTAGAATGACAAATGCAATGCATTTTATTACTACAAATCTCTGTTGGAATGACAGAGACATAGCAACCATACAGACTCACAGATACAGAGACACACAAACACTTACCTTTTAAGGCATACGCCTCTTTTATATGCCATTTGTTATGGGATTCGTAAAACTAGTGTTCATGTTTGTCATGCACCATCTGGAGGAATAACAAGTCAATGCATTTTATTACTACAAACGTCTTTGATGCACCATCTGTTGGAATAATAATAATACATTTTATTTATAAAGTACAGAGAAATAGCAATTGGAAGGATGCACAGATACATAGACACCTACCCTTTTATTAAGGTGGATTTTTATTTGGGTATTCCTTTAATGTTAAACTTCATAACATGGAAAGAAAACCTCACATAGATGTGGGGAGAACAAGCAAACTCCACAGCAACAGTGACCACGTCTGATAGATGTGTGCGTTGGCAGTGCGACTGTGCCATCTAGAAGAGCAGAGAAGACGTCTACAAACAGAAAGTGAATGTGAGGTGAACGCCCGCTAAGACGTCGTCCTAAAAATGAATCCAAGTAACAATACCCCCTAGAGCCCCGACTGGCAAATGGATATAATAAGCACTCTGCCTCTTTTTAAGTGTCTTCTTAACAAGTTTTTCTAATTATTTCATTTGCAATCATCTGAACGCCTCCAGTCTGATGTCATACAACGTTTTCGGCTGTTTATTTTTGGCGAAAGGAATTACACTTCCTGGTTATAACAGCTTTGGAGTCTTCTGCTGTTCGAGGGAAGACTTGAAAAGAGATAAAAATAAAACAAAGAAGTTGTGCTTTTTGCAATGAAAATGACTTCCACTAATGTAGCCTGGCCCAAAATGTTTGTACACTTTTAGCTAGCAGAAAAATCTATCTAATCAAAAACAATTTGCAAGGTGGCATAGTAGTGTGGTGGTTAGCAACTGCTGCTACCTTACAGTGTAACACAGCAAACCTCAGAAACGAGTCTCAGCAGAGACGTATGGCAAGTTAGGGGGGGCGCTGTTAGGAGACAGCTGCTTGCCAGGCCTTTACTGGAGCTGTCTTCAGGTGCTGCTTGTTCGTTGGAACTTTCTGCTTCAGTTTTGTCTTCAGCAAGTGAACTACATGTCTAGTTGAGTTGAGGTCAGTTGATTGACTTGGCCATTGAAGAATATTCAAATTCTTAATTCAAAGCTCTATTGTTGGCATGGAGCTGGACAGTTTAACATCTGTGTCAGAGCGAAGGGCGCTCAGCAGGCTCCTATCAATTATGGAGAATCCACTGCATCCACTTAATAGTATCATCTCCAGACAGAAGAGCAGCTTCAGCGACAGACTGCTGTCACTGTCCTGCTCCACTGACAGATTGAGGAGATCGTTTCTCCCCCAAACTATGCGACTCTTTAATTCCATCCGGGGAGGTAAACGTTAACATTTAACATTATACAAAGTTATTGTCTTTTTTTCATCTGCATTATTATCATTCTTTACTTTAATATTATTTATTGTATCAGTATGCTGCTGCTGAAGAATGTGAATTTCCCATTGGGATTAATAAAGTATCTATCTATCTATCTATCTATCTATCTATCTATCTATCTATCTATCTATCTATCTATCTATCTATCTATCTATCTATCTATCTATCTATCTATCTATCTATCTATCTATCTATCTATCTATCTATCTATCTATCTATCTATCTATCTATCTATCTATTCTACTTCTCTGCCTTGTAAAGCACTGTCCCAGAATGCTGTGGCTCATGGTCCATCTGTACTGTGAAGCGTCTGAATCTGAGCAGACAGTATAGCACCCTGTACACTTCAGAATTCATCCTGCTACTTCTGTCAGCAGTCACATCTCTATATATATAAAATCCAACATCTGTCTGTCTGTCCGCTTTTCAGGAGAGAACTACTTAACGGATTTAGATCGTTTTTTTTCCATAATTTGCTAGAACATTCCAGTTAATTTTGTGACTTCTCTCATCGTGCTAAGTATCATAGTTCACTTGTGGTACCGATTTATTTGTGTGAATCCGAAAGGGTGGCAGCGAGCCAAGGGTGGGGGGCCATCCTCACTCACGTGCCAGCCTCGGGGCGTACCTTACTGCCACTTAGCTAACGAACAAGAAAACTACTTAACGGATTTAGATTGGGTTTTTTTTCTATAGTCTGCTTGAACATGCAACTTCTCTCATCGCGCTAAGAATCATAGTTTGCTTGCAGGAGTGATATATTCGTGCTAATCCGAGACAGAGGCTGCGGGCCGAGGGGAGGGGGAAGCATAACGTCAGGAGTGGGGAGCTGAGCAGGGCCCTCCTCACTGTCCTTTTTCACTAATACACGTGTGGAGCCACAGGGCATGGCTAGTATATAATATACTATAAGAACAGGCTTACACCTCTTATTTCAGACACTATTTTAATGCTGGATGGATTTTATCAGACTGAGTAGAAAAAGCAAGAGAAGGACTCGAGATTTTTGTGAATGTGCAGTGATGAAAAAGGGAGCACAGTATAGATAGATAGATAGATAGATAGATAGATAGATAGATAGATAGATAGATAGATAGATAGATAGATAGATAGATAGATAGATACTTCATTAATCCCAATGGGAAATTCACATTAGTGATCAATAAAAGAAAAATAGAAAAATAAAAGTAGAAAAGTACACATACACATACAGTCATACACAGAGCTGCTGAAAAGGCTGCCACTCTCAGCGGCGCCGGATGTACAATGAATTAAAATTAAAACTATACGTGTGATCCAGGCGTTGAATTGTGGACTGAATTTGTCCATGTCACTGCCCGGGAAAGTAAGTTGCATCGTACTGGCTGACTCAGCAACAGTAATGATTCACTCAGCGACAGTGTCTTTTTGATGAATCATTCTTAAAGGTGGTGACTTCAAAGAAGGAGTCAAGGCCAATTAGTCCTGTTCCTTTCCTGGACACTGTACTATCCAAAATATAATGCCTTTAAATATAAAACCTGTGGTACAATTTGAGTAGGTCTGGCTTCAAGGTACTACAAGCCTGAATTGACAGTAGCAGCACTTTGTTATTTTTGTTATTTTTTTAGGAGCTTTTGTAAAATTTTAATTTCCCCTTGGGCATAACAATTTGGACATAAGCATGAATAGGCTTTGTGTCCTAAGAACCAAGTTATCCAAACTATAGCATTTCAGTAACTATTTAGTGCTCTGATGCTGATCTTTCCAATCATAAAATAGGTCATTACGATAACAATTGATGAGAAGAATTCATAATTAATTGCAGAATTACGGTATTTGAGGGTTCCTCTGGAGCGCCTCTTTCTCTTGCACGACTTGGCTCAAATACTAATTAGCACATTGTCATCTCACAACAGGCTTATGTTTCTAGTTTGGTATTTCTCCATCCAGCCATTTTAATTCTAAACCATCCTCAAGAAACTGAGACACACGGACACACCATTTATCGAGATATCGATGTTTTCTGTATCAGAGGACCCTAAGGTATCGAGATCCGTTGAAAACCAGAGATTGAAATTTTTCATGGCACAAAGCAATAGAGTATCTCTATATATAATCTTCATTTGGATCTTGATCATTGTTTGTCCGCGAATGAATTAGAAGAAGAAGCACTAGATGGCAGTAGAGAGACAGCTAAAACATAGGCATTGCATTAAGAATCTCCTCCAGGCTTATACTACTGAAGACTGTAGTACTCCAGTCACACCTCAAAACACAGACATTCAAACTAAACAAATTGTTGTGCTTTAAATTAACTAATCTTTATATATAATCTTCATTTGGATCTTGATCTTTGTTTGTCCGCGAATTCCACGCATGCGTAGACCACCTTCCAGTTTAGTACGTTGTTGTTACTCACGGATGTCAACAATGTGCCGGAATAACGAAAGGGGTGGTGGACAGTGTTACGCTGGTTAGCTCCTGAGGCCTGGTTAGAGAATGAGATTGCCGAAGATAAAAGGTACGTGCCTACGTAACATATGAATGAAAGAAAGACAGTGGGTAAAATGAATGACAACGTAACAGCACGTTCCAGAAATTATTATTGTTACGTTGTAGCCGGCGAGTGCTGCGCGTCTCACAGTTGTACCGTGGCTTGCTCACATGTCAGTGAAGTGATCCCTATTTATGCTTTAAAGAGCCGGGATACCTATGTGCCCCCCTTTTATAACCATTTCTCCGTGTATATTGCCTTACTCATTGGATTGCCACAAAGCAACCTGCGAAATTGGAGAAAGGTTGAGAAGAGATCGTGAGAGGAAACAACAGTGTCGTGAAAACGAGACGGACTGTGAACGGAGAGAAGCAGAAATGCTCCTACACCACCACATAATTACTATTTGGACAGTGATTATGAGTAGGCCGTTCCTATCGAATCAATGTCCAAGGGTTTTCTATTGTAATTTTGTTTCCCTTATAAAAAATCATAATGCTGTGTGACGAAGGGCCCAGTTCACGACTGGCAGCCGCGTTTAAACAGGGAGCCCTTCACAGACAACTTTAACACGCGCAACGTAGTTGGGTGCACATGGCTAGTCTTATATATAAACTAGACAAAGAGCCCGTTTCGACAACGTAAGATGAAACGGGCACGAGTGGAATAGTATAATATATAATAAGTATAAGCACCACAAACCTGATATACAGTAGGTGTATTGAATGAATGTGTAATTAGGCCTCGAGCTTTAATCGAAGTCGCCTTTCTCTTTGAATTTTCGCGGCCGTAAATCCGTCACCTGCCGCGATGTCGGTCTCGTAAGGTTTTTCGGGCAGCTGCGCAGAAGGCGACTGCGCATTCGGCTTCGGACAGACGTGAGTGAGTGAGGAGACTGGTGAATTATGTATTAAGATGTCTACTCATGGAAGTGTGACACACAATTTATCAAGATATCAATGTTTTCGGTATCATAGGACCCTACGGTATCGAAAAATACGTTGAAAACTGGAGATTGAACTTTTTCACGGCGCAAAGCAATAGAGTATCTTATATATAAACTAGACATTAAGCCCGTTACAATAACGGGCGCTAGAATAGTAGTACATAAACATCAGTAGGAACAGTCTATATTAAATGTCAAAGGACCGTCTATTTTCTGTTACAGTAATACTGGCTAGTATGTGGCTGTAATATGCGTCACTGTATTGTGTGCCTTTAATTTTGTCTCACAGTAATACGTCTCTCCAGCAAGTATTTTAATCTGTGCTGGCGTGCAGCTGATTATTGTATGTATGGCGTCTCCCCAGCAATGGATATTATGTGCGCGAAAACAAATCTACTTTTAAAAGTCATCCTATTGTAATATCATGAAAATTCGTATATTTAGGAAAACACTTTACATTTCACCGTGCCAAGTTTGTTAATCGCAAATCTGACATCCTCAGAGTGAACACTTGCACAACAACACTAATCCCACCTCTTAGTGGAAGCTGGTCTCCGCGTCTCAGTACCCGATTGGATTTTTCGTGCGTTATGTTTTAGGTCTTACCTCATTTACCGAAATCCGATTGGATCGGCCGCGCGATATTTTATAGGTCCCGCCCTCTCTGTCTTGTGTGACGCGTCAGGCGGCCTTTGAAGCATTTTTCTTTCTTTCAGCCTTTCTTTTGTTGATGTTTACTTGCTGAGCTGACCGTTCTTCGTGGGCTACCGCCGTGTATTGTGTCTTTAATTTTCTGTGACAGTAATACTGTCTTGTACGTTCGTAATATACCTTTAATTTTCTCTGGCGGTAATACTGGCTTGTATGTGGCTATAATATGCGTCACTGTGTTGTGTACCTTTAATTTCCTCTCTCAGTAATACTGGTTTGTATTTCCGTAAAGCGCCTGTAACTTTCTCTGACAGTAATATTGCACATCTCACCGTGCCCCGCGCATGCGCACTTCACCAGAAGACACACACACACGGACACCTGGACGCACACAGGGATTTTATTAAAGAGGACGTCTGCTCATGGAAGTGTGTGTGTGTCTGTCTGTTCAGCCCAGAAGTGCGAGGCGGTCCGGACGTGTGAGGCTACAGCAATGAAGCTCAAAGAGCCGTTAAGGCGGCCCCAAGTTAACAAGTCGGAAGAAGAAAGAAGTGTGAGGCTACAGCATGAAGCCCAATGAGCTGGCAAGGCAGCCCCAAGTTAATGAGTCGGAGAAAAGCTTGCTTACCCGCTGATAGACAAGGGGAGCAAGCACGTCCGCAAAACGAAATTCAGTTTTTTTCTTGACTATTTCAATAGTTTCTAGGAGCCCGGGCTTACACAGCTAGTAATCTAATAATATTGTAATGGCATTGCCAAGATGGATCAGCTTGAAATGAGTCAACAGAATGAGCTGCCATTCCATCATGGAAATGAGCAGCTTCATAGGGTGACTGATAGTGCATCGCCGCATCCACCACATGACAAACCACCTGGATTGGGACCCGAGTGTAGTGGGTGACAAACAGCAAGCCTACAAAGATGCATAGGAATTCCAACTGGTGTAACCCACAATGAGTGGGTCTTTTAAGGACAGTGAGCTGCCAAAAGAATCCATTCGGCACTTTGCACTGGTGCTACATCCGTGTCATGAGGAGAACGAGGATAAGATGAGACCTACTGTCTGATTTAACAAAGTGCCAAGTGCTTTGGAGACATCCGATGGACTTGCTGGGCTCTTGTGAGGAGGTACTGGAAAGTCTTGATGCTGGAAGAGATTGCTACCTCTGCAGCTTAACCACTGCTTCTTCATTTGCTAAGGTCCATTGGTCTGAGTGCTTCAGGCTCATGGAGCTGGGGAAATATTGCGGCAGATCAAGGTGATACTGACTCCAAGTGAGCAGTGTGAAGCAGGGCTGGTGTTAAAACTGCACAGGTAAAAGAACGAGGCAGATCATAGTGGCATTAAACAGCAGGCATTGAGGGATTATTTCAAAGTACAGGTCAGGACCTGGAACAATGTGTGAAACATCCATTTAATAGAGGAATACAACCAAGAGACTGCTACATCTACAGTGCCAAACAAGAAGGTCTGCCTGCTCATTTACAGTCTCCAGGTAACTGCACCAAAGTGTAGTGCTTAACACCTCTGCTGTACCACATGATGGTGCAACACTCAACATCCCTACTGCACCACCTAACAATGACGTGCTCTAGATGCCTGGTGATGTAACTTTGTCACCAGCCACACGACCACAACAAAAACGATGACCACTTCGCTATTTCTAAAAGCTTGTGTGCCATCTCAAGTAGTTGGAAATGGTTGCAGGGTACAGCAACTTCAAAGGAAGGGCCATGCAATGTCATTAAAAAGTTAGATCGGCCAGGAAATGATTCACCAACAGAATGAAGATGACATTCCATCATGCAAATAAACAACTTCAGTACCAGCTGCAGGGGATCCTACAAGAAGAGGCAAGTTGCATAAGAATTACAACTAGTGCAGCCACAGCCAGTGGTCCTTTTAAGGAGAGTGAGCGACCTAAAAGAGCAATGTAAAAAGCACAAATCCATTTGGCACTTCATGCAATGTTTATTTATTTTTTTGAGCTTCTATAAAAGGCCACATTTTCCCCTGGGAACAAATAAAGTGTTACTTATCTATCTATCTGCACTCACTGAGCAAATTATTAGGAACACCTATACACCTGTGCATCCATGCAGTTACCTAATCAACCAATCACATTGCAGCAGCACAATGCATAAACTCCTGCAGACACAAGCTTCAGTTAATGTAATATGCAATTTCGACTGTGGCATGATTGTTGGTACCAGACGGTGATATGCGCAACAGGCACAAGACCTCAGAGGGCAGAAGTAGTCAAAAAAACGTAGCGAGTGTCAGAACCAGGAGAGCAACTATAAGCAACTGTGGCTGTGTGAAGGAATGACAGATAGTCTGATTTGGGGCGCATACCAGGTGACATGTCCCATTTAGTCAAAAAACAAGCAAACAAAACAATGCCTGGCAATGGGGTTAAACTAGCCCTGGCTTTGGGGCTCTCAGCAAGATGACGTGAAGTTAATCAGGATCGGAGTTCTGACTAAGTGGCAGCTATGTTCGGTCAAATGTTGCCTCCTTTCGGGAATCTGGCGGCTTTATTGCCCAGGTGTAGAAGGGGCGGGGTCAAGTGCCCTCATAGGCCAGAGTCAGGTGCCCTCAGGGGGCAGTTTCTCTGTGCTGTAGGGAGAGAAGCAGCACCTCCTCCTGGTCCAGTAGGTCATTACGTACCTTAACAGAGCCTGTGAAGAGATGCACAGATGCACATGTGTGACACAACCTAAGCTAAGAACTGGAAGACAAAATTGAAGCCAGAAGGAGTGCAGAGAGTTCAACAACCAGAAGAACAAAACAAAGAACATATTTTGAAAAAGGTTTTAAGGGTTTTGGAATCCATGTAGTAAGATGGGGAAGCATACCCCTGGATGACCTTCAATCTTGTCACGTCATGATTGACAAGCCACAACCTCTAAGGACACACTCACTCCGTAATGGTCATAGCAGTATGATTCAACAATAGCGCTGTCAGAATGACAGCAACATAATGGTCAAAATCACAATTCAAAATTATCATTTTTTTTTTTTTTATAAAACAAATGAATCCTTATATAGTTCCTCTGTGTTGTGAGACCAGTCCAACCTGTCATTGATGTGAACCCCCCAAATACTTGTTGTAGTGGATCACCAAGCAACAACGAAAACAACAGCATGGGCAGCTGAAACACTGCACAAAACTTTCATGGGCAGTCATCTTGGTGTCACACCCTCTGATGGTGTCACCTGGTGTGGTCCACATCCCCTGCATGCCCCTAGTAACGCCACTAATTTAGATAGATAGATAGATAGATAGATAGATAGATAGATAGATAGATAGATAGATAGATAGATAGATAGATAGATAGATAGATAATGTGAAAGGCACTATATAATAGATAGATAGATAGATAGATAGATAGATAGATAGATAGATAGATAGATAGATAGATAGATAGATACTTTATTAATCTCAAGGGGAAATTCACATACTCCAGAAGCAGCATACTGATACAAAAAACAATATTAAAGAGTAATAAAAATGCAGGTAAAAACAGACAATAACATTGAATAATGTTAACGTTTACACCCCCAGGTGGAATTGAAGAGTCTCATAGTGTGGTGGAGGAACGATTATCTTGGTAACTCACTGTCCTTAAAAGATCCAATCATTGTGGGTTACACCAGTTGTTTGTCACCCGCTACACTCGGGTCCCAATCCAGGTGGTTTGTCATGTGGTGCGTGCGGCGATGTGCTATCAGTGCATGCTCCCAACCTCTCTCTCTATGAAGCTGCTCATAGATAGATAAATACTGTAGATACTTTATCAACCCCAAGGGGAAATTCGTATACTCCAGCAGCAGCATACTAATAAAGACAGTATTAAATTAAAGAGTGATAACAATGCAGGTATAACAGTGTGGTGGATTGCCGGCATTTTACTCCGGCCCTCACCCCCAGGCCGCCAGGAGGAGCCCTCCGGACAGCATGATCGTGCCCCGAGTTCCAGCAGGGCCTCATGGACTTTGTAGTTTATATACACAGCTCTGCTGGATACCTTGGGGGCCACCGGGAGTCGCTGTAGGGGGGCTAGTGGGCTCTTATGTGCCCTATAACCCGGGAGTGCGTCATCATCACGTGACAGGAAGGAACGACGTGCTCCCGGGCTGAAGAAAGGACTGTTTACCCTAACCCGGAGGGAATAAAGACTTGTGGGTTTGGCCAGGAACCACTTCCGGGTCAGGGGATATAAAAGGACTGTGGGAAAGCCCAGACACGGAGCTGAGCTGGGAGGTAGGAGGGCTAAGTGTCTGGGCGAGGAGGAAAGAGTTTGTGATTGTATTATTGAGAGTTTATATGAGTGTGGAGTGGAGGGTGCTTTGTGCACAGTGTAATTATAAAATAAATAGTATTTATACTTTCACCTGGTGTTCAGAGTGGTACCTGAGGGTTCAAGAGGTGGACAAAGCCTCAATCTGTTACAACAGACAATAACTTTGTATAATGTTAACGTTTACCCCCCAGGGTGGAATTAAAGAGTAGCATAGTGTGGGGGAGGAACGATCTCCTCAGTCTGTCAGTGGAGCAGGACGGTGACAGCAGTCTGTCGCTGAAGCTGCTCCACTGTCTGGAGATGATCCTGTTCAGTGGATGCAGTGGATTCTCCATGATTGACAGGAGTCTGCTCAGCGCCCGTCGCTCTGCTACGGATGTCAAGCTGTCCAGCTCCGTGCCTACAATAGAGCCTGCCTTCCTCACCAGTTGGTCCAGGTGTAAAGCGTCCCTCTTCTTTATGCTGCCTCCCCAGCACACCACCGCGTAGAAGAGGGCGCTCGCCACAACCGTCTGATAGAACATCTGCAGCATCTTATTGCAGATGTTGAAGGACACCAGCCTTCTAAGGAAGTATAGTCGGCTCTGTCCTCTCTTGCACAGAGCATCAGTATTGGCAGTCCAGTCCAATTTATCATCCAGCTGCACTCCCAGGTATTTATAGGTCTGTACCCTCTGCACACAGTCACCTCTGATGATCACGGGGTCCATGAGGGGCTTGGGCCTCCTAAAATCCACCACCAGCTCCTTGGTTTTGCTGGTGTTCAGGTGTAGGTGGTTTGAGTCGCACCATTTAACAAAGTCCTTGATTAGGTTCCTATACTCCTCCTCCTGCCCATTCAACAACAACAACAACAACAACATTTATTTATATAGCACATTTTCATACAAAAAAGTAGCTCAAAGTGCTTTACATAATGAAGAAAATAAAAATAAAAGACAAAATAAGAAATTAAAATAAGACAACATTAGTTAACATAGAAAAAGAGTAAGGTCCGATTGCCAGGGGGGACAGAAAAAACAAAAAAAAAAACTCCAGATGGCTGGAGAAAAAAATAAAATCTGCAGGGGTTCCAGGCCACGAGACCGCCCAGTCCCCTCTGGGCATTCTACCTAACATAAATTAAATAGTCCTCTTTGTATCTAGGGTTCTCACGGAAGGACTTGATGATGATGGTCATGCAGACTTCTGGTTTTTAATCCATCACTGTTGGAATATCATGGTGCTTTCAGTAGATGGCACCACCAAAAGGACACCGGAAAAGGAAACAGAAGAGAGAGTAGGGGTTAGTACAGATTTTAGAGCCACCGTGAATAGTTATTACTAGCCAACCCGCGGTAATTATGTATTGATGGGTGAACACTTCCTGAAAGACACAGTTGTCCAAATGGGGTGGGTTTGAGGATATGACTGTAATTGAATGAAAAGATGGAACTCTGGAGAGAGCAACATACAATTATCCGTGACTGAAAACTGGGTTTGGCTGATACAGGCATATCGTTTTGAAAGTGTGTCCCTGTGCCTTATTAATTGTCATTGCAAAGGCCAATCTAACAGGAAATTGTCTGCGTGTAAAAGTAAAAGGCAAATTTGAATCTGATGGGGTCAGGGAAATCTGGGGAATAAGGACAGTTTGTGAGGTCGGAGTTGCGATTGTTTTACACCCCAGTACATTGCGGTGAATGCTGAGAACAGTCAGTCTAGTGCCTTTACAGAAACTTCTTGCTGGCATGAGGTTTCTGAGAAGCATGACGACTGAACCCATTTTAAGTTTGACTTTATGCGGAGGCATGCCAGTGGGAGTAATGGCTGACCGGCACATCATGGGAATAACGCCGCCGGATCACCAGGCGGCATCGTTTATGGTCGGAACTACGACGGTATGTGATCTTCTTCGAACCTCTGACTTTCGTTCTTGATTAATGAAAACATTCTTGACAAATACTTTCATGTGAATTGTTGGCTCTGTAGTGCGTGTGCCATGGTCGGCTGCTTAGTGAATTGTTGGTGGGCGGGGCTCAGTCTTGCATGCGTCTTGCTTGCCATGGACTTAGTGAATTATATATACAGTGCATCCGGAAAGTATTCACAGCGCATCACTTTTTCCACATTTTGTTATGTTACAGCCTTATTCCAAAGGTCAAGAGCGCTCTGGAGCAGGTTTTCATCCAGGATGTCTCTGTACATTGCTGCAGTCATCTTTCCCTTTATCCTGACTAGTCTCCCAGTCCCTGCCGCTGAAAGACATCCCCACAGCATGATGCTGCCACCACCATGCTTCACTGTAGGGATGGTATTGGCCTGGTGATGAGCGGTGCCTGGTTTCATCCAAACGTGACGTCTGGCATTCAAACCAAAGAGTTCAATCTTTGTCTCATCAGACCACAGAATTTTCTTTCTCATGGTCTGAGAGTCCTTCAGGTGCCTTTTGGCAAACTCCAGGTGGGCTGCCATGTGCCTTTTACTAAGGAGTGGCTTCCGTCTGGCTACTCTACCATACAGGCCTGATTGGTGGATTGCTGCAGAGATGGTTGTCCTTCTGGAAGGTTCTCCTCTCTCCAGAGAGGACCTCTGGAGCTCTGACAGAGTGACCATTGGGTTCTTGGTCACCTCCCTGACTAAGGCCCTTCTCCCCCGATCGCTCAGTTTAGATGGCCGGCCAACTCTAGGAAGAGTCCTGGTGGTTTCGAACTTCTTCCACTTACGGATGATGGAGGTCACTGTGCTCATTGGGACCTTCAAAGCAGCAGAAATTTTTCTGTAACCTTCTCCAGATTTGTGCCTCGAGACAATCCTGTCTCGGAGGTCTACAGACAATTCCTTTGACTTCATGCTTGGTTTGTGCTCTGACATGAACTGTCAACTGTGGGACCTTATATAGACAGGTGTGTGCCTTTCCAAATCATATCCAGTCAACTGAATTTACCACAGGTGGACTCCAATGAAGCTGCACAAAACATCTCAAGGATGATCAGGAGAAACAGGATGCCCCTGAGCTCAATTTCGAGCTTCATGGCAAAGGCTGTGAATACTTATGGACATGTGCTTTCTCAATTTTTTTATTTGTAATAAATTTGCAAAAATCTCAAGTAAACTTTTTTCACGTTGTCATTATGGGGTGTTGTGTGCAGAATTCTGAGGAAAAAAATTAATTTAATCCATTTTGGAATAAGGCTGTAACATAACAAAATGTGGAAAAAGTGATGAAGCGCTGGGAATACTTTCCAGATGCACTGTATAGATAATGAATTGGATATACAGAGTATTAGGATTAAATTACAGTGAAGTTATGAGAAGGCCATGTTAAAATAATGTGTTTTCAGCAGTTTTTTAAAATGCTCCACTGTATTAGCCTGGCGAATTCCTATTGGCAGGCTATTCCAGATTTTAGGCGCATAACAGCAGAAGGCCGCCTCACCATTTCTTTTAAGTTTTGCTCTTGGAATTCTAAGGAGACACTCATTTGAGGATCTGAGGTTACGATTTGGAATATAAGGTGTCAGACATTCCGATATATAAGATGGGGCGAGATTATTTAAGGCTTTATAAACCATAAGCAGAATTTTAAAGTCAATCCTGAATGACACAGGTAACCAGTGTAGTGACATCAAAACTGGAGAAATGTGCTCGGATTTTCTTTTCCTGGTTAGGATTCTAGCAGCTGCATTCTGCACTAGTTGCAAATGATTTATGTCTTTTTTGGGTATTCCTGAGATTGCATTACAGTAATCTAGTCGACTGAAAACAAACGCGTGAACTAATTTCTCAGCATCTTTCAATGATATAAGAGGTCTAAGTTTTGCTATGTTTCTTAAGTGAAAAGATGCTGTCCTAGTGATCTGATTAATATGCGATTTAAAATTCAGATTATAGCCCATGATAGCAGTGTCGTCAATGAACTTTTGCACATGGCTGGACTCCGAGTTGTATTGGAAGTCCGATGTATGTAGGTTGAACAGGACCAGAGAAAGTACAGTCCCCTGTGGCGCTCCTGTGCTGCTGACCACAATGTCAGACCTGCAGTTCCCGAGACGCTAATACTGAGGTCTGTTTGTAAGATAGTCCACGATCCATGCCACTAGGTATGAATCTATTCCCATCTCTGTCAGCTTGTCCCTATGGAGCAGAGGTTGGATGGTGTTGAAGGCGCTAGAGAAGTCCAGAAACATAATTCTTACACCACCACTGCCCCTGTCCAAGTGGGAGAGGGATCGGTGTAGCATATAGATGATGGCATCCTCCACTCCCAAATGGTATGGAAAGAAATCACACCTGCCTGAATGAGAATCGGCCTGTCGCAGTAATACCTGTAGCAAGGAAGTGCTTTGTGAGGCTAGTCAAAAATCACATGTGCTCTTCTCTGCCGAAAGGACGGGATCCATTACAGTCTGCCTATCACTCCAGTAGATCAACAGTGGATGCCATCACCTTAATTCTTCATGCAGTGCTGGACCACCTGGACAACAAGAAAGGGAATTATGTGTGAACACTATATATAGACTGTAGTTCTGTATTTAACACAACAAACCCAAGTAAGCTCATCACCAAATTCGGGGACCTAGCAGTTAATAGTGATGAGTCCACTACAACTCCTAAAGATGTTTTCAATTTTCAGAACTCCAATTGTGTATTCAAACCTAACATTTTTACTTCTCATGTATAATACTTTACATTTACTTTAAATTTCATCTGCCACAGAAGACAGATCAGCACTCTGCACCTGCCCTTAGTGAAGACTGCTATTGAAAAATAAGTTGTATTGTATTGTGTCTGCCCAAGCCTGTTTGCTACCCATGTCCCTCAGTGATGACTCAATGGATTCTAGATTATTTCCAAGACCATCTGACTTGGTATCACCGGCAAACTTAACCAGCTTGTCATCTATATTCCTATTCAAATCATTTATTGTATATATTAAACAAATGGAGAGAACAGAAAGACTCAAGTACCTCAGTGCCTACATCAAGGAGGATCTGGTCTGGTCCAAGCACAGTGACACCTCGGTGAAGAAGGCACGGCAATGTGTTTACCACCTCAGGCATCTCAAGGATTTCAGGCTGCCCTCCGAGATACTAAAGAGCTTCTATACATTCACCATCAAAAGTATTCTGACAGGAAGTATAACTTCTTGGTTTGGAAACAGCACACATTAGGCCCACAAAGCTCTGGAAACGGTGGCGTGGTCAGATGAACGCAGCACTGGGCGTGCATTCCCTAACTTTCAAGACTTCTGCATCAAGAGATGTCAGACCAGGGCAAAGAAAATTATCTGTGACACCAGCCATTGCAGCAATGGCCTCTTCTCAGTTCTGCAGCAAGGTAAACGCAACCACTGCCTGAAGTCCAATTCAGAGAGACAGAGTGGGAGCTTTTTCCCACAGTCCACACACATATTATCAACTTGCTACCGAGTAGTACAGTAGCACAATAAAAATTCAGGGACCTTCAACACTTGACTTGATGTTATCTTGGAAGAATTAAGTGGATAGGAGTGCCGAACTTTGTTGGGAAGAAAGGCCTTTTCTTGTCTAAACTGTTCAAATGTTGAAAAAGGAAAGAGTCTAGAACTACATGATGCCCTATTGTAAACACTCTAGCATTAAGTTATTTATTTAGTTATTATTACTTATCACCTATTTATAATTCTGGGCAGCACAGTGGTAGTGCTGCTTCCTTGCAGTAAGGAGACAAGCATTCATGTCCCGGGTCTTTCCTGTGTGGGGAGTTCACATGTTCTATGTGTGTTTGCGTGGGTTTCCTCCGGGTGCTCCAGTTTCCTCTCACTGTCCAAAGACATGCAGGTTAGTGAACTGCCAACACTAAATTGGCCGTAGTGTGTGTCTGGTGTATGTGTGTATCTGTGTATTCACCGTGCGATAGTCTGGTGCCTGTTTTGGGTTTGTTCTTGTCTTGTGCCCTATGCTAGCTGGGACAGGATCCAGACCCACACACACAACCCTTGTCTGGATTAAGCAGTTTTAAAATTGACATGACATACAGCATTTATAGTTCTACTTTATAATTAAGCAGCCATACCACATGCACTTCAGAAGATGTCATCCACCTGAAGGTAAACATGTTTGGGCCCAACCAGTACTTGGATGGGAGAAGCTTTGGTTGCTACTGGAAGAGGTGTTAGTGAGGCCAGCAGAGTGCATTAACCCTGTGGTCCGAATGCAGATCCCATTGCCCCAGTGCAGTGATGGGGACACTGTGCAGCAAACATGTTTCGTCCTTCAGATGAAACATAAAACCAAGGTCTTGGCTCTCAGTGGTCATAAAAGGGGCATCCTTTGTAAAGAGCAAGGTATATCCCAATGTCCAGGCTAAATTGCCCTCCAAGGCCTAGTCATTCAGGCCCCCCACTCACAAGTCTCTAATTGGCTATCTCTCTCACCACTTCACCATCTAACAGCTTGTGTGTATTGACTGTACTAACGGCTACCTTCACATCATCCCTGTGGATGCTACACTCACTGAAGTGATTTGAATAGTGAGAAAAGTGCTCTATAAACATTAATAATGATTATTATTTTTAATGATTTTTGGAAATTTATAAAGTCATGTATTGTTATTGAACCTTTATATTCTTTTTACTGCAGTGGGTTGGCACCCTGTCTGGGATTGGTTCCTGCCTTGTGCCCTGTGTTGGCTGGGATTGGCTCCAGCAGACCCCCGTGAATCTGTGTTCGGATTCAGCGGGTTAGACAATAGATGGATGGATATTCTTTTTACTGTGGTGGGTTGGCGCCCTGCCCGGGATTGGTTCCTGCCTTGTGCCCTGTGTTGGCTGGGATTGGCTCCAGCAGACCCCCGTGACCTTGTGTTCGGATTCAGCAGGTTGGACAATGGATGGATGGGTATTCTTTTTAAAGGCACGGTCATTAGAGTTGGCCAACTAAGCATTTCACTACATATTGTACTGTATGTATAACTTGCATGTGTCAAATAAAATTTGATTTAATTTGGAATGGCATTATTAGTAGTAGTAGAATCTTTGTTATGATTTGTGTTATTGTTAGATTATTATCTATTGTGAACTACTGGGGCTTGTACAGCCACCCTAACCGGACACAGACAGGCAGAGACACAATTGCAGCACACAACACACATTTCTAACTGCCTAGATCACAGCACAACGCATTATCCCCTCTCCGGCAAGCTTCAACCACCTCATCCCAATTCTGGCCTCCTGAATGGAGTGAGGTGGCTCCTTTTATTCAGTTCCTGGGAGTGCCCCAGGTGGCTCATCAGTGTTACCTGGAATCACTCCCAGGTGTGGTGGAAGTCCACTGAAGGGCTCTACAGCTCCCCCTGGCTGTCCCCAGGGATCACAACAGGGCTCTACCAGACTCCAACTCCCAGCATACCCTGTGGGAATCTGTGGTGCCACAGCCACCCAGGAGGACTGCCCTCTAGCGCTCCAGGGGAGGAAGTGCCTTGCAGATGCTCTCTTCCTCAGTCCTTCCATCCAGCTGGTGTCCCGGCCGAGTAATGGCCATGGCCACCTGTCACACTATATTGTAACTTCCCCAAGCCAAGGATTTTGACAAGTCAGTGCCTATTAAAGAAAAACTAATACTTTTCTCGATGTACCTATACATCAAGAAAATAAGGAAATGAACAGAAGGTGAAAACAATGTATCACGGAATGTGGAAGACCTTGGGTAAGTCATCAGATGTTAAGACCAAACATTGATAGTGGGCAAAAATAATATAATACAATATAAATGGACAGTCGTATTGAGTTGCAGTGTTCTTTAAGTCAGCTTTCATCTTTTCCCACTTCTAAGTGGGGTCGATATACCTGATCAACCTTCTCCATACAGCTCGGTCCTGCACCTCCTCCCCAATCAGGCCACCCCCACTTTGGACTCCTTTGCTTACTCTTCCCCTGGACTTCCACTCCCATCACCCGGTGCCCACGTATTTATTGTCTCTGTGTGTCCATACCACCTCATCCTACTTTCCTGTACTTTCTTAGATGTCTCTCTCACTTAAATCCTCACACTGTTCCAGTGTGGTGCTGAGATGTCACCCGCTGCACTTGGGTCACAATCCAGGTTGTTCGTCGTGTGATGGGTGCACCAAGGCGCTATCAGCTCTCCCACTTTGTTGTACCTCTGATGGTCTCATTTCTTATTCTGTCCTGTTTTGTAACTCCGCACATCCATCTCAACATTTTCATTTCTGAACATCAAACTTTTTCTCCTGTGCTCTCTTTAAGGCCCATGCCTCTGCTCCACACATCATTGCTGGTCTTACCATTGTTTTACAAATCTTAACTTTAACCTTTGCCTATATTCTTCCATCACACAATACCCCTGACATCTTCAATTTTTCCATCCACACTGCACTCTGGGGGGTATCTTTGCTTGCATTGCTTTAAAAAATATCAAATTGTGCCGCCCTAGGCAACTCACCTGGTGGTGGGATGGGTTATTCGCGGCGTGAATGTGTGCTCGACAAACCTGCAGAAATCGCGTGATGCAATCATGTCAACATGGACTAAAATCTCAAAGGACTTTTTCCCACATCTTACGGGATCCAGGCCGCGAAGAACTGTGGCTGTGTGGAGAGCAAAAGGTGGTCCTACTCCTACCCAATATCGTATTACTATAGTGGTCCTACAAATGTACTGAGGGAGTCTATCTATCTATGCCGCTACTGTCACTTTACCTCTGAGGTGGTCTATCATGAAAGCCGGGCCCCCTATCTCTCTCTCTCTCTCTCTGCCCTAGTTAACACAGCCTCCCCAGGTGAAATATTACGCCTGTATAATTCTTAACGACATAACCCCGATATTTTGGCATGTATACATTTATGAACTCTATGTCACAGCACTCACGATATTTCAAGCGCTCAAAAACTTTGGAAGCGGTGTAATGAATGGCAAGCTTTGCGAAGTTGGCAGCGGCGTGAAAGCGATTGTCCTAGCGGCAGACTTCGGGACCGTGACTTTTTTACTTTACAACTCCAAAGGCGAAGAGCAACGTCGTGAAGCTCATTTCGTCGCGGGTTGTAGAAGTAAACGTGTCCTTTTGAGATGATCCCTTAATTCAATCCCAGCTCCCTCCTCTTTCCCCACCCCCGCGCGTTGTGATACGGAGAGCGGGGCGGAGGGTGCGGCGGCTCCCGACTCGCTGACGCCAGGGAGACCAGATCAATCTAGGCAGCTGTGTGCGGCGGTGGAAGGAGAGCGGAACGCGTAAGGAAGTCAGCCACCAGAGCAGGTAAAGTTTTCGGTTCACGTACGTTTGTTTTTCCTTAGAGAATGTTCTAGGTGTAGAAGCCGGCTGCTAGAGTGTGGTGGTGTTTGTACGTTTGATGTCCCACTTTAGCCTAACATCTCAAAAACTTTTCCTCTCGTCTCGCTCTCGGGTTCCCCTCTCCACCCCCCTTCACTCCCTCCCTCGCCTTTCCAAGTCAGCATGATGGCGTCTAAAAGGGACCAAAAGTCAGGGTTTTGTTTTTTACCCCCCCCCCCCCCCCTTCCCCGACTTTTTTTTTTGGGAAGTTGGGAATTCCTTTACGTATGGAATCGAGCGGAGTTCTAGCAGCATTAGGGCAAATCTCGGCGACTTTGACTCTTTTCCGTTGTCTGCTCCCGGTTTTCAACTTGAATTCCCTGTTTACTTTTGAGCTTTTCTGGTTTTTTTTTTCTGAACTCCGAGGCGGCAGCGAGCGCATCTTGCTTACCATGTCGTACAAGGATTGATAGCCACCCCTGCGCTTGCTTTGTGTTTGCTCCCCTCTGTTTGCATTAATAGTCGTCGTTTTATGACCCCCATATTTATTATTTTATGTTGGCTCCTTTTGATTGATAGCCGGGACTCCTCGCGTTTTCCATCGCCGACGCGCTGCTTACCACTTCTTTCTTTTCCAAGTTGTAACAGCGCTCACCTTGAAGACGCTCAGTTCCGATATGGCGCAGGGGTAAGATGTGTTTTTTCCCCCGACAGTAATAGTTGTTAGATTCCGGGGATACTTTAGTGGAACGTCTCATATTTCTATTATAAGGCCGCTGGAAGAACCGTCTTCCTTGGCCCTTTTTTTGTGGATTGGTCTTTAGGGCACTTCACGTGTCGCACAGCTGCCCAAACTTTGCGAAATATTCCCCATGGGTCTTGTGCGCTTTTATTATTTACGTATTATTAACATGTTTGTTTTCCTCTGTGCCTGTGTTTTTTTTTTTTTTTTTAGATTTTGTTTTCTTTTTTTAATTGCCGGTTGTACCAGAATTCACACTTCGGCACTTTTCGGCTACTTCTGAGTTCATCGCGCCCAGCTTTTCTACATCATATGATGCATCATTAATTTAGACATGGCTCTTTTCCCATATTTCGTTTCCCGCAATTGCTGTACTTGGATTTCATAGTGGAGCCAACTGTAAAGTCCCTCAGACGGATTCGAACCGGGATATTTCGAGTGGGCTGCTATAAAGTATGACCAACTGAGCTAAAGATGTGACTTTTTTGGAAGTGGCTTCAAATACTTCAATGAGAGGGCACCCCTTGCAGTAATAACACCGCACTGATTTGACACACATCCCGGGGATAAACGTTGGGCTCCTCTGTTAATGTTTCAGTGCTTGTAAGAAGATGAAATTGAGAGTTGGTGTATTTAGATAGCTTCTTATTTCTTGCAGTAGATTTCAGCCTGGTAGGCAAGGGCACAGTTGTCAGAACTATTGCCTTATTGCAGGTTTATTTTCTCCAGCATTCCCGCCAGCTGGAGTTTTTATTTTCCTGTCCTCCCTGGCTATCTGACCATAGTTTGTTTAAAAAAAAAAAAAAAAAAAAAAAAAGTTGAACATTAAGATTCTGTACTGTTACACACAGCTGTTGCTTAGTAAAAATGCTAGACATTTAAGACTACAGTATATACTGTCATACATAGCAGTTGTTTAGTTCTTACTTTCTGTAGTGGCACATCTGGTGTTCAACCAGCTGAGGCAGACACATGCTACTCCACTTTGCAGATCGCTGTATTGGCTTACTGTAGCAGCACGTTAGTTAAAATCTTTGTTGCTTGCTTACATAATAATGTATATGGCACTGTTCTAACCTACTTCAACTACCACTAGTGTGTAGCATCCACCTGGATGATGTGATGGCAACCGTTATTGAGCCAGTATGCTCGCCACACATTACGTATTAGGTGGTGAAGGATTTTTCCGAAAGAGAGTTAGCTATTAAAGTACAAGGGGTGGGGTGGGTAAGGGGACAAAATGACCAAGCAATGGTGGACACTTTAGCCCGAACATCAAGAAACACCCTACTCTTTCTTTTCAAAAGATACCCATAGATACTGTATTTTATGACCACAGAGAACCGGGACCTCAGTTTTATGTCTCAGCTGAAAGACTCTGCCAGTTTTTACATGACGCTGTCCCTGTTGCTGCAATGGGAAATTGAGATCAACAAACAGACCACATGGAAGGCATCACTTGATGTACTCACAAACACTTTTTCCAGCAGCAGTCCCAGCTTTTCCTAGGTGGTCGGTTATCCAAGTACTGGCTGGGTCCAAGCATGCTTAGCTTCAGGAGTATTACCTGTTTTGAAGTGCAGGTGGCATGTAGTTAACATTTTCAGCACCTATATCTGTGAAGATGCTTAGCAACAACTCCGGTCTGCTGATGAATGGCATCTGGTGATGAAATCTCAATTTGACATCAAATTGTAATCCATACTTTTCACATGTAGCTCTTAACTGGTGAAATGTGTTATCCACAGGTCAGATCAGGTAGGGGGGCATGCACTGGTACAGTGTGCTGCTGCACCCATCCACATGATGAAACAGTTTGAGGTCCTGGTTTGCAAGTCCCCAGGCAGAAACGTGGTCCATCCCCTCTCAGGGAAATGTCCATCTCTCTTTTGCAGCCAGGTGTTACATGGGAGTCCCCTTGGTCTGGTCCACCCACTCCGGTCCTCATCAGTGTAGATCCTGTGAGCTGGGTCATCCTTGGGGGAACCACGCCAAATGGCTGTAGTGCCATAACTAATGCTCCCTCACAATGCAGGTAATGTCTCATTTTGGACCTGATCTGGGTATGACGTTAAACTGCATTACAAGTGGTGTTACCCTCCTCCATTCATAATTCTGACTCCCTCAATGTGTTTAAGCTATTGTTTGGTGTTTTTGTTTTGTTTAACTTATATTATTGTTGGATTTTTGTTAGCCAGGAACTGTAACAAGCTTGTATTTTGTTCTGAGCTCTTCATTTGTAGTGATCAGTTTAGTATCCTTGTACTGTAAGACGTATTTCCAGGCAATCCCCCCAGGCCTATATCTACTAGATTGTGTTGACCTCTTTTGTAAGAGACTTTGGATAAAAGCATCTGCTATGCAAGTAAATGTACTTTCTTTTTGTATTTGTTTATTATTGTGTAGGACTTTCCGCTACTTTCATGTATGAAAATATGCTATAAAATTTAATGTTGTTAGGGATCCTTCGTCCTGGGTTCAGATCCTGAACCCGGATGCTGTTTGTGTAGATTTTGTACTTAAGTGCACATAGGTGTTTCTTCCACATCCCAAAGATTCACAGGCAAGGCTAGTTGATGGTCATTTATTTTCCCCATATGCCCTTCCATGGACTGGTGCCCCATTCAGAGTTACACCTAGTGCCAGATGCTGAGATAGTCTTTTGCAAACCTGTAGCCATAGATTGGATTAAGTTGGTTTTTGAGGATGTAATGTTATGTTAAAAAGCTTCTTTTTATCAGGCTGTAGGAAACTGGTCTGGCTAATTAAATCTGTCATGTTAGTGTCCTTTCATTTCTTCAAAGCATTCATTGGTTTTAAAAGTAAGCTTTGCTAGTGGAAGGTTTGTGTATTTTCCTGTGACACTATTTGTTTTCTGCATGAAATAGTTGATGTCATTGAAGCAAATTAACCTTAAAGTATAATTTCATTTTGTTTTTATATGACATCATGCGTCTTGGGAGATTAACAGTTCTGTGTTTTTCATTCCCAAGAGGTTTGTTTAAATAAATTTTCCATCATGTTAAGGTGATGCAAAATGGGATAGTTAAGTTCAAACTAAATTCTAGTACAAGTACGTGCTTGTGATTTTTATTTATATAGTTGATGGTTTTGTTACAATATAAAAAAACACATACACTCAATATAACACTGCATTTTTTTTTTTTGCAGCATTGTTTTATAAAAGTATTCAATTATTAGTCCATTTTGTATAGTCAGTGCAGTACAAAGCATTTTAATATTGAGTTTAGCTTTTGTTGCAAGAGAGACAAGGATTTTGACTTCTGGTTAGTAATGTCATCAGCAAGTTTGGAACTTTTAACTTTATTAAGTAATAGCACATGTATCTAGTTTCAAATGGAAAAAGTAGCAGATTTTTGAAATGTAATTCCTTTGCTTGAATATAAGCTTGGTTTTGCCAGATATTTAGGCCATGTGTCTATTTTTAATAGACCACCTCAGTGTTAAACCAGAATGGGGGAGATTTATATTTTATAATGTTATATAATGTAAGAAATACGCCTTGATACTGTGTAATGTAAAAAAAAAAAAACGCATTTAAAATATTGGTGCTCAGACAAGTAAAATCAAAGATGTACTTTATTATCCTCTTAAACCTTAAACATGGGGGACCAGCCTGAAAAGGTAATGGTTTGTTGTCAGTTCATACAGTATACAGTATAGGAGGAGTTTGCTTTAAAAGCATAGCGAATATTTGGTTTGTGTGAAAAGTTAATTTTTCTTAATTTTGCTATATAGTATCACTCTTACAGTGAGACATTTGGTCACTTACTCCTTCTCATAAGTAGAATACTGTATAAAATGTACCATGTGTTGAACCAAATTAAATATTGATATCCTTTTGATTTAATTTTGGAAGATGTGTAATTTATAAGAGCTTGGATACCTTTCTATGGGTTTGTACATTCTCTCATGGGTTCTTTTTGGGCTATTATGCAAGGTCTTATACAATCTAAAGACCTGGAAGTTAAGCATGGGAATACATGTGTAGTGTGACAGGCTTGTGCCCTGCTCTGGGTTGCTTCATGTCATGCTCTGGATTGTGCCATTGAAGGATTGAGGTGCCTGCAACCATGCATTAATGTTGATAGATGGGTGGGGAAAATGAGAACTAGACAGTTGTTATAAAGGTGTATGGTAGAGTGTGTTATGAAATTGTTCTTGGGAAGTAGAATATTATTAATTGTAAGCAAAGATTTAAGCAAAAAAACCTCGTAGGTTTTGTGTGTTTATGGGGTATATAGTATTATTGACCTTCCATCCATTTACTCATCCATTATGTTTCAGTTTAAGATTACGGGAAGCAGCAGCCTTACCTGTCTGCTTTAGTCAACGGGGGACTTGGAACTTTTATTTACCTTGAAGTTTAACATGGTGAAACAGAAGGAGTTTGTTAAGAAAGCAAGACATAAATATATCAGTCAACATTATATTTTAATATGAGAGAGTGTCCATACATCAGTGCATCTCACAACCCACTTATTTAATTCAGGTTCACAGGCTTTATCAGGTGCAAGGCAAGAGTTAACACCCAATTGTGGGGGTTCTTACACACCTGTGTACTTGCTCATATGGGGTCAAGCACATATATGTTTTAATTTAAATTCAACACTAGATTTGTTTAATCTAGGAATGTTTTTGAGGAGAAGAGTTGTCATATAGCAATGTTTCTTTGTTCCTTTCTTAATAGGCTTCCCTTCAGGTTTCAAGTGTACATATTTTGTTTGTTTTAATAAAAAAAATTATCATAGAAACAAAGATCAGTGGTTCTCCAGCTCAATGCTGGGGGCTTCATGTGGCTTCAGTTGTCTTTAGAACAATCTAGGCGAGAATAGGCCTTTCAGCCCAATAAAGCTTGCCAGTCCTATCCACTTCTTCCAAAATAACATCAAGTTGAGTTTAATTGGATTCCTAGCCTAATTAAGAGAGCTGTTGGTTTTCACGTTTTGTTTTGTGGTTAATGTAGAAATTACAAACTAAAGTTTGGTGAAATTTTTATTTAGAACATATGAAGTGTTTGTTACATGGGGGTAATTTTAGTGTTTTTGTTTAACTAGGTGGTTTAAGATTTTCATCATCCTTATGATTTTTCATTCTTTTTCAGGTGTTTTAGTTATTTAATCTGACTTGAAATGGTTTCAAGCCTATCAGTATTCGGCGACATTTGCCCAGGTGTGTGCTCTCTATATTGTTAGACTAGAACCAAGGGAGCTGTACAGAACAAAGGTAGCTGAATAGGAAAACAGAGTTAAGCATCTAAAGCTATAGCAAAATGCAGATTATTTCTTAAAGTCTTATCTATATTACTAAATGACAGTTGTATAATTATATGCACGGACGCAGGACGCACCGAGGCGCATGAGCACAGCACCCCAGAGTCAAACCCAGCGGCTTCCCAGAGTCAGTATGTGGCGCCCGAACAACACAACCTGTAAACTAAACTTGCTCTAATCCACTGTGCCAGCAGTCAGTGTGGCATATTCGAATCACATAACGGTAATTCAGTATTAAAAGTAAGTTGAGTTATGATTCCTAACAGTAAACGACTTCTACCTAACGACACAGCCACAGAGAAACAAAAACGAGACCGCATGGATACAAACAATAAACGAAAGCTCCTACAACGCGCTTCAGAAACACCAGAAGCAAAGAAGTCACGGCTCCAAAATGAAAGAGCTCAACCAACAGAAATACAAAAACGAGCCCGTATGGATAAAAGCAACGAACGAAGGCGCCCACAACGCGGTTCTGAAACAGCAGAGGCAAAGGAGTCACGGCTCCAAAAAGGAGCTCAACGATTAGAAATACAAAAACGAGCCCGTATGGATACGACCTGTAAACTAAATCTGAGGTAAAGTGTGCACGCCAGGTTGTACAGTATATATGCACAGATGCCAGAGGCAACAGGCAAGCCGTACACACTACCACCGCTGCCCGAATGCAACCGCCCACACCACCACATATACCACCTTCGTTTAGTGATGTGCCCCTCCAAGCCTGGGTCCGCCGCCATCGTCACTTCAGCACGCGAATCCGCCGCCGTCTGCAGATTACTTCCAGCTGACGACACAGCCATAGAAAAACAAAAAAGAGACTGCATGGATAAAAACAATAAACGAAGGTGCCTACAACGCGCTTCTGAAACACCAGAACCAGATGAGTCACAGCTCCAAAAAGAAACCGCTTCAGTACAAATAGGTTTATTTAATTGAATGAAAAATTTCCCAGGATGCACCCACCCTCCATGCTATTTCATCCCTCCAAATATCGAAGGGAACAGAAAGTGATTGCCATTCCTGGATTTGTGATTCTTTTGAGAATCGCGGGGTTACTGGTAAATGTAGAAATCACACTGCTGGGCTTTTCTGAATACTAAATAAAAGGATGAAAAAGACCTTCCATTAAATTGAGATCAGTTAGAGGTAAAATGACCCACTGATTGTGGGATTGGTTGGAATAAAAATCTTGCAGCTACGTGGGGTCCCTAGGACTGAGTTTAA
Source organism: Erpetoichthys calabaricus (assembly GCF_900747795.2). Taxonomy (NCBI): domain Eukaryota; kingdom Metazoa; phylum Chordata; class Cladistia; order Polypteriformes; family Polypteridae; genus Erpetoichthys; species Erpetoichthys calabaricus. The sequence goes on along the minus strand of NC_041398.2, from coordinate 245,100,484 downwards.
GAACCCACTGTATTAAAAAATGGACTGTTGTCTTTTCATCTTGAGTTCAGTAAAAAGAGAAGGAAGCAAATGCTAAAATGTGATTAATGTTTTGTTGCTCTTATAGTGAATATTGGGCAATGAATTACCCCACATAATTCTGTGGCCAAGTCAGCAGCTAGTACTTCTCAACTGCTCATGCGGCAACCTTTTTGGCTCATGTTGACCTTGCATACTGCACAGAAATTGTATGCATTTATTCTTTTAATATTACCAACAAAGTATTTATCCAGTTGTGTTTAAGTTTTTCCCTAGTGACCTCCAAATATTTTCGTTACATGAGAAAGATGACATCATGATCTAAATATCTTGTTGTTTTTTTCATTTGAAAGGCCCAGGTTCGAGTTGTACACATTGGCTCGCTCGACAGTAACACACAAAGTGTTCACCTTTTAAATCAGTCGAGTGCAATTGTTTTCAGCTTTACAGTTTTGCATGCAGCCGTCCTGCAATAAAATGCTTATTTGTGCAGGAGTACTTCTGGAACCAAGACTGACACTACACTGAGAGAAATCAGTTTTATCTTAACTGAATGTCACCGTGCCCTGCCTTTCAAAAGAGAAAATATTTTGTTTTTTTTCCCTATTCTGTTTCTGTAATATTCATAAAAGAATTTTGTGTGCGTGTGTATGTCAGATTATCCTGGTTTATTGTGGCTTTGTTCAAAGTGTAAGACTGAACATGGCGCCTGTAGTAGACAGATTTTGCTAAACGTTGCAGAAGTATACACAATTGCATCTAACAGCTTGTTCCAGATGATTTTCTTAAAATATAATTTTGACTCTGAAAAATGTTTGTGGGTACAGTTGACAATAGGAAGGTAAAATGGGCTCACACAGCAGTCATAATTTTCCAATGTTACGTACAGAAAAAGATTAATACCTTTTCTGTATTTTAATTTTTTTAATGAGTAAAATCCTTCATGGTGTTGGGAATTTAGTAAGGTAACAGTTGGATGATAGGCTGTCACACATTCAACAAGATTTTAAAAGGTGTCATCGTGCACAGTGGTTAGCACTGCAACCTTTCATCTGGTGCCATGGGCACTGCCTGTGTGGAGTTTGCATCCTCCCCCATGTGTATGTGTGAAATTTCCTCACACATTCCAAAGATATGTGTGTTAGCTTAGTTGATGACTCTGAGTTGGCCTGTTGTGAATGCGAGTACCCTGTGATGGGCTTGCACCTTGTTCATAGTTGGTTTCTGCCTCATACCCCATGTTGCTCTACTTTTGTTAACTAAATAAGTGGGTTGGAAAATTGAGTGAAGAAAGGAGAGCTGCGGTATGAGGTTAGCATTGGGGAGAGTGGGTGTGTGTTTTAGGTATGCTTTTGTCCACAATGATGTAAACTGAATTTTCAGTGTACATAGCTTCTGCATTTATGTATATATTATAGATAGCATGAACTGCTTTGTGTGTGCACATGTGTGTACAGTACATATAAGATAAGCTTGATTAGCAGCATGACAAAATTGGTTCTGGAATCTTACAAAGATGCCCCTTTCATGAAATGGTTTACTCGCCCAAATGTTCTTTAATTTGTAAACTTCTAATAAAAGCTGTAGGTCTATGAATTTATTTTAGTTATTTGTGCTTTTGAGCAGGATTTCATCAGAGAGGCGTCCAAGGGCACAAAAACAGCTTGCATCATACACATGACATGCTAACTGGAAACATGCACTGATGTGATCAGAGCATAAAAGCACAAGTGTCACAAAGAGTGTTTTGTATCTGGAAGTACATAACAGAGCATGCACTTGAGCCAGATTGTAGAAAGGGCTCAATTGTGCAATGCTAATGGATGCACCATCTAAGGTTTATAAATAATGTAAGTCCTTCATAATGCAGAGTCCGTAGGGAGCAAAGAGAGAGCATCATTACCAGCCTTTTTAACCTGCTAGAGATCCTAAATTGATTTACAGCTCTGAACCGGTGCAAAATGATACATTTGGATGACATGGAGGTCAATCTGTGAGAGTCTATGATGTGAGCCCATTATCTCACATATAGTAATTAAAGCACGTACAAACGACCGGAAGTGACAATTATGTGTTCAGCTCAGCTGGATCTCTTTTTTTTCTTTTTTTATTTTATGTCTTAGTAAAGAGTTTTATATTTTCCTTATAATTTCCTGTACTTCTGAAGTGTGTTTATATATTAGTAAAGACAAATTTAAATATTTTAAAATATATACATACCATATAATCTGGTATAATATAACCTTTAGTAAAGTGGAAAGTGTTTATGGGTAGCTGTTTTATAAGCGGTGAATTTTGCTGGGGCTTTAATATAGAGTATCATATTAACAATCAGTAATTGATCAGTAGCCTTAAAATCATAGTGAAATGCTTGATACAATGCATAAAGAATGTATTACGACGCCTTCACATTTTTCAAATAACAACCATATATTTCTTGTATAGCCCAAAATCACACAAGGAATGCCTCAATGGGCTTCAACAGGCCCGTGTTTTTTTGTCACCCCAGCCATGACACCCTATGACGGCAAGGAAAAAAAACTCCCAAGAAAACCTTGTAATGTTAAAAAAAAAAAAAAATATACGAGAAATCTTGGGAAAGGCAATGGAGAGAGAGACAGACCTCGTTCCAGGCAGGTTGGGTGTGCAATGGGTGTCAAAAAATGGGGTAAACACAAAACCAAACACAAGTAATCCTTTTCACAGTGGTAGATAGCCATTCTATCATGGCCAACTTTGAAATAACAAAACAGTAATACACACTACTTTGTATTTTCATATTTTATGATGCAGCCTTGTGCTAAAATCAATTAAATTCATTTTTCCCCCCACATCAAGCAGCGCCTAATATCTGAGAAAGAGGAAGCGTAAATAGGATTTTAGAACTTTTTGCAAATTTATTCAAAAAAAAAACCAACAAATATCCCACATGACAATTCTGACCCTTTTCTTGGGTAGGACACAACACACTTGCCCACCAGGATTTTGGGATTTTTTTTCGCGCCATTCTTCACAGGTCCTCTCAGGCTTTTTCAAGTTTCTCCAGTGATAGTTGATTGGGCTCAAGCTCAGCTTGGCAACTAAACGACATTCCCAGAATTGTCCCTAAGCCACCCCCATGTTGTCTTTTGCTTTGTGCTTAGGGTCATTGTCCTTTTGGTAGGTGATGCAGTATGAGGTCCAGGATGCTCTGGAGCAGGTTTTCATTAAGAATATCTCTGTACTTCTGTTCAACTTTCCCTCAACCTTGTCTAGTCTCCCAGTTTCTTCTGCTGAAAAACAACCCCACAGCATGACCCCACCATGCCTCAGTGTTGGAAAGGTGTTGTGAAAGTGATGAGCCGTGCCTGGTTTAATCATGGTTTCATCAGACCAGAGAATCTTGTGTTCCACAGTCGAGAAACCTTTAGGTTCCTTTTTTTTTTTTTTTTTTTTTTGCAAACTTCATCATTCTTCCAGATGTCTTGGTGAGGAGAGGTTTCTATGTGGCTACTCTACCATAAAGCCCAGATTGGCAAGTGTTGCAGTGATGATTGCCATTCTGGAAGTTTCTCCCATCTTTACCCGGGTTCTTTGTAGCTCAGCCAGAGTGACCATTGTGTTTTTGCTCAGATCCCTTACCATGGCTCTTCTTCCACAGTTGCTCAGTTTGGCCGGAAGGCCAGCTCTAGGAAGAGTTGTGGTTGTTTCCAAATACTTCAATTCAAGGATTATGAATGCAGCCTCGTGATTGTTCCAAACTTTCTTCATAATTCTTAAATGGCAGCTGTGCTTTTATGAACCATCAGTGGTGCAGATATTTTCTGTAGCCTTCTCAGATATCAAAGTTATTTACTTAGTCAGACCAGTCTCTGACTCGACCCAACAAAATTAGACTAGTCTGATTTTTGTCTTGAGTCATACATAGGGCTAGTCTCTGTGTTTGTGCAAAAGCTGAGAACCATGGCGTGCTCAGCTGAAACTACAGTGCACATAGTACAGCTACAAGGAAAAAAGAAATACTGTTGCTTTGGACCTCGCAAACAGAAGAGGCTCATCTGTCTTGTGTTGTATTTACCACACCAGAATGGGGAAAAAGTAAAAAGGAGCTGAGATTGCCTTGGAATTCTTGCTGTACCTATAAAGTATTCATACAGCACTGGTTGTTTTAGGCAGCACAATGGGTAAAAAGCAATTGGTAAATTAAAACCATGCAGACATCCCCCAGTGACACATCCCATCCTAGGAGTGTGGGGATGAAGTGAATGTTCACATTCACAGGGGTCTTCCACCCATAACCCTCTCTAATATGAAGGGGTAACTGTATAAATAAAAGTAGTTTTTAACTTCAAGCATATGAATTCAGTAAATGAAATGCTCTTTACATTTAAATGCAGGGCCTCCTAAGCATTTTTTGTGAGCCAGTTTTGCCCTTCTTAGTGCCTTCAAGACCCATTCCATGAAGATTTTCACAACAGTATTTCCGCTTGAACAGTCTGCCAATCCTTGGAGCTGGGTGATTGTGATTCTATTGGAGAATTGCTGCCGATCGTCAAAGAGATCAGAGCAATATTGAGTGCTTAATCAACCCGTGGTGACCCATTCGTATTAAATGCAATAGTGACTTGTGACCCAAAATGGTTTAAGAAACCTTAACAGAAACTCTGTTCTAATGCCATTAAACAGCACAGTGTGTTTTCACTGGGAGCTGTGCTCAGTTGGTTTATTTCCATCTCTGACACACACCATTGAAGCACATTGTTGTGAGGTGCTTGGTGTTTAGCTGAGAGAATATCTCTCTCTCATCAGAGACAAGTGTTGTGTATAACCTGAAGAACTGAACTGACTAGAAAGAATGTGTAGGACAATTCTATCACCTGACCAACACTGCAAGGAGGTCATGTGAGCAAAGTATGTTTTAACAGGAGAAAATAAAGTTACTTAAACACAATGATTTCTGCACTTGGAGTGATGACAAGTCAGTACCGTTATCAGTGTTCTGTAAGGCATATGAAAATTAAGTGTAGGTGGTGATCTGACAACTTATATAGTCATGTGAAAATGTAAGTACATCCTGTGAAATTTTTTGTTTAGCATATGTGAACATATAAAGATTGAATCATCATTTAAACAGTATCTATAGTTAAAGATGAACAAACTTTTATTCATTTACATACAATGAGAGCGACAAACCGGTGTCCTAGTCAGAATCGACCCTGACCTTGTCTGGCCAGGAGACCATTATAATGGAAGTTCAGTGTGGGAGCTGGGACGTGGATATAGAAGGAAGCTGCTGCATTTACACCGGGGCTAGCATGGGAGGCTGGAAGGACAGGACAGTAGGGGACTGCCTGCTATGAGCAGAGCATCCCATCTGGCAAGCCCCAGTCAGTATGGATACCTGAAGGGCCGCATGGGAGTTGTCCCATCAGGCAGCCCTGTTAGCATCTGTGCAATTTGCCAGAAGTATCTGTCGGGTATTAATGGCACAAGGACCATTGCAGTCCTGTCTGACCCGGAGGTACTTCCCGGACGCAATAAATTGAGCTCCAGAAGTACTTTTGGGTCGAGTTTTAAAAGCGGGCCTTCCACTTAGCCTGGAGTCAGGAGAGGAGCTGGCGAACACTTGTCTGGGAAGAATGGAGGAGAGAAGTAAAGAAAACAGGTGATTTGGATTGAATATACTACTTACTGATGAAAAGAAACCTGTCTGAGGTATTGTTTAAAAATAAAAACCTTTGGTTGAACTCTGGACTGTCCTTGTGTTGTTGTGTCTGGGGTGTTGCTCCCTGCTGGCCACAACATTTTTTTTTTTGCATGTGGAAAAAGTAAGTCCACTCCTACATTTATCATTACCTCAAATACCTACATTTGGAATTTGGTGCAGATGATTAAACGTTACTAGAGAGGATTTTGTTTGAACCTGTCCTCTAATATAAATCTCAGACATTTACTTTGTTTTGCTCTTTGTTTTTGAAGAATGTGTTACCACCATGACAAGGTTGAAAAGGCTCACTTGAGCTTTTAGAGAGAATGTTATAGATGCCTAGGACTCCAGGAATGAATTAAAAAAAAATAAAAAAAATTCCAAACAGTTAAAAAATCAACCATTCCATTGTCCTCAAGATAATCTACAAGTGGAGAAGATTTAATCAACTTGCCAGAGTATCCTGGCTAGGCCTCTTCAGCGACTTCAGCCCAAGATCAGAACACAGGATGCTTAAAGTGTCTAAGAAGCCCAGAATTTCATCAACGGACCTCCAGTTAGCTCTTGCCACTGTTGATGTCAACGTGCACGAGTCTACCATTAGAAATGGACAAATTCGATCTACTTGGAAGGTATGCCAAGAGAAAACCCCTTACTGTCCAGAAAGGTCATCAGGGCAAACCTATTCTGGAACAATGTGCTCTGTAAAGATGAAGCAAAGATTATTTGACCACACTATCAGAAATAAAGTGAAGACCGCATTTGACCAGAAGAAACTGATATCATCTGTAACACATGGTACTGCAATTATTCTGGTTTGGAATTGCAAGGCTATATTAGGGCCTGGACAGCTTACCATCGTAGAATTCCCTTAGATACTCTTCATTGTAGCAGAGTGTGCTTGAGGATAATGTGAGGTCATTTGTTAGATTGAAGCTCAACCAAAAGTGGACCTTGCAACATGACAATTAACCTAAATGTACAAGTAAACCCACCAAGAAATGGCCAAAAAGAAAGTAAGAGTGTTCAGGTCAAAACCAAGATCTTATCCCATTGGGATATTTTTTGGGGTTTGAAACTGGTTGTGTAGGCAAGACTTCCCTCAGATATTTCATACTTGAAAGAATTCTGCATGGAGGAATTGGACGTACTTTTTCCCCATTCGATGTTAAAGACTGGTAGATGGTCCAAGGAAATGCCAGCTCAGGGAAGGACTTAACCTTTTCTATAAATGGAAGTGGCATGTATGTTCATTTATTGTTTAATAAATGAACACAAATTTTTTTTTTTCACTTACATCACCTTTATTGCAATATACAGTATGTTTAAATGAAGGTCAAATCTTGATGTATTCAAATATTCTCATCTTAAAAAAGAAAAACCATTTCAGGTGGTGTACGTACTTTTTCAAATGACTGTAATTCAGTTCATTTCAGCAAATGGATTGATGGAGCATACTTAATGTTGAGTGTACTGTATTGCTCTTTGATATTTAACTTTATTACAAGTCTACTGCTGGGTAGTCCTGAAACATATCTTAGAAGTGTGTCTGTGCTGCAATGCAACTAATTGAATTACGCTGCAAAATGTAATTGACTTTCAAATTCTAACACTAGGGGCTTAAATCCAAGGAAATGTTAATCTTAACAGTGCTTCTGTTTGTGCTTAAAATCTGGCGATATTCTGCATAAGAGCATATAGGGGTATACAAGTCTGCTCAATGTAGTGTTTGACAGAAATTTAAAAAATGGTCTCCTTTCTATTTCTTTTCTCTCATTTCATTACATTCTTAATTTAAAAGGTTATAGTTGCTATTTCTTGGGAACAATCATTATAGGTCCTAACACACACATACAGTATTTGCTTACCTAAAGACAGTTCATTTCTTTAAGTTAAGGTTGCCTCTGCCCTTTTTTTCTTATCTGTAGTGTAATTAATTCCTTTGGTTTCCATTTAAGCATTCTTTTTTTCTCAACAAAAATTGTTCTCTCTGATAAAAATGTTGACTTTGAACAGAAACATTGCAAAACGTACCTGTTGACGTGCTGTATTTGATCAAGACTACATAGAAGGGGCAGCATGCCTCTGAAGCACTGCCTTTGGTTGATAAACAGCAAACATTGCAGCTGTTGATTCATGACTGCAATACGGTAAATGTGACCCTTTCAGAAGGGCTAAATAAGCAGACATAAGGTGCAAACTGTCATTTCCAATTTCTTTAATGACCAAAGAAAATTAGTTGTTTTCAGATTTCCAAAGAGATGCTTCTTTGCATTCTTTTGCACAAATAAATAAGCTTAAGTTTATATCCTTCTTTTCCAAATTGATATCCCTAAATACAAATATTTCTGCTGTGGTCCATAGAAAGCATGCATTTCTTTATACCTGAAGGATATTTTAATTTTTCTCTGATGAAAATCTGAAGTGAGCAACTAGTTTGAAATTAGCTTAAAAGCTTTGACATAACATTAAAACCTTTAATGCGTGGGAGAATCTTAATAGTGTATTTCATTTTGCTAAAAATGGCTGAAAGCCTTAGCTGCCAGCCAGCCAGACACAAAGCAGCTGCTCACTCATTCTTTCATTCCCTTTTATGGTACAGCATTAACTGTTTCTGTGGTGGACAGCTTTTTTGCTTTTACATTGTTGTTGAAACATTATACTTTTTTTTCTTCAATCTTCTGTTAATGATTTATTGTATTTGTACCATGCATGATATGGTAGCAAAGTGGGTAGTGCTTTCCTCCGGGTACTCCATTTTTCCCTCCGCATCTCCAAAGCTTAAGTTAATTGGCAAATCTAAATTAGATCTGTGAGAGTCTGTGTGTCCACAGTGATGGATTGGCATATTTTCTTGGGCTTTTTCTTGCCTTGACCCCCAGGATAGCCTCTGGACAAAATATGAATATAGTTAAGTCTTGTGTATGTATTTGCACCAACATGATTTGTCAAAGATAGAGGTCAACCTCTTCTCTCTCCGTCATTTACATTTTGAGTACTTTCACTGCTTCACTTTTCATTTATTCCTTTTGCTATGCTAGAATTCTTCAGTCGTGTTATAATGGTAAAAATCTTTGCATATACAGTATGTAAAGCTATTCTGAAGGATGACATATTAATGACTTGTTCCTCCCCCCATTTAGTTATATTGTCAACAATAAATATCACATTTAGATGTATTTTAATAATTGGGTTATTTACAGAAGCCTGGTTTCTAAATGCCATGTGAATGCTTATTCTGGATATAGAAACCAGGATATTAGTCTCTGATGAACCACGTTGATACACACAGATTTCTCCACATGTAACCCAATTGTTTGGCCATGTAAACCCTTAACCAGATTACAGTTGGGTTTCGTAGTCTGTGCACGCTTTGCAATCACTTCCAGCATCCATAGGTAGAAAACATTGGAAGTGTCCTGAAAGATAAATGATCTTGATTGACATGATTGGATGATCACATTATTCCTCCGCCTGGCTGAAATAATCTGTTTCAATATTTTAGAAGTACAAGGTGAACATACAGTGATAAGCTCAGTGGCACATTCTTGGGAGCAGTAGGATAAGACGTTTAAAGAAACATGTGTAAAGTCATCTGACTACTTTTCAAAGTAGTAGTAATCTAACGCGATACTTATTTTACTGAAGTAAAAATACCCATGTTGTTATCCCAACAGCACTGGGTGTAAGGCAAGAAGCAAATGTTACGATATGCTGCTCCTTAGCAGGACTCAGTCCCTCAATCAAGCAGAAAAGGTGTGCTGTGTGCAATCTGGTAACATAAAGCTTTTCTATTAAGTGTCAGTTTAGTTTTAATCCTGCTATTTGCTATAGATATGTTGAAACGGTGTGATCGGGAGACGCAAGTGGCCAGTGTTTATACTGTAAATCATTGGTGTCTCAGGTGAAGGATGTGACAAGGGGAGGAATAGGGTTTACTTTGCAGCACATGTATTTATGAAACACAGGAAATATATCATGGTTTCATTAAGGTTGATATATGGTCATCATGGTTTCATTAAGGTTGATATATGGTCTTAGGATTTAATAACAAATACTGGCCAGTCAAATTTGCAGTTTTTCATATAAAAGAAGAAAATGTAATACGAAAGTAATACATTGGTTGTAATGTATTATATTGTATAATGAGTAACAAAATTACATGTTCAGGTTTTTTTTTTTTTGGTAAGTAATGAATAATATAACTAAGTCTCTTTCAAAAGTAAGGCTTGTTTTCTGATGCGTGGCAGTCATTGATTTTATTTTTTTTTTTTAATTAATATAACCACATTTCTAACATCTGAGCATTTTGACAAAGGAGAAGAAAATAAGGAGACTTGCACATATAAACAGTGATTATTAAGAAACAGGGTTTCTACCTTAACCAGGTTACCTGCATGCACAAAACCTGGATAAGACCTGTGCACACACCAATTGTGAGTAGAGATTTCCTAATTTCGATTTCTCTGGCTGCGTCTGGTCACTTTAATAAATGCCATGCATGGACAGTTCAAACAGAGCCAGTGTTTCTCGGCCACTGAAGCAGGTGGATCACAAATTACTATTGTTTATAACGGTAGTGTGTGGTGGTAGTTTGCCACACAGATGATTGTGCTCTCTCATGCCCTGACAGTTACATTCGGTTCACCAAAAGGAGTACTCTGACATTTGTGTACATTTCTCCCATTTGGAATAGTCTCAATACAATAGGCTGAATATACCAAGTAGGAAAACGTGGGTCACAACACCAGAATGGTTTTGAAACGCTGCTGTAAGCTATGGAGATATGTTTCAGAGAAAATGAAGTAAATAAATACACAAATGTATTGTGAAATGTGTCAATAAATAAAAAAACACAATGACTGTGCTTTAATAATTCAATATTTCATGAATTATTTGTTGCCTCGGTCTTTATGTACTTATTTTAGCATTTATTTCAGTGACATTGCCCACAATGTGAAACACAAAGACATGAAAACTGTCATTTTCATATGTCAAAGTTGGGAGGGATAATCTCTATTGAATATTGTGTTTTGTTTGATGAATTGTTGGTGAAGCACATGCATTAGGTTATTACTGTGCATGTAGGTAGCAGTTATGAGCGCAAGAAAAAAATTGCCCAGAATTACTAGGCAAAGTAGTTAATTCAAGAAGCTCTGGAGTGTCAGGCTGTAAATGTGGGTTTTGATGGCCAAAGGTGTAGTCCAGTCTACCTGCGATTCACAGATTCAAATGCTTATTTTCTCATGAACACATTCCATTTTCATTTACAAGAGTTGTTTATTTACTATTATTTTAGTAAAATGTGTGTGGGATGTTTTGAGCATTTACTGGATAATTTAACTTTTTAAATATTCGACAAGGGTACATTGACATTTCTTTTATGAACATTTTTGATATTTTTTTCTGTTGGTCTCTGTAGACACCTACTATATCAAAACCTTTATCTCCATCCCTCATGAAAATATGAGAGTAAACATTTTTCTTGATTATCACTACACACTATGCAGGGGAGAAAAATATTTTTGGATTTAGTATTCCTTTAATCCCTTGAAAGTATTTTGTGCTGATTGTAAAGGGATCCTTAGGTTGCTGCACTTAACTCTGGCAGCATTTTATTTTTTAAAAGGTCACATTTTGGCATTCTCACTCAAAAAATGCTGACTGTGAGGTTAATTCTGAAAATTGCTATGTCAGTTTTAAATGTTGTGGTAAGGTTGTGTAATAAGAAAACTTTCATTTTAGTCATATGCCTTAATTTAAGAAGTTGAAGGTTTTCCTGATGGTGGGAGGATGTAGCAGCCATGAACCTGCAACCTGTTTTTGTCTAAAGTAATAAGCAAGATGATGTACATAAAAATGCGTAAGCTCAAATGATGCATCCGTTAGATTTTTGTTCACTTCATTAGTCTGGATCACAGGGAGATTTAAGTGAATACTGGCAGTTTCTTAAAGTAAATGTAGTATATGAAAGGGCTGCAAGGAAAATGCAGCCTTTTAGAGTTCAGAAGTAAGTTTAGATTGGACCAGCCATCATGGAAAAAGAAGTGGTCAGTTGTGTTGTACGTTTGCAACCAACTGCTTTGTATTTATACAGTCTTGTGTTCACACAGTGCATCTTTGCATTTGGGTTTAAATGACTTGGAATTCCAAATAGTCTCCATCTTAATTTGCTGGTAAACATGCATCACAATTTTAAGTATGAATTGCTTGTTTTAATTCCCTCACTGATGCTTCTGTTTTGACCAAGTCATTGATACTTCTGGTATAGGCACATGTACTACCACTGAAGCAATATGCAGAGACTACTTAATTGTCAGGAATAAGTAAAGGTTTTTGAGAAATTGTGAAAGTGTTAATAGGAGGTGGAAAAACAGTTGCAAACCAAAGTGGAGGACTTTTAATGGTGGGGTTTCCCCTTTCCAGACTGTTCATAATAGGCATAAACTTAATTTGCCATCGAGAGAAGGTGGTGTCCATGTAAACTGCCCATTCTTGTCTTCTCAGTTAATGTTTGGCGCGGCTCTGGATGAGATTTTTATGTTTTGCAGTGTTAGGGTGCAACTGAGCACAGATGTCCTTAAAACAGACGTTTATAATGCACATTACTTAAGACAGTGAGTTGGATCAAAGTGACAGCTGTCAGAGTCACCAGCAGTGATGAGCCCACTGCATTTGCTTTGCCTTCAGTTTAGTGAAAACATGGAAATGTTCAGGAATTTTGCGCAACTTGGTGAATTACACTGAAGTCAGTTCCAATAATGAACTAATTCTGAGTGGATTATAATGGTGCAGCAGTCGGAACAGGCCATCCACCTGAAGCTTAGCATGTTTGGGCCCGGCCAGTGCTTTTATGGGAGACCATCTAGATAAAGCTTGGGATGTTGCTGGAACAGATGTTGGTGAAGCCAGAAAGGGGCGTTTACCCTGTAGTCTGAATGTGGATCCCAATCCCCCAGTGCAGTGGCAGGGACACCATGCTGTAAAAATGGTACCGTCCTTTGGGATGAGATGTACAGCAGAGGTCCTGACTCTCTGTGGTCATAAAAGGTCTTTAGGCATCCTTCGTAAAAAGCTGGGTGTTTCTAGATGTCCAGGCTATATTGCCCACTATGGTCTGGTCATTTTGGCCCCCTAATGTCTCTAATTGGCTATCTCTCTCATAGTGCTGGGTGGTACGACCAAAATTGTATATCACGTTATTTTTCAAAATTATACCGGTTCACAGTGTTTGACGGTATTTTTTTCCCCATGTATGAGTGGATGTTAACCACATTTTCCGCCTGCAATTACTGCAGTAGACTGGCTAAGAGTAACCTGTTTCACTGTCATGAGCATTGTACATTGTACAAAAAAACATTAACATCAATACAGATTTGCATGGCCCCATAAAGTGATAGTTTTCAAGGGGGGTGGCACTAATGAAGAGAAGGAATCACATTGCATGGCAGTTGCAGTCAAAATATAGAACCTTTTTATTTAACAAATCTTGCAAACAACTTAAAACTAAAATTTTGCTAACATATTTTCAGCAATCCAAAGAGGAATTTAGACTTAGTACAATGTCCAGAGGTGCTTGTCAAAAGTTGTATTGCACTGAACATGTCTTAGAAAAGGAATAAATAGTAAATATTTTTTGTAAACCAACTACACCTTCTGTCAATGTTAACAATCTCTGTCCACTGACATGTTAAAGTGACTTTTTAAATAACTTCACCATCATTAAACTGCATATTTAAATTAATAAATAACAATAATATAGTGTAACTTCCAGTAATACTATTACTTTAAGACTTCGAGCCCAATTGCATTACACAGTATTCACCAAATAAAAATAAAACCAGTACAACTTGGTGATGACATCTTTACCAACTGAACCACCACTAAGGCAAATTGCATTAATATGGACCTTGCTTCAAGCTAAGCTATATACATAAGTAATACAACTGCAACTTACACTTACATAGGGCTAAATAGCATTATAAATGTATTAAGGCCACGGTGAAGAAGAAAAATACGGACACAGTGAAGAAAAAAAAAACTAAAGACATGTTGACTTTATTCTCGACACTTCCACTTGAATCTCGGCACTTATGTTGAGATTAAAGTTGACACTTCCACTTTATTCTCATAAGTTCATTTTGTCATTAAATCCATCCATCCATCCATCCATCCATCCTCTTCCGCTTATCCGAGGTCGGGTCACGGGTGCAGCAGGTTGAGCAGAGATACCCAGACTTCCCTCTCCCTGGCCACTTCTTCTAGCTCTTCCGGGAGAATTCTGAGGCGTTCCCAGGCCAGCCGGGAGACACAGTCCCTCCAGCGTGTCCTGGGTCTTCTCTGGGGCCTCCTCCAGTTGGACATGCCCGAAACACCTCACCAGGGAGGCGTCCAGGAGGCATCCTGATCAGATGCCCGAGCCACATCATCTGACTCCTCTTGATGCGGAGGAGCAGTGGCTCTACTCTGAGTCCCTCCCGGATGACTGAGCTTCTCACCCTATCTTTAAGGGAGAGCCCAGACACCCTGTGGAGGAAACTCATTTCAGCCGCTTGTATTCGCGATCTCGTTCTTTCGGTCACTACCCATAGCTCATGACCATAGGTGAGGGTAGGAGCGTAGATTGACTGGTATATTGAGAGCTTCGCCTTACAGCTCAGCTCCTTTTTCACCACTACAGACCGATGCAGAGCCTGCATCACTGCGGACGCCGCACCGATCCGCCTGTCGATCTCACGCTCCATTCTTCCCTCACTCGTGAACAAGACCCCGAGATACTTGAACTCCTCCACTTGAGGCAGGATCTCGCTCCCAAACCTGAGAGTCATTAAAGTAGAATGTCGTAAACTAAACTTCATCCTAAAATCAATGTTTAATTTACTAGATTTTCTCAAACCCCGTAATAAGTTAATGTAGCACATTAAATGCTTTGTATTAAGTGTTTCCCAACCCAGTTGTTAATCGTTATGTGACTTCCTCTGCGCTAAGAGGCGCAGTTAGCGATCGCTGCACAGAATATATTCACTTCATGATACTCCTGCTCTCTGAAAATTTAGAATGCTAAGATAAAGTCTTGATATCATTTTCATGATGAAATGCATTAAAGCATGTATTAAAAACATGCACGGTAGTGTGGCGGTAGTGCTGCTCCCTCGCAGTAAGGGGTCCTCAGATGTACTTTCAGTGTAGAGAACTTTATGGCAGGTGTGACGAGGCTCCAAAAAACTGGATGTATGAATGGGTATCGCACAGGTTTAACTTAAATGTGTAAATGTTGGGTTTGTGATCTGGTGGTCGGAGACATGGAACACAGAATTCAATGGATGTTGTTCTGAGCAGGCTTTCTTTATTGCATGCGTGCTGTCTCTGTCTGACATACCAAACCCCCCAGTTCCTATCATTCCTTTTTAGATAGATAGATAGATAGATACTTTATTAATCCCGATGGGAAATTCACATTTATTC
Source organism: Erpetoichthys calabaricus (assembly GCF_900747795.2). Classification (NCBI taxonomy): domain Eukaryota; kingdom Metazoa; phylum Chordata; class Cladistia; order Polypteriformes; family Polypteridae; genus Erpetoichthys; species Erpetoichthys calabaricus. The sequence continues at coordinate 245,085,315 of NC_041398.2, read as the reverse complement.
CTCCACATAATCAATCACCACATGATAAACGTCTTTGTGAAATTTAAAACTAGTTATAAACTTAGACCATGGAGTGCTCAGTACTTTAAAAAAAAATCTTCGTTATACATGTTTAATTATGCCATCCTTTCAGGGTTGTACCCATCCCAGCAAGCATTGTGTGCGAGGCAGGAGCAAATCCTGAATGGGGCGCCAGCACATTGCAGGGTGAATATGAGCAATACATACACTAGGGTCAATATAGCATAACAAAACCCCACATCCTACATGACTTTGAAAGGAAACTGAAGCACACTGAGTAAACCCACCAGAAAAACATGCAAATTCAAGGCAGGGAACACCCGGGACCCCCTTGCTGTGAGGCCGCAGTGCAACCTCCACGCCACCGTGCCCCCGCGTGATTAATACATGTTTTAATGCATTTCATCATGAAAGTGATATCAGGTATTTATCTTAGCATTCTAAATGTTCAGGGAGCAGGAATATCATGAAATTAATGTATTCTGTGTGGTGATCGCTGCCTGTGCCGCCTCCTAATGTAAGAGGAAGTCAGTTTAAGAAGCATGTTGCGATTAACATGGTTCGGGGAACACTTAACACAAAGCATTTAATGTGCTACATATCTTATGACGGAGTTTGAGAAAATCTATTAAATATTCATTTTAAGATGTTTAGTTTACGATGTTCTACTTTGATGGCAATTTACGAGAATAAAGTCAACATGTCAACTTTATTCTCGTCATAAGCGTTGAGATTAAAGTAGAAATGTCGAGAATAAAGTCAACATGTCGTCACACTATTACACAGTATCCAGGTACAGTACACAGTATTGAAAAAAATAAAACAAGTACAACTTGGCTTGCAGTATTATCCAGTAGTATAGAAACATTATTTACACATTTGAGCATAATGGTCCACATCTGACCTTTTAAAACCAGTATCTCCAGACAACAGACACAGCTCCTTTTTTCTGCAAAAGTTCTTGTGTGTCATGTTCAACTTTATCGTCTGCAACAGCTTCAGTTTTGGAATGTTCTGTGTCCATTTTCACCGTTCAATACCAACCACTAACACATATAGTCTGTTGCATGCGTGTTTAGCGGTGCAGCAGTGAAAAAGGTCCCCCCTTAAACAGTTTCCTGCTGTGCCACGTTCTGAATGATGTTTAAGCTATTTAAACCGGTGTTGCAGTATAAGAAAAATCCATATCATAACAAAAATAAATGGTTTTTGGCATGAACCGGTATACCGCCCAGCACTACTCTGTCACCACTTCACTGCCTCATAGCTCATGTGGTGAGAAAGTGGCGCAAAAATGGTTGCCATCGCATCATCAAGGTGGATACTGCACTTGTATGTATGTATGTATATATGTATTATGCTGATTTACACTACATAGCAAGGAGCATAATATGATTAATCCAGCAGTGAAGACACAATGTACAATGAAATTATTCACACATGCACAAATTAGATATTAGTTAGCACCATAAAGTGTGAGGTGGAGTACACTTAGAATTATGTATGCATGAAAGTTCCGCACATGTGCAACACAAATCAGGCAGATAGTGCAGATTGGGTAGTGACAGACCCATCCAACATGACTTCTATAGTTCTATAAGGTCACAGTGACCTCTCGGAGGATCATGGTGTGCTGAGAAATGAAAGTCTAAGCCAGCCACACAATGTATTTTAAAGGAAAACTTCCATTAAGAAAGGTGGTTGGTGAACCGAACAAATGTGCTTTGAATTTCACTAATCAACATTGGTCACCAATGGGAATACCACAGACATTTTCAATAATATTTTATATACTGTAGAACCTTTTCAAATGCCATTCCAAGGTTCTTTAGTGGAACAACATTAATGTTTGTTTTTAGAAAATAAGGTCTGACACGACAGCTTAAGTGACATTTTCAAGGTCACAAATGGAAACAAAGGTGGAGATTGAATGAAAACAACATACTATATATTGCCTTTCCATAGTATATACAGCATCCCTCACTATATAACGTTTTACACGATTTTACATGTATGACATTAATCCTCTAATACTTTTTGTCTCAGGAACCGCAACAAAGAATTTCTCAACTTTACAAGGACCTGGAATAATTTGTAATTGTGCACCACCAGTGCTGACACTGGATGAGAAAATGACCTATACCTGAATCTAAATAATACAAAGGTAATTAAAATATGTTTAACCCAATATTATGTGGGTGATTATTTTAATAAGAAGTAATATGAGTGCTGTACAGTATTACAATCAAATGTGTTTTTGCGCAAACCTCCTGTGTGTGTTGTTTTCTATGTTATTGTTAATCTAATGCTAAGTTTGAATCATAATTTACATAAAACTGGTCATGCTCTTCTCAGGAGTTGAGAGGTTTAGTAAACCAACCCATTTCGATACTCTGTGGACGATATGTAAGAAAATGTATTTGATGTACAAATATGAAATATTCTATACATTTGCTGCACTCTCCAGAACCAGATGAAAAGTAATCTATATTTGACTTATCCGTTGAGCCCTCTTGCATTGGTTAATGTAAAGTGTTCATAGTCCCACTATATTCCAGAAGTACTACTAGTTTGATTTGCTGTAAACCACCTGGGTGATCCAGTGCACTATTGGAGAAATCATTTAAGGACAGAGTAGATGGATGTAGAATTTTTTTTTTTTTTAAGAAATGTGATACTTATTAAAATGCAATGTTTCTTTTACTATCAGTTTTATTTCATTGGTTGTGACAGCACCTGTAGCTGTAAATGTTTCAGAATCCAATGTATTATGTAGTGCACCTGCAAGATTTGTATTGGACGTCTTTTGTAGTATCCACCTGTGTACCTTATTGTACTTGTATATGACATCCATTTTAACCACATATAAAACAGACTGAAGCCAAAAACATTTTGCAATAGGATGGCCGAAATGTTTTTTGCATTTACTGAGGGAAAGGAAATGTCTTGTAAGATATATTTATTCAGTGAAACATTTCTGTAAATAGAAGTAGGCCAGAGTAATACAGGTCAGTATTTGAGATTGACAGCAAGGTACCATAAATGCTGGTTTACAGGCACGGACGCAAAAATAAAGTATTAAAACATCCTAAATTTATAAGGTTGCTTTCTCTTGGCAGACATTGTTTGCACCAAAAACATTTACCCAGTATTCCAAGTATGATTTAATGTACTTGTGCACTCTATTAGTACTTTGTTGAAGAGACAGTCACGTTTTAGTAAAAATTAATATAGTTCTTATTGCTTTAGAGGGACAAAAATGTCCACTGTTTTAAAGAAGTGAACATACTGATCACAAGGAACCAATGTATTAAGAAAAATGTTAATAAAATGTTGTGTTTTTAATTGACATTTAAGTAAATATGTATTTTTTTGTGTTTTACTACATACACAAAAACACAGAACACAGATTTCACTAATTCAAGGAGGAAGAAGTCAGTGTATTTATACGACTGCTGCATTACAGAGTTAAATGCGGCAACAGTTTTAAACCTTGTTTTATGGGTAGTGCGTAGAGATGTGCTTTTATTTTATCTTTGCTTCTGGGTAAGCATGTGGATGCGATGTAACATTAATCAGCAGTGCCTCCGCTGATCTGCTAAACTAATTTAAAAAATGGTTCAATACAAAGTGCATTTAGTGACAGACATCTTTTAGATGGGTTTGCTATTCAAATTAAAATGAGGGGTGACTACAATATGGTGCATCTAAGAAATTTCATCTATTGTAGAAAAGAATGTTTAGGGCACAGTGTCAACTACTTATGCTCTTTGCTTCAGTATTTTCTCAATTTTTTTTCCCTCCATTAAGTGCCCATCAGTGCAGTTTACAATTTTTACTTTCTGAGCCTGACGGGTCTGCTGCTTAGCTTGATTTTACAAGAGCTGCCTTTTGAAATGTATATGCTGTCATGTTTTTTTGTAGCACTTTTGTATATTTTTGTGTTTGCCAGTGTATGTATGTGTATATGTACTGTAATATATAGTGAAAAGTCAAGCAAAATGACACCTTTTATTGGCTAACAAAAACGATTACCATATGCAAGCCTGAGTTGCCTCGAAAGCTTGCATATTGTAATCTTTTTTGTTAGCCAATAAAAGGTGTCATTTTGCTTGACTTTTCACTGCATTCATAATAGCTAACACGGTACAACACCCTAGTACTATCTATCTATATAATATATATAACACACACACAAGGTGAGACACAACAATAACCGGACTGGGCTTTCCTGGAAAGCCACCTGATTTCATAGAACTGTCTTGAATCATAGAACTATATCCCCTCCTACATGCTCTTTCAAACCACTGACCGGCTAGGTATATCATGTGAACAGCCCAGTCAGTATTTGCACAACAATCGCTACATAAGTTGCTGCTATGTCGGGTGAAAAAATCCAACAGCGAATCAACATCAAATTTCTCGCAAAATTGAACAGAACTGCCACAGAAACTTATGTAATGATAAAAACCGTGTACGGTGATAAGTTTGTCTCTCACACAAGTTTTTGAGTGGCACAAATGTTTCAAGGGAGGACAAAATGTGGGAGATGTTCATCGCCCAGATCGAGAGGGGGGTGGGTGCTTCACAAAGCAAGACTTCCGCGCACAATGCCATTTCTGTAAAGCAGTTTTCGACTGACAATAAACATTCCTGTCCTCAATCATCCTCCCTATTCGCCCAATTTAGTTCCTGTGATTTTTTTACTTGTTTCTGAAAATCAAAAGTGACTTGAAGGGAACACATTTTTCTTCAGTGGATGAAGTGAAGACAAACGGCAAGCCTGTTGAAGAGCCTCAAGTAAGAACACTTCCATTGATTGAAACAGTGCTGGAAGATTATGGAATGGTGTAGAGATCTGGAGGGGGAGTCTATAGAAAGTGACAATGTTTAGAATACTGTAATTCATCAATAATTTTTTTTTTTTTTTTTTTAACCCAATCCGGTTATTTTTGTGTCTCACCTCGTATATGTGTTTATTTGTCCTCCCTTTTTCTCTTGTGAGCATAATCAAGACTGAATGTGGACTATTCAGTTAAGTAGTTTGTACTGAAAGCTTTGGGCTTTAAGAACTAGCTTTGTAAAAAATATATACTAAATTTTTACTTCATAGTTTTTTTTCTCTTCCTGTTACACATACTTGTTTTTCTTTTTTGTGTCAGACAGTTACTATAGCTTGAAGACTATATATAATGTAGTTGCTCTCTGTGACAGTTGAACAAAGCAACTGTAATATACACTTTCAGGTTGCAACTACTCCTGGATTTGGCTATGGTCATCTATTGTAACATAATTTTAAAATATTTTTCTAAAATCTGTTTTTTTCTCCATATATCCTCAGTTTATTCATTGCATTTTTCCTGAGACTATGTAGTCTGCAGTACTGTTGTGTGTGTCCCTTGTTCCTTTCTGTTTTCTGTTTTAATTTTCTCAATGTCTCTTGTATTTTAAACCCTTAGGTCTCTTCAACGGAAACCATTAAAACATGTACAGTTTCTTTCTAAACATTGTATTTCTTTTTACTTCATAACTTACCAATGGTCTAATTACTACTAGAGAGAGGGGATCTAAGCCTGCATACACGTTTCTATGTGCATGTTGATGTGTTGAAAAATCCATGTTTCAAATTTTTGCTCTGAAGAAATTTGTACAGGTTCAGAGCAAGGTGATACCAAACTAAATTTTATATGATTGGGTCAATGGAAAATCTTGATCAGTCAGTGTGTGTGTACAAAGTACATGTACATACAGTATATAGTGTGTCTATATATCTGTGTATATATTTCTCTCTCTTTCTGTATGTATAAATAAATGTTTATAGCAGAAGCAGAAAATGTCAGTGTTGGATACCTTTAAGACACTAAAACACTGTTTTGTTTGTGAATTGTTCATAATAAGTGAGCATACCCCAGTGTAGAGTGTTACCCACAGTACTGTGCAGATCAGCCTGATTGATGAATTTATGTAAACTGGGTGACAGAAAAGGAAGAAGCCGAGTCTTGTGCTATGTTTGCTTAGCAGCAGCAGTATAAACTAGCAGGCAAAAGAGACGGAGAGAAGACGTGAATGCCTGCAGTCGAATCTACATATACGAAAAGCAGAATGTTAAGAAGCATTTTGATAGATACTAGGATTGTTTCTGTTCACAATTAATCAGTAATACTGTACTTTATATATTAAAAAACATTTTCCCAAAAAGAATTATATATTCAGGTAGGGCTTATGAAGGATATATAGCCAGTCCTTTTCAGCATGGAAATAACCTTTAACCTCTTGTACTATATTGGTATCTACTGAAACCATCGGAATTTTTAAATTATATTGTATTATGTATTTTTGGCTTATCTGCCCACTTCAACTAGTAGCAGTGAGCCCCGATCAGCTTTAGATTTACATTTTATCCTGTGAAGAATAAAGGTAAAGAAGTGCATATCTGCAGACATTCTTTCGTTCTGTGCTGTATTTTTCATAAAGAACTGTCAAGTAAAATATGCATATTATCCTTAGACATGTTTAATCCAGTTTATGGTGATTTGTGTCCATAGCCTATCATGACAGCGTTAGGAATAAAGCAAGAAACGGCCATAGGCTGCCAGTTTACCCCAGGGCTCACTCACAAACTTTGATTTTAACAAAATACTTTGTTCAATTCAGACTTTACGTTACTCCGGCTGCTGACTAGGGCCTAGCCAATGGTCAATAATATCATCCATTACTAATCGGCTAGATATGTCATCAGTGTAAACAAATGTGTATTGGCTGCAAACATTTGCAGAAACTTCATCAAAGTGCCAAACTGCAGCTGTCAATTTTTTATTTATTTTTTAATATCCCATACCTCACAAGGTCGCAGGCAGGCTTGGGGTGCATGAGATTCCTATGCTTTGCTACACATAGTAGAAGTATGCTGTTAGTTGAGGGAAGACAGATTGGTCACGCAGAAAGTTTGAATGGGAAGAGTGTAAGTTCTTGTATGAAGTGAGATTCGGGTGTAAAGTGGCGGCGTGGTGCTTTTTTGGTCTTGTGGGCAGTGCTTAAAGTTGTCTGGTACCCACATTTGAATTTTCAAGGAGACCAAATCCTTCAAACCCTGATGATACAGGTGCTCCATCCTGTCCCTGTCGTGCAAAATTAATAACACATTGGCAGGAGGAACAAGACACTGACTAAATAAGAGTACTGCCAATAATTTGGTTCCAATTCAAGATAACAATGTAATGGTACTATGTATACAAGATGATAAATCTGAAATAAACTGGCAGCATTATAAAGAAACACCTTACATTTTTTTTATTTAAAGCCAGTCTCTCTGTCCTCTTGCATGCACATTGTATATTGCAGCTCAGAATACCAATCAGCACTTAGCTTTATGTACGTTTTGTGGAACGTCATTTGCGCGCTTGATAAGAAAAGGCAAAATATGCGTTATAGCCAAGTATGACTTTTTTTTTTTTTTGTAGTACGTATACCCAGTAATATTCCTGTTCAGAAGAAAGTAGAAAGAGAACAACTGTAGACGAAGTGTTTAAATGGGTAAAAGTAATTAATGACTTTCCTTTTTCTGGTGGTAGACATTTATTCAAGTCCATTTTATGATAAGGTAGATCTAATTTTAGTTTTGTGCCAAAACAGCACCGTGCTTTGTAATGATTTTAAAAGAACTTGGAATGGATTACCTTTGAACTATCACAATAACATTACTGATCACCACTTACATGTGCTGAGTTACAGAAATCTGTGAGACAACAAAACAGCTGTGTCCTGGGCTAAAACACCCCATTGATGTGTAGACACTATGGGCAAAGCAGCTACTTATTCAAAATCCACAAGCATCTCTCCAGCTAAGGCCCCATTCCCTTAAAGCCCAAGGCTGTGGCATCATACACTGTTGATGTTTTGAAATGACATCACATAGCTCTACTGCTGACTCGTAGTTCAGCCCAAACATTTACAACAGACTAAAAGCTCAGACTTCTGCTAAATTATTTATTAATTTATAAATTATTTATTGGAGATTTTAAATCTCACCCCTCTAAAAGACCCTCCAAGGTTTATATAGTGTGTGTGTGTGTCCAGTTCACCACCTGCTACAATGTCTCTCTCGACCACTGCCATGCTAATATTGATTATACTTAATTCTCAAGGGCATTACCATATTATAGATCTTCTCATCTCAACATGATTCATCTTCCATCAGCCTCTTAATGGCAGCTGAGACTGATAAAACTCTAATGGCGATGTTCTGCTGAAAGATTGTGACACTTCGGGACAGTTTGGTTTGCAGCTGCTTGGATTTGCTCACTGATACAATAGAGTCAGCAGCATTTTTCTCCCCTGGATTTGTTTCTGTAAGAATTCTGTCATTTCAGGTAAGATTTACCTCAAAATTTAAAGAACCAATAAACATAGAGTACCTGTCTATATATGGACCCAGCAGAGGGAAGATTTTTGTGCATATAATGATTAGCAACAACATACAGGAATTAATACACCAGAACAAAAATGTGCTTTAATATAAATGCAGGAAACTCTGGAATGGTCCTAGAGTTAGTGTGTGCAAGCTCAAGTTTCATTTTCCAGCGATGCCCCATGGCTTCCATTATAAAACGCCAGGACAGGCGCTGTATTTTAAAAATTGAAAGAAAATGGAACACAGTTTCAACCACCTTATGGTTCACTTTAATCCTCATCCCATTTCAATTTAAGAAAGTGGGGTGAAATTAACATTTAAAATGATGCAATCATTTGTAAAGTATGTGATCAGAGCCTTAAATTGTAGCAGAGCTGAAGCTGTACAGTTAACTTTAGGCATATCTCCAAAGAAAGCTACAGGCAATTCCAGAATGCTTGACATACCAAGAGCATCCCAGTTTGTGGCACATCCAAAATATATGAGGGAGATGGAGGCTTGGTGGTGTTTATCATAAGTTGCATCAAATGTTTGGTAAGTTTGCAAAGATGAGTGTAGCACAAAAAATGTAGTGATATTTTAAGTAGTCACAGCAGATGGATTGCATTTGCTGATATTGTTTTAACATTTCACATTTTTCTGTGTAATTTTCTAGTTAATGTTTCTGTAAACAACTAAAAAGTCAGATTGTTAAATTAAAGAACACTGTTTAGCATGGTGTGTTTTAGGGGCATTTAGGGTATTTTGCATAAGATTTTGTTTATAGAAAAGCTGTTGGATGCAAAAGAATTGTCCGTACATGCATTTAGAAATTGTGAAAGATCAATGATTCCCAACCTTTTTTTGATCTGCTTACCCAGTGGAAGCTTTTCAATAGTAAATTCCCCCACCCTGTTTTGTTCAGTACTATGACTTTATACTTCTATCATAATGAATTAATCGGCAAGAGGAAATTTGAGATTTTTTTTTTTCATTTTTAAGTACAAATAAAAACAGCACACAAGTCATTAATGATGAAAACAAAATGCACAGAGTCATGGAGGACACGTCAATCAATGAGATGCTTGTTCTTGCTGTTTACCTAGTTTTGGATGTTTGTGGTGCAGTCAAAAGAGCAAGTCTCATGTCCTCTTTGGGAGCCAGTTGTGTAATCTTTAACTTTAGCAAATTTGCCTCTTGAGTAGGTGAAGTTTATCCCATATTGGGGACCCCTGTGATAGATAAGGATTAAACATGGAATACTTAAGTGAAGTTGTGATATACCTGTATTTATACAGTTGGTTTAATTGATCAGAAGGTACTGATATGGATTCTCCATGCTACTGATTTCTGCATGACTAGATTTCTGCTCAAACTGTTTGTAGAGTGACAAATACGATAAAAAGCATTAGACACCACATTTGTATTTTTCATAAACCAAACTGTTGTAGACAAAGTGTAAAATGAAATGTTCCCATAGTTTGAGTTAGTCATTCAGGCATTGAAACTGAAAAAGTTGGGAGTCTTAGAACAAATAGCACTTTCACAGTTTATCTTAAGAATCCCTTTGTCTTTAGCCTTACAAGATTGCAAAAGAAATATTTTTAAAAAGCAAATTAATCTGGAAAAATATAATTTATTGGTATTATTTCTACCAGTGATGTGTAATTGTATATATTCCATTTGCATTGTGTAAGTGGGTTGATATGCTTCTTAATCATGTTTTAATTGCTTAAAATTTATTGCCTTTACCTGCCATTTTAGGCTTAAATAGAGCAAATTTGCACCATGTTAATTTAATGTACAACCCCAAATCAGGCGATATGGAAAATGCAAATAAAATGTACTTTGAATTTGATTTCATTACAGACAGTGTGAAATCAAGATATTTTATGTTTTTGTCTGGTCAACTTCATTTGTTAATATGCATCCATTCCTGCATTTCAGGCCTTCACTTCATTCCAAAAAAATAAATTTAAGAATCACTGTTTTTAAATTTGTTTTTCTTATTTGTGTTTTCCAACCCATCCCAACTTTTTCTGATTTGGGGTTGTATTTTCTCATCTCTTGTGTTTATCTCCAGCACTCAATACACAGACACAGTATTTCTGGCAGATTTTTCACATTTATTAAAAGTACAAATTAAGTGAATGTGCTTCTATTTGGGTAAAAGAAAAATACCTCTAATAAAAGCACATATGAAGAAATGTTTTCTTAATATTGTCATTTAACCACTATAAAGCAGTGGAAAATTTCATATACTGTAAAAGTACTGAATAATGAAATAGTTTAAGGTTTGGCAGCCTGGTGCATGCTCTTTACAAGTCACCTGTCAACTACGTCTGTACCGTCATACTTTTTTCCCTTTTCTTCAGGTTATAAAATTGTTGCAGTACCATTGAAAAAAGAGCAGAAAGCTCTGGGCGTGGCATCTGAACTGAAAATTCACATTGCAGCTGTTATGTTAAATAACTGAGCACTGTTTGTGTCAGTCCAAATGCGTGTGTTGTTTAATTATTTAACTTAGAGTAACACTGTAGGCAACCTTAAAGGAATACTCCCCTAAAATGATTTTCTTTTTGTTACCTAGCCCATGTACTTTGTAGTGGTGGCTGAGGAGATTTTAATTTCATGTTTTCATGTGGAATGCTGAGAGGGAAGTTAATTAACTAACCAAAGTCAGTAGTGACCAGACCTATACAAAAGCAAACAATTACAAAAATGTCTTTGAAAAGAAAAAAAAAAAAAATTTTATTCCCAAAATTATCACAGGAGACCTAAAGACTCACGAGAGTGACTTATTGAATTAAAGGCAGGACTCTTGACCAATGAATGACTGGGAGAGGCATGACTTCAAACCAAAAGGTGTTTTTAACATTTTTTGCCGTTTTACGGTGCTGGTCACTATTGACTACTGTTTTGTCTTGCTGCTGGAAATGTTCTAGCAATCTGTAGTAGCCAGTGTGTTACTCTACACCATGACCTCCTGTAGAATCAACCTGAGCTCAAAAGAAGCGTGATGTCGGAACAAGCTTGGACATACTGGAAGCTGTTGTGCAAAAGATAAGGGCAAAAGTGGAATCCCATCATGAAAATCCCCTCCATCCCCTTGAGGAGTCGCTCTCTTTTAGCCACAGAGTAATAAGAATAGTCTCTGGGAGTCTTTCTTGCCAGCTGCTGTCAGAAAATCCCATGCTTTCACCTGATGTATGTGTTAAATTGATTTTTAGTTATTTATTTACTTAGCAATTTACTTATCGATTTGATTTATTTATATATATATATATATATATATATATATATATATATATATATATATATATATATATATAAATGTCACTGCTGCTGTATGCATCTTCGGATTAGTAAAGTTTATCTAATATAAAACTTTTCTCTCCTGTTTGAAAACATGATTTTAGAAGTCCTTGGCCAGCAGTTCAAAGTACACGGGGAAGTAATAAATAAATGTATGTAATATTTGGGTGGAGTTCTCCCTTAAGCTATTTGATTGAAGCCATGCCATTATAATAGAGTAGCACTGAATGCTGACTTTTAAAAAATTTTAAAGATTTTTTTCACACAAGTGAAAGTTTCATTTTAGATATTTTAAATGACAAAATGTAATAGCGCCTTTAGTGCCTTTCCAAAAAGTGAAAGACAAGACTCTGATTTACAGTACTTTTTAATATCTAAAGGTGTAGTAGAGAATGTGGTTTTAAATAAGTAAGAATGCATCCTTCCATTTTCAGTTCTAGCCTAACTGTTACTTCAGCTTTCATTTATCATGTTGACTTTTTTTTATGTGCCAACTTATTTTACTAGAGAAATGACTGTTAATAGATTTATGATCTTTTTTTAGGTTTAGAAGTTAAGTACCAAAATATCAGCACCTTATCAAGAACTTTGCTACATGTACTCTTTACCATCTCACCTTTACTCAACTGCTTTCTGTAATTCTCTTATGTCCTTTTTCAATGAGAAAATCCAAAGGATACATCAGCACCTTGGTCCAGAGCCTCTCTGTATTCTTTCTGAACTACACTCGCCTATTCACTCTTTTCTTTCCAGCTTCCCACTTCCTCTGAAATCTCAGATCTCCTCTGTAAATCTAAGTTATCTACTTGTCAGCTGGACCTCCTGCCTAGAGTTCTGGTTAAAGCCTGCCTCCCATCTTTAGTCCCTCTCATTTCTGCCATCATTCACTCTTCTCTTACTACTGGTATTATTCCCTAATCTTTTAAAACTGCTGCTATAACCCCAATACTGAAAAAACCTGGTGCTGATCCTACTGATTTCAATCATTTTCACCCGATTTCTAATTTGCCCTTTATTTGTAAAATTCTTGAAAAAATAGCAGCTATCCAACTTCACACCCACTTATCTCATCTCATAATAATCTATATGAAAAGTTCCAGTCTGGTTTTCACCCTCTTCATAGTACAGAAATGGCACTTGTTAAAATTACCAATGACCTCCTTATGGCTGCTGACTCCGGTCTAATTACTATTCTCATCCTCCTTGATATGAGTGAGGCCTTTGATACTATTTGTCATACCACTCTCCTAAATAGATTATCTTTGATTGGCATTACTCACACTCCACCTGATTGGTTTAGATCCTACCTCTCAGGCCACACTTAGTTCATACAGCTTAAAACCTTCACATCCCAACCCACCGCTGTTACTTCAGGTGTGCCCCAGGGCTTATTAGGGAGACCAAAGAGGAATGGAGCCGCCTCTTTTTATTATTTACCTTCTTTCCTTTGGGAAAATTTTTCGTAAATATAACATTAATTTTCACTGTTATGCTGATGACACCCAGCTCTACCTTGCTAGTAAACCCATCTCCTCTTTTCCATCACCTTCGCTTATTGACTGCATTGCTGAAATTAAATCCTGGTTTTCCTCGAATTTTCTTAAACAGTGACAAAACTGAGGTTCTCCTCATTGGTTCAAAATCATCATTATCCAAAAACAATAATCTTTCTCTTACTGTTGATAACTCTGTTGTTTCCCCATCATCTCAGGTCAAGAGTCTGGGTGTCATCCTCGACAGTACGCTATCTTTCCAATTTCACATTAATAACATCACCCGGTCTGCTTACTTCCACCTACGTAATATTAATCACATTCACCCCTCCCTCACTCCTCATACCACTGCCATTCATGTTCATAGTCTTGTCACTTCTCGGCTGTACTACTGCAATCCATTCCTCTTTGGTCTCCCTAATAAATCTCTCAAATCTCATTTGTATTAATTTATTTCATGGTTTTCAAGGTAAGTCACTCATTAGGATTTTCAGCTTCATTCATTTAAATTTGGAATTGAGTTAAATTTTATTTTTATATACTGCATTTTTCATGCACAAGCTCAAAAGTTGCAACACACATTAATCATTAAAATAAAGGTTTGCAGAACAGTCTCCCAGACGTACTCTTCTACCTTATGAGTAGTGAGTAGTACCTGTTATTTAAAAAGAAAAGTTCATGGTTAAACTTGCTATTAGGAGTGGACACAAATAAACACACAATTAAATACCTGATCTCCCAAAGCACCACCGACCAAAATGGTTCAGGTTATTGTTGGAATTCATGACAAAGCATTTCTTCCAAAGTGTGTAACAATAGTTCATAGTAGATAATGCCACCAATGCCAGTACCTGTATTGTATTCATTCTTAAAGTGGTTCAGAATAATAGAATGAAGCCTGGGAAAGAGTCTCATCAGATAGTTTTGCTCTAAGAAGCCTCAAAAAGTGTCTCTAGTCTTTCTAGCCAGAAGGTGATATTGCAGTATGTAACTTCTAGTTGTAGGGTATGTCTGACTTGCCGACCTGTTTGTTGATTTTGTTGTTGGACCATGCAAAAGAAAAATCAGTGGGCATGTCAGATTAAGTTAATGCGTGATGACTTTCCAGCACAGTTGTGCTCACCCTGTTTGACAGACCCACCTCTACAGCTAAAGACAAAATCGAACATATTTCATTTTGTTGGGGTGAATCGTAGACTAGTCGGAGTGAGTTGCTGAGCATGCCACACATACTAGACAGGCCTACAAAGAAGATTGCCTCCAAGCTGCAAAGATTATCTAGATGAAGGCTATGACTAAAAACGACTGGTAAAGTCGTATAATGTGACATGGCCTTATGCAGAAGCGTCAAGTAGACGATATTTGTCGGGTTGCATGTATTTGTTGATCACATACAGTTTGAGAAGACTGACTTTGTTAAACAGGCTCTCTGTTCAAGTCATAGGCCCACTGATGTCCCAAAGTTTGTTTGGGAATGATGGTTGCTGTTGTCTTTTTTTTTGGTATTTTATGTGTTAATCTTTTAATATAGAACCTTCGTCTTACTAGATTGCATTGGTTGGTGATACGTTAACCTTAACAGTGGCCTTTTTGTGTTTGTTGGGACAAAATGTATTTTTTGCATACAGTGAAAAAGTATTCCTCTTGTTTTGTTTCTGATCTCCAAACACATTTAGTATAATACAGAAGACAATCTGAGTGTAAACAATACAAATTTGAAATGATCATTTGATTTACTGAAAGAAAATTGTTCACCAATACCTGTATCACCTATGTGAAAAATTGCCTCTTTCCACTCGGTTGACTAATGCACCAAATTTATATGATAATGGGTTAAATTAGACTAGATTTACCCAAGCTTGATGGCTGCAAGCCCTATTAAATCTAATCATCATGTTACTGGAACTATTTAAGTGAAGTTGGCTAAAAGGTCTCATTAACCAGCACACCATGCCTTGAAAGAAAGTTACTGAAATGTTTCAGCCACAAAAGGGTAACAAAGCCATCTCAGAAAACCCTAGGACTCAATTGAACCACTGTGAGAACCATCAGTGTTTCAATGGGGAAAACTTTGAACAGCGGTAAGTCTATTCCGGAGTGGTAGATCTAGCAAAATTACTCCAAGAGTGCATAGTCAATTCATCAGGGAAGACACAGTGGAGCTCAATCAAACATCAAAGGAACTGCAGACCTCCCTGTGCTAAGTTTAGTCGGCATGGGACAATTGCAAGGCGAAAATCAGTGCGAAACAAGGAACAAAGTCTGGTCTGGCATTTGCCAAAAAAACACCTTATCACCAACGCGTATATGTTAAAGTTCATTTGACTGGTAAGTCAATTTTTGGAACACATGGGTTTTGTTAAATCTGGTGTAAGCTAACACAGCTTCCCATTTTAAGATTGTACCCCATAGTTAAACATGGTGATGGTGTGGGGATGCTTTGCTGCTTCTTAGCCTGGATGACTTGCCATAACTTAGTGAAGCATGAGTTCAGAAAGTACTAAGGGAGAATGCCCGGTCATATGTCCATGATCTGAAGCTTAGTCACAATTGGGTTATTGGGTTATGCAGCAGGCCAGCAATCTGAAGCATGAGGAAGTCCACCTCTAAGGCCAAAATAAAAAAAAAAAATTAAGGTTTTGTAGTCAAGTCAAAGTTCTGACTTTATCCCCATTGAAACGCTGGGGCAGGACCTTAAATGGGCTGTTCGTAGTCGAAAACCCTCTAATATGGCTGAATTAAAACAATTCTTTGCAGAAGAGTGGGACAACAGGTCTCCACAGTGATGCCAAAAGACTGAAGTCTTTTATTGCAGTTGTTTCTGATGAAGGCAATGCCATTTTCATATGTTAAAGGTTTTGGTGAACTTTCAAAGAATCAAAACATTATTTTAAAACTGTGTGCTGAGTTTACTCGGGTTGTCTTTTGTATTCTACAAAAAGAATACAATACAATACGATCAGAAACAATTATGAATAAGCAGAAATCAGGAAGGCAAATACTTTTTCATGGCACTGTAAAGATATATTTCAGCAGCATTTACAAAGATTTTACTCTATTGTGGGTGGTGCAGAATGCTTAAGGGAAAGGGTCACAATATTGTAATTTTGTATTGTAAGTTTTAGATGTAGAAGTGGTGCACTCCAAGTACTTGAAGGTCCACATCAGTGACAAGTCAGACTATATGGATTATGGAACTATGTAAGAATGGACAGTGTAGGCTCTTTTTCTGTTAAGAGACTGTGTTCCTTTAATGTGGGAAGTGACATCCTTCACCTCTTCTACAACTCTGTGATGGCTGGTGTGGTGTAGTGTGCTGGGCTGGTAACATCACATCAAGAGAGGCCCACCAAATCAACAGGTTAATTGAAAGAGCAGGCTCGGTTATGGTACACACTCTGGACCCTGTGGAGATAGTAGTGAAGGAGAGAATTAAAACAAAGCTGTGTGCCATTATGAAAATTGTTGCATATCCTCTCTCTGTAATGCACCAACGCCAAGTACTTTCAGCCATCGAATCATTCAGCAGAAGTGTGTTTAATGCGACTGAGGCTTCTTTATATCAAGCGCCTCACTGGGGGTGGGGCTGCCAAGTCATAAGTTTTCTTTTCAGTCACTCTGTTGTGTGTTCGGGCCATAGTGTTTGAGTGTGTGTATGTATTTATCTCTTTATAGTGGAAATTGAAAAGAATCACCCCCCTTTGCAAATTTTCACATTTTCATATTTGGACAAAAAGCATTGAGTAAATAAAGCTAAAAAATTGCGTTTTAGGGTGTGAAACAAAGCAACAAAATGTGAATATTTTCAAAGGGTGTATTTCTTTTCTATACTCACTGTATTTATTTAAAAAGCATCTTTAAAAAGCCAAATTTTCCTCCTAGGGACAAATTAAGTTCTATCTATGTAAAGATGCAGGTTTGAGATGAAATCCATTTTACATAGACCAAACAGTTAAGGTTTTGAGTGAATTGGGTTTTCTTACAGTTAATGATTTTCCTTTTGTAAGATTTGTCCATCAGTCTTATTTGTAGGAAGTTTTAAATTTCTTTTGAGTTCTTCTCTGAAGAGAACATTTTTAAACACTCATATAGCAGTTGTTGCCATTCCTGTAAGTTCTTAGAATGCACCAACTTAGAATATAGAAAAGCTGTAATTCTATTGTAGAACTCCATCCACTAACCAAACCACATTCTCAGGCCATGCATTGAATGCTTTTTTAATATATTGATTCAGTTTTATGCAAATCTTCTGTGAGAATTTTTTGTTCAAACACAATGACCAAATTTTATTTTTTCATTAGCCTGTCTGCTTATTTAGTGCTGCACTTTACAGTCTTACAAATTTCGAGGTGCACTTTTTTGGTAAATAATTTGTCCGTTATGTTTCTGTCCATTTAAAGTTGCGCATTTAGATTTTTTTTTCTATGTTGTAACTAGGAGTGTTTTTTCTTCACTCATTCATCTTTAAACTTGTACGTTTTACTGTGTAAGTTAACCGCACAACATTTGTTTTCCACTTTTTTCCAATACTTCTTTGAAAAAAATATTTACCTGAAAGGGTTAAGTGCTTGTACTTGTTAAATTTTGCTTGTACAAGGAAACTGCCAGTAGTTTGCTTTCCACTTGATTGTCTCAGTGGCAGTGTGGCCACCCAGTTCCTGTAGTCCACCTGTAGAGAGCTATAAACTGATCATGCAGGAAATGATGTTTTACAGCAATAAAAAGAAATAAATTCCGTGATCTTCCCAGAGGATTTCAACAACAATGTGGAAAGCAGCCTAGGACCTGCTGCTGGCCACTTGAAGGATATCTTGTCTAAAGATGTTTCCTTTGATGCTAGAGTTGGATAGGTTTGTGTTTCCGTTACAGAAGGTCCCGATTAAATTTGCAATTAGAGTTGGAGCAGGCGACTAGGTCTAAAAATAGGAGGGGCTTTAAGCTTTCCTGTCCTGATCGTTCCTGATATTCACACAGATGGGAACTGGAGGGGTGGAACCTGGCTTGTGGTGTCTTGTAAACAGCACCTGTTTAAGTTGAGAACTTGAGTATATTTACAGATTTAGTTTCAAAGCAGAGTTTAATTCTTTAAAAAGAAGCATCTATAGAAACTATTTAAAATTAGACTGGGGCCTTTTTCCTCCTGTTCTGATTAATGCTCCTACTTTGTTTTTAAATATGATTCCATGTTAATTGGCACATTGTACAATAGTTTTATGCTCATATCCACGTTTCTGGCTTTATGTCATTTTTGTCCTTATTATTATTTCTCATTAATATCTCATCATGCCCTTACGTTTGTCATCCCTCGTCAACATTTGAAGAATAATAAATATTACAAATGTTTAAAAGAAATGTCTAGGGAGGGTTCTGCTAAATATGAATTTCTTTCAGGGGCCACTGGCTTGGCATTTTATTTATTTTAATATTTTTTCTTTGACAAACTAAACTGATTAGATGAAACTGTACCCAGAAAACATGTAAAGCAAAACATTACTAGAAATGGCCCATTCGTTAAAAAGTATTCAGGTGAGTAATGAACACAGGGAGTAGCACAGAGCAAAATTTTGAAAGGATACTAAAATCTCACTTCCCTTTTGATTTACGCCCTGTCTGCCTTCTTTTCCACTACGTGATATCACCACACTTTTCTCTTACTTTTATTCTCACTCCAGACACTGGCTTCTTTTCAATCCTGCCAGTTGAGTGTTTGTCCACATTCCTTCTGCTGCTATATGCTTCAGGCTTTTGGCATGGAGAGGGTTTTAAAACCTCCTCTTGAAATACTTCCAAGTGTTAGTCTTCTGTTTGCTCTGTTGACACCAGGCTGGAACACCTCTTAACGATTCCTGGTGTCATTGTACCCCTTAACCCTGTGTTGGCTTTAACAAGCCAGATCTTCAAAAGCAGCACCGAGACTGGCTGGTGTTATGTGGTGTTTTATACTATATGCCATCTAGTGGCCAGGAGGTGTTGTGATCTTTGGCATTTCCTTCTTGAACCTGCTCTCTCTTTAAGAATAATCATGCAGCTCTGGAAACCGATGCTGATGCTCCTGTTTGTGTGTGCGTTCCAGCACACTTGGGCACATTTTCAGGTCTTACTGTCCACACATGGTTTCTTTATGTCCCACTGGAATTTAGAAGATTTCTCTTACAGCCACTCTGGCTCTGCCTTTTTTTGGAGACTATGAGACCTAGCTCTACCCTGTACCACCCTTTTGGTGAGTTTGCTAGTCAGGCATTTCTACATAGTAAACATATTGATTTTTTTGTAGTTAACCACTGTTCACTTGGGTTTCATCCTTTATTGATAATGGGCCGGATTGGTGGAGATGGGCCATTCATAACTCTGTCTGAGCTCATGGTTTCATTGCGCTGAAAGTTCATCGGAATTAATTTCTGTGTAGCTTTCTTATTGCCTGTCAGTGGTTAAAATGGTAGGACCACTAATTGGCATTTGTGACAGTCAGTTATAGGAAAGAGTGAGAAAAGATTCACCCATCTCACTTCTGCTCCAAAATAATACCTCTCATATAGTACAGGTTGCAAATGCTTGTGAACAATGCAGACGTTCATAAGCTAAAGTAATGTGAAGCAACTACAGAAGCAAAATGAGATGTTTTATTTGAACACAATAGAAAAAAGTTTTGAATATTAAGAAACAGGCATGACATGACGCATTTAGCCCACGATGCAATTTGGATCATGCTTCTCAATACAACATCCTACAATTTGAAATGTTTATAAAAGAAATGTGATTGCTCTTTTATCATCAGCCAAGTCAGAAGTTTTGTTCTTTATGTAATTCTTTATGTATTATAGTATTTTTTGAGCTTTTGTAAAAAAACAATGTCCTCCTTGGGACAAACAAAGTACAGTCAAATGTCTGTCAAGTGTTACTTATTATAAGACATTAATCAAAACAGTGCAAAATAAATTCAAATAGTGCACATATACACAACATTTAGCATGTTTTTTTGTAAGATTTTTGTTTTTATTAAAACAAACTCTTACATAAGAACATAAAATATTGGCACTCCAGTAACATAAGACGTTTCATGTTATTCAGCACATACAAATAAGAATCACTGTAAATGGGGCATTAACGTTATAAACCTATACTTACAGAAGCACTAAGCCATCCAAATTTAAATGCACGTTTTTGTTTTCTGATTTGACACCAGTTCAGTAATGGCTGTTCTTTTTAATGTTTTGCAAAAAAAAAAAAATGTCAACGCCTTGCATAAACTTGCGACCTTGCCGCTGTGGCAGTATCCCCTGCTGTTGAAAACGCCCACTCACTGGGTACGGACCAGGCAGGGATAGAGAAATGATTTGATCAGAAAAGCATGTATTCAGAATTTGTGGGCTGTCTCTTGCCACAATGCTAGAGCACTGCTGTATATTCACTACTGTATAATTTAATTTACCCCTTTTCTGAATTGGTGAAGGTTGTGTCAATGTCTCAAGCACTTGTTCTCCCATCCAGCGCTACTGAGAGCTGCAGAGGGTTTTAAGTATATCATGGGAACTGTTCCAGTATGGTGAATAGTTTTGCTTTGGCAGCCCCAATAGAGTTTGATGTAATAACATACCTATGGAGGCAGTGGTGCATCTTTGAAACAATCTTGCAAGTCTGAGGATGCAACTCACTAAATTGTGTGTGCAAAACACTTAACTTTCAGTCCAGGCCCACTTTCACATACAGTGATGTCTATATTACGCGACAACAGCTTTTCTCCTTTATCATTATGTGGAAAGTAACGGTTCTGTCGAATTTCACTCGGTTTGATGTGTTATACCACAGTTCTGGCTTTTCTGTCAGATTTTTAATCCCCTGCTTTCCAACAAAAGATGTTTTTGTCTGCCTTTATTACATTTCGGTCATCTGGCAATGTCATCAGGGTTGTGGAGTCAGAAGCAATTATTAGGTAAAAATGTAACAACTGACTAAATGTAAATTATAATGTATAATTGTAATTCTGATTCGATGAAACTATTTTTCCTTCTGTACTTATATAGCTGCTTTTTTAAATTTGTAAGTGTAGCCCTGTGTTCAATGTTACTCAGTGTTTGTAAGCCACATCAAACTTTAACAGGTTAGAGTGCTAAAAAGTGACCTGATAATCATGTAGGCATTGATGAAGTGTGCCTTGTGTATGTTGTGGGCTTTCAATCAAAATAGTAAATATATTAGTCTAATCACAAATAGAAGCATTGGAGTTGAATATTTTATGCATTGACTCCACAGCCTGGAATGTCATCATATATCATTCAAGACATACATTAGCAGTATTTTGTTTTGCAATTTGATGCAACAAAATTTTGTCTCATGCCAAATTAAGAACTATTTCAGTGGTTCAGGATTATTTGAAAATATTCTCTTCAAGACTCTTTTTTGATTTCCCTTAGTTTGTGTATGTGTTCCCAGGTTGGAGTTTAGTGGTCTTCTATTCTAATATTGTGTTTGGTGGATGCAAGCTCACCATTGTGGTTGCCACAGGTTACTTGGACCAGTGGCCCCTGTCTTGTAAACAGCCCCAGGATGTGGTTCAGCAGTTATTTTCTGTGGCCCATTGAACTTGAAGTGAGAAGTTGATAAAGGTTTATCTGTAAGAGAGAGGCTCTGAGTGAATGAGAGGGGCTCTGGGTGAGAAGGGAGTTTGATTTGTGGTATGTACAAGAATTTGCTTTAGGTTTTACTTGCTTCTTTTGTGTTTGGCTTGTATCCTGTATGTGTTTTGTTATCAATAGTGTTTGTGGCTCTTCTCATTTTCCAGATATGAACATACCCTACATAGCACTCTCTTTTCACATTCTATTTTTCGTAGTTTTCAAAACTGAATGGCAGCATCTTGTACTATTTACTATTGTGACCCATTTCTCTTTTCACCCTTGATTCATTAGATATGCAATATCTGCACCTGTAGATTGCAGATCTATAACTGATATTTATGCATATTAGATGTTATATCTACTGACCTAATTCATTTCCCTTCACTGGACCCAGTCATTCATCATTGTGTTGCTTTTCTTTTTGTAATTCAGTAGTAATATTAACTGTTACATTTTTTTTTTCTAATACATTTTCTGTTTCGCAATTTATTCTTTGGGTAATGTATCATAATAAAATTACTTTTCATAACATTTCTCTTTGAATAGGTAGTTGTAGCCAAATACAGTACATTGTGCAAACAAAGCATTAAAACGGCATTCTATCAAGCTTACTTATACGTGCTTCATCACTTCCAGAACTATTGCCTGTTGCTTCTTTTCTGTAGGATATCATTATTGTGGCCTTAATGAACTTGCATTGCTAAAGTTTTCATCTTTTAAAAATGGTGCTTATTTAAATATATGTAAAGGAAAACCGGAGTGTAGTGAGTAATGCCATGCCAAATACACCCTGCTTCGTTTCAGAAAAATGCGGCCTTGTATTCTAACCATAGCTGACAGGCTGTTGTTTTCCCCAAATTGTAATGAAACCTTCCATCTGTACTTCAAGAGCCATGTTAATATGCTTGTCATGGTAGTAGGTTATTGACATTTAAATAATAAAGCACTCAAGCTCTTTCCAAACAAACATGGTGATTGTCCTTTTTTAACAAGTTGACTGACACGGTGAAAATCTAAATTTGTTCTGGGTGCTACTGTAAAATCTATGCTAAATAAATATATATTTTTATTTAGCAAAACTAATAATAAAAATAAATTAAAAGAAAAAATCAGAGTTGCTTTCCTAGTTGGCAAATAGAACAGAAAATTCTTTGTGCATGCCCACTGTGTGATAACTCTGCTGCGTCTTAACAAGTTAGATCTTGCGTAGCTGCAATCGCCTAATGCACTTTCTATTTGAACTGCGTACTGGTGAAATGGTAATCCTTGTGATAAATGCAGATGGTTGTGGTTCTACATATGTAAATTTATTTTTTGTGGAAAATTACATTTTATCCAAAATATGACAAGAAATAAAAAAAGAAACCAACTGAAAGGGAAATATTCTGTTCTGTAATGCAACAGTGACTTTTTCATTCTTATTTATCACTATCCTATGAACATTTTCATATCTTGGCGCTGCAGCTCCTGAGGCATTTTACATGTATGTGTAGATCACCCACTACTAGTTAAAACTCATTTAGCAGTTAACATTTTAAATATTAATGTCCTAGCAAAAGAATACTAACTACAAAACTGCAAGCTAATGAAAATGGAGAATTAGCAACTTTATGAATGTTGATTGGGCTTTAGGACATGAGACACAAAAGGTACATATTCTGCAACAGAATATCAACAAGGGATGTAAAGTATGTGTAGCAAAATTTTTCTTCCTGCATACAGGCATTTCATGAGCTTTATGAAATGACTGAATAAAAATTAGGATGAATGGTCAGGCTTAAGGGAATCTCACTGTTGTATGTCTTTTTTTTTTTTTTAGTTCTTCATTTATAATCAATAATGTTATTTTGTATGTTGTGTCAGAAGTTGTCATGAATGTAATTTTCATTTTGAAAATGTAAGTTGATCAATTAATGAATTTTGGTAATATTTTAATTACTGAAACTACTTTAATTTACTGACTGTGTATAAACTAAAATTTAGTTTTGAGTCCCTAATCAGATGTAAGTGCAGCTGTCTAGTTAAAAAAAAAAAAAAAAAAAAAAAAAAAAACGATTTGTCAAACTGATATTTATATTTGTATTTATATTCTCAGTACCAATAAGACAGTGAATGACAATATAAAAGATGCTTGAGAATGTACAGTGTAACCTTTAAGTTGGTGTTGAAAAACTTTACAGCATATAGCAGTGTGGACGAAGTGTGCTGTATGCAAGTATGTAGTTTTACAGGGTCCGGAGCACGTGCTGATAGTGCATTGCTGTACCCACCACGCAACAAACCACCTGGATTGTGACCTAAGTGCAGTGGGTGATGCCTAAGCACCACATGGAACCATGTGATTTCCCCCCACCCCGGTGGCTGGAGTGCCAATCATGCCACCAACCCCCAAGTTTTGTCTAAGTTTAAGGACCTGCTAACAGGGCTGGATGCAGATTAACTTCATACCCAGGACAAAGCAATTTCAGGTTAAGAGCCTTGCTCAAGGACCCAGCACATAGTCACTTCTGGTGTTTTATGGAATTCAAACCAGCAACCTTTCAATTGGTGGTGTAGATCGCTATCCTTAGATCCACCACGCTACCAGTTTTATAGACCTGATGTTATTGTGAATGGTGTCCTCTGCCCCAGTAAATTGCACTTGATTGTGTTTATTTAGCAGGTTGTAGATTGTATCATAGAATCGAAGCTGTCATATGCCTTTGCAGCTTTAGCTGTGCTTAGGCCACAAAGTATGTCATCAAAGAATTCCACATTGAGCAACCAAGATAAACAAATGGTGTGTTTTATTACTGGAATGTTGAGTATTGGCTCCGCTAGCTATTTAACAGCTACAGTTAGTGCAATAAAAGCACTGTGTGTCTTTTGCCTGTATCTTCATATGCATCTCAGTGTATTTGTCTCTAGGAATGTGTGTGTGTGTGTTTATCTATATGCGTGTGTGTTTCTGTGTGTATGTATATGTGTATATATATATATATATATATATATATATATATATATATATAATATAATGTTTAAAACTTGAAGGTACCACTTATGAGAAGGGTATAGAAGTGATAGTGGATTTGTCACTCTACGTCTAGGTAGTGGACAGAAGTGCTCAAGAAGGCTAAATGGACGCTTGGTTATACACTCACTGGCCTCTTTATTAGGTACACCTTTTCAATTGCTTGTTAACACAAATATCTAATTAGCCAGTCACGTGGCAGCAACTCAATGCATTTAGGCATGTAGACGTTGTCAAGTAGATGCCAGAGATCAGAGGAGAATGGCCGGACTGGTTTAAGCTGATAGGAGGGCAGCAAGAACTCAAATTGCCACTTGTTTGAACCGAGATATGCAGCAGAGCTTCCTGAACGCACAACAAATCGAACCTTGAAGCAGATGGGCTACAGCAGCAGGAGACACTCCTGTAGCCTAAGTTGCCTGTTCTTAGCTAACAATTCACATGCGCTCACCAAATTGAACATTAGATGATTGGAAAAATGTTGCCTGGTCTGATGAGTCTTGATTTCTGCTGAAAAATTTGGATGGTAGAGGCAGAATTTGGCATCAACAACATGAAAGCATGGATCTATCCTGCCTTGTATCAACGCTTCAGACTGGTGGTGTAATAGTGTGGCAGATGTTTTCAAGGCACACTTTGGGCCACTTAGTGTTATTATAGTGGTAATGTCACCTTACTATCACCAGTTGAGCATTGTTTAAATGCCACAGCCTATCTGAGTATTTTATGACCGTAGTGTGCCCATCTTCTGATGAGTACTTCCAGCCGGATAAGGTGCCATGTCAAAAAGCTCAGATCATCTCAAACTGGTTTCTTGAACATGGCAATTAGTTCACTGTCCTAAAATGGCCTCCATGGTCACCACTTCTCAATTCAATAGAGCACCTTTAGGATGTGGTGCAACGGCCGATTTACATCATGGATGTACAGCCAAAGAATCTGCAGCAACTGCGTGATGCTATCAAGTCAGTTTGGACCAAAATCCCTGAGGAATGTTTCCAGCACCTTATTGAATCCATGCCACAAAGAATTACTGCAGTTCTGAAGGCTTAAAGGGGCCAACCAGGGACTAGCAAGGTGCACCTAATAAAATAGCCAGTGAGTATATAGTGCTCCTCGTATGTGGCCTCCACATGCTTAAAGCTTTGTAATGCATTAGTAAGGCTTCGCCTGGCATCCTGCATTCAGTTTTGGTCTTTGGGCAACAAAAAGAACATACTGTAGCAGAGCTAGAAAAACCCCAGAGAAGAGCAAATAGGCTGTTTCCAGGAAAGCATGGTATGAACTATGAAGAATGATCAAAGGAGGTTTCAGCTTTTTCAATTTAAGGAAATGGAGGTAAAGAGATGACATGATCAAAATATTTAAAATTATGAAAGGAGTTAGTAGGTGCATCCAAGCCATTAAGTAAAAGCATATGTCATCATATTCTTGTGAAACAATTGTAAATTTAAGGGTTATTTTCCTACAAATATTAGAAAGTTTATTCTGTCTATGGCTCTGTGTGAAGAAAAATTCCTAAGTACTGTATCGGTAAGTAGAACTTTAGGAACCTTCAGAACTTGATGTTATCTGGAGGATTTAGGTGGATAGGATTGGTTAGATCTGTTGGGCTGAATGGCATGAACTCAAAAGATTTTTCTAATGTTCTAAACAGTATTTTGTATTATGGTTTATCTTCTTGATAAACAGTATTGAATCTAAATTTTTGCACTGTTGCTTTTTAAAGATCATATAGTTGTTATAATACATGTGTGCACAAATTTGTAAGACTTTCTCAGAATTCTTATATTTGCTATACATAGACCTTCATTTATTTCGTAACGGTAAGCTAAATCGATCCCTGAATATTTTGTTGTGTTAACTATGTACTGTATTACAGTATCCACTATTCACACAACTTTCTGAGGAGTCATCACTGTCATTGTCAACATCATTTTCTGTTTTCATATCGTCAAAAACCAACTCCACCCACATCGGCTTTGATATTCCTGTTTGTGAGTTCATTCTTCCAGTCATCCTAGGCCCTCCGTCACCCCTGTTTGAGGTCAAGAGTGCTCTGGAGCAGGTTTTCATCCAGGATGTCTCTGTACATTGCTGCAGTCGCCTTTCCCTTTATCCTGACTAGTCTCCCAGTCCCTGCCATTGAAAAACATCCCCACAGCATGATGCTGCCACCACCATGCTTCACTGTAGGGGTGGTATTGGACTGGTGATGAGCGGTGCCTGGTTTCCTCCAAATGTGACGCCTGGCATTCACACCAAAGAGTTCAATCTTTGTCTCATCAGACCAGAGAATTTTCTTTCTCATGGTCTGAGAGTCCTTCAGGTGCCTTTTGGCAAACTCCGGGCGGGCTGCCATGTGCCTTTTACTAAGGAGTGACTTCCGTCTGGCCACTCTACCATACAGGCCTGATTGGTGGATTGCTGCAGAGATGGTTGTCCTTCTGGAAGGTTCTCCTCTCTCCACAGAGGACCTCTGGAGCTCTGACAGAGTGACCATCGGGTTCTTGGTCACCTCCCTGACTAAGGCCCTTCTCCCCCGATCGCTCAGTTTAGATGGCTGGCCAGCTCTAGGAAGAGTCCTGGTGGTTTTGAACTTCTTCCACTTACGGATGATGGAGGCCACTGTGCTCATTGGGACATTCAAAACAGCAGAAATTTTTCTGTAACCTTCTCCAGATTTGTGCCTCGAGACAATCCTGTCTCGGAGGTCTACAGACAATTCCTTTGACTTCATGCTTGGTTTGTGCTCTGACATGAACTGTCAACTGTGGGACCTTCTATAGACAGGTGTGTGCCTTTCCAAATCATGTCCAATCAACTGAATTTACCACAGGTGGACTCCAATGAAGCTGCAGAAACATCTCAAGGATGATCAGGGGAAACAGGATGCACCTGAGCTCAATTTTGAGCATCATGGCAAAGGCTGTGAATACTTATGTACATGTGCTTTCTCAATTTTTTTATTTTTAATAAATCTGCAAAAATCTCAAGTAAACTTTTTTCACGTTGTCATTATGGGGTGTTGTGTGTAGAATTCTGAGGAAAAAAATGAATTTAATCCATTTTGGAATAAGGCTGTAACATAACAAAATGTGGAAAAAGTGATGCACAGTGAATACTTTCCGGATGCACTGTATATATAGATATATCTATATATAATAGTTTTTATTTACAAAAAGTGTGCCACCACACCAGAAAATGTTGGGAAACGCTGCTCTGCAGCTTTGCTGATATCGCCCTCTTTCCTCTTGGATGGTGTCTTATTGCAAATTCTTCAGTGTTAATTTGACTGCTTAAATCTAGGAGACAACGTTCATATGTTCACATTTGCAGAATTATTGAGCCCAGTTAACACTCGATGCAACTGTGCACCATCCACTTCACAGCTGCTCTTTTCTAAGTATGCAAGTAGTAAAGTAAGGTGGTAGGGGGGGAGGGAATGTGGTGGTCATCTGGTGAAACCTAACCTTTTGAGCAGCTTTAAAAAATAAAATACTCAGCAGCACACGTACTATTTGTCATGAATGAATCCTTGCACTATATTCACTTTCACAGGCTGAAGTGACTTTAAATCCATTTTATTCCTTAATGTGACACAATTCTGAATTTTTTTTTTTTTTTTTTTTTTTTTTTTAAGGTTGTGTGGACACAATCATTTGATCTTTTCAGATCAGATTTGAGCCATGTTCGTTTGTGGTCCCAGATCACATGTATGTCTGGTTTGTGACCATGCAACATAAATGAGAACGGTTAGATTGAAATTCGCGTGTTCATGTTCTTTGCATATACACATGGGCTGAGTGCTTTCATCATCAGCCAGCACTGGCAGTATGGCAAAACAAAAATGGAGGAAAGGTACATCTGTGACTATTGCGGACTCCTTTATCGTACCCACACAACTCTTGGTGCAGTATTGCAAGCAGTAGCTGTGAATATAGCAAAAGTTAGTGGAGTTTTTTTTGCTTTCTGTACCTTACCATGTACAGCTGACAAACTGCCATCCTGCAGAGCAAAATGAGATGGAAGTGTGACACTAGCTACCATCACGTTCATTTTGTCCGTTTTAATACGAGTCATCTCACATATACTGTATAACGTTTTTTGTTTGGTGATGCAGATGACTTGGGCGCATATGTTCTGTTTTGGAGGACAGATGCATTCACATTACAGTTAGATAACAGCAGGTCACTTGAAATTACTAATGTGAACCGTCAGGATAGGTAATTTCTTCTTCTTTTGGCTGCTTCTGTTAGGGTTTGCCACAGTGGATCATCTTTTTCGAAATTTTCCTGTCCCGTCCATCTTGCTCTGTTACACCAGTCACCTTCATGTCTTCTCTCACCACATCCGTAAACCTTCTTACGCCTTCCTCTTGCCTGGTAGCTCTATGCTTAATGTCCTCCTCCCACTTTACCCAGCATCTCTCCTCTACACATGTCCAAACCAACGCAATCTCACCCCTCTGACTTTGTCTTCCAACTACCCAACCTGAGTTGACCCTCTAATGTACTCCTTTCTAATCCTGTCCATCCTCGTCACACTCAATGCAAATCTTAGCATCTTTAACTCTGCTACCTCCAGCTCCATCTCCTGCATTCTGGTCAGTGCCAACATCTCCAGCCCATATAATAAAGCTGGTCTCACTACCGTCCTGTAGACCTTCCCTTTCACTCTTGCTGATACCCGTCTGTCACAAATCACTCCTGTCACTCTTCTCCACCCAATACACCCTGCCTGCACTCTGTTTCACCTCTCTTCCACAATCCCCATTACTCTGTACTGTTGATCCCTAGTATTTAAACTCGTCCACCTTCGCAAACTCTATTCCCTGCATCTTCACCATTCCACTGACCTCCCTCTCATTCACACACATGTATTCTGTCCTATCCTCAACCTGCTTCCTACTATCGCTACAGATCACAATGTCATCAGCAAACATCATAGTCCACGGGGACTCCTGTCTAATCTCGTCTGTCAACCTGTCCATCGCCATTGGGAATAAGAAAGGACTCGGAGCCAATCCCTGATGTAATCCCATCTCCAACTTGAATGCATCTGTCACTCGTACCACAGACCTCACCACTGTCACACTTCCTGTACAACTCTTACGTACTTCTCTGCCACTCCCGACTTCCTCATACAATACCACAGCTCCTCGCGAGGCAGCCCGTCATATGCTTTCTCCAGGTCCACAAAGACGCAATGCAAATCCTTCTGGCCTTCTCTAAACTTCTCCATCAACATTCTCAGAGCAAACATTGCATCTGTGGTGCTCTTTCTTGGCATGAAACCATACTGCAGCTCACTAATCATCACCTCACTTCTTAACCTAGCTTTCACTACTCTTTCCCATATCTTCATGTTGTGGCTCATTAATTTTATTCTCCTGTAGCTACTGCAGTCCTGCACATCCCCCTTATTCTTAAATATTGGCACCAGTACACTTCTTCTCCACTCTTCAGGCATCCTCTCACTTTCCAAGATTCCATTAAACAGTCTAGTTAAAAACTCAACTGCCATCTCTCTGCTTCCATAGGTATGTCATCTGGACCAACGGCCTTTCCATTTTTCATCCTCTTCATAGCTGTCCTTACTTCCTCCTTGCTAATCCGTTGCACTTCCTGATTCACTATCTCCACATCATCCAACCTCTTCTCTCTCGTTCTCTTCATTCATCAGCCTCTCAAAGTACTCTTTCCATTTGCTCATCGGTACATGTCCTTTTCTCCCTACTTAGTGTCCAACCTCTCATACAACTCATCATACTCCTTTTCTTTAGCCTTCGCCACCTCTCTCTTCACCTTGCGCCTTATCTCCTTGTACTCTTGTCTACTTTCTGCATCTCTGACTATCCCACTTCTTCTTGGCCACCCTCTTCCTCTGTATACTCTCCTGTATTTCCTCATTCCACCACCAGGTTTCCTTTTCCTCCTTCCTCTTTCCTGATGTCACGCCAAGCACCCTTCTTGCTGTTACCCTTACTACATCTACTGTACATCATCTACCACCTCCTCCCTAAACTCAACCTTGCAGTCTTCATTTTTCAACTTCCACCATTTGATCCTTGGCTCTGCCCTCACTCTCCCTCTTCTTGATCTCCAACATCATCCTACAGACCACCATCCTATGCTGCTTAACTACACTTTCCCCTGCCATCACTTTGCAGTCTTCAATCTCCTTCAGATTGGCTCTTCTGCATAGGATGTAATCTACCTGTGTGCATCTTCCTCCACTCTTGTACGTCACCCTATGTTCCTCCCTCTTCTTAAAATATGTATTCACCACAGCCATATCCATCCTTTTGGCAAAATCCACTATCCTCTGACCTTCTTCATTCCTCTCCTTGACACCATACCTACCCATCACATCACATCCTCATCTCCACTTTTCCCTCCACCAACATGTCCATTGAAATCTGCTCCAATCACCACTTTCTGTCCCTTGGGTACACTGTTCATCCAACCCACTCCAAAAAACTTCTTTTTCACCCATTGCACACCCAACATTTGGTGCATATGCACTAACAACATTCATCATCCATCACACCTCCAATTTCCAGCTTCATAATCATTACTCTGTCTGACACTCTTTTCACTTCCAAAACACTCTTGACATACTGTTCCTTCAGAACAACTCCTACCCCATTTCTCCTTCCATCCACACCATGATAGAACAATTTGAATCCACATCTGATCCACCTGGCCTTACTCCCCTTCCATTTAGTCTCTTGCACCTTCCTTCTCTCCATCATATCTGGTACCTCTCTCCCCTTACCAGTCATACTGCCAACATTCAAATTTCCTACCCTCAGTTCCACTCTACTTTCCTCCTCTCCTCCTGCCTCCGGACACATCTCCCCCCTCTTCTTCTCCTTCGGCCAACAGTAGCCCAATTTCCGCCAGCACCCTGTTGGCTAACAGTACTGGTGCCGGTCTTTGTTAACCTCTGTCCCTAAAAGTTGATATTGTTTATGCTTGCTTTTAGGCTATTTAAATGTTTTTGTACCTCCTTGGTAATTGGGACTACAGGCATAAAAGCCAAAATGACTATCTTCCCTTTTTATTAGGCTCTTTTAACTTATTGGAAGCTAAAGAAGATTAACTGCTTTTTTATATATATGACTTGTGATTGCATACAGATTTTTTTTTTTTTTTTCAGTTAATGGTATGTTAGCCAAGACTTTCTTGTACTTCCTGATGAAGCACTTATTTTAGGCATGCTTGAACATTTCAGTTTTGTCTCTTCCTTTTATAATTTATTCATCCTTTAATTTCTGTTAAACATAGTTTTCAGGCTATGTCTCTCTGTAAAGTAAGTATTACAAATTGGTGGTGTTTTGAAAGTTAAGATCACATTGTTTTTATAATTTCAAGATGTTTTCTCATATAGTGCCAGTACACTCAGGCCACAGCACATAAATTTGTAGAATTGGCTTTTGTTCTTTAAAGCTCAAAAATCTTGTACTTTTTTTTGTTTTTTATTCTTTGTCTCAGTACAGTGGCACTTAGATGTTAAAACATCATTCTTTATCCCAAGCAATCATCCTGCCCACTGGCTGTAATTTCAGACCATTTTATTTTCAATCTATTTCTAGAGTGCTTTGTTTTGCTTTTATGTTGGCCACACTACCTTCATTTATTATAATAAACACTTTAATTAAAGATGCAAATGGTTTAGTCAGCAGTCTACATACTGTTCAGCAGTACCTTATGTGCATTATTAAGAGGAAACGTGTACCATTTCTAATATGGGTGTTTGCTCATTTGTTTAGTATTACAGTATTTGTTGACCCAAGCAGCACTTATTTCCAGCAAATCTCAGTGTTTCTACAGCCTTGCAGAAAAGCAATTCAAATTCTGTGGCAGTTAGGTTTTATTATTTTGCAGAGCCATCTTGCTAAATATTCCTTAGTAAAGCTTTATGTGTTGTAGTTAGATTGTGCAGAATGGTAAGTTTACTGGTGTAACTTAGACTCACCAGTTCCTCTGATTATGATACTGGCTGATATACTTTAAGAAGATGTGTCTTTGTTATTGCCGTTCTATGCCCTAAGTGGGTGACATTTATCTCATTTTAACCAGACCGGAAAAAGCATATACTACAGTTTTAAGAGACACAGACCCACACTGTTAACAGTAGTAAGTCTGTTACTGTGTTTAAAATAGCCAGAAGACTTCTGTCCTTTATTGTGTTTGAATATGTACATGCTGAAGTCTTAAACAGTGTTGTTTAAACTAACAAATGCTGTTGGTGTGCATACTTTGGTTGCATCTAGTAAAGTGTTCAGGTTTAGGATTCAGGTTTAGTTTTGTATACTTCCTAAAATCATATATTGATGATTTATTATCTGTGTTTGAAACCTTGTTTTACTGTAATTAAAGAGGATTGACTTGTCAGCACACTCTCCCTTTTTCATGTTTAAGATTCAAATTTTTATTCAGTTTTATATACTTCTTAAAGTCCCAAATTGCTGATTTTTATTACATGCATATTTGAAATCTTATTGTACTCTTCTCAACAAGGGTTCATTTTTCAGTGCGCACACACACACCTTTGTCAGTGAATTAATCATTGCATCTTATACCCATGAGCTGCTTCAAATATATTCTCAAATTTGCAGCTTTTATACCTAGATTTGTCTGGCACTTCTCTGTTATTAACGTTTTCTTTTTTTTTGGTGTTGTCTTGTCATCTTTCTTAATACTGTACATAAGTTTAATTTGTTTTGTTAAGCTACAAAGTAAGATTGTGTAAATATTGAAAAAAATAAAAAATCACAAGTACAAGGTAAAGTTTAACTCATTAACAGTTAAATGTACATCTTTGGTGCGGAAGTATAATCTGTGCTAAAATAAATCTGATTTGTTTTTTTTAATAGAATTTAAATTTAGTTACATTTTTGTTTTCTAAATGTACTATTTTGTTCCTTATTTACATCCTTATTAGAAGTTTATACAAGAGTGTATAGTAGTTTGTTTAAATTGAGGCGTGCATGTAAATGTTTTATGATTTTTGTCATTGCCTTTTAAGTTTTGAGCCATCCATCCATACATCCATACAAACACATAAGTCAGTCCAATAGTAGACTTGCTTCCAAATTGTTTCTCGTGTATACAGTGAAATGTTTACTTTCATGTCTCACAAGTAGTTGTTCCTACCTTTTCTTCTGTGCTGCCAGGAGAAGCCTTGTCAAGTCAAGTCAACTTTATTTATAAAGCACTTTACATACAACAGCCGCTGACCAAATCTCCTACTATGCTTAGAAAATTGATGAATGGATGATTACTGTTTATGCTGGGAGAATATTTAGTAACAGCGACTCCATCTTCCTTCCAGTGCAGTTCATTTCTTACAGATAAATAAGAGTAGAGAACAAATCCAGTTGAGGTATTAGTGTGAAAGGACATTACCAAGTAGATTAAGTTTTAAAATGGGAGTTTTTTTGTTTATATTTCATTTGGACACTTTTTGTCAATTGAATTTGGTTCAGGTAGTTTAATACTATTTCTTCATTTTGCAAGTATCATCTAGCTGTATCTACTAGAGTACCTCTTCACCCTTTGTTAGTCATCTTCAGAGTGTATGACAAAATCGTGTCATTTCATACACATTTCCTCAGGGTTAATAATAATAATTCATTACATTTATATAGCGCTTTTCTCAGTTCTCAAAGCGCTATCCACACAGGGAGGAACCGGGAAGCGAACCCACAATCTTCCACAGTCTCCTTACTGCAAAGCAGCAGCACTACCACTGCACCACCTGTGAGGGTTGAGTCATTCTCTGTGCGACAGATGTTTTACTGATACTTATGAGCTTTGACATATTTAGCCACTACACTTTATCACCTTAAAGCAATTTGTGCCCCATCTGGGTCTTTCTAAAGTTTTTCTTTTTCTCTTTTCAGTTGCTTGATGGACAAGATAAAGGAATATATCTGCTTGGTGCACACAATTCTGACTCTGACCTTCTGAAGGAAGAACTGTTTTTTTCCTGCTCTTAGTTTCCCTTCTCTCCATCTGCAAAAGTTGGATACTTCAGCAGGAAATAAATCTTTAATCTCAAACCAATATATAAGACAATGAACGTAACCAGCTTGTTCTCCTTCACCAGTCCAGCAGTAAAACGTCTTTTGGGTTGGAAACAAGGAGATGAGGAGGAGAAATGGGCTGAGAAAGCAGTTGATGCCCTAGTAAAGAAACTAAAGAAGAAAAAAGGAGCAATGGAAGAGCTAGAAAAAGCTCTCAGCTGCCCAGGCCAACCCAGCAGTTGTGTCACTATTCCCCGTTCATTAGATGGCAGGTTACAAGTGTCTCATCGAAAAGGTCTGCCCCATGTCATCTACTGCCGTGTTTGGCGCTGGCCAGACTTGCAGAGCCACCATGAACTGAAACCTCTTGAGTGCTGTGAATACCCATTTGGATCAAAGCAGAAGGAGGTCTGCATCAACCCCTACCACTACAAGCGAGTTGAAAGTCCTGGTAAGTAAGCTTAGTATGGATCTCTTGAATTCAGCAGGTTGATTTTTCAGCAATGGCCTGTGCTGTGTGTGTGTGCAAAAATAACAAACACGTTAACAAGGAAAATTGAATTCTAAAATAATGAAGTTTTCTTACTTAACCGGTTTGTCAGCATACTTAAGGTGATTTTTTTTCAATACTGAAACTTGAGAAATTTTATTAAAGTAAATACAGTTTTAGCTTTGGCACAAGTTCCTACATATTAAAAAACGGGATTATGCATTAGAGATTTGCCTGCTTTTTTTTTTTTTTTTTTTTGTATCAAAAATCTTGAAGTATTGGTACGTAGTAACAAGTAGGAGATCACAGCAAATTTCCAGGAATGGTGTATGATTTTTCAGGAATAGCCTGTTTTAACATATATTCAGTACTCCTTATCAAGATTATTTAGCAATTGGGATTTATCTTAATTTTTTAATCTTGATTTGATGTTGTTTTATGTAACCTAGGTGAATAGGAAGGATACTAAGCTTGTTGAGCTGGATGGCCTGCTCTTGTCACGGTTGTTCTAGTTTTCTTTCTACATAATGGATGAGTTTGAATAAATAGCAAGCTGTATTGATTGCTGGAGTAAAATGTGTACTAAATGTATTGTTTGAGATATCAAATATACGAAGTGAGTGCTGAATCTTTTTAACACAATACTCCTCTACTCATTTACACTCTAGTGCAATGTAGCCTTTGTGATGAGGTGAAAGAGCCTCCTGAAATGGTGTAAATTTCCTTTCACTACATGCAAGAGCAGTTTGTTAGGTTATGTTAAGTTGATAGAAGTATTTTCTTAGTTATGCGACAATGTTTGCCTATGTATTAGTGCATAGTCAATGGGAGGTTCTATTATAAACTCTTACAAGCTAGGGAATATTCTTATTTCTTTTCATTATGACTACAGACTAGTTCAGTTTAAGGTCTGCCTTGCAGTTGGTAAGGCATGGAGAATAAACAGTTTCAAACCGTACAGAACTTATTGAACATAATGAATGTATTGATGCACTAAGGTGAATTCTATGTAAGATTGCGATAGAAAAGTAACAACCTTTAAGTATAGGAAGTAACAGAAGTTTAATAAGGGAAAGCGAAGATTGTAATTAAACAGAGTAAAATTGTTAAGTTGAACTTTGGCAGGGCTAATTTTGACCAGATGTGACAGTGTCTAATTAGGATACACTGGGATAAGCTTTTAAGTGTGGAGACAGTCGAGGAACAGGTTTAAAAATGTTTTACATGTAATGCAGGACAGATGTATACCTAAATTTGGAATTAATAGTAAATTAAAAAAAAATCCACAGAGGATTAATAAAGATTTTAAAAAGTTTCAAAGGAAAAAAACTGCTTTATAAGGCATATAAGACTTATTGACTACAAAGTGAATCGTAGAGCGTATGAGAACATGAGGGCAACCATTAAGAAGGATATCAGCGAGGCTAAAAAGCAGTTGGAGAGGAATATAGCAGATAAGGCGAAAGAAGACCCTAGGAGATTCTTTCAGTATTTTAGTAGTAAAAGAACAGTCAAGGAAGAGGTCAAGTGCATCAGAAATAGTAAAGGGGAATTAAAAGATACAAACAATGAAATAGCGGATGCCCTAAACTTACATTTATCTGAGGTGTTTACAAGTGAGCAAGTGGATAACCTCCCAGAGGTAAACGTGACTGAGGTACTGAGGGATTTGGAAATTGTAGAGGGAGAAGTGCTGGTCAGTATAAATAAGCTGAAGTCAAACAAATCACCAGAACCAGATAATATTTATCCTTGAGTTCTTAAGGAGGCTAGTGAATACAGATATAAACCCTTGACACATTTTTAGGAAGTCACTGTGCACTGGAGAGATTCAGGAGGACTGGAAAATGGCAAATATCATCCCATTATATAAAAAGGATTACAGGGCAGATCCAAGCAACTATAGACCAGTAAGCTTAACATGCATCACAGGAAAATTAATGGAAGGAATTATTAAGGATAAGATTGAGCAACACCTGGCATGAACAGGAGTGTCAGTGAACAGTCAGCATGGGGTCAGAGGAGGGAGGTCGTATTTTACTAACATGTTAAAATTCTAAGAGGAGGCAACAAAATGATACGATCGAAGTGTAGCATATGATATTATTTATCTTGACTTTGAGAAAGCATTTGATAAGGTGCTACATGAGAGGTTGGGCATCAAATTAAAAGAAGTGGGAGTTCAGGGTGATGTTTTTAGATGTGTGTAGAATTGGCTCAGACACAGGAAGCAGAGGGTAATGGTGCGAGGAACCTCATCAGAATTGGCCGATGTTAAGAGTGGTGTTCCACAGGGGTCAGTGCTGGGGCCACTGCTATTTTTAATATATATAAATGATTTAGATAGGAATATAAGTAACAAGCTGGTTAAGTTTGCAGATGATACCAAGATAGGTAGATCAGCAGATAATTTGGAATCCGTTATATTATCACAGAAGGACTTTGATAACATACAGGCTTGGGCAGATTTGTGGCAGATGAAATTTAATGTCAATAAATGTAAAGTATTACACATAGGAAGTTTAAATTTTGAGGTTTGAATACACAATGGGTGGTCGGAAAATCGAGAGTAAACCTTATGAGAAGGATTTAGGAGTCATAGTGAACTCTAAGCTATTGACTTCCCAACAGTGTTCAGAAGCCATTAAGAAGGCTAACAGAATGTTAGGTTATTTAGCATAGTGTGTGGAGTACAAGTCCAAGAAGGTTATGCTCAATCTTTTTAATACACTGGTGAGGCCTCATCTTGAGTACTGTGTGCAGTTTTTGGTCTCCAGGCTACAAAAAGGACATAGCAGCACTAGAAAAGGTCCAGATAAGAGCGACTAGGCTGATTCCAGGGCTACAGGGGTTGAATTATGAGGAAAGATTAAGAGAGCTGAGCCTTTACAGTTTAAGCAAAAAAAGATCAAGAGGAGACCTGACTGAAGTGTTTAAAATTATGAATGGAATTAGTCCAGTGGATCAAGACTGTTGTTTTAAAATGAGTTCATCAAGAACACGGGGACACAGTTGGAAACTTGTTAAGGGTAAATTTCGCACAAACATTAGAAAGTTTTTCTTTACACAAAGAACGATAGACAGTTGGAATAAGCTACCAAGTAGTGTGGTAGACAGTAAGATGGGGACTTTCAAAACTCGACTTGATATTTTTTGGGAGATATAAGTGGAAAGAGGGCTGGCAAGCTTTGTTGGGCTAAATGACCTGTTCTCGTCTAGAGTGTTCTAATGTTCTAACAGAGAAGAATCCTTTCTTCCTTATTGCTTTTTTGTTTTCCCTGTGTGTAATATTTTTCTGAATTTTATTTGTACTTTATTTAAAGTTTAAAAAAAAAAAAAAAAGTTAAAACTTGCTGTTTTGTTTTTTTTGTTACAAGTTTGAATCCTGCTGGATCTTACCTTGCCAACTCAGTAGCTGCTTGACTTTGGGAACCTAGAACCTAGAAAGACGCAGCTGTCCTGCTACTTAAATCACTATTGTAACTGTTTTGTCCTCGTTTTGTATCACCACTTCGCTACAGTACTGGGGGGTATTTTTCGAACGTGGATTAGTCGTTTAGCCGGATGTAATTGTTGACGATTTGGCCTGATCCTGGATCTGTCGGTTTTTCGAAACTCTTGCTGGAAGTGTTATCATAGCAACACATCCTAATCCGCAAACCTGCTCGGAGCAGATTTGTTCTACGTAAACAAGGATTAGTTTACACACGTGATCAGTGACAGTGCGTGGAAGTCATCCAGTCATGGCTTCGCCGTTCATGAATGAGCGACCAATTGATATTGGTGCATAAATTATAAGAAGAGAATTTCATATAGAGAGGGTTTTGCGCGATCTGCAAGATCCTTTATTGCTCCCTGTTATGTATATGTAAGAATTTAATACTAAATATAAGGTCTATTTAATGTTTCAAATAATTGCATTGAATGTGTGTTGTGCCTGCAACCTGGTATTAAGGTGCACATTGCAGCTGGAACTTGTTTTATTCATAAAATGGTGAGAAAAGCCAAGCAAAATGACCCCTTTTATTGGCTAACTAGAAAGATTACAATATGCAAGCTTTCGAGGCAACTCAGGCCCCTTCTTCAGGCAATTTGTCTTCATCAAATATTTGACCTTCGTCAATATTTCGTTGGTCAGACACAGGTTCAAGGGATATGACATTCCCTGCAAATGACCCAACAAAAAAGAGGGCTATATGGAACACACCTATGGCACACATGGAGGACAAATATATGCAATGACCATCCTTTACCTGAAATGAAGTGACCACTGCATCCTGCCACTGGTTCTGAGGAGGAGCTTCCCCCTGGAATGCCATCAGAAACAGGGCGATGGGCATTTTGCTGGAGAGCCAAGTCTTCTGCAGGGATTAGGTCTGGACCGCGGGGACCTCCACCTGTTTTTTGCTTGTCTGCCTTCTTATTAGCTTTAAAATTAATGTGTTTTATATATGATTCTTTATGTCAACAATTCTTTATATAGCTATATACCAATATTTACCAGTTTGAAGTATATTCTTGTGCTTCACTTTAACCTGTTCCCATGTTCTTCTTGTGCTCACATTTGATCTGTAATTATGACATATTAAATAATAATTAATCTGACACATA
Organism: Erpetoichthys calabaricus; assembly: GCF_900747795.2. Taxonomy (NCBI): domain Eukaryota; kingdom Metazoa; phylum Chordata; class Cladistia; order Polypteriformes; family Polypteridae; genus Erpetoichthys; species Erpetoichthys calabaricus. The sequence continues at coordinate 245,045,335 of NC_041398.2, read as the reverse complement.
GGAAATGAAACGCTGCATTCAGTAAGTACAATGCACAGTACTTAGCGTTTAATTCGTCGGCCACTTTTTGCCAGCCGTCTTTTCTGGTCTGGGCTGCTTTTGCAGTGTTACCCCTTGTGCATATTAAATCTTGACATTCTTCATGTCCTTCGAATAAAAGGTCTTGCGCCGCGTGTGTGAAAAAAAATGCGGCCGTTCTTTCGTCATTTTATTACAATCTATCAAAGACTTGCTGGTCATGTTTTCTAGACTCAATATGTATGGGCTTTTCACTCAGCGCGGGCGCGCGCATTCATCTCGTATGATTAGATCCAGCTCGACTAATCTAATACACGGCTGCGTTTGAAAAACCGACCTATCCCGGATGAGTGTCACTGGCATTAACTCATCCAAGATGAGGCACCTGATCTCGGATGATTTAAGCGACGTACGAAAAATACCCCCCTGCTTTGTGAGTTCAAGTTATAAAAGTGAATTGTCAGTACAAAAGTTAAAATCTGCATATTGTCTGACCCTACAAGGAAGATAATCTGTGCATGGGCATTTAAAATGAAACTTAGCAATGAAGTTTAACACAAAGGTGAATAAAGGAAATTTTGACAATATTTAGCAACATAATATTACCAGATCTGCATTTATGCAATTATATATTTGCAGTTATTTTTTTTGTAGTAGAATGAAAATACTGTTAAGTGATCTGTTTTAATGAACAGTTTAATTGTTGATGAAGCTGTGCTTTCTAGGCAGCTAACCCAGGTAATCATGTTTTCATCTTATTAAACTTCAGGCTTGATTTTATTAGTGAAGTAAATTCTTCTTTAACCTCCTTAGCATTAGTCCCCGAGTGTCACTCAGGCAACGATATAAATGTGTCTCGCATAAGACCTAAGGATTACTCGGGCTGTAAAAGTGGCAACAGCATTAGTGCTGAGCGTTACTTGTGCAGTGGTATAGGCGTGTCTCGCATAAGTGTCAGGCCCGCGCATTTCAAGGGCCACGGTGTAGAAATGTCTTCGCCTAGCCTGATAATTTGAAACTCCTCTCAGCAGTTATGACGAGGTGAATCTGTGTTCAAGCAGTGAAACTGAAAGTGATTATGGTGAATCTGAAAGTGATGCTTGTGTCACTCGCACATACGGTATACAGTGTGCTGTTTATATTATTATTAGTAGTATTAATTTTTCAAGCCATAAAATAAATTTTTTTTTTTTTTTAGATAGTTTAATGGTAGGAGGTTAAATATAGCGCTAAACCCAATACCTTATGTAGTAACTAGCTGAAGTATGCATTATTGCTGGTATAAATAAACAAGGAAAAACTTTCTAATGAAAATTCCACATGGTTAAACACAACCCACGCTGAGACAAAAGGGATGTACTGTTAGACAAAAGCTGTAATGCAGCAAGATAATGAAACTGTTCTCAAAATTAGTTGAGAAGAAAACATCCCATGTACTTGTGGTCTTGAACGTTGTGCTTTGGCTAGTGGAAATCTTTGTGCTGATGGTTGTCTTACATCAGCTGTAGTGTACTCCTGCTGCCTGATGAGAATTGTAGTCCCTGCATTAGTGATGGGTTTTCGGTTGCCCTTTTGCCTGATATGATACAACATATTTTTAAGTTGGACCAAAGGCAAGTCACATGCAAAATTTCATTTAAATCATTTCCACTGTTTTTACATGAATAGTGAAGAAACAATTATCCAAATGGCTGACAATTTTATTTATGTAGCTACAGCAGACACCTGATTATCCTTGTTCTGTTTTACCGAGACAAACCTGTCAGTGTAATGCAGTGCTTTTCTTACACACTAATTCATAAAAGCTTTGTCATGAATGCTGTACCAAGCACATTTTGATATCAGCATGATTGGGACTTAATGACTATTAAGTGCAAAGTGCAGCATTATGCCTGGTGCACCAGGGAGTGCTTTAGTTAGTTTATTTAATGCTTCAACATGATTGGGAGTTAATGGCTATCAAATGGGGAAGTGTGGTGTACTGTGCACCAGGGAGGCTGAAGTTAGTGCCAGTATAGTGAAATCCATCCTTTCTAAGTTCCGATAGCTGGTATTGATACTAAATTCAATGTTTTAATACCAATCCAGCACTATTAAGTTATGAAAAGTGACTTAAAAATGATACAGTACCATATAAATTGGCAAAATCTTTTATGTCGATATTTTTTAATCTGAAATGATCATGGCCATCTGTTTTATCAGTGTTTAGTTTTCCGAAGTGGCATTGGTCCACCTTACCTTGGATAGTCATAGTTTTACTGTATACTGTATTTTTTGTGTTACTTAATAAACAGTTACTAGTTAGTCTTATTCTTTCTGTTTCCACTAGTTTTGCTTGTGCTATTTTGGCCATCAAGCCCAAATAAAGGACTGGAGGTATTTTGTGTATTCAGATATACAGTATGTATATGTTTGTATGTTTTTTATATTCCCCTTTTATATTTACTTATTCTAGAGTTAAACATGTTTCTACTAACCAAACGTTGTTTAAGTACCCAGTTACTGAACATTGGTTTAAAGTTAATTTTAGAAGAAAATGGGTCTGATAAGTTTATATTTGGTAACATGGGGTCACATATTCTTAAAAGTTTGTGCAAGAATGTGATCACCAAGACTAGAATACTTGGAAGAAGATTGCTCCAACATTGAAAATGTAAGATACTGCTCTAGAAATTCTCAAGTTTAAACTTTATTTTCAATGAACTTTAAGAAATAGTTAGCTATAATATCTAAAGTAACCATTCATCTACCTGTTCTGTGCTGCACTCTTCTGCACCGTGTAGAGGACATAGTATGTTATATTCTTTAACAATTAGTGTGTTATAACTTCATAACTTTTGCACAAATTTAATGAGTACAGGCTCAGGAAATTTACAAATGGGAGGGTGAAGTATGTGCGATGTCCAATATGTTGTACAGTCCATCTACTTGATTATCCATCAGCAGTCCCAATATATGAAACTTTCCTATAAGATCCATCCATCCATCCATCCATTGTCTCCCGCTTATCCGAGGTCGGGTCGCGGGGGCAGCAGCTTGAGCAGAGATGCCCAGACTTCCCTCTCCCCGGCCACTTCTTCTAGCTCTTCCGGGAGAATCCCAAGGCGTTCCCAGGCCAGTCGAGAGACATAGTCCCTCCAGCGTGTCCTGGGTCTTCCCCGGGGCCTCCTCCCGGTTGGACGTGCCCGGAACACCTCACCAGGGAGGCGTCCAGGAGGCATCCTGATCAGATGTCCGAGCCACCTCATCTGACTCCTCTCGATGCGGAGGAGCAGCGGCTCTACTCTGAGCCCCTCCCGGATGACTGAGCTTCTCACCCTATCTTTAAGGGAAAGCCCAGACACCCTGCGGAGGAAACTCATTTCAGCCGCTTGTATTCGCGATCTCGTTCTTTCGGTCACTACCCATAGCTCATGACCATAGGTGAGGGTAGGAACATAGATCGACTGGTAAATTGAGAGCTTCGCCTTGCGGCTCAGCTCCTTTTTCACCACGACAGATTGATACAATGCCCGCATTACTGCGGATGCCGCACCGATCCGCCTGTCGATCTCACGCTCCATTCTTCCCTCACTCGTGAACAAGACCCCGAGATACTTGAACTCCTCCACTTGGGGCAGGATCTCGCTACCAACCCTGAGAGGGCACTCCACCCTTTTCCGGTTGAGGACCATGGTCTCGGATTTGGAGGTGCTGATTCTCATCCCAGCCGCTTCACACTCGGCTGCGAACCGATCCAGAGAGAGCTGAAGATCACGGCCTGATGAAGCAAACAGGACAACATCATCTGCAAAAAGCAGTGACCCAATCCTGAGCCCACCAAACCGGACCCCCTCAACACCCTGGCTGCGCCTAGAAATTCTGTCCATAAAAGTTATGAACAGAATCGGTGACAAAGGGCAGCCCTGGCGGAGTCCAACTCTCACTGGAAACGGGTTCGACTTCCTGCCGGCAATGCGGACCAAGCTCTGGCACTGATCGTACAGGGACTGAACAGCCCTTATCAGGGGGGCCGGTACCCCATACTCTCGGAGTACCCCCCACAGGATTCCCCGAGGGACACGGTCGAATGCCTTTTCTAAATCCACAAAACACATGTATACTGGTTGGGCAAACTCCCATGCACCCTCCAGGACCCTGCTAAGGGTATAGAGCTGGTCCACTGTTCCGCGACCAGGACGAAAACCACACTGTTCCTCCTGAATCCGAGGCTCGACTATCCGACGGACCCTCCTCTCCAGGACCCCTGAATAGACTTTTCCAGGGAGGCTGAGGAGTGTGATCCCTCTGTAGTTGGAACACACCCTCCGATCCCCTTTCTTAAAGAGGGGGACCACCACCCCGGTCTGCCAATCCAGAGGCACTGTCCCTGATGTCCATGCGATGTTGCAGAGGCGTGTCAGCCAAGACAGTCCTACAACATCCAGAGCCTTGAGGAACTCCGGGCGTATCTCATCCACCCCCGGGGCCCTGCCATCAAGGAGTTTTTTGACCACCTCGGTGACCTCAGTCCCAGAGATGGGGGAGCCCACCTCTGAGTCCCCAGGCTCTGCTTCCTCATTGGAAGGCATGTTAATGGGATTGAGGAGGTCTTCGAAGTATTCCCCCCACCGACCCACAACGTCCCGAGATTTTAAGTAAATATCTTTTTTTTCCACCAATACATTTGCTGAAAATTACATTATGACCCCTGAATACGTCAGTTTTCAAAAAATGTTAGGTCATTTTGATGCAGTTGATAGATGTAGAACATAGTTAAATGACTATAATTAGAACAGTCTATGTGAGAACAGGCCATTCAGCCCAACAAAGCTTGCCAGTCCTGTCCACTTCTTTCTTCAAAAAAACCAAGTCGAGTTTTGAAAGTCCCTAACGTCTTACTGTCTACCACACTACTTCATAGTTTATTCCAAGTGTCTATCGTTCTTTGTGTAAAGAAAAACTTTGTAATGTTTGTGTGAAATTTACACTTAAGTTTCCAACTGTGTCCCAGTGTTCTTGATGATCTCATTTTAAACTCAGTGTCTCAATCCACTGAATTAATTCCCTTCATAATTTTAAGCACTTCAATCATGTCACCTCGTAATCTTCTTTTGTTTAAACTGTAAAGGCTCAGCTCTTTTAATCTGTCCTCATAGTTCAATCCCTTTAGCCCTGGAATTAGCCTATTTACTCTTTGGACCTTTTCTAGTGCTGCTGTGTACTTTTTACGTGACTCTCTAAATTTAGAAAGCTGAACTAATTTTAACTCTTCAACCAATTTGTTGTGTATATAAGGTAGAAAGAATAAGCCCGTTTTGTTCTATATGCTTTTTAAACCTTCAAAGTACTAAATAAACTTCTGTATAATTAAATTTTCATTTAGTGAAGCACATACTCCTGAAACTATGGGGCAAGCTCTGCACAAATATATTTCAGTGGTCCATTAGTTTGTAAATATACATCTAATTATGCAACTGTTCGACTGACAACCGTCTCCCGCCATTTTGGAATGCAGGGCAGGTGCTGCCATCTATCCGCAACAAAAAGAATTTTAAGTGAAATCTCTATGTACAGGGCAGGTGCTGTTAATTCTCTATGTAATAAACTTAAGTTATAGCGTAACGAAAATTGCATAATTAGATCTTGACCACCCTGTATTTACAAAAAACACAATATTACACACAGTGTGCAGCAATGGTTTTTGTTATTAGCTGATGCTGACAGTGTCATAAGGGTATATCTTCCATCCACCCAGGCTTTCATTTTCACAAATTCAAAAGTATATTTCTGAAAGGTATTCTTAATGTATAAAAGTGACAACTTGAATTTGTAAATTTTTTCATATAATATACTTACTAGCTGTGTTACCCGGCTTCATCCAGAGAGTTTAAGACAGCAGACCTTATTTATAGTGCCATTGTTTACTTGGGTGTATGAGAGTACTATTTAACTAAGTAAGTACTTTTCTGTTTACAATATTTGTAGGTTTTTTAACAAAGGACTAATTCAATTGGTATGAGGGTGGCAGGATTTGAAAGCTTTGGATTTCAAATTCAGGTACTGACACTGTGTGACCCTGAGTATGTCATGTCATCTGCATCTGCTTCAAATGTAAAAACAAAACAAATGTAATCAATAGTATCTTAATTGTTATATGTTGACTTAAAGGCGCAAGTCCAGTAATAAGTGACAATATTAAGTCACTGGAGGTGCTTATGCTTGAACATGCTATACACAATTGTCCATAAGAAAACATTCCTGCATTAGTTCAGCTCCTGCTTTTTCCTAGTGACTTTGTTGTTGATGGTCATTCCAAAACATAATTTTACAGGAAAATTTATTATTTTGAATTGAAACTGGTAATCGGCAGAAATAATGTGAAATTGGAGTATATGTTTTCATTATTAGATGCTCCCTTTTTTTTTTGTTTTACATCATTCACTTGAATTTCTTGTTTCTTGTCAGTTGTTTGTGGTCCCCTTTTAAAGTCCACAGATGCAAATGCATATGTAAAGAATTTTGGAGAGCAGCAGTGCGGCATCCCTGTTCAAAGTCTGCAGAAGCAAATGTATATTATAGTGCAGTAGCTCATGGTAGACCCGTCATCTCTATCTGGAAAGGGAAGGGTGATCGCCTGGATTGCGGCAACTACAGGGGGATAACACTGCTCTCTGTGCCGGGTAAGGTCCTTGCTAGGGTCTTTCTCAATAGGATATGTGATCACTTGCTCACCTACCAGTGACTGGAGCAGTCTGTTTTTTTTTTTTTACGTAAGAAGTCTACCATCAAACACAAATCCCGGCGCTGAGGGTTCTCATGGGGTATCGGCAGAGCTTATTTGTTGTAGCCTTGGTCAATTTTCATAAAGCGTATGACTCAGTTGATTAAGCTGCCCTGTGGGTATACTGAGGATTCGTGTGATCCCCTCATGGTTGCTGGATGTCATGGCCGACCTGTACTCTGGTACTGTGAGTGCTGTGTAGAGTGGAGGCAGAATCTCTGTTTTTCCCAGTTGATTATGGGGTTGGTCAGGGGTGTGTTCTGCTCCTACTCTGTTCAATGCTTGCATGGGGCATCTGTTGGTGAAGAAAGGTTCACTGATCTTGATTTTACTGACAATGCTGACTTTGCAGTCAATGGAGGCTCTGATTGGGGCTTTCGAGAGACTGAATAAGGAGTCTGAGTGTCTGGGCCTGCAAGTGTCCTGATAAAAAAAACAACATCCAGGCCTTTAATGGCCTCTTGGGCACAACCATCAGCAGTGTGTCTGTCTGCAGAGAGAGTGTCGACCGCGTCAAGAGGTTTACTTACCTCAGCAGTGACATTCATGTCTCTGGTGACTCTTCCTACGAAGTCGGTAGACAGATTGGGAGAGTATGGGGGGGTCAAGAGGTTGCTGGTAAGGGGTGTGTGGCGCTCCTGATAACTATGCAAAAGGATGAAGGTCCAAATCTTTAGAGTCCTGGTGCTTCCTGTCTTGCTATATGGTTGAGGGACCTGGACGTTATCTAGTAACTTGAGACAATGAATGGACACCTTTGGCATTGTCTCTTTGGAGAATACTTGGGTACCACTGGTTTGACTTTGTGTTGAATGAGCGGTTGCTCATGGAGTCCCAAATGAGGCACATTTACCTACATTGTAAATTACATTTACCTACATTATAGGCGGAGTGTTGGCACTGAGGCTAGGGATCTGCACTGGCAATTGGAAGGTTGCCGGTTCGAATCCCGTAAAATGCCAAAACGGACTCTGCTCTGTTTGGCCCTTGAGCAGTGTCCTTAACCTGCAATTGCTAAGTGCTTTGAGTAGTGAGAAAACCGCTATATAAATGCAAAGAATTATTATTGTGATGGAGCATCTGTTACTGCACTACAGCCAAGTGGCGCAATTCCCCGAGGGTGATCTGGCTGATTTATGTGGGCCTGAGCAGCTGGACCAGGCCAAGGGGATGCCCATGTAACACCTGGCTGTGGCAGATTGAGGATCAGTTGTGGAAGGTGGGACTGGACCAGACGTCTGCCTGGGGGGTTGCCAACCGGGATCCCAAGCTTTTTCGTCACGTGGTGGGTGCGGCAATGTACTGTACCAGTGCATGCTCCCCGACCTGACCTGATCAAGAAAAAGGTCATGAGCTGGGCAAATTAGGCCAGTGGTTTAAGCCTCTGAAGCACCAAACCCCCATGTTATATAGCACCCTGATGTGTGGAATTCAAGTACAAGGAGTTTATGCTGAAGCTTTATAATGCACTGGTGAGGCCTCATCTGGAGTCCTGTGTGCAGGTTTGGTCTCCAGGCTACTAAAAGGATGTAGCAGTGCTAGAAAAAGTACAATAAATAGCAGCTAGGGTGATTCCAGGACTGCTGGGAATGATTGAAAAAGCTGATGTTTTAAAGTTCAAGTAAAAAAAAAAAAAAAAAAGATTGAGGAGACATGAAATGCTTAAAATTATGAAGGGAATTAGTGCAGTGGATTGAGACGGTGACTTTAAAATGAGTTCATCATGCGCACAGGTTCGCAGTTGGAAACTTTATTGTAAATTTTGCACAAACATTAGGAACTTTTTCTTAACACAGAGAACCATAGATACCTGGAATAAGTGAACAAGTAGTGTGGTGAACTTTAGGGACTTTTAAACTAGACTTAATGTTTTTCAGGGGAATTAAGTGGATGGAACTGGTAAGCTTGATTTGGGATGAATGGCCTGTTCTCGTCTAGATTGTTCTAATATTCTGATATGTAAAGTAAAATACAATGTCTCTGTTTAAAATAGCTTTCAAATGGATGCATGATTCCAGGTCTGTCAGTCAAGTCTGTTTTGTACCCAATATCTTCTATGGTGAACATTCACTACAATTCTTTAACCAGTGCTAATTAACTGATTTAAATTCAACAGGCATTTTATTTTTTCCTTCCCAAAAAGTTTAGTATTTACTGTCTTTTTGCAAGAGGAACAATTGGATAAGCAGAACAGTGAGGTCAGCTGATGAAGCAGAAACAGCTGTAACTTGGGGAGAGAGACCAGGAAATTCCAGTCACGGAGAATGAAAGCTTTGTCTTTAACAGGCTGTCCTGCAGATGGCTGTTACAAATGTGAAGCCAAAGTGAGGAGGAGCACAGTGGGAAGTTTGTCATCTGGCCTGCCTGTACAGACAATTGTAGGAAAGAGCAGTTGCCCGGCTTGCATTTGTCATCTGTAGTCCACTTCTCTGTTTGAAATTGGGTGGGGTGGAGGTGTAAAGAGAATAGCAGCAGACTATAAAGAGCCAATGTTTTGTTTTAGAGTTCATTGTGTTGTCAGTTAATGTGGGTTTAGCAAAACCAGCATTTATTGGAGTGTGTGTGTGTGTGTGTATGTGCGCGCACACAGGGTTTTTTTTTTTTTTTTCCTGTTACTATACTTTGTCTACAGACATCTTGTAGTAAACACTACATGCTCCAACATGTTTCTTTTGTATGAGACAGCATTTCATAACATTCAGCTAAAGTGTTTGCCTGAAAATGAAGCACTACAGTAAGACTTGAGAAAGTTGTGTAATCATCATTGGAGTTTGTCAAAGTACAGTGGAAAATATCAGTCTGGTGATGATTTTAAAGCTACATGTTAATTAGGTTTAATTGGAACACCTTTCCTTTCCCTTGGGTAGAGGGGTATGCCTTAAAATAAATGTATATCATCAGGTTTTATTTTTTTTAAACATAAACCGGGGACTGGAATTTGCTAAAATGCATATTGATAAGCTTCTGTGCCTCTGAAAAAATGTCCTTTGCACAGATGAGACAAGACTAGAGATTTTTGGCAAGTCGCATCAACTCTATGGCCACAGATGAAAAAATGAAACTTTCAAAGAAAAGAACACCGTAGCTATTGTGAAACATGAATGAGTCTCACTTATATTGTATGGCTGCTTTGCTGCATCTGGCATGGGGTTCTTTAAGTCTGTGCAGGGAACAATGAAATCTCAAGACTATCAAGATATTTTGGAGCAAGACATACTGCCCATTGTCAGAAGGCACTGTCTCAGTTGCAGGTCATGGGTCCTCCAACAGGATAATGGGCCAAAACACACCGCTAAAAGCACCCAAGAATGGCTAAGAACAAAACATTGGGCTATCCTATGAGCTCTGAACGGAATCTTTTTGAACATATATGTACATGTACTGAGTTGCCTCGAAAGCTTGCATATTGTAATATTTTTACTTAGCCAATAAAAGGTGTCATTTTACTTAGCCTTTATGGATGTAGTGAGAAGTCAAACACGTTACAACACCCTAGTACAGGGGTTGGCAACGTCAGTCCTGGAGAGCCGCAGTGGTTGCAGGTTTTTGTTCCAACCCAGTTTCTTAATGAGCAATCAATTATTGCTGATGAAATACTTATTGCTTAAGTGATAGTTTGATGCTTCATTTTAGTGGTCTCGCTTGTTAAGTCTCCAGCCCTTAATTGCTTATTTCAATCTTAAACAGCTGCATTCAGTGTGTTAATGGCTCCTTATCTATAATAATAAAAGGCAAAGTCCTCACTGACTGACTGACTGACTCACTCACTCACTGACTGACTGACTCATCACTAATTCTCCAACTTCCCGTGTAGGTGGAAGGCTGAAATTTGGCAGGCCCATTCCTTACAGCTTACTTACAAAAGTTAGGCAGGTTTCATTTCGAAATTCAAAGCGTAATGGTCATAACTGGAACATATTTTTTGTCCATACACTGTAATGGAGGAGGCGGAGTCACGTATCGCGTCATCACGCCTCCTACGTAATCACGTGAACTAAAAACAAGGAAGAGATTTACAGCACGAGACACACGCGGGAACGAAGGTAAATGACGTTAATTTTTGACTGTCTTTTAATACTGTGTAAGCATACATATTAACACATGTGCAATTAAACGTGTGCATTTACGGGGTGGTTTCTCAGGCTTAAAAGCTCACCTTTTATCAAACGCAGGAACTAAGGTAACTGACGTTGTTCACTGTCTTTTAATACTGTGTAACCATACATATTAACACATGTGCAATTAAACGTGTGCATTTACGGGGTGATTTCTCAGGCTTAAAAGCTCGCCTTTTACTAAAAAGGTAAATGCAAAACTATTTTCAATCAGTTTATTGAAACGCTCCCGTTAAGGATTGCAATAACATATTCGCGAGATAAAAGAACGAAGTAGGGGGAAATGGAGGAAGAGCCGGAAACAGCAAAGAGCAAAAAATTAATTAAACAATTGAGAACGGAGCGAGTGAAGCATACAAGCATGTTCATAAGGGAAACAAAGCACGGTGTAAAACGTAAGTTTCAATTAAGTTTATAGAAACGCTCCCGCTGCGGATTGCAATAACATATTCGCGAGATAAAAGTTTAATGAGAAGACACGAGGTATAAACGAACCACACGCCGTGGCGTAACGTTAGGGGCAACAGTTTCAACCATTCTATGATCTGCTTCTCGCAACTGAAAGACGGCACATGGCGGATGTTAGCCGACTTGCTGACTGCAACGTTAGGGGCTTCAACTATGGCGCTCACGCCACATCTCAGTGCCAACACTTTCCAGGCTCTACTTAAAAGACACGCCCTCCTCACTGGACAGTTAAAAAGACCAATCAAACTAACGATGACATCAAGTATTACCCAATCAAAAGTAGGAAAGGAGGCTTCTTCATAAAATGCGTGTGGGATGATTTGCATGACACGCTGCTTTAAAAAAAAAATGATAAAAAAAATACGGGATAAATCCCGTCCAGTATTGATTCAAAACGGGACTCGCAATTTCATTCTCAAACGCGGCACGATTCCGTATTTTAAAGGACGGGTGGCAACCCTACAGTGCCAGGTAAGCACCCATACAATCAGATTGTGATTCAGACTAGGAATGCAATGAATGTAATTTCCCCGATCTACATACAAGGCGAAAGTCTTGCAACATTCAAAGATGAGTACTTATTAAGTACACCATGGCACATAAAAGAGCTTATGAAGCCTTGAACCGAAAAAAGCAAGATCTCAGAGATCGTAAAAAAAAAAAAGGAGGTAATGTCGTTTTACTCGCTGTACATTTTACTCAAACACTAGCAAAATACCCGCGCTTCGCAGCGGAGAAGTAGTGTATTAAAGAGGTTATGAAAAAAAAAGGAAACATTTTAAAAATAACGTAACATGATTGTCAATGTAATTGTGTTGTCATTGTTATAACTGTTGCTGTGTTTTTTATATATATATATATATATATATATATATATATATATATATATATATATATATATTATATATATATATTATATATATATAATATACACACACATAAGACTTACTGACTGAAACGGGCTTTCATTGACAATCATGTTACGTTATTTTTAAAATGTTTCCTTTTTTTTTCATAACCTCTTTAACACACTACTTCTCCGCTGCGAAGCGCGGGTATTTTGCTAGTATATATATATATATATATATATATATATATATATATACATATACACATACACACATACATGCAGTTTTAATAACACAGAAATCAATATAAACATTAACATCATTATCATATGAGAATATGAAGTAATATATAAGAAGCACTTTTCATATAAATATAAATTATTAAACAGTAAAATCTTCTTCTGTAATTTGCTACCGTGGCAATTTGTGTGTCTGTCCAGGATTTTAAATGACCTGTAGCTCGCAAACCGTTTCACCTATACACTTGAAATGTGGTACACATATAGTACGTCACGTCTACTATCCGCTTTATGGGTGATGATTGTTTTACTCTTTTTATCTTTATTTTATTTTATTGTAGAATCAACTCCTATCTGCGCACAGCAGGGCAGCCGTGGGCGGATGCGTATGGTGTATTCACTCCATGTTATCGTGCATTGCGCTGTCACTGGTATTTTGATAAAAGAATTTGAACAACATATAAGAAGCGTATAAATTATTAAACAGTAAAACATTAACATTTAAGAAGTAAAGTTACATGAAGTACTACTGCAGTGCCTTCGGGTATACCTCATTTTTTGTTTGCCCATTACATGCTTAAATGTATACATTTTTTGGTGCACCTACGTGAGAACACGCGACATATAACCGAGCGTGGGAGAAGCATGGATTTTAAACACGCGTTGAGTTCATCTGCTGGTCTCCCTCGTGGAATAACTGGTAATGTTTGACTAAAATCTACAGCGAGTAAAACGACATTACCTCCTATTTTTTTTTTTTACGATCTCTGAGATCTTGCTTTTTTCGGTTCAAGGCTTCATAAGCTCTTTTATGTTGTATGGTGTACTTATCCCAAACCATCATCTTTGAATGTTGCAAGACTTTCGCCTCGTATGTAGATCGGGGTAATTACATTCATTGCATTCCTAGTCTGAATCACAATGTGATTGTATGGGTGGTTACCTGGCCCTGTAGGGTTGCCACCCGTCCTTTAAAATACGGAATCGTGCCGCGTTTGAGAATGAAATTGCGCGTCCCGTTTTGAATCAATACTGGACGGGATTTATCCCGTATTTTTTTTATCATTTTTTTTTTAAAGCAGCGTCTCATGCAAATCATCCCACACGCATTTTATGAAGATGCCTCCTTTCCTACTTTGGATTGGGTAATACTTGATGTCATCGTTAGTTTGATTGGTGTTTTTAACTGTCCAGTGAGGAGGGCGTGTCTTTTAAGTACAGTCTGCAAAGTGTTGGCACTGAGATGTGGCGTCAGCGCCATAGTTGAAGCCCCTAACGTTGCGGTCAGCAAGTCGGCTAACATCCGCCATGTGCCGTCTTTCAGTTGCGAGAAGCAGATCATAGAATGGTTGAAACTGTTGCCCCTAACGTTGCGCCACGGCGTGTGGTTCGTTTATACCTCGTGTCTTCTCATTAAACTTTTATCTCGCGAATATGTTATTGCAATCCGCAGCGGGAGCGTTTCTATAAACTTAATTGAAACTTACGTTTTACACCGTGCTTTGTTTCCCTTATGAACATGCTTGTATGCTTAACTCGCTCCGTTTTCAATTGTTTAATTAATTTTTTGCTCTTCGCTGTTTGCGACTGTTCCTCCATTTCCCCCTACTTCGTTCTTTTATTTCGCGAATATGTTATTGCAATCCTTAACGGGAGCGTTTCAATAAACTGATTGAAAATAGTTTTGCATTTACCTTTTTAGTAAAAGGCGAGCTTTTAAGCCTGAGAAATCACCCCGTAAATGCACACGTTTAATTGCACATGTGTTAATATGTATGGTTACACAGTATTAAAAGACAGTGAACAACGTCAGTTACCTTTCTTCCCGCGTTTGATAAAAGGTGAGCTTTTAAGCCTGAGAAATCACCCCGTAAATGCACACGTTTAATTGCACATGTGTTAATATGTATGCTTACACAGTATTAAAAGACAGTCAAAAATTAACGTCATTTACCTTCGTTCCCGCGTGTGACTCGTGCTGTAAATGTCTTCCTTGTTTTTAGTTGACGTGATTACGTAGGAGGCGTGATGACGCGATACGTGACTCCGCCTCCTCCATTACAGTGTATGGACAAAAAATATGTTCCAGTTATGACCATTACGCTTTGAATTTCGAAATGAAACCTGCCTAACTTTTGTAAGTAAGCTGTAAGGAATGAGCCTGCCAAATTTCAGTCTTCCACCTACACGGGAAGTTGGAGAATTAGTGATGAGTGAGTCAGTGAGTCAGTCAGTCAGTCAGTGAGGGCTTTGCCTTTTATTATTATAGATTACCAGTTATTCCACGAGGGAGACCAGCAGATGAACTCAACGCGTGTTTAAAATCCATGCTTCTCCCACGCTTGGTTATATGTCGCGTGTTCTCAGGTAGGTACACCAAAAAATTTATACATTTAAGCATGTAATGGGCAAACAAAAAATGAGGTATACCCGAAGGCACTGCAGTAGTACTCAATGTAACTTTACTTCTTAAATGTTAATGTTTTACTGTTTAATAATTTATACGCTTCTTATATATTGTTCTAATTCTTTTATCAAAATACCAGTGACAGCGCAATGCACGATAACATGGAGTGAATACACCATACGCATCTGCCCACGGCCGCCCTGGTGTGCGCAGATAGGAGTTGATTCTAAAATAAAATAAACATAAAAAGAGTAATACAATCATCACCCATAAAGCGGATAGCGGACGTGACGTATTATATGTGTACCAGATTTCAAGTCAATAGGTGAAACGGTTTGCAAGCTACAGCTGATTTAAAATCCTGGACAGACCAACGAAAAGCCACGGTAGCAAATTATAGAAGAAGATTTTACTGTTTAATAATTTATATTTATATGAAATGTGCTTCTTATATATTACTTCATATTCTCATATGATAATGATGTTAATGTTGTTTATATTGATTTCTATGTTATTGTAAGTGCATCTATGTGTGTGTATGTATGTATGTATGTATGTATGTATGTATGTATGTATGTATGTGTATGTGTGTGTATATATATATATATATATATATATATATATATATATATATATATATATATATATATATATATATATAAAAAATCTATATATAAAAAATATATGTGTATATGTATATATAATATATCTGTATATGTGTGTATATGTGTGTGTATATGTGTATATGTATATATATATATATATATATATATATATATATATGACAGCAACACTCATAACAATGACAACACAATTACATTGACAATCATGTTACGTTATTTTTAAAATGTTTCCTTTACTTTTTCATAACCTCTTTAACACACTACTTCTCCGCTGCGAAGCGCGGGTATTTTGCTAGTTTAGTAATAAGATGTAAAAGACAAAGCAGCCAGAAGTTCTCCATCTAGCTGCTAGATCGTTTTCACTCATGCCTTTTTCATTAGTGGTCTTATTTGAAATATTCTGTAATACATAATGAAGGGTGCTAATTACTTTTGTCAGTTTTTCAAGTTATTTCAGAGACAATTTTGGGTTTTTCATTTTTCATGGATGGGTACCAACAAATTTGTCAGTGTCTCTAAATAATGTGTTATTGAATTGCCATGGACTTGCACCATGTAGTATCTCAGTTCAAACATTTGCTCTGTGTTAACTGCCAGTGAGTGGCCAGTCACAAACCGGCAACATCTAACTTGGAAGCGATCTTTTTGAGTGAACAACGGGAGTAACTCCATTAGTCAGCTGCACAGAAACCGTCTCTGAACACTGCAAGCGGTGCACTTCCTGTCGACAAGTTGATTTTTCTCTCTGTCAGCCCCCCACATTTTCTGCCCAGCATTGCCACTAAGTCACCCACCCAGAGTGCAAATCCCATTCTTGTCGCAAAGTGAATTGCTTTGCACTTGCACCATGACTTATCTCAGTTTGAAGGTTTGCATTGTGGTAAACTACCTGTGGTCAGTTGCAGACTGACAACATTGGTCTCGAAAGCAATCTACTCACGTTGGAACAAGCTTCTCTCTCTCTCTCTCTCTCTCTCTCTCTCTCTCTCTCTCTCTCTCTCTCTCTCTCTCTCAGTCAGCTTCCATCTTTTTGTGCAGCTTCTGAAGTCATTAAATATGTTCAGTGATGCCTCACCAATCAAAACACAGTGCTCACTACAGCCCAAGCTTTTTGCTTGTATTGGTGAAAATAACACTTAATTTCAAACCCATATTTCATGTTGCTTTCGGTGTCACTGAGATAAGCAAATGCATAAATAAGCAACAAAAACATTTTGTACTTTATGCTGAAATTTTTATTTGATTGTCATATTTCACAATATTTTCGGATCTTTATTTTTGTCCAGAATATTCCTCCTTAATAATCAGTTGTCTACCAGTGCCAATCAAATGATCCAATGGATTACAGGAACAAGAGCTTGTTCTAGTAAGGCAACTTTTGGTCAACTCACGCCTCTGTTCCGTCTAGTCACCTGGGCAATGTTAATCTAACTCTGTGATTTACATTGTCTAATTTCCTTTACCCTTGGATATTATAAAAGTGGTAAAGGAACAGGGCACCCCAATCCATTTCAGATTCAGACATGATTCTTAGGGGAAGTGTTCACGTCACTTAGATGCTTGTTTATTGTAATAGACAGGAAAATGAGAGGATCACCCAATGGGGAGAGATCAAGACGAGGAAGTCTGAGTGAGCAAAGCAGATATGACTAAGGAATTGCGAGAACTAACTTCAGCAATTACACATGTTCAAAGTAAAGTTTAGGAAGTATGCTTTATCGCTGTAGACCACAGGCAACAGTAAAGTATATACAGTTAATAACTATTATTTGGCTGATGCCTTTATCCAGGGCAACATTTGAGATAAAACTATTTACATTACTTTTATTTTTCTATTTGGAGCACATGCAGGTGAAGTGACTTTCTAATGGTCACACAGTGTCGGTAGTAGAATTTGAAGACAGAAGCTCAGGGTTCAAAGTCCAAAGCCTTAACAGCTATGCCACACTGCCTTCCCATGGTAACCTCTCTCTGAAGTTTGAGTAAGCAGCAACCACCTTTTTGCCTTTGTTAGGTTGTGAAAGTTGTGTGGTTTTGTCAGATTTCTACCAATCACCTGACGACTCCTCCATTTGCCCAATGCCACACATGCACTTGGGTAACATTTTTAAACCAAGTTTTCTCATTAGGGGGATATTTCTGGTGCCCACTCATTCTCATATTGTCTTTGAAATAAAATTACTAGTTAAAGCAGAGCAGGTTGCTTGTACAGTGATACATTTTCTAATGTATTTTTTGAATTCAGTGTTCATTGGTAATGTTAAGTTACTTCTAACAAAGTTGGGGATCATAAGCCTGATACTTCAGGAGTAAATCTTAAAAAAAAAAAAAAAAAAAAAAGCTTTTATTTTTATTTTTTGCATTTGTGTATGTTTGGTACATCATCTACAATTAAAGCTTTAGTGTTGCTCTGCAGTAATAACAGTATCTATGCGCTTAGTCTGTAAAACCGGACACTCCTAGTCACCTTTAATGTGTAGCTTGCAGTTCCCTGTTTCAGCAAAAATTGTTTTCTCTTCTGAGACCTGTTTGTATGCTGTTCTGTTTTTATTTTGCATTCTGATACTTTATTTATTGATATCGTTAGTTCCAGCTGTGCAAGAAAGAGAACAAATCACCAAGCTGACTGTGTAAAGTCAGTTTTTGTTTCAAGATGTGACCAAGCAGTGCATATGATGACTTGGGGGAAACTGCAGGAATAAATACCTGTCTTAAGTGCAAAGTAAGGCAGACTAATCATTTACTACAAGGAAGCTAGCTTGCAATTAAAGTTGTTCTTGGAGAGATTTAAAATACATGCTAGACTTTTTATTTTAACATGTGGCAGAAAATGGTAAGATTATACAACTGATTCTTCATTAATGTGGTGGTCAGCAGCATGTATGGAACAGAGTTCAGTTAGTATCCTTGAATATATCTATAGATGTGACTGCCTCATTTTCTTTTTGAGAAGTCTGTCACTGCCTGGAGCACTCTATTTTATTTTTATTTACATAAAATGTATATAAAATATATCTCCCTCTCTATCTCTGTGTATGTATGTGTATCTAGATAGATACTGTAGATATTCTATACATTGTATGTATGGGCAGATGAATACATTTTAACAGATGTTAACAACTTTAACTGTGAATTTAAACAGCATTCTTCCACTGATCTTGAGCTCTGGCAAGACATCACAGAAAATTATCAGTGGGGATAGAAAGTGGGGTTTTGTTGAATAATCAAATTTTTTTTGTGTGTGTGTGTGCCAAAAATTAGGGATAGGAGTGTTATACGGTATCATCTTTCCCAGCTGTGCCAAGTGGTGGGTCATTTCTGTACCTGACAAAGCTAAAGGCATCGCACAGTTTAATCTGTAGTAAAACAAACTTCAATTTTTAAACGTTTGATTGTAAAAGCAGAAGTATTTCTGCATATCAAGAGTGTGTTCAGAAAGGCATAGTTTCCCAATAACTTTGATAGCTGAAGAAATTAAAGTGTAAAAAAAAAAAAAAAAGTGCCTTCAGAAAGTTTTCAGACACCCTTTACTTTTTCACATTTCTTGTTGCAGCCTTGTGCCAAAATAATGTAAATTAATTTTTTCTCTCATCAAACACTCAATGCACAGAATGACAAAGCAAAAACTGGATTTTATCAATTTTTGAAAATGTAAAATTTTTAAAACAAATAATCACATTGACCCCAGTATTTACTCAGTACATACTATAGTTGAAGCACCTCTGGAAGTGATCACGGCCTGGAGTTTTCGTGGATACAACATGATAAGTTTAGGAATTTCTTCCAGATCCTCTTGAGCTCTATTAGTATGGATGGAAATCATCGGTGTGTGGCTATTGAAAGATCCCTCCAGAATGGTCGGAGGTGTTTTTTTTTTAACAACATTGGAGCATTTTGTCAAAGGAGTGCTCCATGAGTGAATTTGGATGTGTGAGTGGTGTTTCTTAAGAAACCAGATTTCTGCTTTTAAGCAGGTTGCTTATCCTGGTTTTGTGTGTACATATAAACACATTCATTGTCTTTTTACTAACCAAAAGTAGTAGTAAAAAAACATGGTTAGCAAGATGAAATTCAACCTTGAAAAACAAAGGAAAAAAACTAATGCACTACTTAAATTTGACTCATGTTATATACACTATAAAAAAAGTAAAAAGCACCGATAGCTTTCCAAAGAATTATAGCTGAGCCTTGTAGCTTTGATAGAGTTACAGCTCATAGAGAAACACTGCAAATGATTTTTTTTTTTTTTTTGCTGTCTGTAGTGAAGAAAACTGCCTTATCTTGAGAGAGTTAATTTTTTCAAATAAATTTATTTCTGAGCTCTGAAAGGTATGTATAATGTGTATACCAATTTTCATCAAAATCAAACATGGTGAAAGAAAAACGTTTTTTGTTAATATAATGATTTTAAAAGAAATGGCCCATATGATTTTACATTACAGGGAATCTTTGAACCCCAATCTGACCTTTTTATTTTTGAAGCATATGTATTCAGACTTTTTGAATTTATTATGAAGATGCCCCAGTTCTCATATGTCATTATGTCTCATGGTGAAAAATAAAGTCACTGTTTGAATTAACCACATCACTTGTGCAAATTGGATGTGTCTCTAACTTGGCAATTGGATTTTCCAGTCAAGCTGGTAAAAGAAAAATTAGAGTGGATAAGATAGAGATATACCATCTTATTAATGACTGAGTTGAAATATGAGCAGCTGCTAATGTTTTTTTAATAGTGAAGGTGAAATTGTTTTTCTATAATGCAAGTACTTTTTATATCCCTTTATCTACCAGACTGGCATATACAGTATAGTCATCATGTATGTGTATATTTTATTTTAGGGGAGTCAAACTCAGTTTTACTGAGGTCCAAAAATAAAACTTTGTATACCCAGAGTGGGCCAACATATATTTTTGAACTGCCACCACTTTTACTTTATGACCAAAGACACACATGCACCTGTCTGCTTGTCAAAGCTGTATGTTCTACCTTGAGTCCCTGTTGGAACTGTGTTCTTTCTTTATCATCTTTTTCTTGGACATTGCAGTGGGTTAGTCGAGCTACCATTAGCCACATAACCAAAATCAGCACCCAGTGTCAAAAGTGAAGTAAATGTATGTGATCAAACACACGAACCACGTTTGAAGTTGGTCAGAAGTGGATCGTGATCCTATTTAAAATGGATGGAAATGCAAGTGCATTTTCTATTCACACATTGAGTCAGTGGAACAGGCAAAAGAACCAAATGGGATGGTGGCGGTTGTCAGATAAGCCTTGGAAAGGTAGAGAGCCGTGACACCTGTGCAAATTTAAAAAGCAAGAGGGCTGGCAGCAGTGGCATGTGAAACTACTGTCTCTTTCATGAAACTGTCACCTATTTGGTGAACACTAAAATTATTTACGCCAGTGGTTCTTTTTACTTTATTACAAGCAGATGGTTTCTGTTCTAAATACAGTTTTCTCACTATGGTGCACAGGTAAACACAAGTAGACCCTTGAGACGTAGTACAGTGTCATGCATACATGTAAATAATGTACAAATGGAATCTATGACACAATTACATGAGGGTCTTTGAGAATACTGACTGGGCAGTATGTAACATGTTTTGAATATTGATGAAATGAACCAAACTAAAAAGGTCCAAGGGCAGGACCTCGAATTGTTTTCAATGTTCAGTTATTTTATGTGGCGGCTAATTTTTACATGTACTTTTGCTAATTTTTAAAAATCTAATCAGATCCCTGTATTAGCATAAGAAACAGTTTGTCAAAGGCAGATTTGAGCTGTTTGTACGTCTGGGTAAATAGCTATTAGGGTTGTGTGGTATGCCAATATTAAAACATCTAATTTTTTTGGGTTATGGTACTAGCATTTTGTTAATTTTGATACCAAAATTTATTGGTGGCTAATGGTAGCTCTGTCGTTTATTAGCATGATTGTAACTGCCCACCTTAGTCCTGCTCTTCGATAAGTTTATGTACATTTAGCTCAGTTCACCAAGGAATAACCCACCCCTGCTCCTCCGCTCTTCAAACATGTACATTTTATTATAAACAAGCTGGAAACTCCCTCCCACACTCCTTGCTTTGTTTTGCCAGCAGAGAGGGGTGCAATGGTGTGGCAGAGCTGGTGTTAGGGCTAAGGAGTTATGTGCTATTTTCTTTTGCTTTTTTGTTGCCAGTACCAATTTCTGTAGGTTGGTGTTGATACCGAAGTCAAAATCTTATTACCGTTTCAACACTAACAGCTACAGAAGATCCTGACATTTAGAGGGACATCTTTTTGCAGATGATGTGGTCCTGATAGATAGATTGATAGATAGATACTTTATTAATGCCAATGGGAAATTCACATTCTCCAGTAGCAGCATAATGATACAATAAATAATATTAAATTAAAGAATGATAATAATGCAGGTGAAAAACAGACAATAACTTTGTATAATGTTAAATGTTAACGTTTACACCCCCGGGTGGAATTGAAGAGTCGCGTAGTTTGGGGGAAGAACGATCTCCTCAATCTGTCAGTGGAGCAGGACAGTGACATGATACTATTTAGTGGATGCAGTGGATTCTCCATAATTGATAGGAGCCTGCTGAGCGCCCTTCGCTCTGCCACAGATGTTAAACTGTCCAGCTCCATGCCAACAATAGAGCCTGCCTTCCTCACCAATTTGTCCAGGCGTGAGGCGTCTTTTTCCTCTTAATGCTGCCTCTTTGTTGGCTTCATTGAAATGGGAACTCCAGTACGCATTGGGGTGGTTTGTGACCGAGTGGGAAGCGGTAGGAATGAAGATCAGCACCTCATAAATCTGAGACAATGATCCTCAGTAGGAAAAAGGTGAACTATCCTTTCAGAGTTGGAGATGAGTTACTACCTCAAGTGGAGGAGTATAAGAAGCTCAGGGTCTTGTTCATGAGTGAGGGGTAAAGGGATGATGAGATTGACAAGTGGATTGGAGAGGTGAATAGAGTTATGTGGTCCCCATACCAATCTGTAGTGGGGAAAGGAGGAACTGAGTTGGAAGGTGAACCTGCAGATTTACCAGTCGATCTACATCCTCACCCTCGCCTATGGTAATGAGCTTTGAGAATGAGATTGTGAGTACAAGTGGCCGAAATGAGCTTACTTGATGGATTTTATTTCCCAGATGGCCTGAGAACGCCTTGGGATCCCACAGTAAGAGATGACAAGTGTGGCTGGGGAAAAGGAGGTATGTGCCTCACTGATAAGACTGTTGCTGCCACGACCCAGCTTTGGATATGCGGTGGAAAATGAATGATGACTTCTTGTAGTCCAGATGTTCCAAAACAACTATAGGTTTAAACTTTGGCCTCATTTCATGTATTTCAAGATTGAAGCCAAAGTTTAAAAAAAAAAAAAAAAAAAGTGATTGTAGATGGACAAATCCAAAGTGTTATGTATCTCCACTAAAACGTGACTGAATATTTAGTGGTATCAGATCAAATAGAATAATTGATAATTGCCTTTCTCTGCCCTTTTTATGCAGCTTAATAGAGAGATAAGTCTCCTTCCTCCAAAGACATGATTCCTTTGTTGCAGTTTGGTAAATATTGAATATGAAAGTGAAATGTTAGCATTGGCTAAGGCAGAAAAAACACCACAAACTGGGAACTTAATGTTAAAACTTAATGTTTGAAACTCTACTTGTATTTGATTGTTTCTAAAGTACAGAATTTTGTATTATTAGTTCATACTTTGTATACTGCTGAGGTTTTTCCATGTTTTTATAATGTATTTTATGTCATGTTGGTGTAATTTCAGCGCTTGTTAGTGTGAGAAGCATCCATTCAATGTGTGTATTTGCATTTTCATACGAATGCACTGTCTGGTGCATTAATTTTCCATCCTGAGCTACATTAGACATTTACGCACAAGTGGTAGAATATTTGTCTGTAGAAAATAATTGCCATTTTGGTTCCCACGCAAGTGTTACCATTTAAGGTGATATCTTAATACTCCACAGCTGGCTTAATGTTGTGCATTTAGGCTTATAGGGAATGAAATTTTGATAATCCAAGGCCTGATGTTTTAAATCCTATTGCACCATCAGAGTGCTTATTGGAAACCTCAAAGGCATAATAAGTTAAAAGAAGAAACTAATTAAAACTGACAGACATGTATTTACTAAAGAAATGCGCGGCACAGGGGAAGATTGATTTATTTCCGTTTAGGTTTCCAGCAAGTAAAATCTCCTTAGTGTTGTATTCTTTGTAGCTCAAGACAGTTGAGATGAACACCTCATAATTAGAGACCAAGCTATGCTTTTTCACCTGCAAAGTGTGGGATTTTCTATCAAAGTTCAGAGAGTTTCACTATTTGTCCGTCTGGCAGGATATGGCCTAAACTTTACTTCTACACATGAAAATGCATTTCTGTACCAAGTGTACAGTTAAGCGAGCCACAGATCTTATAGAGTAATCATGACAGTACAGATGCTTTATGGGATGCGAAGGTTTTGTGTTACCCTCGATCACCTGGCTGCTCAACGATCTCACCATCCGAGGCCAGCCAGGCCTTAAAACAAACTATCAATCTGTCTCAGATGTGGCAGAAAGGAGCAACCAGTCGTTTTGATTAAAGACGCATGACCTCAGTTGGGCTCCAAAATAGGGAATCTGAAGATTGGCAGACGCTGGAAGAGATGCTGGGACGCCAGACGTCCTATTTGAACCCTGCAGAGATCCTAGTGTGATAACTTACAAAACGTCAAGGAAGGGACATGCCCACTTGAAAACCCCATCAATCCCAACCAGTCTTCAATATCATTAACACCAAGATTATCTCTTGTAAGTCTTCACATAATGGATAGTAACCTCTTAACCTGTGTTTAATGTACCTTGATACTTATGGTAATTCTATCAAATGTGATACATTTTGAAATGCCCATATTTGTTTTTTAGCAGTTGATATCCCAACAAGATGTTTTTTGTATGTTTTCTAGAAAGAACTGTGAAAGTGTGGCAGTTGAAGGGTGCCATTTCATTTATTTCACACAGAATATACTTAATTCTTGTTTTAACACTGTGTATATATATATATGTATAATCTATTTTGAAATGTTTACCTTGAATCTCAAAGAAAATGTATATTTTTTTGATATTATGTATTGTAATATTCTATTGATGAAGCTCAGGAGTTAGGGAGTTAACTTTTTTCTTTTCTTTTTTTTCTTTTCCTCTTCAGTGCTCCCTCCTGTCCTAGTTCCTCGGCACAGTGAGTTTAATCCCCAGCACAGTCTCCTGGCACAGTTCCGAAACCTGGGACAGAATGAGCCACACATGCCACACAATGCAACCTTCCCAGATTCTTTCCCAGATTCTTTCCCTCAGGTCAACAGCCATCCGTTTCCCCATTCACCTAACAACAGCTACCCCAGCTCTCCAGGTGGTGGAAGCAGCAGTACCTTCCCACATTCTCCAACCAGCTCTGACCCAGGAAGCCCATTCCAAATTCCAGGTAATCTGCTAATGAGTAACATACTACTAGGTATGAATTAGCAAATGAAACATACTGAGATGTTGTATCTTTCCTGTGTGTGTGTGTGTGTGTGTGTTGATCTGCTTATGTTTACTTTAGGTCATGAATCAGTGTAGCTTTGAATGCAGGGAGGTTACATGTCTTAGATATTTCTGATATGAGCAGAAAAGTTTAGCTTTCATGTTTACCAATGAGTCTTTAGTAATTTTGTTTTTAGTTAAAAGTTCCTAATAATGTTTATGTAGTTGCTGTCAATGATACAGCCGCAAGCTCAAACTAAATATTCTAAGCACAAACTTTGTTTAATCTGCCTCTAAGAGCTCCAAAAATGTTTCACCTTGGGTAACCTAAATCTGTTGTAGTGTTGCTTACTATCTCAGTGGGTCATTTTGTCCCCATTTCATACTAACACTTTATAATTGCCTCTAGGTTTTGCATTTCACGTAGGAGTTTTCCATCTATTCATGCATTTTTCAACTCACTTGTACCATTTACTTAATTTTTTTCTTGCCTGGTTTTAATTTGGTTGCCTAATTATAAGTTCTTCTGTTTGGCAGATTTAGATCAAAGAAAGCAATTTAAACCAGGTATTGCAATGGGATCTTGAATCTATTGCTTATTTTTAAAGTACTTTTATAATCAAGTACTGTATGTAGAAAAGTTGTAGATTTTGATAAAACAATATAAAGAGTAGATTTTTCATATTATTGCCCTGAAAAAGTTGCTGAAGTTACCAGCATGTCTCTCTTTTTGTCTGTGTAGATATATCGGGAACTGAACAGGTTGATTTTTTTTTTTTTTTCATTACAATGGATGTAGTTCGGTGTGTATTTTTACAGTGGCTTCTACTTGATTTTGCTTGGTGTCTTGGAAATTTAGCAGAGTACAGTCTATATTACAGCCACTGTGTGTTTCTTTGGCCCTGTTGGATACACTATGACCCATTCTACATATTTGGTTAATAGCCATCTGTAGTGGTGATGAGTCACCTGCTGCCCAAGAAAATGCTCATTCATGCAATTTTCCAAGCTCTAAGGTAACACCAGGCTTTTTCTTTGGTGTCTGCAATACCTGTAAATAAAAAATTTTCATTCCCTTGCAAGTTTTCACATGTTGTTATACAATTTTTAATCACAATTAATTCAATTTTGCTTTTTTTTTTTGACACTGATTACAGAAAAATCCTTTAATGTCAAAGTAAAAACCAGCTTCTGCAAAGTGGTCAAAATTAATTACACATAATCAATACAAAATAGTTGATTATACTGTATAATTATGCAGCCTACAAAGATTTTTTTTTTTTTTTTTAAGAAGTCACAGAATTAGTTCAGTGGTGATCACCTGTCTGGAGTTTCAGCTGATTTTAGTCGAAATGCTCTTGTATTTAGAAGGTCCAGTTTGTTGTTCCTCGGTATGGTGGCCTGACATACATACACGATGGAGACTTATAAAGAATACTTCCGGCATCTAACTTCCTGAAAAGCACAAGTTGGATTATAGAGACAGGAAAATATCCAAGTCACTGAATACCAGTCATGAAGAAATGGAATACGTATGGCACAGCTGTACCTTTGCCTAGAGCAGGTCATCCATAAAATTTAAAAAATGAGTGAAGGAGGCCACTAAGAGACCTCTGAGAATTCTAAAGTAGTCACAAAGTGCAGTGGCTGAGATTGGAGAGACTGTGCAAACAATAACTGTACCACGGTGCTTCACCAGATGCAGCTTTATGGTAGATTGGAAAAGAGAAAAAAAACACACAGAACATGTTGGCTGCAGTTTGCCAGAAGGCACTGGAGAGACTGAAGTCAGCTGGAAGAAGGTTCTGTGGTCTCATGAAAACAAAATTGAGCTTTCTGGTTATCAGGAAAGTTTGAACACTGCAAATGATCAAAAACACACCATTCCCAGCTTGACGCATGGTGATAGCAGAATGCCATTCTGTACTTCTTCTCTGTAGCAGACCCTGGAAGCCTTGTGAGGGTAAAATAAATACAGCAGAGAAACTTGCACCTTCAGAAAATAGTTTTCTAGCAAAACAATAACCCGAGGCTTTGTAGCAGAACTATATGGTTATGACTTCAAAACAATTGTGTTAATATCCAGAAGTGGCCAAGGCAGAATCCAGATCTCAATTCAGTTGAGAATTTTTGGCTGGACTTGACAAAGGTGGCTCACTGTCAATCCTCATGCATCCCGATGGAGCCTGAACAGTTTTGCAAAGAAAAATTGAGGACAAATTAGTGTCTAGATGTGCAAAGCTAGTAGCGAGAGACCTGTGCACACAGGCTCAAGGCTGTTATGGCTGCCAATGGTGCATCTACTGAAAATTTCACAATCAAACACTAGTCGTACAATGTTTTTATGAAATGTACAAATGGAAAAGAGGGAGCTCACCCAAGGTGATTCGCTTTCTAAGGCTCTCCTCCACAATGCACAGGGCTCTGCAAAGCTGTCCCCTGCTGGTCAGATATCAGAACGTGCCTTCAGCTTTTATGTCTCTTGGATTTTTCCATTTGGTTGCTACTTTTCTTTCAGCAGGCCCCACTTGTAGCCATGAAATCCCTTGGGATGACTGCTGGATTGCTGTCCTCCTCCTTTGGGTTTTTTTTTTTTTTTCCCCCCTACCTATTTTCCTGGGCCTGATTTTAAATATACCGGAAGTCTCTTCAGTCACTCTAGAGTGGCCTACTCCATAAGAGAATGCACGTTCTTTTGCCGTGTCCAAAATGAATTCAAGTATGCACAGAAAATAAAAGGAAAAGAACTAAGTAATAAAAATACTATATGTAATAACTCTTTACATTTATGTAGAACTTTCCTTATTACTCAGAGCACATTACATAATGAGTGGGGAGCCACTTCAACCATCACCAGTGTGCAGCATCTACCTGGATGATGTGACAGCAGCTATTTTTGCTCCAGTACACTCACTACACATTGGCGGTTAGATGGTGAAGTGGTGAGAGACAGTTGGCCAATTACAGACAGGGGATGATTAAGGGGCCAGAATGACTATGCCATGGTGGGCAATTTATCCAGGACATCAGGATAAACCCTACACTTTAATGAAGAATGCCCAGGGATTCTTCCTGACTACAGAAAGTCAGGACTTCAATTTTACTTCTAGATAGATAGATAGATAGATACTTTATTAATCCCAAGGGGAAATTCATTTGATTTGTGAAAATCTGATGGATGGCGCCATTTTTACAACACATTGCCCCTGTCACTGCATTGACGATGCGTGTTCTCTTCAGACTCCCAACATCCTTATGGGAACCCTGATCCCAACACCGTCAGTAATGTCACCGAGTTGAGCTGACAAATGGGGACAAATCTCACATGAAGCCAGGGGATATTTCCAATAGTGAAAACGTGCTTTTATTAAATCAATCATATCAAAGTGCAATACTGCCGTGTCCAAAGTTCCATAAATCCGTAAAATAATGGTTCCGTGGTTAATATATGCAGTAGTTAAAACGCAGTCTCTCCTTACTCTCCAGCCCTCCTCCCATTGCACCTTCTGCTCCACGGAGAACCAGCAACCACGAGCTCCTTCAGTTAACCTTCGTCTTGGCCCCCTATCAAGATGTCACTGCCAGACCGGCAAGGTCAACTCTCCTCCCTCGATCCTTCGCGCACCCGCAGTCGCTCCTCGGATCCTTTGGGAAGGCACCTCTCCTGCTCACCCCACTCAGGCATACATTCAGTGGGGCGAACCAGCCCCCAGAGCGCATCAGCATAACGCTCCTTCGCAGGGCCCCAGCTCATGGCGTCTCCACCTTCCAGGTGTCTGAATCATCACCACCTGACTGCTGTTTTCCGAACTTTTACCGCATATGCTTTTCTCTCTCCATCAACCTTTCTTTTTCCTCCTCCACGATTTCTTCGATTTATATCCCCCTCCTCTCGTATACCTCCGTCTATATATACACACCTACGGGTGCCTCCGTGGGTGCAGCGCCTTAATTACATACCGCAGGGAGCCAATGCGGCAAACAAGAATGACCGTACCAACACGTGCAGGTGTGACTCGCTGTGATCACCTCATTAACTCCCTGCGGTCGTGCAGTCACGCCCACGGAGAACAGCGTGGCTATACCGATTGAAAAATGACCTTTTTTTTCGGAAGCCGTGGACCCGCTATACCACAATCCATGTTCAGACTAAAGGGTAAGAGACCCCTGCAGGCCTCTCCCTCACCTATTCCTGGTTGTTCTCCCTTCTAAGTACTGGCTGGACCTGAATATGCTTAAAATCAGGTGGATGGACCTGTTCTGAAGTGCATACCCACACGTGTACATGTTCATATATACTGTCCCTTTTCCCACACTTTATGTACTCATAGCTTAGTTACAGCATTATTGTGTCATCAAGATAGGTGCATCACATACTCATAAATGTTGCTAGTTTAGAATATTCTGGTACCAGGCCTAGTGCTACTTGTTCCAGTAAATCTTAACTCTTGTCAAGAAAGCTTCTACTTTTGTCTGCTCCGAACGTTTGGTACACGCTACTGCTATGAACACAGCATTGACATTCTTAACAACCTTGTATTTATTATCCATTATTTTCATATTGCTGTGGTCACTAGTCTCTGGAAGACAGCACCAGATGTTAGATTTAAGAAATGTACTTCAAATACACTCCTGCAGTTTTTAGGTTAGGGCGGCTGTTAAGTAGCCAAAGCAGAAGATGGAGAGGAGTGAGTGTATAAGATTCTTAAGGCCTTTTATAATATTCTTTGCCTTTCCAAAGCAGAATTTATTTCCTTTAATATCTGCAACAGTGTTTTTAAATAAATGTGCTTTGTGGTGCTTTAAGTACTTTAGACTAGCTTATCAGATGCAGTACTCTGAACAGTCCTATTACTCCACATCAAAGCAGCTTCCAGCTGCTGCGGCAGTGACTCTTCTGCTGCCCCACCATATCCCCTCCCAAGGATAGATTCCCAAATGTCTTGTAAAAGAGAGAGGGAGAGAAATTCTACAAAGCCAAAAAAAAAGTACAATGATAATCTACTATATTATTTAAGGATGTAGTTCTCACATGATAGCAGAGCTACTTTTAGATAGGTTCTATCAGTTTCAAGCTGTGTTTATACTGTGTTTTTCTCCCCTGACATTTTTCCTCCAGTTTCTGGCCCCTTTTTTTTCCGCATGACAGTAAGTTACATGGCTCTGTTAGCCGAACCTAATTTCCAAGCAGCTTTAAGGCTTAAGTGAGAAGCTTGCGCTCAAGATAAAGTGATTACTGCTTTTCTCACAATTTTTAAGTGCATTTGTTTCTAATCTATCCATCTTGGTCTTAGTTTCTGTAGTCCCACATAGTGTTTGTTACAAAAACAGTCAGTTTATCTTAATTTCCGCATGCTATACTGCTTTGGGTTTAAGGTAATTTTATAATTTCAATGTTAAAACATCTTTCTCCTGCCTATCCTAGTGTCATGATTAGATGTTTGTATATCTTGAATTTTAAGTGTGATAGATCACTGAATCATAACTGCCTTCTGTGTGCTTTATAAAGGTATATTAGATTGGCAGATTTGTAATTTTTACTTTTTTCTTTTCCTCAGCCGAAACTCCTCCTCCTGCTTATATGCCTCCTGAGGATCAGATGACTCAGGATGGGACTCAGCCAATGGATACCAACTTAATGGCTCCCCCCCTACCACTAGACATTAGCAACAGACCAGGTAAATAAAGTAGATTTCGTTTGTGTCTCTGGTATTTAAAATCACATTTTCGCTCATGGCAATAAAGTACTAATTCATTTGGGTGGTTTGTTCTTTGTTTTACTCTCACCCCCAACTTTAAAAACATGGTTTCTCTTTGTAACTCGATTGCTATGCCCACTGATTGTCTGCTTTCAGTCATGATCATTAAGCACTGCTCCATGTCATTTAACATGATTAGAGTGGGTAATGCAGAAGATGCTTTGTGTGTAGTGTGGTTTGCATTTGAAGAGGACATGTTACCAATATGAAACCAAAAAAAAAAAAAAAACTCTCCCTTTGTATGCATTAGTAGATAGTGCTGTAAACTGTTTTGAGATTTTTTCAAGAAGACAGAAGTTTTCAGGTAAGGTTGTTACACTTGCTAATCGTGGCATTGAAGAGAGGAAAAAACGTTACACGATGTTTAGCACTTGCAAGTAAGAATACCACTGTATTCTGTACATTTGACAATAATGACCCTGTAAACCTGTAAAAACCCACACCACTTTAAAAATGTAGTTTCCCTTCCCTGCACCCTGCCTGTCCAGTAATTTTTGTAGTCAAGTTCTCTTATCAATTCAACAACCTTTTCGCCAACTACTTCTAGGACAGGGAAATGGTCACTTATGGAATGGCCTTAACAATTCCAATTCAAACAAGGAAATTGAATTCAAATTCAAGAACTACAGGACACTGAAGTGGAATTGAATTCAATGTAGTGAAATTCTGCCGAATTCCATTTTTTTTGCGGTTTCTGAGCATTTATTTGGGATTACACGTAGGGACATACATTTGAACTTTATTTATGGTGCCTTACAAATACCAAGTAATGTCTGAAAAATAGTTGATGAAATGTTAAGTAAATATAACCGAGAACAATACATTAACAGTTGATAAATAAGTGACACTAGCCATAAATATCTGAATATACTGTTACTACCAGTATATGAGTACCAGTTCAGTGTGATAAATTCTACCACATATGTCTCAAACCACAAAATGATTCATGTTCCTTTGTGTATTTTATTCACATGCAGTATATTCACTTTGTATTGCATCGCAAAATGTATTGCATCGAAAAATCATCATTTCCTGAAATTTGTGATCACTAAGATTGCATCTCTCATACCTAAATATCTTGCCAGCAATACTGAAAACACATTCCATATGAGCGGATGAGGCAGGCATAGCTAGATACTGACATGTAATTTGAGCCAAATAGGGGAACTTGTTCTGGTTTTCCTTCGTGTATAGGGGAGGATCAGACTCCTCAGTATGGCAAGGTAGGTTTTGGTAACTTGGTACTTCCTCTGATTCTGATAACTCTGTAGATGTGGATGGGACTTGCTTATCCATAAGTACAAAAAGGTTTGTTCTCTTCTATGGTGGTGAAGAGCAATCCTTTGCAGTAGCTACTTTTGGTGAAACTAAGTGAAAGGACTTTCTTTGTTAGAATGTCTTTGGATTGCATGGGTGGATAAAGAGAACATCAAAGTTCATACACAAATCAGATCCTTAAAACAGTCCAAGATCATACCCAAAAGGCAGTCCAAAGTCGATCAAAATCTTTCCAAACAATCTGAAAGAATTTCCAGTCTCACCCATTCAACATATGCCCTAATTGGCTTTCATTTATACTCTTAGGTCTTGAACCTTCATCTTGCATAGAATTCTTGAAAGCATTGTTTTTATCTAGTTTAGAGTGACACAAGCAAATGAAACTATTTAATTTCATACTGTTATAAATACAAAATAAATTGATTTGTGAAATTAACAGGCATAATGTATAAAACATACATTACTCTTGCATTTCTTTTGTTTGTGATTCATGTAATTCATAATATTTAATGTACTGTAGATTATGTAGCAAATCAGGTCAAATTATCTTAGAAAGTGGAATTTATTTGAATTCAATTCTATTTCCTGACATTCCAATTCAATTTAACATCTGCTGCTTTCAATTCTAACTCCAATTCCAGGAAGTGAATTAGAATTTACCATGCATCACAGTCCAGTTCATGAATGGCCCCAACCCTGTTCTAGGAGCCTTTCACATTGAATAATAGTTAAATATCTGGTAAGCAAAAAGCTCTAGCTGAACAAGCTTTATTTTTTCTTTTTGAACTCCATGAAGCATTATGTTTTCTGATTATGAGCAAATGTTGAAAAAATGTAACTTTATATGGTATTGGTGCTGACAAACTGTAACAATATACATGTTAAGGATATTTGTAAGGATTGTTCTCAGTGAAGGAACGGCTACAAGAACAGGAGATGATTAGCAAGGACAGAATCAAGAAATGGTAAGATGAGAACAAGGTCAAAACCGGCAAGGCATGAAATCAGAGTGTCAGGTTATGATGCAAGAATTTAAAGGAAAACTCTTAAACAGAAACCAAAGTCAGAAACCCAAAATAAAACAGATACACTTGTTCAGAAGCTAAGTTAATGAAGAAGGTTCTTTCAACAAAGTTGTATCCACAGATAAATAAACATTTGGGAAGATGCAATGATGTTGGTGATAGCTGTGGTCAGTGTCGCGTGATAAGTGCCAAAGTGACATCACCTAAAGATAAAGAAAATGGCAGTGAAAATTAGCATTGTTAAAACGAACATCAAATGTAGAAAGTGATGATAAAATTAAAATTCTCATTAAAAAGGAAAAAAACGTAAAGGATATAACACATACTAATACCAACACCTTGAAGGCTAGATAGAAATACTTAAAAAGACCCAGAACCAGAATCATAAGAATGTTGTGCTTAGGCAGTTGTAGGTAAATATTCTTATACAAAGAAAGGTTTTGTAAAATAGTAATTACACACATGTATTGAAATTGTAATTATAATAATGCCACAATGATCTGTAACCCCCCCCCCAATACTGTTTCAGAGGGGCGAATGGTTCCGTTTCACTGACAAGGCTAGTCCTTTTCTTTGAGCGCATATTTCACTGTCAAGTTTTTCAGTTTGCATACACAGCTGAACTTGCAATTTTTCTGCTTACTCTTACGAATATTGATCATTGCATTTTGTTTCCTTATGCTGCTAATGGTTTTGGTGCTGTTCATAATTATGCTGCCCCTGTCAGTTTAGTCTCATGGTTGTTAGTGCAAAGCAGTATAAGAGTTTACTGATTTTTTACTCGGTAACATCCCTCGATATAATTTTTTTTTTTGTTTTGGGTGTGATATTTTATAAAATCTTTTAGAAGCACATTTGTGGCAAGTGATATCTCAATAGTAGAGAAATATTTTGAATCTGGTAACTGATATATATATATTTTACTTGAAATTTACATTTAGGAATAAAGTACATCTTACAAGTGTTTGCCTACAATACAAGTTTCCCTTATTAGAAAAATATGTGAAATTTTTATTCGTATTTTTTGCAGCTGTGTGTGCTGTTAAAGTGTTAACTGGCAGGTGCCTTCTGAGATTTCATTTAACAATATGCATCCTGCTTTGTTGGGTGATTTCTGGGAATGGGGGAACAAAGTACCTGCTCTCCACCACAACTGCACTTGAAAAGGAAGTTTTGAAGTGATCCAAGTGAAAGAAACATGATTCATAGAGCTAGATGGGCCAGCTGGCATAACATCTAATGGAGTGGGCAGTGCTACGGCCTTGACTTCATACAATTTAAAGAGGAATAGTCATTAAGACTTTGAAAGAAAAGTTGTCCTCCTACTCAATTCTTAATTCCTCTTTTCCCTGTTAGAATTTTTTTCTTTTAAGCAGAATCACAAACATCCTGATGTTCACTGTTTTTTAAAAAAAAAATACGTATTGTTAATACAAACCAATTACTTAGCCTTAAAATATTTTTTTTTATCAAGGAAATGTCTGTCCTCTTCTTTTCCATTAGTGCTCCAGACCCAGAGTGTACAGTTTCAGATGCAAGGCAAGTACTGACCCAAAACAGGATGCCAGCTCATCCCTGTACACCTACACACTTTCACAAGCCAGTTTGCAGCTCCCAGTTATTCTTCCACTTAACTCTTTCACTTATGGGAGAAAACAGGCATACTTCAGAAGAATATTCAATCATTACAAGGTCTTTAATAAAAATCTGCTTAGTAACAGGAAGACTAACCACTGCGCCATGCCCACCACCTAAAAATTAACTAGTTTTTCTCTGCTGACAATGATTGTTTTTGTCCTACTCCAGCATTTGTTTCATTCGGATGATCATTACTGTGTCCCTTTTAGTTAGCATTTTTGTATGATTCCACCATAATTAAATATTTTTCTTGCACCATTAAAATACAAGTAACTTGATACATTGCTTTTTTGTGTTAAAGAATGCAGAGACAAGCAGGAGATGCATATGTTGTAATCATTGTGTTGTGTGCATTCCCCTTCCCTTAAAAAATAAATTTGTCAGTTTTAGGGCATTAAGCAAGTTAGTGACAAGTAACTTTTCACTTGCACTTTCCTGTGTGCAAGATTTAGAATCAGTGAAGACTTGAGTTAAGGTTTTTGACTATTGCAAATTCTAATAACTGCAGTTAATAGCATTTTTTATGCAATCCTCTGATAAAGTAATGTGAAATTTGACAAAACTTCCAGTTATTACTGTGAGAAGCCAAATCATATCCGCAAATGGGACTATAAAGATTTTTAATGCAGTGGGATGACTCATGAGCAGATTGATCTGATTTCTTAAATATTTCTATTGTTTTCTTGGTGCTAATTCATCTGTTTTCTTACTTTTTCCCAGTTAAAGGCATTCTTCAGCAATGGATTGATTTGTTTGGGCAGTGCTTGATTTCAGGTCATCCTGAGTGTGTATAAAGCAGTACTCCATCCAGTTTTTTTTTGTTTTTTTTTTTGTTTTTTTGTTACTGACCCCCATGTAGTTTGTAGTGATGGACAAGAAATATTTGTTATCTCTTGTTCTCAGGTGATCAATGCAGGACAACAACAGACAATATTAAAATCGTCCATAAAGAAATTTCATGTTACTCCTGTTGCATAATCCTCATGTAAAGTCACTAAGTTGTATACTCACTATACCTAAAAACTCTTTATTGCTAAAGTATTAATAAATAAATGGCTTATGGAAAAACATGGTTTTGAACCAAAAAAGTGGATTGGCCCTAGGCTTGAATGAGGTTTTGAATTTATACTTGCCTCCCATCATTAGTTTTATGTTCATATCCACAACTGGAGACCCTTGGGATTATTTAGTGGGAGTCTGTGAAACTGCACATTGAATTGACTTTCAGCTCATTGAAGCATCTCAGATATGTAACAAGTGTGAAGCATATTCTATTGTTGACAATATTTTAACCTGCATTACGATCGCTTTTTATTAGTGAGAAAAGCGCTATATAAATGTAAAGAATTATTATTAACTTTTAATTTTGAGTGGTATAGTCTCTCAGTGATCTTTGCACTATTGTTAAGTTGTCAAATGCAATGCTACCCAATGAATAAGCCGTTACTGGGCCTGACTTGTGAGCAGTGAAAAAGTGAGGGAAGTGGGTCATCAGTTGAAATGCTTGGCGACGTTTCAGCATGTTCTGCTTTAGTTCACAAAGGAGGTTTCTGGAAGTGATTTATTATGTAATATTTTTTTTTCTTAAATACCGTTTGTGTTCATAATGTGTATGTCTGAATGACTTGATGTGTGGCCTATGCAATAACAGGTACCGTGAGATTTTTTTTCATGGATGTTTTGAAATTGTTGCTGTTCTCCAATGCTGGTCCCCAGAGATGCATTCAATCAGAATTTTTTTTTTTTTTTTTTAATTACCATTACGCATGAAATTGTGAGATTTACATTTTGTTTTCTTGGCCAACACTACTGACTACATAGGGTATGTGACATCTATAAATATTTTTAGGTGGAGGCTTTCTTTAAATCTCCCTCTGATGTCAAGCTGGCATGTTTAGTGTTCTTTCTGCTTTATTTTCAGGAGATGCTTAAGAGACTTGACAGTAGTAAACTTTTTTTTTTTTTTTCACTTATCAACATTCATATACTAACCTATGTAGTTTTCCTTTAAACAGAATTAAGATAGCTATTTTGAACATTTGAGAGAATGTGTTTGTCACACTTTAAAATGAGTGTTCATTAATTATTATTGTCTGTGTATTTTTCAAAAGTCTTTAACTTGACAGTAGTATTTTGGGAAAACTAATAATAAACTTGCTTTACAGCATTTTTAATCAATGCTGTTCTGTCCATTTTGAAATGCTTTGTGTTTTCACAGTGCACAATTGCACCCTGGGTGGGAGAACTTGTGGAAAAGAGCTTTGCCACAGTCAACTTTGGTTTGCTGTTTAGAAAGACTGTCCTTCTAATTTATTCTGTCTGAAGATACATTTTTTTTTGTACTTTTCATAATACTGCTGTAGTTTAGCAGTGATTTAGAAGTAAAGGTAAATGTGTATATACTGATGGCTCTGCTGTGGCTTATGAAATGACTTGGTAGGAAGGCTGACATTAGAAGTGAAAGTCGTGGACACAGCAACAAATAGAAGTTGACTGTGATTGATTTATACTTGCCTCCAGAGCAAAGCTAGCAACAAAATTAGTGTGTGTGTGTGTGTGAGAGAGAGAATGAGTGTTTAGCCAAGGTCCAAGACATATTTCATTACAAGTGTTTCTTGCTTGATAGAAACCCCAATCGATCATCCTAGAAGCATTTCTCATTCAGCTCAGAGTCTGTAGCTTCATTCTTTTACATAAAAAGTGTATTGTTTAAATTAAATGCATCCCTATAATCTGCTCTCCATCCTCCTCACTGTGTATGAGGCAAATAAAATGATTAATGTGCTTAAGAATGGCTCTTTTAGAACTTGCAGGCCTTAACAGAAGCACTTTCTAAATCCAACATCTTACTTCCTCTGCAGATGTTCAGCCAGTGGCATACGAAGAGCCAAAGTACTGGTGTTCCATTGTCTACTATGAGCTCAATAACCGCGTGGGAGAAGCCTTCCAGGCATCCTCCACAAGTGTGTTGGTGGATGGCTTCACTGATCCTTCAAATAACAGAAACAGATTTTGTCTTGGGCTGCTGTCCAATGTGAACCGAAACTCTACCATTGAGAACACCAGGCGGCACATTGGCAAAGGTAAGCAAGGGTTTGCCATAGTACTTTGTGCACTGTATAGATTTTGTCTGTTTCATAAAGGTTGTCTTACAGTATGCGAGTGTTAATGTTATGCCATTTTTGGAATCTGTATATTTACTATTAGGTTTAATTTTAGGCTATAAGTGGTTAATGAAAAAATGAATAACTTTTCGGAAGAAAATGTTTAAAATATGATGTATGAATGAGGTTTATTAACTGAGAATTTGTAACAGACACCTCTGTCTATCATGGTATTTAGACAGACAGGCTGTCTCATTAATTTAGGGAGACTTTTCTAGCATTCAGACTATGTTAACATTAAATATTGTTTCATTTAATGTCTGAGGAGTATGTTATTGGTCTTTTCATGTTTTGCAAGATTTTTTGTCTACTAAATTATAAAAAAAAAAAAAAAAAAAAAAGCAGCTGCTGCCAAATTAATTGGTGTCAATTAACATTTCTTTTCCATCCTACTCAAAAAGAGGATTGGATTCAGATTTTTTCCATTACGGAAAAGTTTGTGCGAGACAAGGTAACTTACATTGCTATTTTCTTAAAACAAATTAAGAGTAATACTTAATAATGCAGAGTTAAAGTGAGTGAAGGAAATGGGCAGCAATGTTAAAGTAGTTTATTTTCTTGTGGTGGGTTTGAGCTTGGCTGGGGTTTGCAAGAGAAAAAGTTAGAGTTGAAACATCTGGCTTGGGTTTTCATTTAAGAAATGTACACTTCACGTTTGCTGACATATGTGGCATAGACTTTTTGCAGTTTTTTTTTTTTAGCGTTTGATAGGTGAAAGCTTAGACTATTTTTGAATAATAACAGCCAGCTAATTTAAATCCATGATTATCAATCATTCACTTTTTCAGTGAAACCTCAAAGTGTATAAAACTTAACATATCACGTACACTTGCAGCAACAAATAATCTGTTTTACCATAGTATGTTGGTATAATGAAGTCTTCTCTGGTTTTATACTATACAGGGATGGCAGCATACTGAATATCATTCTTAAGAAATTTTATGGGCCTTTAAATGTAGATGTAGAACTTTTAAGTTGTAACCTCATCGGTTTAAAATGTAACATTTCAGTATAAACCATCACCTGAAAATGAAGAAACCATATTAATGCAGCATGGTAACATTAATATATTGAAGTACTGTGTACCCAGTTAAACATCATGGTAAACAAAACCATGTTCTCATAAAACCAGTTAGCCCAGTTATGTTGTCTCAAATGACCTCTAAAAACATCCGACTGAAAATGCCCCAACTTAAACAGAAGTTGCAGGTAAACTGTGTTCCCTTTTTTGTTTGTTCCTGTATGTTTGTATATTAATAGATTTGTAAATTTATGAAAAAAATCATCTTTCTCTCAGTTCTGAATTTAGTCTTCTTATCACTGAGACTGGGAAGTGCCCCCATAGCATGTCGCTACCACCAGTGTGAGGCAGGTGATGAGCAGTGCCTGGTTTTTGCCAGATGTAGTGCTGGAAGCTTTACCCCAAGAGTTCAGTTTTTCTCTTATTAGACCAGAGAATCTTATTCCTAACACTTCTTTTAATTGCCATTTGGCAAACTCCAAGCTGGCTGACATACACCTTTTACTCTTAAGAATGATTCTGATGTTGTTGTCCTTCGAACCGGTTCTCCCAACTCAGCGGAGGACTTCTGAAGCTCTGTTAGAGTGACCATGGGCATTTTGGTCACCTCCCTGACCAAGGCCCCCTTTTACCCATTTACAGCCAACTCTAAGAAGAATACTAATGGTTCTAAACTTCTTCCAGTTTTACAGTTTTTGGTGGCCACTGGGAATACAAACGCTTTAGAAAGGACATTATCCTCTTGCCGTGATCTATCCCTCAACACAGTTTGATTATGGAGGTCCTTGAAATTTATGGCTTTGTTTTTGTCCCAACATGCAGTGTAATTTGTGGGACCTTTATACAGTATACCCAGGTATATACGTGCCTTTCTAAACAATGTCCTATCAATTCAGTTTACCACAACTGGACTCCTGTCAAGCTCTAAACACATCTCAGAAATAACTAAAGCAACCAGGATGCACCCCAGTACGATCTGGAGTGCCTCATCACAGGATTTGAAATGCCTATGTGTGTTGCATTTTCAGTTTTCGATTTTTAATAAATATGCAAACCTTTCTGAAAACACTTTCACTTTGTCTTGGGTTTTTTTAGTTTGCTGGGAAAAATGGAAAAACTTGCCATTTAAGATTAAATCTACAACACAGTGTAAGTGTGCAGAAAGTGAAGGGGTCTGAAAACTTTCTGAATACATTATATACAATATATATTTTAGTATTCCATAATGTGGGTGAGTTGGAACAGTTTTGCCAGTGCCTGTGTGAAGATGCTCAAAGCAGAAATTTAGTTTTACATATGCCCATATACAGCAGTATCCATTATGTATGTTGCACTTTATTTACATTTATATAAATAAAAACATTTTATTTATTTATTCAGCACAAGCCAAAACTATTAATTTGTATGCATACTTTGACAAAGCATTTCTCTGTATTGTTTTAAATGTTTTAAAGGCTGTGCCAAGGACTACTGTTTTCAGTAGGATGGTTCTTATTTTTTGCTTTAATTTCTTTTTAGGAGTCCATCTTTATTATGTTGGGGGAGAAGTATATGCCGAGTGCCTTAGTGACAGCAGCATTTTTGTGCAGAGTCGAAACTGCAATTACCACCATAGCTTCCACCCCACAACAGTATGCAAAATCCCAAGTGGCTGCAGCTTGAAGATTTTCAACAATCAGGAGTTTGCAGAGCTTTTGGCTCAGTCAGTGAATCATGGTTTTGAAGCAGTCTATGAACTCACCAAAATGTGCACCATTCGTATGAGCTTTGTGAAGGTACGTTTTCTATCTCTCTTCAGTTTGTACAATTTGAGATGCATATTTTATTAATCTATTTCTTGTTCTTACTGTTTTTGCTACAGAAGGGGCAATTTCTGCATTTGTTTTCATTTTAGATAGATAAATACTTTATTATTCCCAAGGGAAATTCACATACTCCAGCAGCAGCATACTGATACAAAAAACAATATTAAATTAAAGAGTAATAAAAATGCAGATAAAAACAGACAATAACTTTGAATAATGTTAACGTTTACCCCCCCGGGTAGAATTGAAGAGTCGCATAGTGTGGGGGGGGGGAAACGATCTCCTCAGTCTGTCAGTGGAGCAGGACAGTGACAGCAGTCTGTCGCTGAAGCTGCTCCTCTGTCTGGAGATGATCCTGTTCAGTGGATGCAGTGGATTCTTCATGATTGACAGGAGTCTGCTCAGCGCCCGTCGCTCTGCCACGGATGTCAGACTGTCCAGCTCCATGCCTACAATAGAGCACCAGGCCAGGCGTGAGGCATCCCTCCTCTTAATGCTGCCTCCCCTAGCACACCACCGTGTAGATGAGGGCACTCGCCACAACCGTCTGATAGAACATCTGCAGCATTATTATTGCAGATGTTGAAGGACGCTAGTCTTCTAAGGAAGTATAGCCGGCTCTGTCCTCTCTTGCACAGAGAATCAGTATTGCCAGTCCAGTCCAATTTATCATGCAGCTGCACTCCCAGGTATTTATAGGTCTCTACCCTCTGCATACAGTCACCTCTTATGATCACAGGGTCCATGAGGGGCCTGGTCCTCCTAAAATCCACCACCAGCTCCTTGGTTTTGCTGGTGTTCAGGTGTAGGTGGTTTGAGTTGCACCATTTAACAAAGTCCTTGATGAGCTTCCTATACTCCTCCTCCTGCCCACTCCTGATGCAGCCCATGATAGCAGCATCGTCAGCGAGCTTTTGCATGTGCCAGGACTCAGAGTTGTATTGGAAGTCCGATGTATATAGGCTGAACAGGACCAGAGAAAGTACAGTCCCCTGCGGCGCTCCTGTGTTGCTGACCACAATGTCAGTCCTGCAGTTCACGAGACGCACATACTGAGGTCTGTTTGTAAGGTGATCCACGATCCATGCCACTAGGTATGAATCTACTCCCATCTCTGTCAGCTTGTCCCTAAGGAGCAAAGGTTGGATGGTGTTGAAGGCGCTGGAGAAGTCTAGGAACATAATTCTTACAGCACCACTGCCTCTCTCCAAGTGGGAGAGGAATTGGTGTAACATGTAGATGATGGCATCCTCCGCTCCCACCTTCTCCTGGTATGCGAACTGCAGAGGGTCGAGGGCGTGGCATACCTGTGGCCTCAGGTGGTGAAGCAGCAGCTGCTCCATGGTCTTCATTACATGTGACGTCAGAGCGACAGGCCGGAAGTCGTTCAGCTCACTAGGATGTGATACCGTTGGGACTGGGGTGATGCAGGATGTTTTCCAAAGCCTCGGGACTCTCCCCTGTTCCAGGCTCAGGTTGAAAATGCACTGTAGAGGACTCCCCAGCTCCAGCGCACAGACCTTCAGCAGTCGTGGCGATACTCCATCTGGACCCGCTGCTTTGCTGGCACGAAGTCTCCTCCGCTCTCTGCTCACCTGTGCTGCTGTAATTGTGGGTGGGGATGTCTCTCCTATGCTGGTATCAGCAGAAGGATGGGTGGAAGGTGTAGTACTCCAAGGTGATAGTGGGTTAGGTTGGTGAAACCTGTTAAAGAAGTTATTCATTTGGTTTGCTCTTTTCACGTCTCTCTTGATGGTGGCACCCCGCTTCGAGCTGCAGCCAGTGATGATCTTCATCCCATCCCACACTTCCTTCATGCTGTTATTCTGCAACTTCTCCTCCAGCTTTCTCCTGTTCTGCTTCTTCGCCGCCCTGAGCTGGACTCTGAGTTCCTTCTGCACACACTTAAGCTCATGCTGATCAACGCCTTTAAAAGCCCTTTTCTTCTGGTTCAAAAGGCCCTTGATGTCACTTGTAATCCATGGCTTGTTGTTAGCATAGCAGCGTACTGTTCTTACTGGAACTACAGTGTCCATACAGAAGTTGATGTAGTCATTATTGCAGTCAACAACCTCCTCAGTATGTGATCCCTGCAGGATATTCCAGTCCGTAGTTCCAAGTCCCTCAGAACCTGCTCTGCCTCAGGGGACCACTTCCTGAATGAGCGTGTGGTTGTAGGTAGCTCCCTCACTCTTGGTTTGTAGTGAGGCTGAAGCAGAACCAGGTTATGATCTGCTTTCCCAAGCGCAGGCAGCGGGGTCTTATTTCCCTGGGTGTTACAGTCCACATACTGGGAGAAGGGAAGTAATGTTTTGTCCAGCGTCACATGGTTAAAATCTTCAGCGATTAGCACAAGCGCCTCAGGATGCTGCATTTGTAACTTAGCAACAGCAGAATGGATGTCACTCGCTATCTCCACGTCCGCCCGATGAGGGATGTAAACAATAACGACGTGTCCAAACTCTCTGGGCAAGTAATAGGGACGCAAACTTACAGCCAGCCGTTCGATGTCCCTGCAGCATGTGGAGATTTTGACGTTTACATGTCTAGAGTTACACCAACTTGTATTGACATAGAGAGCTAGACCTCCTCCTTTGTGCTTCCCGCAGGTACTTGCGTCTCTGACCGCTCTAACTGTGCTAAACCCGGGTAGCTCCTCGTTAGCATCTGGGATGGTGGTAGTTAGCCACGTTTCGCAAAAGCACAACAAACTACATTCTTTGTAGGTTCTGACATTTTTCACCAGCGCAGCCAGTTCGTTGATCTTATATTTGAGATTGAGTTCACATTTCCCAGGATCACAGAAGGCACTGAAGGCTTAAAACGCCACTTTCTCGCAAGCCGCTTCATTTTTAGCTTAGTGCCGGCTCTGCTGCCATGATACCGCCTTCTTACCTCGTCGGGTAAATAGGGAACCACACCGGCACTGGCATTTGTTCTCAGCGCTTCAAGTTGACTACTTGAATAGACGAGTCTCGGCGTGTAAAAATCCATGTCCACGTTGTAAAAGTGTCCAGGGAACGAATCCACATAAAAGAAAGTGATTGGAGTGATCAATAAAAAATAATAATAAAAAAAAAAGAAATAAAAGGTAGAAAAATAAAGTCGTACATGGAGCTGCTGAAAAGGCTGCCACTCTCGGCATGCCTGAGTCATTTTAGAGTTCATTTGTGCAATTATACTTATTTGGATCAAACTTTTCACGTGACTGTCATATTTGTCACGTGTTTTGCTGGTAGTAAGTTTCCCACTTGGCACCCATTGGTTTGAAGACACTCCTTTAAACTGGGTGAAAGTAATCTCAACAAACTGAAACAGTATCAGCTGGTATTGTTTGACCACATTATTTGATCAAGCAAGTAAAACTGAGATGGTGCTGCATTGGAGGTTATTACAGAAAAGAGACTGAGGAAGTCTTTGACCTTCTTTTGTCTGGACATACCATTTAGCATCTCATCTTTATGTACTAAAGAACAAAAATGCTGGATTATCCAAACTGGTGCTTTAGGAATTGGGTAAAACAGTTTTATTCGGCTAGTCTTTTTGTGCCAGATTTATGTAGTATGCCAGATAGTCCTATTCAAATCTTATCAAAAGGCATTTCTGCATCTAGAAGTAATAGTGCCTCTGGCTGCTGTGACAACAAAGTGTTTGTCTGCACTTGATAAGTCCTGTCTGATCCTATGAAATGAATAAAGATGGCATGTTAGGTGTATATGACGAAGAGCAAGTCCTCTTGACAAAATCTTGGCA
Organism: Erpetoichthys calabaricus; assembly: GCF_900747795.2. NCBI lineage: Eukaryota > Metazoa > Chordata > Cladistia > Polypteriformes > Polypteridae > Erpetoichthys > Erpetoichthys calabaricus. The sequence continues at coordinate 245,000,888 of NC_041398.2, read as the reverse complement.
TTGGTTTTTAGAGTAGTGATACTATAAGATCCTCACCTGTTTATCAGATTCCTAAATATAGAAGAGTGGCACAGTGCTTTTGGCAGGATCTGGTTCCTCGCAGCTTCTTAGAACATCATAAATCCTCAGTGGTGATAATTTTAAAGCATTTTACACTATGGATAGGTTGATCAAGTGTGGTTACTAATGCCCATCTGATGCTGATATTGATATGTTGGCAGCAGAGAGAGCCAATTACCGGATATGTATTCTACCAGTTATTGTTGGTGCATTTAAGTATCCCTTTTCCTAAGAAAATATCAATGAAAAGGATGACATCTAGTGTATGACACTTTCACAAGAAAATATTTTAACTTTTAAACGGGTTAAATAACAGTTACTAATAATACCCATTGTAAAAATTGTATTGGTGTTCAGGAAACCGTTTCACAACACTGAAAATAGTCATGTACTTTAACTTGTTCCTTATCAGTGCATTTGCTAGTATCCCTCTTTTTGTCATTTGTTTATACATAGGACAAGTCAGACTCCATGTTTCCAGTCCACCAATGGCAGATTGTAGTGGCGGAAGCAGTGTTTGAAAGATAGGCGGATTCATTTATATACTGACCAGTTACAAGTTGCTGGCAGTTTCAGAAGTAATATGTTTAATAAGTATTTAAAAGCACAGCGCAAATTGTTTATTATATAATAAAAATAAATACATAAAAAACAAAAAAACTGCAGGTTTTAAGAGGAGCAGTGTTTTGATAAAGTACAAATACAGTTTGTTCATAAATAAATGACAAATTGTAGCAAAACAATTTTTTTTCTCCCCATCTATATGTAAAGCATCCTTGGGTTTGTGAAAGACGCTCTATAAATGCAACTTATTATTATGACTTGCAGAAGGATGTAACATTTCTTGAAAACAGTTGAAATCTTAATTCCAAATTAGAATAAATTCAATTAAAATGAAATGTAGGTACGCATTAACAACTTGCATACATTGCCAAGCCTGCTTAAGTCAATTCATGGTTGCAAGGAAACATTTTACAGTTTTCTGGTCACATGAATTTTGGTGGTGTTTCTGCACAGCAGATAACTGCCAAAGCAATCAGAGAGTGTGGATGAGAAGCAAGGGAGGACTACATTCTGGTTACTTACCTTGACAAGCAGTTTTTTTAGGTTTTATGTTCAATCTGCTAATTTAATGAAAGATTGCAGGGAGATGGGACGTGCTGAGGCAGCATTGGCACAACCAAATCCAGATGGAGTGCCAATGCATGTCAGGGCAAATTAACGCACACACCAGCATTCAGTGCAATTTGGATAAATTAAGAGTTAAGAGTCAGTCTGATCAGGGTGCCGATGTAAAACATGTGATCCCATATAAAAACGTATACCCAGTATGCAGTGTTTTCTAAACCGAATTCAAAACGAATTTGGCTGACATAAAGAGAAGACGTTTGTTTCTGTTTATGCACAACTTGTACTATATAACAATCACGTTAAACTTTTAAGTGCTGAATAAGCACTCAATTTGCAGTTGCTTCTTGGCTTGCTGCAGAGTTAAGCATCAACTGCACTCTACTTCAACGTGTATTGCATTTCCAATCTTGATCCATAGTAATGGCATTTGGTAAGGTGGAGACTCATTTGACAGCATGAATCTGTCATTGGTTGCAAAACCGGCATCAAGCAGCTAATATCTTTGCCAAAAAAAAAAAAAAAACACACTACTTTTATGTAGACATAGTGATGGCATCCATCATCACACACACATGATGTCTTTGCTGTGGGATCACTTAAAATGCCTCCTCCAACATCACTAACAAACGATTCATCCTTCATCACAAACATTCTGACTTTGTTGTGGGATAATTCAATGTGTCACCTCCAGCTAAGGCACATACTTTAGGACGCTTGGAATTACAAACAGTGGATTCTGCTGCTTACCTAAACAGGCCTCTGCCATTCGATCTGCTTACCTGAGACTGAGCTTACTGCACGTGCCGCTGCTTATATTCGGAATTATACAAATCCAACAGACCTGTTTGTTTAGCAAGTGTTATGGAGTGTATTCTATGAAACAGGACTCAGTGACTTCATTTTCAATTCCAGTTGTTACCATCAGGTTGAAGGTTTAAGGTTGCAAGTATAAAAAGCAACCATTTCAAATACTACTTCATCCCAACTGCAATTTATCTTGTAAATAAGTTCAGTTTTAATACACTCATACCAGATTAAATCATTTGATGAGCAGTAGCATTTGCATCAATCATCAGTGAAGTCTAAATATTAGATCAAACATATAGTAATTGAAATGATTTTTTCACCTTTAGGGTTTGCTCAGTGTTTATCATGGAGTGATCAGTTATCATTTGCATCAGTCGAGTCTTAAAGTTGGTTTAATTTTATGTGCATTATCTAATGTTATACTATTAAGTGCTATGCTGTATTTTAATTATTTTTAGTAAGTTTATGTTTGATGGCTGTGTTCTTTGTGGCGTGTTTTTAATGTTATGTTATGGTCTCTCTTTAAAACCTGAAGACAAACCAAATTGCCTTCTTGGGAAAATAAAAACTAAAGTCATTTGAACTGAACTTTCTGACATGGCAGAATTGAGAAGCACACTTAATATGCTGGAAATTGCAAATAGAACTTCCTACCACTCAGCTTAATTACCCACTGGATCAGGGTTCTTACCTTGACTTTACGGTGACTGAATTTTCTGTGTATGCCGTTGGTTACATTCAGTGACACATACACAAGAAAGACAAAATAATTGAAAATTGACAAAGTCCATGTTGTGCGTTACTATTCGTCATTATGATGACTTCTGCATATTTATCTGAAATTAAAACTAACTTTTATTATGAGAACCTCAAAGCTAGCAAGTCAGTAAAAACACTAACTTCTCTCGATAGGCCACAAGTGTTTGTGTTATAGCGTTCCATTAAACAAAAGAAAAGTTGGAATGTTGGGTTGCTCTGGCTGATATACTTGCATCATGAGATAAATTCTATTAAGAATACAGTATGTAATTTGTGCCTTTTAAGCAGTCCACCTTTAGCTTCTTTCTGTTGATTGTGCTGCAGTTTCCCACGTACCAAAAAATAGCTTTCTTTAATCCTAAATGCCATTTCTTTAGAGATCTTAGAGGCCACCATTCAATGTCTCTACCCCTTATATCCATTTCTGTGTCTAATGCAAGAATAATCCAATATTAGGATGATTCTTCTTTCTCCACCATAGATACTCCAATTTCTGTGTGGGGTCACTTTTTGACAAATAAAAAAAGCATGGTGTGTTTTGGAGAAGTTGCATTTGATCATTTTTCCTAGTAATATTGTAATCTCAGCATATTTTGTACAATCATTACAAAAATGTTGGAGCAACACAAGTAATATTTTTGTCCTCTGAATATTTGTAATTAATTTAAAACCTGAGCAAGTGCAAGTTAAATTTGTTCATGATTTTGAATCTTTAGAGCAGTCTTTCTGACCTTGAGGAAGAGATTGTAGGGTACAGTGGATGCTGCTGTCAACAGAACAGTAAAATTAGCTGGAAGAAAGCTGAGCTTTTCAGAAGGATTTTCTAAAGTGTCCTTGTGATAAGGTGGTTTGTTTTGATGCTCATCCCAACCCTCGTTAATCTCCCAACTCTCACTTGTGTGTGTGCTTGTGTGTTTTTTTTTAACTCACTAAAATGTACTCACAAAAATATCAAAGCACATAGAAATAACCTTGATTTTTTTTTTTTTTTTGTATCAGTATGAGCCAAGTTTAATTTTTGTGCTTTTATGAATACGGATCTTTAAAAACATTTGTTTAATGATATTCTTATGTTCAGTACTGCAAATTTTTAATTTGTCTTCACATTCATCACATATCTAATGTATAAAATTCTTTATGTTGAAACAAAAGAAAAAAACATGTATAACAAATTATTTAAATACAGTACTTCTATTTAAGGAAAAAATACCAATCTTTCCTGCACATTCCTAGTGACTGTAAGGCTTCATTCACATATCATCTGTCAATTAGATGCTCATTTCCACCTTTTGCATGAGTAATTTGCTCAATTGCTTTTGTAATTTGTATTTTCCTTTTCTGCACAATGTTTGTGATTTATTTTTTGTTTAACACATAATTAAAGACGTAGACTTTTTGATTCTCAAGCTCTTTCACATTTTGATAGAAAAATGATGTATTACTTAGCTGACTTGTCTAATTCACAACACTTCTTTTCTAAGGAATAACATGTTTATACTATTAATGACCATTATGTCCCAGATTATATTTGTGTATGTATATGTATATATATATATAAATAATATAAACACACACATACACAAGGGGGATCTGCCTCCTGCTCACTTCCCTTGCCAACCCCCGGGCAGGCGCTATGCACTAGCCACTTTGCGGATCTGCCGCTCGCATATGGGGAAGAGGATGTACAATTTAAACAGATTATTTTCATTGGAATTGTTATATACAGTGCATCCAGAAAGTATTCACAGCGCATCACTTTTTCCACATTTTATGTTACAGCATAATTCCAAAATGGATTAAATTCATTTTTTTCCTCAGAATTCTACACACAACACCCCATAATGACAACATGAAAAAGTTTACTTTAGATTTTTGCAAGTTAATAAAAATAAAAAAATTGAGAAAGCACATGTACATAAGTATTCACAGCCTTTGCCATGAAGCTCAAAATTGAGCTCAGGTGCCTCCTGTTTCCTCTGATCATCCTTGAAATGTTTCTGCAGCTTCATTGGAGTCCAACTGTGGTAAATTCAGTTGATTGGACCTGATTTGGAAAGGTACACACCTGTCTATATAAGGTCCCACAGTTGACAGTTCATGTCAGAGCACAAACCAAGCATGAAGTCAAAGGAACTGTCTGTAAACCTCCGAGACAGGATTGTCTCGAGGCACATATCTGGGGAAGGTTACAGAAAAATTTCTGTTGCTTTGAAGGTCCCAATGAGCACAGTGGCCTCCATTATCCGTAAGTGGAAGAAGTTTGAAACCACCAGGACTCTTCCTAGAGCTGGCTGGCCATCTAAACTGAGCAATCGGGGGAGAAGGGCCTTAGTCAGGGAGGTGACCAAGAACCCGATGGTCACTCTGTCAGAGCTCCAGAGGTTCTCTGTGGAGAGAGGAGAACCTTCCGGAAGGACAACCATCTCTGCAGCAATCTCCACCAATCAGGCCTGTATGGTAGAGTGGCCAGATGGAAGCCACTCCTTAATAAAAGGCACATGGCTGCCCGCCTGGAGTTTGCCAAAAGGCACCTGAAGGACTCTCAGACCATGAGAAAGAAAATTCTCTGGTCTGATGAGACAAAGATTGAACTCTTTGGTGTGAATGCCAGGTGTCACATTTGGAGGAAACCAGGCACCGCTCATCACCAGGCCAATACCCATCCCTACAGTGAAGCATGGTGGTGGCAGCATCATGCTGTGGGGACTGGGAGACTAGTCAGGACGAAGGGAAAGATGACTGCAGCAATGTACAGAGACATCCTGGATGAAAACCTGCTCCAGAGCGCTCTTGACCTCAGACTGGGGCGACGGTTCATCTTTCAGCAGGACAACGACCCTAAGCACACAGCCAAGATATCAAAGGAGTGGCTTCAGGACAACTCTGTGAATGTCCTTGAGTGGCCCAGCCAGAGCCCAGACTTGAATCCAATTGAACATCTCCGGAGAGATCTTAAAATGGCTGTGCACCAACGCTTCCCATCCAACCTGATGGAGCTTGAGAGGTGCTGCAAAGAGGAATGGGCGAATCTGGCCAAGGATAGGTGTGCCAAGCTTGTAGCATCATATTCAAAAAGACTTTGTCGATGCACCTTTGGCTGCAATTACAACAAAGTATTGAGCAAAGGCTGTGAATACTTACGGACATGGGATTTCTCAGTTTTTTTATTTTTAGTATATTTGCAAAAACCTCAAGTAAACTTTTTTCATGTTGTCACTATGGGGTGTTGTGTGTAAAATTCTGAGGAAAAAAAATGAATTTAATCCATTTTGGAATAAGGCTGTAACATAACAAAATGTGGAAAAAGTGATGCGCTGTGAATACTTTCCGGATGCACTGTATGCGTAATAGAACTAACTATTTTACATTATAGCATGTAATTAACCATATTAAAAAATAGTTAAACGTAATAAATTGAAATTTTTTTCATGTTGTGTTAGAGGTATTTGTTGTAGTTGTGCGGTTTCGTTCTGTTTGTCTTTGAAATTAGCATGCAAATACATTTTAAACTTTTACTGTAAAACTTAAGTAAAAGCAATTTTTTGAATTTTTGTGAATATCGCATTAAATTTTGATTCCGTGTTTGGAATTACATCATGACAACGCAACATATAACTGCCCGTGAGTGAATATCGTTTCTTTATCTTTAATATAAAAAAAAATGACTTTTTTGAATGTTTGTCCCTGTGATTTGTTAATTGTCATAGCAAAAGCTATTCTAACAGGAAACTGTAAACGTTTTAATACAAATTGCATGTCTAAGATCTCCTTTGGTGTCTAATGTTAGATGTACTACATTACCTTTCTTGTCGCCTGTTAAAATTTTAAATGTCAGAATTGTTCTACCAATTTTGAATACAACTAATCTTGTCCTGTTGCATTGCCCATCACTCAGAAATAAATTACGCAATAACATTACGATACATCCTTCTTTCAACGGTAATTCGGATGGTGTTAACAGTTGTAGATATTCTATGGGATATTGAAAGTTGATTGGCGATTCTAAATTGGCCCTAGTGTGTGCTTGGTGTGTGGGTGGGTTTGTGTGTGTCCTGCGGTGGGTTGGCACCCTGCCCGGGATTGGTTCCTGCCTTGTGCCCTGTGTTGGCTGGGATTGGCTCCAGCAGATCCCCGTGACCCTGTGTTCGGATTCAGCGGGTTAGATGATGGATGGATGGATGTTTTCATCTTCCGCACGATCGGCAAATTTTTCAAAATTGTCTACTGAAATGCATTTAACCAATTTGCCGTGTAACCGATCAACAATTTTTGTGTTAATTTGTTTGACTTCATCATTTTTCGGTCCTAGGATTGCCCATGTACTCATTTCTTCTGTTGATAACCGTTCTGGATGAAATTCTTCAATAAGATTTGGACATAATAAGTCTTTTATTGGGATTAAAAAGTGAGGAAAATGTAAAAAAAATTTTAAGAGCTGTGAGTGCAGGAATATATATATAATATATACGTGTATGTGTGTAAAATAAAAAGTGTGTGTGTATATACACACTTGTTTAAAGTATGTGGTGGGTAACCTTAGAAGCTAACATTTATAAACATATCATTTTTACTAGGCAGAATTAAATATGTCAAGAGATTTTTATACCATTGCAGTTGGTCATAAAATACAATTGACCAGTTATCTTTTGCCCTTCTTACAACATAAAACAGTAAGTGGGAAGTTATTGCTCCCTTTCCATTGAGAATGGATGTAGCCATATTACGAAAGGTGTTTTGTGTATCTGCTGTTTCTGTCAAAAGGACCATGCATTACTTTCCAATTGAGGTTTTCTTCTTCCTATTAATATTATTTAGGGCCTTGGCAGCATTAGAGCATGTTTTTTTCTTCCTCTGAAGAAGCTCTCCTGATGGAAATTACAGCCACTGAGTGTTATTGATTTTTTTTTTTCTTTAAGGTTGTATGACAGAATCTGAAATGCCTTGAACAAATGCACTGAGGGACTATCATTCCTCGATGACTTTTTGCTAGAGCCTTCACTGATGCTCTCGTCTAATTGTTAAATGCCTGTTTTGCTTGGGGTCATTTCTGCGTTTACAATATACTATCTCTATACTTTAATATAATCCACATTCAGGGGCCACTTGAATTACATTTTAATGTGACTGACAGCTGCACTGTTTGTCATTTTCTTCTTACTCCTGTTATGCAATCATTTTCTTCAAAACTTAACTCCATCCATCTATTACTTACTTGCAGTCACCTTTTTGTACTTATACAAAAGTTTCTTTAAAGCAGAGAGGGAAATCTTGATTTATAGAAGATAACGTTTTGTCTTATATTGCCAGTGACTTGTTTATTCTTTCTAATAGCAGAAAAAAATACAAATTAAAAAAGAAATCAAACATAAGTAATGTGTGGATTTACTCAAAATATGTTTATACAAAGTAGAATGAAATAAATTTACATTTCAGTATTGGAATATCGGTGTAATTCTATAAAGGAAAACTTCATATCAGCTCCGTAGCATTTGTTCAGGAAGTTCCATAATGACAACTTCATTGTTAGCCATGCCACCGTGAAATTTTCCCTAACATTAACTGGCTGCATTAGCTCTTTCATAAAACCTCATCAAAGAGATTAACCTTCACTCACCATAAGTATGCTCTATCAGTGGGTGCTATAACACTGTTTTTTGTTTCCACTACTCTTCACAGAATCACCTGCAGCACTGGGGCTTACAACTCCTGCTCTAGTTCTGTTGAAGGAAATCTGACGAGCTTTGTTGCAATATATTTGTGGTTTATTTTCCAGCACACACTTTTTAGTCAAATTTTAGTTTTAATTTTTATTTTTCAGTAGTTGGTAGACTGACACATTTAATAGTTGTGTGCTTTTGTGTCGGTGGTGTATTGTTTCATGTTTTTAGCAGGTTTTGCAGTAGATAATTTACAAGAAGTGGTCCATTATTACAAGGAAGAGCATTAATACGGTCAGTCATTAATGATATGGAAAGCAGTCTTAATATTATTAGATGAAGTCTGAATGTTAGATGTGTAATAATAGTGTAATACTGACAGTCACACATGCTAAATTGTTACTACACGTTGAGTATCCCTAATCTGAATTGCCTGAGTCCAGAAGTATTTTGAATATTTTCAGATTTTGAAATATTTGCACATACATAATGAAAGATCTTGGTGACAGCCTTGGTCAAGCAGGGAAATGTCACCAAACCAGTTAAATCAGTATTTCTCAACCAGTAGGTCATGCACTGGCACAGATGTTTTGTTGTTTGCCGTTGTTGGGCACACGAGTGGTACACTAGTGGGCTGTCTAAGCAATCAACAGGACCGTGTGATTTATCCCCGTATTTATCTATAGTCGTCTCACAAATGGTAGATAACCCCCAGATTCCCCACCCCCCATTTAAATGCTTGCTCTTTTCAACAAGGCCTCTGACATAATGACTTGTCCCTCTTGTGAGTTGTGAATAAACTTACAGGAAAAACTGGGTCATGACACACAGCCTGAGAAACACTGAGCTTAATCACAACTCATACATATAATAAATTCATATGACAGTGCCATTGTTATAATGTGTGTTGACACGACCAACATAAAACCTCAAATGCGATGGGTTTATTGTGTAGGCTTTACTTTAGTTCAATTTTAAAAGAGTTAATGCTATGTATTTGTATTGAAAAACTGAAATGTGTCTACACAACATTCCACAAAACTGTGTCTTTATAAATGAGACTCCAGTGTGTGTAATGTTCTACTTTTGGCATCCTATTTTTATTTATTTTTTATGTTGTTTTGCAGCACCTTTCAACTGCCACCTATGTATTATGGAAGGGATTATCAAGAGGTCCTTGTAGAAAACTTGCTCCTGAGTGCACATCACCTCAGACTGGGGTAGTAGTTCACCTTATAGCATGATGACCCAAAGCAGACAGCCAAGATGGTACAGGAGTGGCTTTTGGCCAAGTCTGTGACTGCCCTTGAGGGGTCCAGCCTTAAACCCCACGGAACATTTGTGGAGAGACCTGCAGATCAGTTTACCAGTTTTTCCCCCACCCAGTTTTACAGAACTGGAAAGAATGTGCGTGAAAGAAAGTGATGAACCTCCCACATACAGGTGTGCAAAGCTTATAGAGACCTAAAACCTGAAAGATTCCTGAACCTAAGAAGACCTGAACCTAAAAGATTCAAAGCTGGAATTGCTGCCAGAGGGGCTGCTATAAAGAAGTGTATGAATACTTAAATGAATGAGAGATTTCGGCTATCAGTTTTAACGAATTTGTGAAACCTTTGGAGAATTTTTTTTTTAAATTAATAAAAAAATATAACATTCCATACAATCAAGTCAAACTTCACAAAACTAAAATCAAGTCAACCCCCCCCACCCATGAGAGAGGGAAGACCAATGACCAGAGCAAAATTATTAAGAGTAGTAAAGAGAGAAAGAAGTCTTTTTCCCCCAATAAAAATGCTTATTCTAAAATATTATTAAGTACTGCCAGGTCTTTAAAAACTTTTGAACAGATCCATTAAGTGAGAATTAGATTTTTTCCAATTTCAAATAGTATACAACATCAATTACCCACTGACTTAAAAGAGGCGAGTTAGGATTCTTCCAGTTGAGCAAGAAGGGTCTACGTGCCAGTAGTGTAGCAAAGGCAATTACAGTTGTTAATGGGATAGGAGGGATTGTGACACCAAGGATTTCTGTCAAGCATTTAAGAATTTTTGTCCAGAATGATGTTAATTTGGTACATGTTCCAAACATGTGGTCCAGTGAAGTTGGGGTTCAATTGCAATGTTCACAGGTTGGATCTTGCCCTGGAAACATCTTAGACAATTTCAAATGAGATAGATGTGCTCGATAAAAGATTTTAAGTTGAATAATTCAATGTTTTGCACATATGGAGTTCAACTGAATTCTGCATGGCTGCCTTCCACTCTTGTTTCTGAATTGTTGAGTAAGAGATCCTTTTCCCCACTGTGCTCTGAGATCTTTAAAAGGAAGGGACTTTAAAATGCTTTTATAGAATTATAGAAATGCTGTCTGAGTCCCCAAGACTGATTAATATCTCTTCTGGAATAGAAATAGGTGGGAGGTGAGGAAAACTGGGCAGTTTTCGTTTATCAGAGTTTCTAATTTGGGGAGAGCGCAAAAATTATGTTGATGGGAGATTACGAGTATAATTGTTCATAGGATGCAAAGACATTATATACAAATCATTAAATGATTTAATTTAATCCCATACGTTGCGGTGGGTTGGCACCATGCCCAAGATGGGTTCCTGCCTTGTGCCCTGTGTTGGCTGGGATTGGCTCCAGCAGACCCCTGTGACCCTGTGTTCGGATTCAGCGGGTTGGAAAATGAATGGATGGTTCCCATACATTTTCTAAACATTAAAAACTAAAGGTGGTTATGTAGAGTGGCAACAGATAAAATATTCTCTAACTTGAAGTGCTTCCTACATTGGTTCCATATTCTGAGTGAATGAAGGACAAATGGGTTGTTAGTTTATAGACGATACCTCGTATTTACTGGGTGCTACAAAGCAAGGAATATAAAGAAGTGCTGCAGGATTTTATTTCTATTGCAGACCAAGCTTGTGTGTGTTCTTCTGTTTGTGTCAATGTCCAGGTTTGTATAGCTTGTATGTTTGCCGCCCAGTAATATAATTGAAAATTAGGTAGAGCCATGCCACCTTCTGATTTAGGTCATTGTAGGGTTGCCTTTATCTATGCATGTCTTGTTTAATTTTAACCATGCAAACAGAAAAATGTTGTTGAAAAAGAACTTCATATTTTCTTGTGACGTTGGCCCCTAGGTATTTAAACTGATCTGCAATGATAAAAGGGAAGGTGTCCAATCTAATGTGTGTGTGTGTATATATGTGTATGAGTATGCATGTAGGGAAGATGGAATTTGTGTTTGCATATATTTTGTTATTTCAGACAATTTAATATTAGAGCAGATAAAACACAAAGTTTCAAATATCATTCTGAACCAACCTGTATGGACTTTTAAGTCCAATTTCCCTCTGTGTACAAAAAGTTCTTTCTAGCTAGCAAGCTATTCTATTAGTTACAAGGCTGTAAAGTTTGGAGTAGAAAGATATAAATCTGTCCACATCTTCAAAATTGATTATTTTTTGTTTATTTTGATCCAGAGGATTACCCAGTGAATTTGTTTGTTAGGGTTTGGAGTGACAATTATTCTACATAACCTTTCATTATAGGAAGATTGTTTTAAAAAAACTCCAGAAGATTCTTGGTTATGAGGCCCATTTTTATTAAAGTAACAGCCACACCAGAATATTTTTCTCCCACTCCCTCCATTATTAAAATAAAGTGCCAGTTATATAATATATGTGACACATTTGAAAATATTGAAGCATGCAATATAGTAGCTTGTATAATTTTTTTCACTTTCTCTGAGGCAGAGTTTGAAACCACCAGCTACTTTTTTCCCCCCTAATCTGTATTGGTGTGTAAAGTTTGATTTCCCACCCCAACCACCCGTATTGATTGATGTTTAAGTGACTGTATAAAGGCATAGTAAAAAACGTATTGGAACAGAAAGCCCAGTTCATTTGGTCTGCTCATGTTCTGCTCACTTGGTACAAAATGTGCTCTGTTCTATGTTGTTAAACATATCAAGATGTAAATACCAGGGAATAAAAGCTAAAACTCTGAGCTGTCTCCTCTCATAGTGATCTTTTGAGCTCGCACATAAACATCTTCAGTGCATAGCATAAACAAATGATTTGGTCTTGCTGGTCCAATACTTTTGGAGAGGACTGTGGTTTGATATGTGAGGGAGCAACTTTCTATAAGTTTGTTTTGTAATATTATTTTTCTGAACTATGTACTTTCTCCAAAACAGATGAAGAGCTGTTTGTTTAACCTGTTTTTTCATCTTTCTGGAGCTGTTGGATGCCTTTGACTATTTTGTGATTCTTCATCTTCCTCTTTAAAGAAAGAAACTCACCTGAACAAAAAGATAATTCTCCCTTTTTTTTCTTTTTCAGGGATGGGGTGCAGAGTATCATCGCCAAGATGTCACTAGTACTCCGTGCTGGATTGAGATTCATTTGCATGGCCCTTTGCAATGGCTGGACAAAGTTCTTACTCAGATGGGTTCACCTCATAATCCCATTTCTTCTGTGTCCTAGAGAAAGCTGTTACGTTAACTTGTTATTGAAAAAGAGCATTGAATTTTAATTGGGGGGGGTGGAAGTCATTTTTTAAATATTTTATTTTAAAGAAAAAATAAAAACACTTGAAGGATAATTGAAATGGGCACATTGGAGAATGGCACATGAGTGTGGGAGCCTGGAACATACTTGATCTTTATGACCAACTGTAATAATCAGACCATCAGTGCTGGTCTCATTAACATTTTTAGTTTACATTGTAGTGTTCCATTGTAGCTCAATTAGCTCTTTCCATGATCGGTTATTACATAAATACTAGACAGTGGAAGACAACCAGTCAAAAATGCCAGCACAAGAATCAATTTGATTTAAAAGTATAAAATACTGCTGGTTTACTCAATATAATCTTGATCAATTTTTGCAGAAATCTTTTTTTTTTTATGCTCCCAGACACTTGTGTTGCACTCTTTGAAATAACAGAAAGTGCTGTTTCTACAAGTAAGACAGCCAATAAAATTACCCCAAATTAATTAGTCACTTAAGATTCCATCATTAATATCTGAAAAAGTCACACGTTTGAAACTGTAAGATTTTTTAAATTTCTTTTTTCTTGTGAATTGATCTTGCAGTTGATAAAATAGTGTTAGATGTATTCATGAGAAACATGCCTGTACAGTC